>NC_141698.1:458271500-459471500 GCF_964263255.1 Lissotriton vulgaris | reverse complement strand
TTAGGGCATAACTTGACAAATTGACATGGGGACGATTACACTGAAGGATGAGACATCAGTAATTAAACACTCTTTGACTTTCTGAAATTAAAACTTCATGGCAAGGAGGAGGTGTAATGGCAAAGTACTTTGCACCTTTGAAAGCATTAGGCTCCTTTTGAAAGATGGCTGGAGTTACAAGAACACATAGTATCCTAAACAGAAATAAATCTTGAGTACAAGAGTAACATGCAAAGTGCAGGGATCCAGGTTAAATGAGCTTGCCTCAATGTGAAAGTAAGTCTATCGCTCCAACTTAAGAAAACTAATTTCAGCCTTAAAGACCATAATTTACAGTAAGGAAATACTGCTAGAAAAAGTCTCAAATGAAGGTTCTGTCAGCCTAGTAGACATTCAAAGTGTTTGATAAACTAACATGACACTCATAGCGTCAAACACATTGCTACCATTTGCACACATTCGATTTATGCAAAAGTCCCAACTAAAAGGTACTAAGAGCCATTAAATGCTATGAACTTCTTTGAATGACAAGCAAACTGAGTAAATGAGAGTTTGACTTACCATATAAATTGATAACGGAGTGAAGAATGTTGATGGAGTTTTTTTTTTTCGTTTGAGGAGCGCAGAGACATTCTCCTCTGCAACACTGCATGCAGGTCATTCAATATATTCTGCAGATGAAAGGCTGATGAACAAGGTTTTTTTTTTTTTGTTGGTCTGAGCAACACAGGTAAATTCTTTTCAGCACACAGCCTCTGCTGGTCACTCAAATTCTGCAGATGAAAGGCTGATGAATGAGGTTCTTTTTTGGGGGGAAATCTCAGCAACGCAGGGAAATTCTCTTCTGCAACACTGCATGCAGATATTTCAATACATTCTGCAGATGAAAGGCTGATAAACAAGGTTTTTTTTTGGGTCTCAGCAATGCAGGTAAATTATATTCAGCACACAGCCTCTGCTGGTCACTCAAATTCTGCAGATGAAAGGCTGATGAACGAGGTTCTTTCTTGGGGGGAGTTCTCAGCAACGCAGGGAAATTCCCTTCTGCAACACTGCATGCAGATATTTCAATACATTCTGCAGATGAAAGGCTGATAAACAAGGTTTTTTTGGGGTCTCAGCAATGCAGGTAAATTATTTTCAGCACACAGCCTCTGCTGGTCACTCAAATTCTGCAGATGAAAGGCTGATGAACGAGGTTCTTTCTTGGGGGGAGTTCTCAGCAACGCAGGGAAATTCCCTTCTGCACACTGCCTCTGGTGGTCATTCAATATATTCTGCAGATGGAAAAGTCCACTGTTAGTACATTTTTAGAACTTGAATATTTCCAAAGTAATGCAACACAACAACAAAAATGTTTTTTATACAGGGTTATTTAATACTATGGATTCTGTAATATTGTGAAAATCCACAGCTCATTAATAACTTTGAATCTTAATGGTATTTTCAACCTAGTTTACTTTCTAAATCCTTTGTTTTATTTTCTACCACTCTAGAGACAGCTCTTGCACCTATATTAGGACATAGATAAAAAGATCTCATGGCCAGCCGAGTGACAGCATACCCTTCTCACTGAAAATCTTTCAGGATATGGTACATTAATAGCAATTAAGTGATATGATAAATTGAGGTAGGAAGGTTTATACTACGGTTAGTGGGAATAATCAAGACTATTAATAACAGATTCTAACGTCTTTATTTTAGCACATGCCTATCAGCTAACCTATAGAGAACTCAAGAATATTATGATCGATCACCCCATCAAACAATGTAGGAGCCTAAAAATAATGCCCTAGTTTCATTCATCTCAGAATCTTCGTCTTAAGCAGGGCATTGCGTCTACCCTGCTACCCATTTCAATACCATGATAAATATAACTCATTGATTGCTAGGTAATTGATTGTCCCTCATGTCAGATGACATTCTCCTGTAGCTTCATCATGTTAGGGCATAACTTGACAAATTAACATGGGAACGATTACACTGAAGGATGAGACATCAGTAATTAAACACTCTTTGACTTTCTGAAATTAAAACTTCATGGCAAGGAGGAGGTGTAATGGCAAAGTACTTTGCACCTTTGAAAGCATTAGGCTCCTTTTGAAAGATGGCTGGAGTTACAAGAACACATAGTATCCTAAACAGAAATAAATCTTGAGTACAAGAGTAACATGCAAAGTGCAGGGATCCAGGTTAAATGAGCTTGCCTCAATGTGAAAGTAAGTCTATCGCTCCAACTTAAGAAAACTAATTTCAGCCTTAAAGACCATAATTTACAGTAAGGAAATACTGCTAGAAAAAGTCTCAAATGAAGGTTCTGTCAGCCTAGTAGACATTCAAAGTGTTTGATAAACTAGCATGACACTCATAGCGTCAAACACATTGCTACCATTTGCACACATTCGATTTATGCAAAAGTCCCAACTAAAAGGTACTAAGAGCCATTAAATGCTATGAACTTCTTTGAATGACAAGCAAACTGAGTAAATGAGAGTTTGACTTACCATATAAATTGATAACGGAGTGAAGAATGTTGATGGAGTTTTTTTTTTTCGTTTGAGGAGCGCAGAGACATTCTCTTCTGCAACACTGCATGCAGGTCATTCAATATATTCTGCAGATGAAAGGCTGATGAACAAGGTTTTTTTTTTTTTTTGTTGGTCTGAGCAACACAGGTAAATTCTTTTCAGCACACAGCCTCTGCTGGTCACTCAAATTCTGCAGATGAAAGGCTGATGAATGAGGTTCTTTTTTGGGGGGAAATCTCAGCAACGCAGGGAAATTCTCTTCTGCAACACTGCATGCAGATATTTCAATACATTCTGCAGATGAAAGGCTGATAAACAAGGTTTTTTTTGGGTCTCAGCAATGCAGGTAAATTATATTCAGCACACAGCCTCTGCTGGTCACTCAAATTCTGCAGATGAAAGGCTGATGAACGAGGTTCTTTCTTGGGGGGAGTTCTCAGCAACGCAGGGAAATTCCCTTCTGCACACTGCCTCTGGTGGTCATTCAATATATTCTGCAGATGGAAAAGTCCACTGTTAGTATATTTTTAGAACTTGAATATTTCCAAAGTAATGCAACACAACAACAAAAATGTTTTTTATACAGGGTTATTTAATACTATGGATTCTGTAATATTGTGAAAATCCACAGCTCATTAATAACTTTGAATCTTAATGGTATTTTCAACCTAGTTTACTTTCTAAATCCTTTGTTTTATTTTCTACCACTCTAGAGACAGCTCTTGCACCTATATTAGGACATAGATAAAAAGATCTCATGGCCAGCCGAGTGACAGCATACCCTTCTCACTGAAAATCTTTCAGGATATGGTCCATTAATAGCAATTAAGTGATATGATAAATTGAGGTAGGAAGGTTTATACTACGGTTAGTGGGAATAATCAAGACTATTAATAACAGATTCTAACGTCTTTATTTTAGCACATGCCTATCAGCTAACCTATAGAGAACTCAAGAATATTATGATCGATCACCCCATCAAACAATGTAGGAGCCTAAAAATAATGCCCTAGTTTCATTCATCTCAGAATCTTCGTCTTAAGCAGGGCATTGCGTCTACCCTGCTACCCATTTCAATACCATGATAAATATAACTCATTGATTGCTAGGTAATTGATTGTCCCTCATGTCAGATGACATTCTCCTGTAGCTTCATCATGTTAGGGCATAACTTGACAAATTGACATGGGGACGATTACACTGAAGGATGAGACATCAGTAATTAAACACTCTTTGACTTTCTGAAATTAAAACTTCATGGCAAGGAGGAGGTGTAATGGCAAAGTACTTTGCACCTTTGAAAGCATTAGGCTCCTTTTGAAAGATGGCTGGAGTTACAAGAACACATAGTATCCTAAACAGAAATAAATCTTGAGTACAAGAGTAACATGCAAAGTGCAGGGATCCAGGTTAAATGAGCTTGCCTCAATGTGAAAGTAAGTCTATCGCTCCAACTTAAGAAAACTAATTTCAGCCTTAAAGACCATAATTTACAGTAAGGAAATACTGCTAGAAAAAGTCTCAAATGAAGGTTCTGTCAGCCTAGTAGACATTCAAAGTGTTTGATAAACTAACATGACACTCATAGCGTCAAACACATTGCTACCATTTGCACACATTCGATTTATGCAAAAGTCCCAACTAAAAGGTACTAAGAGCCATTAAATGCTATGAACTTCTTTGAATGACAAGCAAACTGAGTAAATGAGAGTTTGACTTACCATATAAATTGATAACGGAGTGAAGAATGTTGATGGAGTTTTTTTTTTTCGTTTGAGGAGCGCAGAGACATTCTCCTCTGCAACACTGCATGCAGGTCATTCAATATATTCTGCAGATGAAAGGCTGATGAACAAGGTTTTTTTTTTTTTGTTGGTCTGAGCAACACAGGTAAATTCTTTTCAGCACACAGCCTCTGCTGGTCACTCAAATTCTGCAGATGAAAGGCTGATGAATGAGGTTCTTTTTTGGGGGGAAATCTCAGCAACGCAGGGAAATTCTCTTCTGCAACACTGCATGCAGATATTTCAATACATTCTGCAGATGAAAGGCTGATAAACAAGGTTTTTTTTTGGGTCTCAGCAATGCAGGTAAATTATATTCAGCACACAGCCTCTGCTGGTCACTCAAATTCTGCAGATGAAAGGCTGATGAACGAGGTTCTTTCTTGGGGGGAGTTCTCAGCAACGCAGGGAAATTCCCTTCTGCACACTGCCTCTGGTGGTCATTCAATATATTCTGCAGATGGAAAAGTCCACTGTTAGTATATTTTTAGAACTTGAATATTTCCAAAGTAATGCAACACAACAACAAAAATGTTTTTTATACAGGGTTATTTAATACTATGGATTCTGTAATATTGTGAAAATCCACAGCTCATTAATAACTTTGAATCTTAATGGTATTTTCAACCTAGTTTACTTTCTAAATCCTTTGTTTTATTTTCTACCACTCTAGAGACAGCTCTTGCACCTATATTAGGACATAGATAAAAAGATCTCATGGCCAGCCGAGTGACAGCATACCCTTCTCACTGAAAATCTTTCAGGATATGGTACATTAATAGCAATTAAGTGATATGATAAATTGAGGTAGGAAGGTTTATACTACGGTTAGTGGGAATAACCAAGACTATTAATAGATTCTAACGTCTTTATTTTAGCACATGCCTATCAGCTAACCTATAGAGAACTCAAGAATATTATGATCGATCACCCCATCAAACAATGTAGGAGCCTAAAAATAATGCCCTAGTTTCATTCATCTCAGAATCTTCGTCTTAAGCAGGGCATTACGTCTACCCTGCTACCCATTTCAATACCATGATAAATATAACTCATTGATTGCTAGGTAATTGATTGTCCCTCATGTCAGATGACATTCTCCTGTAGCTTCATCATGTTAGGGCATAACTTGACAAATTGACATGGGGACGATTACACTGAAGGATGAGACATCAGTAATTAAACACTCTTTGACTTTCTGAAATTAAAACTTCATGGCAAGGAGGAGGTGTAATGGCAAAGTACTTTGCACCTTTGAAAGCATTGGGCTCCTTTTTAAAGATGGCTGGAGTTACAAGAACACATAGTATCCTAAACAGAAATAAATCTTGAGTACAAGAGTAACATGCAAAGTGCAGGGATCCAGGTTAAATGAGCTTCCCTCAATGTGAAAGTAAGTCTATCGCTCCAACTTAAGAAAACTACTTTCAGCCTTAAAGACCATAATTTACAGTAAGGAAATACTGCTAGAAAAAGTCTCAAATGAAGGTTCTGTCAGCCTAGTAGACATTCAAAGTGTTTGATAAACTAACATGACACTCATAGCGTCAAACACATTGCTACCATTTGCACACATTCGATTTATGCAAAAGTCCCAACTAAAAGGTACTAAGAGCCATTAAATGCTATGAACTTCTTTGAATGACAAGCAAACTGAGTAAATGAGAGTTTGACTTACCATATAAATTGATAACGGAGTGAAGAATGTTGATGGAGTTTTTTTTTTCGTTTGAGGAGCGCAGAGACATTCTCCTCTGCAACACTGCATGCAGGTCATTCAATATATTCTGCAGATGAAAGGCTGATGAACAAGGTTTTTTTTTTTTTGTTGGTCTGAGCAACACAGGTAAATTCTTTTCAGCACACAGCCTCTGCTGGTCACTCAAATTCTGCAGATGAAAGGCTGATGAATGAGGTTCTTTTTTGGGGGGAAATCTCAGCAACGCAGGGAAATTCTCTTCTGCAACACTGCATGCAGATATTTCAATACATTCTGCAGATGAAAGGCTGATAAACAAGGTTTTTTTTTGGGTCTCAGCAATGCAGGTAAATTATATTCAGCACACAGCCTCTGCTGGTCACTCAAATTCTGCAGATGAAAGGCTGATGAACGAGGTTCTTTCTTGGGGGGAGTTCTCAGCAACGCAGGGAAATTCCCTTCTGCACACTGCCTCTGGTGGTCATTCAATATATTCTGCAGATGGAAAAGTCCACTGTTAGTATATTTTTAGAACTTGAATATTTCCAAAGTAATGCAACACAACAACAAAAATGTTTTTTATACAGGGTTATTTAATACTATGGATTCTGTAATATTGTGAAAATCCACAGCTCATTAATAACTTTGAATCTTAATGGTATTTTCAACCTAGTTTACTTTCTAAATCCTTTGTTTTATTTTCTACCACTCTAGAGACAGCTCTTGCACCTATATTAGGACATAGATAAAAAGATCTCATGGCCAGCCGAGTGACAGCATACCCTTCTCACTGAAAATCTTTCAGGATATGGTACATTAATAGCAATTAAGTGATATGATAAATTGAGGTAGGAAGGTTTATACTACGGTTAGTGGGAATAATCAAGACTATTAATAACAGATTCTAACGTCTTTATTTTAGCACATGCCTATCAGCTAACCTATAGAGAACTCAAGAATATTATGATCGATCACCCCATCAAACAATGTAGGAGCCTAAAAATAATGCCCTAGTTTCATTCATCTCAGAATCTTCGTCTTAAGCAGGGCATTGCGTCTACCCTGTTACCCATTTCAATACCATGATAAATATAACTCATTGATTGCTAGGTAATTGATTGTCCCTCATGTCAGATGACATTCTCCTGTAGCTTCATCATGTTAGGGCATAACTTGACAAATTGACATGGGGACGATTACACTGAAGGATGAGACATCAGTAATTAAACACTCTTTGACTTTCTGAAATTAAAACTTCATGGCAAGGAGGAGGTGTAATGGCAAAGTACTTTGCACCTTTGAAAGCATTAGGCTCCTTTTGAAAGATGGCTGGAGTTACAAGAACACATAGTATCCTAAACAGAAATAAATCTTGAGTACAAGAGTAACATGCAAAGTGCAGGGATCCAGGTTAAATGAGCTTCCCTCAATGTGAAAGTAAGTCTATCGCTCCAACTTAAGAAAACTAATTTCAGCCTTAAAGACCATAATTTACAGTAAGGAAATACTGCTAGAAAAAGTCCCAAATGAAGGTTTTGTCAGCCTAGTAGACATTCAAAGTGTTTGATAAACTAGCATGACACTCATAGCGTCAAACACATTGCTACCATTTGCACACATTCGATTTATGCAAAAGTCCCATCTAAAAGGTACTAAGAGCCATTAAAGGCTATGAACTTCTTTGAATGACAAGCAAACTGAGTAAATGAGAGTTTGACTTACCATATAAATTGATAACGGAGTGAAGAATGTTGATGGAGTTTTTTTTTTCGTTTGAGGAGCGCAGAGACATTCTCTTCTGCAACACTGCATGCAGGTCATTCAATACATTCTGCAGATGAAAGGCTGATGAACAAGGTTTTTTTTTTTTGTTGGTCTGAGCAACACAGGTAAATTCTTTTCAGCACACAGCCTCTGCTGGTCACTCAAATTCTGCAGATGAAAGGCTGATGAACGAGGTTCTTTCTTGGGGGGAGTTCTCAGCAACGCAGGGAAATTCCCTTCTGCAACACTGCATGCAGATATTTCAATACATTCTGCAGATGAAAGGCTGATAAACAAGGTTTTTTTGGGGTCTCAGCAATGCAGGTAAATTATTTTCAGCACACAGCCTCTGCTGGTCACTCAAATTCTGCAGATGAAAGGCTGATGAACGAGGTTCTTTCTTGGGGGGAGTTCTCAGCAACGCAGGGAAATTCCCTTCTGCACACTGCCTCTGGTGGTCATTCAATATATTCTGCAGATGGAAAAGTCCACTGTTAGTACATTTTTAGAACTTGAATATTTCCAAAGTAATGCAACACAACAACAAAAATGTTTTTTATACAGGGTTATTTAATACTATGGATTCTGTAATATTGTGAAAATCCACAGCTCATTAATAACTTTGAATCTTAATGGTATTTTCAACCTAGTTTACTTTCTAAATCCTTTGTTTTATTTTCTACCACTCTAGAGACAGCTCTTGCACCTATATTAGGACATAGATAAAAAGATCTCATGGCCAGCCGAGTGACAGCATACCCTTCTCACTGAAAATCTTTCAGGATATGGTACATTAATAGCAATTAAGTGATATGATAAATTGAGGTAGGAAGGTTTATACTACGGTTAGTGGGAATAATCAAGACTATTAATAACAGATTCTAACGTCTTTATTTTAGCACATGCCTATCAGCTAACCTATAGAGAACTCAAGAATATTATGATCGATCACCCCATCAAACAATGTAGGAGCCTAAAAATAATGCCCTAGTTTCATTCATCTCAGAATCTTCGTCTTAAGCAGGGCATTGCGTCTACCCTGCTACCCATTTCAATACCATGATAAATATAACTCATTGATTGCTAGGTAATTGATTGTCCCTCATGTCAGATGACATTCTCCTGTAGCTTCATCATGTTAGGGCATAACTTGACAAATTGACATGGGGACGATTACACTGAAGGATGAGACATCAGTAATTAAACACTCTTTGACTTTCTGAAATTAAAACTTCATGGCAAGGAGGAGGTGTAATGGCAAAGTACTTTGCACCTTTGAAAGCATTAGGCTCCTTTTGAAAGATGGCTGGAGTTACAAGAACACATAGTATCCTAAACAGAAATAAATCTTGAGTACAAGAGTAACATGCAAAGTGCAGGGATCCAGGTTAAATGAGCGTGCCTCAATGTGAAAGTAAGTCTATCGCTCCAACTTAAGAAAACTAATTTCAGCCTTAAAGACCATAATTTACAGTAAGGAAATACTGCTAGAAAAAGTCTCAAATGAAGGTTCTGTCAGCCTAGTAGACATTCAAAGTGTTTGATAAACTAACATGACACTCATAGCGTCAAACACATTGCTACCATTTGCACACATTCGATTTATGCAAAAGTCCCAACTAAAAGGTACTAAGAGCCATTAAATGCTATGAACTTCTTTGAATGACAAGCAAACTGAGTAAATGAGAGTTTGACTTACCATATAAATTGATAACGGAGTGAAGAATGTTGATGGAGTTTTTTTTTTCGTTTGAGGAGCGCAGAGACATTCTCCTCTGCAACACTGCATGCAGGTCATTCAATATATTATGCAGATGAAAGGCTGATGAACAAGGTTTTTTTTTTTTTGTTGGTCTGAGCAACACAGGTAAATTCTTTTCAGCACACAGCCTCTGCTGGTCACTCAAATTCTGCAGATGAAAGGCTGATGAACGAGGTTCTTTTTTGGGGGGAGTTCTCAGCAACGCAGGGAAATTCTCTTCTGCAACACTGCATGCAGATATTTCAATACATTCTGCAGATGAAAGGCTGATAAACAAGGTTTTTTTTTGGGTCTCAGCAATGCAGGTAAATTATATTCAGCACACAGCCTCTGCTGGTCACTCAAATTCTGCAGATGAAAGGCTGATGAACGAGGTTCTTTCTTGGGGGGAGTTCTCAGCAACGCAGGGAAATTCCCTTCTGCACACTGCCTCTGGTGGTCATTCAATATATTCTGCAGATGGAAAAGTCCACTGTTAGTATATTTTTAGAACTTGAATATTTCCAAAGTAATGCAACACAACAACAAAAATGTTTTTTATACAGGGTTATTTAATACTATGGATTCTGTAATATTGTGAAAATCCACAGCTCATTAATAACTTTGAATCTTAATGGTATTTTCAACCTAGTTTACTTTCTAAATCCTTTGTTTTATTTTCTACCACTCTAGAGACAGCTCTTGCACCTATATTAGGACATAGATAAAAAGATCTCATGGCCAGCCGAGTAACAGCATACCCTTCTCACTGAAAATCTTTCAGGATATGGTACATTAATAGCAATTAAGTGATATGATAAATTGAGGTAGGAAGGTTTATACTACGGTTAGTGGGAATAATCAAGACTATTAATAACAGATTCTAACGTCTTTATTTTAGCACATGCCTATCAGCTAACCTATAGAGAACTCAAGAATATTATGATCGATCACCCCATCAAACAATGTAGGAGCCTAAAAATAATGCCCTAGTTTCATTCATCTCAGAATCTTCGTCTTAAGCAGGGCATTGCGTCTACCCTGTTACCCATTTCAATACCATGATAAATATAACTCATTGATTGCTAGGTAATTGATTGTCCCTCATGTCAGATGACATTCTCCTGTAGCTTCATCATGTTAGGGCATAACTTGACAAATTGACATGGGGACGATTACACTGAAGGATGAGACATCAGTAATTAAACACTCTTTGACTTTCTGAAATTAAAACTTCATGGCAAGGAGGAGGTGTAATGGCAAAGTACTTTGCACCTTTGAAAGCATTAGGCTCCTTTTGAAAGATGGCTGGAGTTACAAGAACACATAGTATCCTAAACAGAAATAAATCTTGAGTACAAGAGTAACATGCAAAGTGCAGGGATCCAGGTTAAATGAGCTTCCCTCAATGTGAAAGTAAGTCTATCGCTCCAACTTAAGAAAACTAATTTCAGCCTTAAAGACCATAATTTACAGTAAGGAAATACTGCTAGAAAAAGTCCCAAATGAAGGTTTTGTCAGCCTAGTAGACATTCAAAGTGTTTGATAAACTAGCATGACACTCATAGCGTCAAACACATTGCTACCATTTGCACACATTCGATTTATGCAAAAGTCCCATCTAAAAGGTACTAAGAGCCATTAAAGGCTATGAACTTCTTTGAATGACAAGCAAACTGAGTAAATGAGAGTTTGACTTACCATATAAATTGATAACGGAGTGAAGAATGTTGATGGAGTTTTTTTTTTTCGTTTGAGGAGCGCAGAGACATTCTCTTCTGCAACACTGCATGCAGGTCATTCAATACATTCTGCAGATGAAAGGCTGATGAACAAGGTTTTTTTTTTTTGTTGGTCTGAGCAACACAGGTAAATTCTTTTCAGCACACAGCCTCTGCTGGTCACTCAAATTCTGCAGATGAAAGGCTGATGAACGAGGTTCTTTCTTGGGGGGAGTTCTCAGCAACGCAGGGAAATTCCCTTCTGCAACACTGCATGCAGATATTTCAATACATTCTGCAGATGAAAGGCTGATAAACAAGGTTTTTTTGGGGTCTCAGCAATGCAGGTAAATTATTTTCAGCACACAGCCTCTGCTGGTCACTCAAATTCTGCAGATGAAAGGCTGATGAACGAGGTTCTTTCTTGGGGGGAGTTCTCAGCAACGCAGGGAAATTCCCTTCTGCACACTGCCTCTGGTGGTCATTCAATATATTCTGCAGATGGAAAAGTCCACTGTTAGTACATTTTTAGAACTTGAATATTTCCAAAGTAATGCAACACAACAACAAAAATGTTTTTTATACAGGGTTATTTAATACTATGGATTCTGTAATATTGTGAAAATCCACAGCTCATTAATAACTTTGAATCTTAATGGTATTTTCAACCTAGTTTACTTTCTAAATCCTTTGTTTTATTTTCTACCACTCTAGAGACAGCTCTTGCACCTATATTAGGACATAGATAAAAAGATCTCATGGCCAGCCGAGTGACAGCATACCCTTCTCACTGAAAATCTTTCAGGATATGGTACATTAATAGCAATTAAGTGATATGATAAATTGAGGTAGGAAGGTTTATACTACGGTTAGTGGGAATAATCAAGACTATTAATAACAGATTCTAACGTCTTTATTTTAGCACATGCCTATCAGCTAACCTATAGAGAACTCAAGAATATTATGATCGATCACCCCATCAAACAATGTAGGAGCCTAAAAATAATGCCCTAGTTTCATTCATCTCAGAATCTTCGTCTTAAGCAGGGCATTGCGTCTACCCTGCTACCCATTTCAATACCATGATAAATATAACTCATTGATTGCTAGGTAATTGATTGTCCCTCATGTCAGATGACATTCTTCTGTAGCTTCATCATGTTAGGGCATAACTTGACAAATTGACATGGGGACGATTACACTGAAGGATGAGACATCAGTAATTAAACACTCTTTGACTTTCTGAAATTAAAACTTCATGGCAAGGAGGAGGTGTAATGGCAAAGTACTTTGCACCTTTGAAAGCATTAGGCTCCTTTTGAAAGATGGCTGGAGTTACAAGAACACATAGTATCCTAAACAGAAATAAATCTTGAGTACAAGAGTAACATGCAAAGTGCAGGGATCCAGGTTAAATGAGCTTGCCTCAATGTGAAAGTAAGTCTATCGCTCCAACTTAAGAAAACTAATTTCAGCCTTAAAGACCATAATTTACAGTAAGGAAATACTGCTAGAAAAAGTCTCAAATGAAGGTTCTGTCAGCCTAGTAGACATTCAAAGTGTTTGATAAACTAGCATGACACTCATAGCGTCAAACACATTGCTACCATTTGCACACATTTGATTTATGCAAAAGTCCCAACTAAAAGGTACTATGAGCCATTAAAGGCTATGAACTTCTTTGAATGACAAGCAAACTGAGTAAATGAGAGTTTGACTTACCATATAAATTGATAACGGAGTGAAGAATGTTGATGGAGTTTTTTTTTTTCGTTTGAGGAGCGCAGAGTCATTCTCTTCTGCAACACTGCATGCAGGTCATTCAATATATTCTGCAGATGAAAGGCTGATGAACAAGGTTTTTTTTTTTTTGTTGGTCTGAGCAACACAGGTAAATTCTTTTCAGCACACAGCCTCTGCTGGTCACTCAAATTCTGCAGATGAAAGGCTGATGAATGAGGTTCTTTTTTGGGGGGAAATCTCAGCAACGCAGGGAAATTCTCTTCTGCAACACTGCATGCAGATATTTCAATACATTCTGCAGATGAAAGGCTGATAAACAAGGTTTTTTTTTGGGTCTCAGCAATGCAGGTAAATTATATTCAGCACACAGCCTCTGCTGGTCACTCAAATTCTGCAGATGAAAGGCTGATGAACGAGGTTTTTTCTTGGGGGGAGTTCTCAGCAACGCAGGGAAATTCCCTTCTGCACACTGCCTCTGGTGGTCATTCAATATATTCTGCAGATGGAAAAGTCCACTGTTAGTATATTTTTAGAACTTGAATATTTCCAAAGTAATGCAACACAACAACAAAAATGTTTTTTATACAGGGTTATTTAATACTATGGATTCTGTAATATTGTGAAAATCCACAGCTCATTAATAACTTTGAATCTTAATGGTATTTTCAACCTAGTTTACTTTCTAAATCCTTTGTTTTATTTTCTACCACTCTAGAGACAGCTCTTGCACCTATATTAGGACATAGATAAAAAGATCTCATGGCCAGCCGAGTGACAGCATACCCTTCTCACTGAAAATCTTTCAGGATATGGTACATTAATAGCAATTAAGTGATATGATAAATTGAGGTAGGAAGGTTTATACTACGGTTAGTGGGAATAACCAAGACTATTAATAGATTCTAACGTCTTTATTTTAGCACATGCCTATCAGCTAACCTATAGAGAACTCAAGAATATTATGATCGATCACCCCATCAAACAATGTAGGAGCCTAAAAATAATGCCCTAGTTTCATTCATCTCAGAATCTTCGTCTTAAGCAGGGCATTGCGTCTACCCTGTTACCCATTTCAATACCATGATAAATATAACTCATTGATTGCTAGGTAATTGATTGTCCCTCATGTCAGATGACATTCTCCTGTAGCTTCATCATGTTAGGGCATAACTTGACAAATTGACATGGGGACGATTACACTGAAGGATGAGACATCAGTAATTAAACACTCTTTGACTTTCTGAAATTAAAACTTCATGGCAAGGAGGAGGTGTAATGGCAAAGTACTTTGCACCTTTGAAAGCATTAGGCTCCTTTTGAAAGATGGCTGGAGTTACAAGAACACATAGTATCCTAAACAGAAATAAATCTTGAGTACAAGAGTAACATGCAAAGTGCAGGGATCCAGGTTAAATGAGCTTCCCTCAATGTGAAAGTAAGTCTATCGCTCCAACTTAAGAAAACTAATTTCAGCCTTAAAGACCATAATTTACAGTAAGGAAATACTGCTAGAAAAAGTCCCAAATGAAGGTTTTGTCAGCCTAGTAGACATTCAAAGTGTTTGATAAACTAGCATGACACTCATAGCGTCAAACACATTGCTACCATTTGCACACATTCGATTTATGCAAAAGTCCCATCTAAAAGGTACTAAGAGCCATTAAAGGCTATGAACTTCTTTGAATGACAAGCAAACTGAGTAAATGAGAGTTTGACTTACCATATAAATTGATAACGGAGTGAATAATGTTGATGGAGTTTTTTTTTTCGTTTGAGGAGCGCAGAGACATTCTCTTCTGCAACACTGCATGCAGGTCATTCAATACATTCTGCAGATGAAAGGCTGATGAACAAGGTTTTTTTTTTTTGTTGGTCTGAGCAACACAGGTAAATTCTTTTCAGCACACAGCCTCTGCTGGTCACTCAAATTCTGCAGATGAAAGGCTGATGAACGAGGTTCTTTCTTGGGGGGAGTTCTCAGCAACGCAGGGAAATTCCCTTCTGCAACACTGCATGCAGATATTTCAATACATTCTGCAGATGAAAGGCTGATAAACAAGGTTTTTTTGGGGTCTCAGCAATGCAGGTAAATTATTTTCAGCACACAGCCTCTGCTGGTCACTCAAATTCTGCAGATGAAAGGCTGATGAACGAGGTTCTTTCTTGGGGGGAGTTCTCAGCAACGCAGGGAAATTCCCTTCTGCACACTGCCTCTGGTGGTCATTCAATATATTCTGCAGATGGAAAAGTCCACTGTTAGTACATTTTTAGAACTTGAATATTTCCAAAGTAATGCAACACAACAACAAAAATGTTTTTTATACAGGGTTATTTAATACTATGGATTCTGTAATATTGTGAAAATCCACAGCTCATTAATAACTTTGAATCTTAATGGTATTTTCAACCTAGTTTACTTTCTAAATCCTTTGTTTTATTTTCTACCACTCTAGAGACAGCTCTTGCACCTATATTAGGACATAGATAAAAAGATCTCATGGCCAGCCGAGTAACAGCATACCCTTCTCACTGAAAATCTTTCAGGATATGGTACATTAATAGCAATTAAGTGATATGATGAATTGAGGTAGGAAGGTTTATACTACGGTTAGTGGGAATAACCAAGACTATTAATACCAGATTCTAACGTCTTTATTTTAGCACATGCCTATCAGCTAACCTATAGAGAACTCAAGAATATTATGATCGATCACCCCATCAAACAATGTAGGAGCCTAAAAATAATGCCCTAGGTTCATTCATCTCAGAATCTTCGTCTTAAGCAGGGCATTGCGTCTACCCTGTTACCCATTTCAATACCATGATAAATATAACTCATTGATTGCTAGGTAATTGATTGTCCCTCATGTCAGATGACATTCTCCTGTAGCTTCATCATGTTAGGGCATAACTTGACAAATTGACATGGGGACGATTACACTGAAGGATGAGACATCAGTAATTAAACACTCTTTGACTTTCTGAAATTAAAACTTCATGGCAAGGAGGAGGTGTAATGGCAAAGTACTTTGCACCTTTGAAAGCATTAGGCTCCTTTTGAAAGATGGCTGGAGTTACAAGAACACATAGTATCCTAAACAGAAATAAATCTTGAGTACAAGAGTAACATGCAAAGTGCAGGGATCCAGGTTAAATGAGCTTCCCTCAATGTGAAAGTAAGTCTATCGCTCCAACTTAAGAAAACTAATTTCAGCCTTAAAGACCATAATTTACAGTAAGGAAATACTGCTAGAAAAAGTCCCAAATGAAGGTTTTGTCAGCCTAGTAGACATTCAAAGTGTTTGATAAACTAGCATGACACTCATAGCGTCAAACACATTGCTACCATTTGCACACATTCGATTTATGCAAAAGTCCCATCTAAAAGGTACTAAGAGCCATTAAAGGCTATGAACTTCTTTGAATGACAAGCAAACTGAGTAAATGAGAGTTTGACTTACCATATAAATTGATAACGGAGTGAAGAATGTTGATGGAGTTTTTTTTTTCGTTTGAGGAGCGCAGAGACATTCTCTTCCGCAACACTGCATGCAGGTCATTCAATACATTCTGCAGATGAAAGGCTGATGAACAAGGTTTTTTTTTTTTGTTGGTCTGAGCAACACAGGTACATTCTTTTCAGCACACAGCCTCTGCTGGTCACTCAAATTCTGCAGATGAAAGGCTGATGAACGAGGTTCTTTCTTGGGGGGAGTTCTCAGCAACGCAGGGAAATTCCCTTCTGCAACACTGCATGCAGATATTTCAATACATTCTGCAGATGAAAGGCTGATAAACAAGGTTTTTTTGGGGTCTCAGCAATGCAGGTAAATTATTTTCAGCACACAGCCTCTGCTGGTCACTCAAATTCTGCAGATGAAAGGCTGATGAACGAGGTTCTTTCTTGGGGGGAGTTCTCAGCAACGCAGGGAAATTCCCTTCTGCACACTGCCTCTGGTGGTCATTCAATATATTCTGCAGATGGAAAAGTCCACTGTTAGTACATTTTTAGAACTTGAATATTTCCAAAGTAATGCAACACAACAACAAAAATGTTTTTTATACAGGGTTATTTAATACTATGGATTCTGTAATATTGTGAAAATCCACAGCTCATTAATAACTTTGAATCTTAATGGTATTTTCAACCTAGTTTACTTTCTAAATCCTTTGTTTTATTTTCTACCACTCTAGAGACAGCTCTTGCACCTATATTAGGACATAGATAAAAAGATCTCATGGCCAGCCGAGTGACAGCATACCCTTCTCACTGAAAATCTTTCAGGATATGGTACATTAATAGCAATTAAGTGATATGATAAATTGAGGTAGGAAGGTTTATACTACGGTTAGTGGGAATAACCAAGACTATTAATAGATTCTAACGTCTTTATTTTAGCACATGCCTATCAGCTAACCTATAGAGAACTCAAGAATATTATGATCGATCACCCCATCAAACAATGTAGGAGCCTAAAAATAATGCCCTAGTTTCATTCATCTCAGAATCTTCGTCTTAAGCAGGGCATTGCGTCTACCCTGTTACCCATTTCAATACCATGATAAATATAACTCATTGATTGCTAGGTAATTGATTGTCCCTCATGTCAGATGACATTCTCCTGTAGCTTCATCATGTTAGGGCATAACTTGACAAATTGACATGGGGACGATTACACTGAAGGATGAGACATCAGTAATTAAACACTCTTTGACTTTCTGAAATTAAAACTTCATGGCAAGGAGGAGGTGTAATGGCAAAGTACTTTGCACCTTTGAAAGCATTAGGCTCCTTTTGAAAGATGGCTGGAGTTACAAGAACACATAGTATCCTAAACAGAAATAAATCTTGAGTACAAGAGTAACATGCAAAGTGCAGGGATCCAGGTTAAATGAGCTTCCCTCAATGTGAAAGTAAGTCTATCGCTCCAACTTAAGAAAACTAATTTCAGCCTTAAAGACCATAATTTACAGTAAGGAAATACTGCTAGAAAAAGTCCCAAATGAAGGTTTTGTCAGCCTAGTAGACATTCAAAGTGTTTGATAAACTAGCATGACACTCATAGCGTCAAACACATTGCTACCATTTGCACACATTCGATTTATGCAAAAGTCCCATCTAAAAGGTACTAAGAGCCATTAAAGGCTATGAACTTCTTTGAATGACAAGCAAACTGAGTAAATGAGAGTTTGACTTACCATATAAATTGATAACGGAGTGAATAATGTTGATGGAGTTTTTTTTTTCGTTTGAGGAGCGCAGAGACATTCTCTTCTGCAACACTGCATGCAGGTCATTCAATACATTCTGCAGATGAAAGGCTGATGAACAAGGTTTTTTTTTTTTGTTGGTCTGAGCAACACAGGTAAATTCTTTTCAGCACACAGCCTCTGCTGGTCACTCAAATTCTGCAGATGAAAGGCTGATGAACGAGGTTCTTTCTTGGGGGGAGTTCTCAGCAACGCAGGGAAATTCCCTTCTGCAACACTGCATGCAGATATTTCAATACATTCTGCAGATGAAAGGCTGATAAACAAGGTTTTTTTGGGGTCTCAGCAATGCAGGTAAATTATTTTCAGCACACAGCCTCTGCTGGTCACTCAAATTCTGCAGATGAAAGGCTGATGAACGAGGTTCTTTCTTGGGGGGAGTTCTCAGCAACGCAGGGAAATTCCCTTCTGCACACTGCCTCTGGTGGTCATTCAATATATTCTGCAGATGGAAAAGTCCACTGTTAGTACATTTTTAGAACTTGAATATTTCCAAAGTAATGCAACACAACAACAAAAATGTTTTTTATACAGGGTTATTTAATACTATGGATTCTGTAATATTGTGAAAATCCACAGCTCATTAATAACTTTGAATCTTAATGGTATTTTCAACCTAGTTTACTTTCTAAATCCTTTGTTTTATTTTCTACCACTCTAGAGACAGCTCTTGCACCTATATTAGGACATAGATAAAAAGATCTCATGGCCAGCCGAGTAACAGCATACCCTTCTCACTGAAAATCTTTCAGGATATGGTACATTAATAGCAATTAAGTGATATGATAAATTGAGGTAGGAAGGTTTATACTACGGTTAGTGGGAATAACCAAGACTATTAATAGATTCTAACGTCTTTATTTTAGCACATGCCTATCAGCTAACCTATAGAGAACTCAAGAATATTATGATCGATCACCCCATCAAACAATGTAGGAGCCTAAAAATAATGCCCTAGTTTCATTCATCTCAGAATCTTCGTCTTAAGCAGGGCATTGCGTCTACCCTGTTACCCATTTCAATACCATGATAAATATAACTCATTGATTGCTAGGTAATTGATTGTCCCTCATGTCAGATGACATTCTCCTGTAGCTTCATCATGTTAGGGCATAACTTGACAAATTGACATGGGGACGATTACACTGAAGGATGAGACATCAGTAATTAAACACTCTTTGACTTTCTGAAATTAAAACTTCATGGCAAGGAGGAGGTGTAATGGCAAAGTACTTTGCACCTTTGAAAGCATTAGGCTCCTTTTGAAAGATGGCTGGAGTTACAAGAACACATAGTATCCTAAACAGAAATAAATCTTGAGTACAAGAGTAACATGCAAAGTGCAGGGATCCAGGTTAAATGAGCTTCCCTCAATGTGAAAGTAAGTCTATCGCTCCAACTTAAGAAAACTAATTTCAGCCTTAAAGACCATAATTTACAGTAAGGAAATACTGCTAGAAAAAGTCCCAAATGAAGGTTTTGTCAGCCTAGTAGACATTCAAAGTGTTTGATAAACTAGCATGACACTCATAGCGTCAAACACATTGCTACCATTTGCACACATTCGATTTATGCAAAAGTCCCATCTAAAAGGTACTAAGAGCCATTAAAGGCTATGAACTTCTTTGAATGACAAGCAAACTGAGTAAATGAGAGTTTGACTTACCATATAAATTGATAACGGAGTGAAGAATGTTGATGGAGTTTTTTTTTTCGTTTGAGGAGCGCAGAGACATTCTCTTCTGCAACACTGCATGCAGGTCATTCAATACATTCTGCAGATGAAAGGCTGATGAACAAGGTTTTTTTTTTTTGTTGGTCTGAGCAACACAGGTAAATTCTTTTCAGCACACAGCCTCTGCTGGTCACTCAAATTCTGCAGATGAAAGGCTGATGAACGAGGTTCTTTCTTGGGGGGAGTTCTCAGCAACGCAGGGAAATTCCCTTCTGCAACACTGCATGCAGATATTTCAATACATTCTGCAGATGAAAGGCTGATAAACAAGGTTTTTTTGGGGTCTCAGCAATGCAGGTAAATTATTTTCAGCACACAGCCTCTGCTGGTCACTCAAATTCTGCAGATGAAAGGCTGATGAACGAGGTTCTTTCTTGGGGGGAGTTCTCAGCAACGCAGGGAAATTCCCTTCTGCACACTGCCTCTGGTGGTCATTCAATATATTCTGCAGATGGAAAAGTCCACTGTTAGTACATTTTTAGAACTTGAATATTTCCAAAGTAATGCAACACAACAACAAAAATGTTTTTTATACAGGGTTATTTAATACTATGGATTCTGTAATATTGTGAAAATCCACAGCTCATTAATAACTTTGAATCTTAATGGTATTTTCAACCTAGTTTACTTTCTAAATCCTTTGTTTTATTTTCTACCACTCTAGAGACAGCTCTTGCACCTATATTAGGACATAGATAAAAAGATCTCATGGCCAGCCGAGTGACAGCATACCCTTCTCACTGAAAATCTTTCAGGATATGGTACATTAATAGCAATTAAGTGATATGATAAATTGAGGTAGGAAGGTTTATACTACGGTTAGTGGGAATAATCAAGACTATTAATAACAGATTCTAACGTCTTTATTTTAGCACATGCCTATCAGCTAACCTATAGAGAACTCAAGAATATTATGATCGATCACCCCATCAAACAATGTAGGAGCCTAAAAATAATGCCCTAGTTTCATTCATCTCAGAATCTTCGTCTTAAGCAGGGCATTGCGTCTACCCTGTTACCCATTTCAATACCATGATAAATATAACTCATTGATTGCTAGGTAATTGATTGTCCCTCATGTCAGATGACATTCTCCTGTAGCTTCATCATGTTAGGGCATAACTTGACAAATTGACATGGGGACGATTACACTGAAGGATGAGACATCAGTAATTAAACACTCTTTGACTTTCTGAAATTAAAACTTCATGGCAAGGAGGAGGTGTAATGGCAAAGTACTTTGCACCTTTGAAAGCATTAGGCTCCTTTTGAAAGATGGCTGGAGTTACAAGAACACATAGTATCCTAAAAAGAAATAAATCTTGAGTACAAGAGTAACATGCAAAGTGCAGGGATCCAGGTTAAATGAGCTTCCCTCAATGTGAAAGTAAGTCTATCGCTCCAACTTAAGAAAACTACTTTCAGCCTTAAAGACCATAATTTACAGTAAGGAAATACTGCTAGAAAAAGTCCCAAATGAAGGTTTTGTCAGCCTAGTAGACATTCAAAGTGTTTGATAAACTAGCATGACACTCATAGCGTCAAACACATTGCTACCATTTGCACACATTCGATTTATGCAAAAGTCCCATCTAAAAGGTACTAAGAGCCATTAAAGGCTATGAACTTCTTTGAATGACAAGCAAACTGAGTAAATGAGAGTTTGACTTACCATATAAATTGATAACGGAGTGAAGAATGTTGATGGAGTTTTTTTTTTCGTTTGAGGAGCGCAGAGACATTCTCTTCCGCAACACTGCATGCAGGTCATTCAATACATTCTGCAGATGAAAGGCTGATGAACAAGGTTTTTTTTTTTTGTTGGTCTGAGCAACACAGGTACATTCTTTTCAGCACACAGCCTCTGCTGGTCACTCAAATTCTGCAGATGAAAGGCTGATGAACGAGGTTCTTTCTTGGGGGGAGTTCTCAGCAACGCAGGGAAATTCCCTTCTGCAACACTGCATGCAGATATTTCAATACATTCTGCAGATGAAAGGCTGATAAACAAGGTTTTTTTGGGGTCTCAGCAATGCAGGTAAATTATTTTCAGCACACAGCCTCTGCTGGTCACTCAAATTCTGCAGATGAAAGGCTGATGAACGAGGTTCTTTCTTGGGGGGAGTTCTCAGCAACGCAGGGAAATTCCCTTCTGCACACTGCCTCTGGTGGTCATTCAATATATTCTGCAGATGGAAAAGTCCACTGTTAGTACATTTTTAGAACTTGAATATTTCCAAAGTAATGCAACACAACAACAAAAATGTTTTTTATACAGGGTTATTTAATACTATGGATTCTGTAATATTGTGAAAATCCACAGCTCATTAATAACTTTGAATCTTAATGGTATTTTCAACCTAGTTTACTTTCTAAATCCTTTGTTTTATTTTCTACCACTCTAGAGACAGCTCTTGCACCTATATTAGGACATAGATAAAAAGATCTCATGGCCAGCCGAGTGACAGCATACCCTTCTCACTGAAAATCTTTCAGGATATGGTACATTAATAGCAATTAAGTGATATGATAAATTGAGGTAGGAAGGTTTATACTACGGTTAGTGGGAATAACCAAGACTATTAATAGATTCTAACGTCTTTATTTTAGCACATGCCTATCAGCTAACCTATAGAGAACTCAAGAATATTATGATCGATCACCCCATCAAACAATGTAGGAGCCTAAAAATAATGCCCTAGTTTCATTCATCTCAGAATCTTCGTCTTAAGCAGGGCATTACGTCTACCCTGCTACCCATTTCAATACCATGATAAATATAACTCATTGATTGCTAGGTAATTGATTGTCCCTCATGTCAGATGACATTCTCCTGTAGCTTCATCATGTTAGGGCATAACTTGACAAATTGACATGGGGACGATTACACTGAAGGATGAGACATCAGTAATTAAACACTCTTTGACTTTCTGAAATTAAAACTTCATGGCAAGGAGGAGGTGTAATGGCAAAGTACTTTGCACCTTTGAAAGCATTGGGCTCCTTTTTAAAGATGGCTGGAGTTACAAGAACACATAGTATCCTAAACAGAAATAAATCTTGAGTACAAGAGTAACATGCAAAGTGCAGGGATCCAGGTTAAATGAGCTTCCCTCAATGTGAAAGTAAGTCTATCGCTCCAACTTAAGAAAACTACTTTCAGCCTTAAAGACCATAATTTACAGTAAGGAAATACTGCTAGAAAAAGTCCCAAATGAAGGTTTTGTCAGCCTAGTAGACATTCAAAGTGTTTGATAAACTAGCATGACACTCATAGCGTCAAACACATTGCTACCATTTGCACACATTCGATTTATGCAAAAGTCCCATCTAAAAGGTACTAAGAGCCATTAAAGGCTATGAACTTCTTTGAATGACAAGCAAACTGAGTAAATGAGAGTTTGACTTACCATATAAATTGATAACTGAGTGAAGAATGTTGATGGAGTTTTTTTTTTCGTTTGAGGAGCGCAGAGACATTCTCTTCCGCAACACTGCATGCAGGTCATTCAATACATTCTGCAGATGAAAGGCTGATGAACAAGGTTTTTTTTTTTTGTTGGTCTGAGCAACACAGGTAAATTCTTTTCAGCACACAGCCTCTGCTGGTCACTCAAATTCTGCAGATGAAAGGCTGATGAACGAGGTTCTTTCTTGGGGGGAGTTCTCAGCAACGCAGGGAAATTCCCTTCTGCAACACTGCATGCAGATATTTCAATACATTCTGCAGATGAAAGGGTGATAAACAAGGTTTTTTTGGGGTCTCAGCAATGCAGGTAAATTATTTTCAGCACACAGCCTCTGCTGGTCACTCAAATTCTGCAGATGAAAGGCTGACGAACGAGGTTCTTTCTTGGGGGGAGTTCTCAGCAACGCAGGGAAATTCCCTTCTGCACACTGCCTCTGGTGGTCATTCAATATATTCTGCAGATGGAAAAGTCCACTGTTAGTACATTTTTAGAACTTGAATATTTCCAAAGTAATGCAACACAACAACAAAAATGTTTTTTATACAGGGTTATTTAATACTATGGATTCTGTAATATTGTGAAAATCCACAGCTCATTAATAACTTTGAATCTTAATGGTATTTTCAACCTAGTTTACTTTCTAAATCCTTTGTTTTATTTTCTACCACTCTAGAGACAGCTCTTGCACCTATATTAGGACATAGATAAAAAGATCTCATGGCCAGCCGAGTGACAGCATACCCTTCTCACTGAAAATCTTTCAGGATATGGTACATTAATAGCAATTAAGTGATATGATAAATTGAGGTAGGAAGGTTTATACTACGGTTAGTGGGAATAATCAAGACTATTAATAACAGATTCTAACGTCTTTATTTTAGCACATGCCTATCAGCTAACCTATAGAGAACTCAAGAATATTATGATCGATCACCCCATCAAACAATGTAGGAGCCTAAAAATAATGCCCTAGTTTCATTCATCTCAGAATCTTCGTCTTAAGCAGGGCATTGCGTCTACCCTGCTACCCATTTCAATACCATGATAAATATAACTCATTGATTGCTAGGTAATTGATTGTACCTCATGTCAGATGACATTCTCCTGTAGCTTCATCATGTTAGGGAATAACTTGACAAATTGACATGGGGACGATTACACTGAAGGATGAGACATCAGTAATTAAACACTCTTTGACTTTCTGAAATTAAAACTTCATGGCAAGGAGGAGGTGTAATGGCAAAGTACTTTGCACCTTTGAAAGCATTGGGCTCCTTTTTAAAGATGGCTGGAGTTACAAGAACACATAGTATCCTAAACAGAAATAAATCTTGAGTACAAGAGTAACATGCAAAGTGCAGGGATCCAGGTTAAATGAGCTTCCCTCAATGTGAAAGTAAGTCTATCGCTCCAACTTAAGAAAACTAATTTCAGCCTTAAAGACCATAATTTACAGTAAGGAAATACTGCTAGAAAAAGTCTGAAATGAAGGTTTTGTCAGCCTAGTAGACATTCAAAGTGTTTGATAAACTAGCATGACACTCATAGCGTCAAACACATTGCTACCATTTGCACACATTCGATTTATGCAAAAGTCCCAACTAAAAGGTACTAAGAGCCATTAAAGGCTATGAACTTCTTTGAATGACAAGCAAACTGAGTAAATGAGAGTTTGACTTACCATATAAATTGATAACAGAGTGAAGAATGTTGATGGAGTTTTTTTTTTTTCGTTTGAGGAGCGAAGAGAGATTCTCTTCTGCAACACTGCATGCAGGTCATTCAATATATTCTGCAGATGAAAGGCTGATGAACAAGGTTTTTTTTTTTTTGTCGGTCTGAGCAACACAGGTAAATTCTTTTCAGCACACAGCCTCTGCTGGTCACTCAAATTCTGCAGATGAAAGGCTGATGAATGAGGTTCTTTTTTGGGGGGAAATCTCAGCAACGCAGGGAAATTCTCTTCTGCAACACTGCATGCAGATATTTCAATACATTCTGCAGATGAAAGGCTGATAAACAAGGTTTTTTTTGGGTCTCAGCAATGCAGGTAAATTATATTCAGCACACAGCCTCTGCTGGTCACTCAAATTCTGCAGATGAAAGGCTGATGAACGAGGTTCTTTCTTGGGGGGAGTTCTCAGCAACGCAGGGAAATTCCCTTCTGCACACTGCCTCTGGTGGTCATTCAATATATTCTGCAGATGGAAAAGTCCACTGTTAGTACATTTTTAGAACTTGAATATTTCCAAAGTAATGCAACACAACAACAAAAATGTTTTTTATACAGGGTTATTTAATACTATGGATTCTGTAATATTGTGAAAATCCACAGCTCATTAATAACTTTGAATCTTAATGGTATTTTCAACCTAGTTTACTTTCTAAATCCTTTGTTTTATTTTCTACCACTCTAGAGACAGCTCTTGCACCTATATTAGGACATAGATAAAAAGATCTCATGGCCAGCCGAGTGACAGCATACCCTTCTCACTGAAAATCTTTCAGGATATGGTACATTAATAGCAATTAAGTGATATGATAAATTGAGGTAGGAAGGTTTATACTACGGTTAGTGGGAATAACCAAGACTATTAATAGATTCTAACGTCTTTATTTTAGCACATGCCTATCAGCTAACCTATAGAGAACTCAAGAATATTATGATCGATCACCCCATCAAACAATGTAGGAGCCTAAAAATAATGCCCTAGTTTCATTCATCTCAGAATCTTCGTCTTAAGCAGGGCATTACGTCTACCCTGCTACCCATTTCAATACCATGATAAATATAACTCATTGATTGCTAGGTAATTGATTGTCCCTCATGTCAGATGACATTCTCCTGTAGCTTCATCATGTTAGGGCATAACTTGACAAATTGACATGGGGACGATTACACTGAAGGATGAGACATCAGTAATTAAACACTCTTTGACTTTCTGAAATTAAAACTTCATGGCAAGGAGGAGGTGTAATGGCAAAGTACTTTGCACCTTTGAAAGCATTGGGCTCCTTTTTAAAGATGGCTGGAGTTACAAGAACACATAGTATCCTAAACAGAAATAAATCTTGAGTACAAGAGTAACATGCAAAGTGCAGGGATCCAGGTTAAATGAGCTTCCCTCAATGTGAAAGTAAGTCTATCGCTCCAACTTAAGAAAACTACTTTCAGCCTTAAAGACCATAATTTACAGTAAGGAAATACTGCTAGAAAAAGTCCCAAATGAAGGTTTTGTCAGCCTAGTAGACATTCAAAGTGTTTGATAAACTAGCATGACACTCATAGCGTCAAACACATTGCTACCATTTGCACACATTCGATTTATGCAAAAGTCCCATCTAAAAGGTACTAAGAGCCATTAAAGGCTATGAACTTCTTTGAATGACAAGCAAACTGAGTAAATGAGAGTTTGACTTACCATATAAATTGATAACGGAGTGAAGAATGTTGATGGAGTTTTTTTTTTCGTTTGAGGAGCGCAGAGACATTCTCTTCCGCAACACTGCATGCAGGTCATTCAATACATTCTGCAGATGAAAGGCTGATGAACAAGGTTGTTTTTTTTTGTTGGTCTGAGCAACACAGGTACATTCTTTTCAGCACACAGCCTCTGCTGGTCACTCAAATTCTGCAGATGAAAGGCTGATGAACGAGGTTCTTTCTTGGGGGGAGTTCTCAGCAACGCAGGGAAATTCCCTTCTGCAACACTGCATGCAGATATTTCAATACATTCTGCAGATGAAAGGCTGATAAACAAGGTTTTTTTGGGGTCTCAGCAATGCAGGTAAATTATTTTCAGCACACAGCCTCTGCTGGTCACTCAAATTCTGCAGATGAAAGGCTGATGAACGAGGTTCTTTCTTGGGGGGAGTTCTCAGCAACGCAGGGAAATTCCCTTCTGCACACTGCCTCTGGTGGTCATTCAATATATTCTGCAGATGGAAAAGTCCACTGTTAGTACATTTTTAGAACTTGAATATTTCCAAAGTAATGCAACACAACAACAAAAATGTTTTTTATACAGGGTTATTTAATACTATGGATTCTGTAATATTGTGAAAATCCACAGCTCATTAATAACTTTGAATCTTAATGGTATTTTCAACCTAGTTTACTTTCTAAATCCTTTGTTTTATTTTCTACCACTCTAGAGACAGCTCTTGCACCTATATTAGGACATAGATAAAAAGATCTCATGGCCAGCCGAGTGACAGCATACCCTTCTCACTGAAAATCTTTCAGGATATGGTACATTAATAGCAATTAAGTGATATGATAAATTGAGGTAGGAAGGTTTATACTACGGTTAGTGGGAATAATCAAGACTATTAATAACAGATTCTAACGTCTTTATTTTAGCACATGCCTATCAGCTAACCTATAGAGAACTCAAGAATATTATGATCGATCACCCCATCAAACAATGTAGGAGCCTAAAAATAATGCCCTAGTTTCATTCATCTCAGAATCTTCGTCTTAAGCAGGGCATTGCGTCTACCCTGCTACCCATTTCAATACCATGATAAATATAACTCATTGATTGCTAGGTAATTGATTGTCCCTCATGTCAGATGACATTCTCCTGTAGCTTCATCATGTTAGGGCATAACTTGACAAATTAACATGGGAACGATTACACTGAAGGATGAGACATCAGTAATTAAACACTCTTTGACTTTCTGAAATTAAAACTTCATGGCAAGGAGGAGGTGTAATGGCAAAGTACTTTGCACCTTTGAAAGCATTAGGCTCCTTTTGAAAGATGGCTGGAGTTACAAGAACACATAGTATCCTAAACAGAAATAAATCTTGAGTACAAGAGTAACATGCAAAGTGCAGGGATCCAGGTTAAATGAGCTTGCCTCAATGTGAAAGTAAGTCTATCGCTCCAACTTAAGAAAACTAATTTCAGCCTTAAAGACCATAATTTACAGTAAGGAAATACTGCTAGAAAAAGTCTCAAATGAAGGTTCTGTCAGCCTAGTAGACATTCAAAGTGTTTGATAAACTAGCATGACACTCATAGCGTCAAACACATTGCTACCATTTGCACACATTCGATTTATGCAAAAGTCCCAACTAAAAGGTACTAAGAGCCATTAAATGCTATGAACTTCTTTGAATGACAAGCAAACTGAGTAAATGAGAGTTTGACTTACCATATAAATTGATAACGGAGTGAAGAATGTTGATGGAGTTTTTTTTTTTCGTTTGAGGAGCGCAGAGACATTCTCTTCTGCAACACTGCATGCAGGTCATTCAATATATTCTGCAGATGAAAGGCTGATGAACAAGGTTTTTTTTTTTTTTTGTTGGTCTGAGCAACACAGGTAAATTCTTTTCAGCACACAGCCTCTGCTGGTCACTCAAATTCTGCAGATGAAAGGCTGATGAATGAGGTTCTTTTTTGGGGGGAAATCTCAGCAACGCAGGGAAATTCTCTTCTGCAACACTGCATGCAGATATTTCAATACATTCTGCAGATGAAAGGCTGATAAACAAGGTTTTTTTTGGGTCTCAGCAATGCAGGTAAATTATATTCAGCACACAGCCTCTGCTGGTCACTCAAATTCTGCAGATGAAAGGCTGATGAACGAGGTTCTTTCTTGGGGGGAGTTCTCAGCAACGCAGGGAAATTCCCTTCTGCACACTGCCTCTGGTGGTCATTCAATATATTCTGCAGATGGAAAAGTCCACTGTTAGTACATTTTTAGAACTTGAATATTTCCAAAGTAATGCAACACAACAACAAAAATGTTTTTTATACAGGGTTATTTAATACTATGGATTCTGTAATATTGTGAAAATCCACAGCTCATTAATAACTTTGAATCTTAATGGTATTTTCAACCTAGTTTACTTTCTAAATCCTTTGTTTTATTTTCTACCACTCTAGAGACAGCTCTTGCACCTATATTAGGACATAGATAAAAAGATCTCATGGCCAGCCGAGTGACAGCATACCCTTCTCACTGAAAATCTTTCAGGATATGGTACATTAATAGCAATTAAGTGATATGATAAATTGAGGTAGGAAGGTTTATACTACGGTTAGTGGGAATAACCAAGACTATTAATAGATTCTAACGTCTTTATTTTAGCACATGCCTATCAGCTAACCTATAGAGAACTCAAGAATATTATGATCGATCACCCCATCAAACAATGTAGGAGCCTAAAAATAATGCCCTAGTTTCATTCATCTCAGAATCTTCGTCTTAAGCAGGGCATTACGTCTACCCTGCTACCCATTTCAATACCATGATAAATATAACTCATTGATTGCTAGGTAATTGATTGTCCCTCATGTCAGATGACATTCTCCTGTAGCTTCATCATGTTAGGGCATAACTTGACAAATTGACATGGGGACGATTACACTGAAGGATGAGACATCAGTAATTAAACACTCTTTGACTTTCTGAAATTAAAACTTCATGGCAAGGAGGAGGTGTAATGGCAAAGTACTTTGCACCTTTGAAAGCATTGGGCTCCTTTTTAAAGATGGCTGGAGTTACAAGAACACATAGTATCCTAAACAGAAATAAATCTTGAGTACAAGAGTAACATGCAAAGTGCAGGGATCCAGGTTAAATGAGCTTCCCTCAATGTGAAAGTAAGTCTATCGCTCCAACTTAAGAAAACTACTTTCAGCCTTAAAGACCATAATTTACAGTAAGGAAATACTGCTAGAAAAAGTCCCAAATGAAGGTTTTGTCAGCCTAGTAGACATTCAAAGTGTTTGATAAACTAGCATGACACTCATAGCGTCAAACACATTGCTACCATTTGCACACATTCGATTTATGCAAAAGTCCCATCTAAAAGGTACTAAGAGCCATTAAAGGCTATGAACTTCTTTGAATGACAAGCAAACTGAGTAAATGAGAGTTTGACTTACCATATAAATTGATAACGGAGTGAAGAATGTTGATGGAGTTTTTTTTTTCGTTTGAGGAGCGCAGAGACATTCTCTTCCGCAACACTGCATGCAGGTCATTCAATACATTCTGCAGATGAAAGGCTGATGAACAAGGTTTTTTTTTTTTGTTGGTCTGAGCAACACAGGTACATTCTTTTCAGCACACAGCCTCTGCTGGTCACTCAAATTCTGCAGATGAAAGGCTGATGAACGAGGTTCTTTCTTGGGGGGAGTTCTCAGCAACGCAGGGAAATTCCCTTCTGCAACACTGCATGCAGATATTTCAATACATTCTGCAGATGAAAGGCTGATAAACAAGGTTTTTTTGGGGTCTCAGCAATGCAGGTAAATTATTTTCAGCACACAGCCTCTGCTGGTCACTCAAATTCTGCAGATGAAAGGCTGATGAACGAGGTTCTTTCTTGGGGGGAGTTCTCAGCAACGCAGGGAAATTCCCTTCTGCACACTGCCTCTGGTGGTCATTCAATATATTCTGCAGATGGAAAAGTCCACTGTTAGTACATTTTTAGAACTTGAATATTTCCAAAGTAATGCAACACAACAACAAAAATGTTTTTTATACAGGGTTATTTAATACTATGGATTCTGTAATATTGTGAAAATCCACAGCTCATTAATAACTTTGAATCTTAATGGTATTTTCAACCTAGTTTACTTTCTAAATCCTTTGTTTTATTTTCTACCACTCTAGAGACAGCTCTTGCACCTATATTAGGACATAGATAAAAAGATCTCATGGCCAGCCGAGTGACAGCATACCCTTCTCACTGAAAATCTTTCAGGATATGGTACATTAATAGCAATTAAGTGATATGATAAATTGAGGTAGGAAGGTTTATACTACGGTTAGTGGGAATAATCAAGACTATTAATAACAGATTCTAACGTCTTTATTTTAGCACATGCCTATCAGCTAACCTATAGAGAACTCAAGAATATTATGATCGATCACCCCATCAAACAATGTAGGAGCCTAAAAATAATGCCCTAGTTTCATTCATCTCAGAATCTTCGTCTTAAGCAGGGCATTGCGTCTACCCTGCTACCCATTTCAATACCATGATAAATATAACTCATTGATTGCTAGGTAATTGATTGTCCCTCATGTCAGATGACATTCTCCTGTAGCTTCATCATGTTAGGGCATAACTTGACAAATTAACATGGGAACGATTACACTGAAGGATGAGACATCAGTAATTAAACACTCTTTGACTTTCTGAAATTAAAACTTCATGGCAAGGAGGAGGTGTAATGGCAAAGTACTTTGCACCTTTGAAAGCATTAGGCTCCTTTTGAAAGATGGCTGGAGTTACAAGAACACATAGTATCCTAAACAGAAATAAATCTTGAGTACAAGAGTAACATGCAAAGTGCAGGGATCCAGGTTAAATGAGCTTGCCTCAATGTGAAAGTAAGTCTATCGCTCCAACTTAAGAAAACTAATTTCAGCCTTAAAGACCATAATTTACAGTAAGGAAATACTGCTAGAAAAAGTCTCAAATGAAGGTTCTGTCAGCCTAGTAGACATTCAAAGTGTTTGATAAACTAGCATGACACTCATAGCGTCAAACACATTGCTACCATTTGCACACATTCGATTTATGCAAAAGTCCCAACTAAAAGGTACTAAGAGCCATTAAATGCTATGAACTTCTTTGAATGACAAGCAAACTGAGTAAATGAGAGTTTGACTTACCATATAAATTGATAACGGAGTGAAGAATGTTGATGGAGTTTTTTTTTTTCGTTTGAGGAGCGCAGAGACATTCTCTTCTGCAACACTGCATGCAGGTCATTCAATATATTCTGCAGATGAAAGGCTGATGAACAAGGTTTTTTTTTTTTTTTGTTGGTCTGAGCAACACAGGTAAATTCTTTTCAGCACACAGCCTCTGCTGGTCACTCAAATTCTGCAGATGAAAGGCTGATGAATGAGGTTCTTTTTTGGGGGGAAATCTCAGCAACGCAGGGAAATTCTCTTCTGCAACACTGCATGCAGATATTTCAATACATTCTGCAGATGAAAGGCTGATAAACAAGGTTTTTTTTGGGTCTCAGCAATGCAGGTAAATTATATTCAGCACACAGCCTCTGCTGGTCACTCAAATTCTGCAGATGAAAGGCTGATGAACGAGGTTCTTTCTTGGGGGGAGTTCTCAGCAACGCAGGGAAATTCCCTTCTGCACACTGCCTCTGGTGGTCATTCAATATATTCTGCAGATGGAAAAGTCCACTGTTAGTATATTTTTAGAACTTGAATATTTCCAAAGTAATGCAACACAACAACAAAAATGTTTTTTATACAGGGTTATTTAATACTATGGATTCTGTAATATTGTGAAAATCCACAGCTCATTAATAACTTTGAATCTTAATGGTATTTTCAACCTAGTTTACTTTCTAAATCCTTTGTTTTATTTTCTACCACTCTAGAGACAGCTCTTGCACCTATATTAGGACATAGATAAAAAGATCTCATGGCCAGCCGAGTGACAGCATACCCTTCTCACTGAAAATCTTTCAGGATATGGTCCATTAATAGCAATTAAGTGATATGATAAATTGAGGTAGGAAGGTTTATACTACGGTTAGTGGGAATAATCAAGACTATTAATAACAGATTCTAACGTCTTTATTTTAGCACATGCCTATCAGCTAACCTATAGAGAACTCAAGAATATTATGATCGATCACCCCATCAAACAATGTAGGAGCCTAAAAATAATGCCCTAGTTTCATTCATCTCAGAATCTTCGTCTTAAGCAGGGCATTGCGTCTACCCTGCTACCCATTTCAATACCATGATAAATATAACTCATTGATTGCTAGGTAATTGATTGTCCCTCATGTCAGATGACATTCTCCTGTAGCTTCATCATGTTAGGGCATAACTTGACAAATTGACATGGGGACGATTACACTGAAGGATGAGACATCAGTAATTAAACACTCTTTGACTTTCTGAAATTAAAACTTCATGGCAAGGAGGAGGTGTAATGGCAAAGTACTTTGCACCTTTGAAAGCATTAGGCTCCTTTTGAAAGATGGCTGGAGTTACAAGAACACATAGTATCCTAAACAGAAATAAATCTTGAGTACAAGAGTAACATGCAAAGTGCAGGGATCCAGGTTAAATGAGCTTGCCTCAATGTGAAAGTAAGTCTATCGCTCCAACTTAAGAAAACTAATTTCAGCCTTAAAGACCATAATTTACAGTAAGGAAATACTGCTAGAAAAAGTCTCAAATGAAGGTTCTGTCAGCCTAGTAGACATTCAAAGTGTTTGATAAACTAACATGACACTCATAGCGTCAAACACATTGCTACCATTTGCACACATTCGATTTATGCAAAAGTCCCAACTAAAAGGTACTAAGAGCCATTAAATGCTATGAACTTCTTTGAATGACAAGCAAACTGAGTAAATGAGAGTTTGACTTACCATATAAATTGATAACGGAGTGAAGAATGTTGATGGAGTTTTTTTTTTTCGTTTGAGGAGCGCAGAGACATTCTCCTCTGCAACACTGCATGCAGGTCATTCAATATATTCTGCAGATGAAAGGCTGATGAACAAGGTTTTTTTTTTTTTGTTGGTCTGAGCAACACAGGTAAATTCTTTTCAGCACACAGCCTCTGCTGGTCACTCAAATTCTGCAGATGAAAGGCTGATGAATGAGGTTCTTTTTTGGGGGGAAATCTCAGCAACGCAGGGAAATTCTCTTCTGCAACACTGCATGCAGATATTTCAATACATTCTGCAGATGAAAGGCTGATAAACAAGGTTTTTTTTTGGGTCTCAGCAATGCAGGTAAATTATATTCAGCACACAGCCTCTGCTGGTCACTCAAATTCTGCAGATGAAAGGCTGATGAACGAGGTTCTTTCTTGGGGGGAGTTCTCAGCAACGCAGGGAAATTCCCTTCTGCAACACTGCATGCAGATATTTCAATACATTCTGCAGATGAAAGGCTGATAAACAAGGTTTTTTTGGGGTCTCAGCAATGCAGGTAAATTATTTTCAGCACACAGCCTCTGCTGGTCACTCAAATTCTGCAGATGAAAGGCTGATGAACGAGGTTCTTTCTTGGGGGGAGTTCTCAGCAACGCAGGGAAATTCCCTTCTGCACACTGCCTCTGGTGGTCATTCAATATATTCTGCAGATGGAAAAGTCCACTGTTAGTACATTTTTAGAACTTGAATATTTCCAAAGTAATGCAACACAACAACAAAAATGTTTTTTATACAGGGTTATTTAATACTATGGATTCTGTAATATTGTGAAAATCCACAGCTCATTAATAACTTTGAATCTTAATGGTATTTTCAACCTAGTTTACTTTCTAAATCCTTTGTTTTATTTTCTACCACTCTAGAGACAGCTCTTGCACCTATATTAGGACATAGATAAAAAGATCTCATGGCCAGCCGAGTGACAGCATACCCTTCTCACTGAAAATCTTTCAGGATATGGTACATTAATAGCAATTAAGTGATATGATAAATTGAGGTAGGAAGGTTTATACTACGGTTAGTGGGAATAATCAAGACTATTAATAACAGATTCTAACGTCTTTATTTTAGCACATGCCTATCAGCTAACCTATAGAGAACTCAAGAATATTATGATCGATCACCCCATCAAACAATGTAGGAGCCTAAAAATAATGCCCTAGTTTCATTCATCTCAGAATCTTCGTCTTAAGCAGGGCATTGCGTCTACCCTGCTACCCATTTCAATACCATGATAAATATAACTCATTGATTGCTAGGTAATTGATTGTCCCTCATGTCAGATGACATTCTCCTGTAGCTTCATCATGTTAGGGCATAACTTGACAAATTAACATGGGAACGATTACACTGAAGGATGAGACATCAGTAATTAAACACTCTTTGACTTTCTGAAATTAAAACTTCATGGCAAGGAGGAGGTGTAATGGCAAAGTACTTTGCACCTTTGAAAGCATTAGGCTCCTTTTGAAAGATGGCTGGAGTTACAAGAACACATAGTATCCTAAACAGAAATAAATCTTGAGTACAAGAGTAACATGCAAAGTGCAGGGATCCAGGTTAAATGAGCTTGCCTCAATGTGAAAGTAAGTCTATCGCTCCAACTTAAGAAAACTAATTTCAGCCTTAAAGACCATAATTTACAGTAAGGAAATACTGCTAGAAAAAGTCTCAAATGAAGGTTCTGTCAGCCTAGTAGACATTCAAAGTGTTTGATAAACTAGCATGACACTCATAGCGTCAAACACATTGCTACCATTTGCACACATTCGATTTATGCAAAAGTCCCAACTAAAAGGTACTAAGAGCCATTAAATGCTATGAACTTCTTTGAATGACAAGCAAACTGAGTAAATGAGAGTTTGACTTACCATATAAATTGATAACGGAGTGAAGAATGTTGATGGAGTTTTTTTTTTTCGTTTGAGGAGCGCAGAGACATTCTCTTCTGCAACACTGCATGCAGGTCATTCAATATATTCTGCAGATGAAAGGCTGATGAACAAGGTTTTTTTTTTTTTTTGTTGGTCTGAGCAACACAGGTAAATTCTTTTCAGCACACAGCCTCTGCTGGTCACTCAAATTCTGCAGATGAAAGGCTGATGAATGAGGTTCTTTTTTGGGGGGAAATCTCAGCAACGCAGGGAAATTCTCTTCTGCAACACTGCATGCAGATATTTCAATACATTCTGCAGATGAAAGGCTGATAAACAAGGTTTTTTTTGGGTCTCAGCAATGCAGGTAAATTATATTCAGCACACAGCCTCTGCTGGTCACTCAAATTCTGCAGATGAAAGGCTGATGAACGAGGTTCTTTCTTGGGGGGAGTTCTCAGCAACGCAGGGAAATTCCCTTCTGCACACTGCCTCTGGTGGTCATTCAATATATTCTGCAGATGGAAAAGTCCACTGTTAGTATATTTTTAGAACTTGAATATTTCCAAAGTAATGCAACACAACAACAAAAATGTTTTTTATACAGGGTTATTTAATACTATGGATTCTGTAATATTGTGAAAATCCACAGCTCATTAATAACTTTGAATCTTAATGGTATTTTCAACCTAGTTTACTTTCTAAATCCTTTGTTTTATTTTCTACCACTCTAGAGACAGCTCTTGCACCTATATTAGGACATAGATAAAAAGATCTCATGGCCAGCCGAGTGACAGCATACCCTTCTCACTGAAAATCTTTCAGGATATGGTCCATTAATAGCAATTAAGTGATATGATAAATTGAGGTAGGAAGGTTTATACTACGGTTAGTGGGAATAATCAAGACTATTAATAACAGATTCTAACGTCTTTATTTTAGCACATGCCTATCAGCTAACCTATAGAGAACTCAAGAATATTATGATCGATCACCCCATCAAACAATGTAGGAGCCTAAAAATAATGCCCTAGTTTCATTCATCTCAGAATCTTCGTCTTAAGCAGGGCATTGCGTCTACCCTGCTACCCATTTCAATACCATGATAAATATAACTCATTGATTGCTAGGTAATTGATTGTCCCTCATGTCAGATGACATTCTCCTGTAGCTTCATCATGTTAGGGCATAACTTGACAAATTGACATGGGGACGATTACACTGAAGGATGAGACATCAGTAATTAAACACTCTTTGACTTTCTGAAATTAAAACTTCATGGCAAGGAGGAGGTGTAATGGCAAAGTACTTTGCACCTTTGAAAGCATTAGGCTCCTTTTGAAAGATGGCTGGAGTTACAAGAACACATAGTATCCTAAACAGAAATAAATCTTGAGTACAAGAGTAACATGCAAAGTGCAGGGATCCAGGTTAAATGAGCTTGCCTCAATGTGAAAGTAAGTCTATCGCTCCAACTTAAGAAAACTAATTTCAGCCTTAAAGACCATAATTTACAGTAAGGAAATACTGCTAGAAAAAGTCTCAAATGAAGGTTCTGTCAGCCTAGTAGACATTCAAAGTGTTTGATAAACTAACATGACACTCATAGCGTCAAACACATTGCTACCATTTGCACACATTCGATTTATGCAAAAGTCCCAACTAAAAGGTACTAAGAGCCATTAAATGCTATGAACTTCTTTGAATGACAAGCAAACTGAGTAAATGAGAGTTTGACTTACCATATAAATTGATAACGGAGTGAAGAATGTTGATGGAGTTTTTTTTTTTCGTTTGAGGAGCGCAGAGACATTCTCCTCTGCAACACTGCATGCAGGTCATTCAATATATTCTGCAGATGAAAGGCTGATGAACAAGGTTTTTTTTTTTTTGTTGGTCTGAGCAACACAGGTAAATTCTTTTCAGCACACAGCCTCTGCTGGTCACTCAAATTCTGCAGATGAAAGGCTGATGAATGAGGTTCTTTTTTGGGGGGAAATCTCAGCAACGCAGGGAAATTCTCTTCTGCAACACTGCATGCAGATATTTCAATACATTCTGCAGATGAAAGGCTGATAAACAAGGTTTTTTTTTGGGTCTCAGCAATGCAGGTAAATTATATTCAGCACACAGCCTCTGCTGGTCACTCAAATTCTGCAGATGAAAGGCTGATGAACGAGGTTCTTTCTTGGGGGGAGTTCTCAGCAACGCAGGGAAATTCCCTTCTGCACACTGCCTCTGGTGGTCATTCAATATATTCTGCAGATGGAAAAGTCCACTGTTAGTATATTTTTAGAACTTGAATATTTCCAAAGTAATGCAACACAACAACAAAAATGTTTTTTATACAGGGTTATTTAATACTATGGATTCTGTAATATTGTGAAAATCCACAGCTCATTAATAACTTTGAATCTTAATGGTATTTTCAACCTAGTTTACTTTCTAAATCCTTTGTTTTATTTTCTACCACTCTAGAGACAGCTCTTGCACCTATATTAGGACATAGATAAAAAGATCTCATGGCCAGCCGAGTGACAGCATACCCTTCTCACTGAAAATCTTTCAGGATATGGTACATTAATAGCAATTAAGTGATATGATAAATTGAGGTAGGAAGGTTTATACTACGGTTAGTGGGAATAACCAAGACTATTAATAGATTCTAACGTCTTTATTTTAGCACATGCCTATCAGCTAACCTATAGAGAACTCAAGAATATTATGATCGATCACCCCATCAAACAATGTAGGAGCCTAAAAATAATGCCCTAGTTTCATTCATCTCAGAATCTTCGTCTTAAGCAGGGCATTACGTCTACCCTGCTACCCATTTCAATACCATGATAAATATAACTCATTGATTGCTAGGTAATTGATTGTCCCTCATGTCAGATGACATTCTCCTGTAGCTTCATCATGTTAGGGCATAACTTGACAAATTGACATGGGGACGATTACACTGAAGGATGAGACATCAGTAATTAAACACTCTTTGACTTTCTGAAATTAAAACTTCATGGCAAGGAGGAGGTGTAATGGCAAAGTACTTTGCACCTTTGAAAGCATTGGGCTCCTTTTTAAAGATGGCTGGAGTTACAAGAACACATAGTATCCTAAACAGAAATAAATCTTGAGTACAAGAGTAACATGCAAAGTGCAGGGATCCAGGTTAAATGAGCTTCCCTCAATGTGAAAGTAAGTCTATCGCTCCAACTTAAGAAAACTACTTTCAGCCTTAAAGACCATAATTTACAGTAAGGAAATACTGCTAGAAAAAGTCCCAAATGAAGGTTTTGTCAGCCTAGTAGACATTCAAAGTGTTTGATAAACTAGCATGACACTCATAGCGTCAAACACATTGCTACCATTTGCACACATTCGATTTATGCAAAAGTCCCATCTAAAAGGTACTAAGAGCCATTAAAGGCTATGAACTTCTTTGAATGACAAGCAAACTGAGTAAATGAGAGTTTGACTTACCATATAAATTGATAACTGAGTGAAGAATGTTGATGGAGTTTTTTTTTTCGTTTGAGGAGCGCAGAGACATTCTCTTCCGCAACACTGCATGCAGGTCATTCAATACATTCTGCAGATGAAAGGCTGATGAACAAGGTTTTTTTTTTTTGTTGGTCTGAGCAACACAGGTAAATTCTTTTCAGCACACAGCCTCTGCTGGTCACTCAAATTCTGCAGATGAAAGGCTGATGAACGAGGTTCTTTCTTGGGGGGAGTTCTCAGCAACGCAGGGAAATTCCCTTCTGCAACACTGCATGCAGATATTTCAATACATTCTGCAGATGAAAGGGTGATAAACAAGGTTTTTTTGGGGTCTCAGCAATGCAGGTAAATTATTTTCAGCACACAGCCTCTGCTGGTCACTCAAATTCTGCAGATGAAAGGCTGATGAACGAGGTTCTTTCTTGGGGGGAGTTCTCAGCAACGCAGGGAAATTCCCTTCTGCACACTGCCTCTGGTGGTCATTCAATATATTCTGCAGATGGAAAAGTCCACTGTTAGTACATTTTTAGAACTTGAATATTTCCAAAGTAATGCAACACAACAACAAAAATGTTTTTTATACAGGGTTATTTAATACTATGGATTCTGTAATATTGTGAAAATCCACAGCTCATTAATAACTTTGAATCTTAATGGTATTTTCAACCTAGTTTACTTTCTAAATCCTTTGTTTTATTTTCTACCACTCTAGAGACAGCTCTTGCACCTATATTAGGACATAGATAAAAAGATCTCATGGCCAGCCGAGTGACAGCATACCCTTCTCACTGAAAATCTTTCAGGATATGGTACATTAATAGCAATTAAGTGATATGATAAATTGAGGTAGGAAGGTTTATACTACGGTTAGTGGGAATAATCAAGACTATTAATAACAGATTCTAACGTCTTTATTTTAGCACATGCCTATCAGCTAACCTATAGAGAACTCAAGAATATTATGATCGATCACCCCATCAAACAATGTAGGAGCCTAAAAATAATGCCCTAGTTTCATTCATCTCAGAATCTTCGTCTTAAGCAGGGCATTGCGTCTACCCTGCTACCCATTTCAATACCATGATAAATATAACTCATTGATTGCTAGGTAATTGATTGTACCTCATGTCAGATGACATTCTCCTGTAGCTTCATCATGTTAGGGAATAACTTGACAAATTGACATGGGGACGATTACACTGAAGGATGAGACATCAGTAATTAAACACTCTTTGACTTTCTGAAATTAAAACTTCATGGCAAGGAGGAGGTGTAATGGCAAAGTACTTTGCACCTTTGAAAGCATTGGGCTCCTTTTTAAAGATGGCTGGAGTTACAAGAACACATAGTATCCTAAACAGAAATAAATCTTGAGTACAAGAGTAACATGCAAAGTGCAGGGATCCAGGTTAAATGAGCTTCCCTCAATGTGAAAGTAAGTCTATCGCTCCAACTTAAGAAAACTAATTTCAGCCTTAAAGACCATAATTTACAGTAAGGAAATACTGCTAGAAAAAGTCTGAAATGAAGGTTTTGTCAGCCTAGTAGACATTCAAAGTGTTTGATAAACTAGCATGACACTCATAGCGTCAAACACATTGCTACCATTTGCACACATTCGATTTATGCAAAAGTCCCAACTAAAAGGTACTAAGAGCCATTAAAGGCTATGAACTTCTTTGAATGACAAGCAAACTGAGTAAATGAGAGTTTGACTTACCATATAAATTGATAACGGAGTGAAGAATGTTGATGGAGTTTTTTTTTTTTCGTTTGAGGAGCGAAGAGAGATTCTCTTCTGCAACACTGCATGCAGGTCATTCAATATATTCTGCAGATGAAAGGCTGATGAACAAGGTTTTTTTTTTTTTGTCGGTCTGAGCAACACAGGTAAATTCTTTTCAGCACACAGCCTCTGCTGGTCACTCAAATTCTGCAGATGAAAGGCTGATGAATGAGGTTCTTTTTTGGGGGGAAATCTCAGCAACGCAGGGAAATTCTCTTCTGCAACACTGCATGCAGATATTTCAATACATTCTGCAGATGAAAGGCTGATAAACAAGGTTTTTTTTGGGTCTCAGCAATGCAGGTAAATTATATTCAGCACACAGCCTCTGCTGGTCACTCAAATTCTGCAGATGAAAGGCTGATGAACGAGGTTCTTTCTTGGGGGGAGTTCTCAGCAACGCAGGGAAATTCCCTTCTGCACACTGCCTCTGGTGGTCATTCAATATATTCTGCAGATGGAAAAGTCCACTGTTAGTACATTTTTAGAACTTGAATATTTCCAAAGTAATGCAACACAACAACAAAAATGTTTTTTATACAGGGTTATTTAATACTATGGATTCTGTAATATTGTGAAAATCCACAGCTCATTAATAACTTTGAATCTTAATGGTATTTTCAACCTAGTTTACTTTCTAAATCCTTTGTTTTATTTTCTACCACTCTAGAGACAGCTCTTGCACCTATATTAGGACATAGATAAAAAGATCTCATGGCCAGCCGAGTGACAGCATACCCTTCTCACTGAAAATCTTTCAGGATATGGTCCATTAATAGCAATTAAGTGATATGATAAATTGAGGTAGGAAGGTTTATACTACGGTTAGTGGGAATAATCAAGACTATTAATAACAGATTCTAACGTCTTTATTTTAGCACATGCCTATCAGCTAACCTATAGAGAACTCAAGAATATTATGATCGATCACCCCATCAAACAATGTAGGAGCCTAAAAATAATGCCCTAGTTTCATTCATCTCAGAATCTTCGTCTTAAGCAGGGCATTGCGTCTACCCTGCTACCCATTTCAATACCATGATAAATATAACTCATTGATTGCTAGGTAATTGATTGTCCCTCATGTCAGATGACATTCTCCTGTAGCTTCATCATGTTAGGGCATAACTTGACAAATTGACATGGGGACGATTACACTGAAGGATGAGACATCAGTAATTAAACACTCTTTGACTTTCTGAAATTAAAACTTCATGGCAAGGAGGAGGTGTAATGGCAAAGTACTTTGCACCTTTGAAAGCATTAGGCTCCTTTTGAAAGATGGCTGGAGTTACAAGAACACATAGTATCCTAAACAGAAATAAATCTTGAGTACAAGAGTAACATGCAAAGTGCAGGGATCCAGGTTAAATGAGCTTGCCTCAATGTGAAAGTAAGTCTATCGCTCCAACTTAAGAAAACTAATTTCAGCCTTAAAGACCATAATTTACAGTAAGGAAATACTGCTAGAAAAAGTCTCAAATGAAGGTTCTGTCAGCCTAGTAGACATTCAAAGTGTTTGATAAACTAACATGACACTCATAGCGTCAAACACATTGCTACCATTTGCACACATTCGATTTATGCAAAAGTCCCAACTAAAAGGTACTAAGAGCCATTAAATGCTATGAACTTCTTTGAATGACAAGCAAACTGAGTAAATGAGAGTTTGACTTACCATATAAATTGATAACGGAGTGAAGAATGTTGATGGAGTTTTTTTTTTTCGTTTGAGGAGCGCAGAGACATTCTCCTCTGCAACACTGCATGCAGGTCATTCAATATATTCTGCAGATGAAAGGCTGATGAACAAGGTTTTTTTTTTTTTGTTGGTCTGAGCAACACAGGTAAATTCTTTTCAGCACACAGCCTCTGCTGGTCACTCAAATTCTGCAGATGAAAGGCTGATGAATGAGGTTCTTTTTTGGGGGGAAATCTCAGCAACGCAGGGAAATTCTCTTCTGCAACACTGCATGCAGATATTTCAATACATTCTGCAGATGAAAGGCTGATAAACAAGGTTTTTTTTTGGGTCTCAGCAATGCAGGTAAATTATATTCAGCACACAGCCTCTGCTGGTCACTCAAATTCTGCCAGATGAAAGGCTGATGAACGAGGTTCTTTCTTGGGGGGAGTTCTCAGCAACGCAGGGAAATTCCCTTCTGCAACACTGCATGCAGATATTTCAATACATTCTGCAGATGAAAGGCTGATAAACAAGGTTTTTTTGGGGTCTCAGCAATGCAGGTAAATTATTTTCAGCACACAGCCTCTGCTGGTCACTCAAATTCTGCAGATGAAAGGCTGATGAACGAGGTTCTTTCTTGGGGGGAGTTCTCAGCAACGCAGGGAAATTCCCTTCTGCACACTGCCTCTGGTGGTCATTCAATATATTCTGCAGATGGAAAAGTCCACTGTTAGTACATTTTTAGAACTTGAATATTTCCAAAGTAATGCAACACAACAACAAAAATGTTTTTTATACAGGGTTATTTAATACTATGGATTCTGTAATATTGTGAAAATCCACAGCTCATTAATAACTTTGAATCTTAATGGTATTTTCAACCTAGTTTACTTTCTAAATCCTTTGTTTTATTTTCTACCACTCTAGAGACAGCTCTTGCACCTATATTAGGACATAGATAAAAAGATCTCATGGCCAGCCGAGTGACAGCATACCCTTCTCACTGAAAATCTTTCAGGATATGGTACATTAATAGCAATTAAGTGATATGATAAATTGAGGTAGGAAGGTTTATACTACGGTTAGTGGGAATAATCAAGACTATTAATAACAGATTCTAACGTCTTTATTTTAGCACATGCCTATCAGCTAACCTATAGAGAACTCAAGAATATTATGATCGATCACCCCATCAAACAATGTAGGAGCCTAAAAATAATGCCCTAGTTTCATTCATCTCAGAATCTTCGTCTTAAGCAGGGCATTGCGTCTACCCTGCTACCCATTTCAATACCATGATAAATATAACTCATTGATTGCTAGGTAATTGATTGTCCCTCATGTCAGATGACATTCTCCTGTAGCTTCATCATGTTAGGGCATAACTTGACAAATTAACATGGGAACGATTACACTGAAGGATGAGACATCAGTAATTAAACACTCTTTGACTTTCTGAAATTAAAACTTCATGGCAAGGAGGAGGTGTAATGGCAAAGTACTTTGCACCTTTGAAAGCATTAGGCTCCTTTTGAAAGATGGCTGGAGTTACAAGAACACATAGTATCCTAAACAGAAATAAATCTTGAGTACAAGAGTAACATGCAAAGTGCAGGGATCCAGGTTAAATGAGCTTGCCTCAATGTGAAAGTAAGTCTATCGCTCCAACTTAAGAAAACTAATTTCAGCCTTAAAGACCATAATTTACAGTAAGGAAATACTGCTAGAAAAAGTCTCAAATGAAGGTTCTGTCAGCCTAGTAGACATTCAAAGTGTTTGATAAACTAGCATGACACTCATAGCGTCAAACACATTGCTACCATTTGCACACATTCGATTTATGCAAAAGTCCCAACTAAAAGGTACTAAGAGCCATTAAATGCTATGAACTTCTTTGAATGACAAGCAAACTGAGTAAATGAGAGTTTGACTTACCATATAAATTGATAACGGAGTGAAGAATGTTGATGGAGTTTTTTTTTTTCGTTTGAGGAGCGCAGAGACATTCTCTTCTGCAACACTGCATGCAGGTCATTCAATATATTCTGCAGATGAAAGGCTGATGAACAAGGTTTTTTTTTTTTTTGTTGGTCTGAGCAACACAGGTAAATTCTTTTCAGCACACAGCCTCTGCTGGTCACTCAAATTCTGCAGATGAAAGGCTGATGAATGAGGTTCTTTTTTGGGGGGAAATCTCAGCAACGCAGGGAAATTCTCTTCTGCAACACTGCATGCAGATATTTCAATACATTCTGCAGATGAAAGGCTGATAAACAAGGTTTTTTTTGGGTCTCAGCAATGCAGGTAAATTATATTCAGCACACAGCCTCTGCTGGTCACTCAAATTCTGCAGATGAAAGGCTGATGAACGAGGTTCTTTCTTGGGGGGAGTTCTCAGCAACGCAGGGAAATTCCCTTCTGCACACTGCCTCTGGTGGTCATTCAATATATTCTGCAGATGGAAAAGTCCACTGTTAGTATATTTTTAGAACTTGAATATTTCCAAAGTAATGCAACACAACAACAAAAATGTTTTTTATACAGGGTTATTTAATACTATGGATTCTGTAATATTGTGAAAATCCACAGCTCATTAATAACTTTGAATCTTAATGGTATTTTCAACCTAGTTTACTTTCTAAATCCTTTGTTTTATTTTCTACCACTCTAGAGACAGCTCTTGCACCTATATTAGGACATAGATAAAAAGATCTCATGGCCAGCCGAGTGACAGCATACCCTTCTCACTGAAAATCTTTCAGGATATGGTCCATTAATAGCAATTAAGTGATATGATAAATTGAGGTAGGAAGGTTTATACTACGGTTAGTGGGAATAATCAAGACTATTAATAACAGATTCTAACGTCTTTATTTTAGCACATGCCTATCAGCTAACCTATAGAGAACTCAAGAATATTATGATCGATCACCCCATCAAACAATGTAGGAGCCTAAAAATAATGCCCTAGTTTCATTCATCTCAGAATCTTCGTCTTAAGCAGGGCATTGCGTCTACCCTGCTACCCATTTCAATACCATGATAAATATAACTCATTGATTGCTAGGTAATTGATTGTCCCTCATGTCAGATGACATTCTCCTGTAGCTTCATCATGTTAGGGCATAACTTGACAAATTGACATGGGGACGATTACACTGAAGGATGAGACATCAGTAATTAAACACTCTTTGACTTTCTGAAATTAAAACTTCATGGCAAGGAGGAGGTGTAATGGCAAAGTACTTTGCACCTTTGAAAGCATTAGGCTCCTTTTGAAAGATGGCTGGAGTTACAAGAACACATAGTATCCTAAACAGAAATAAATCTTGAGTACAAGAGTAACATGCAAAGTGCAGGGATCCAGGTTAAATGAGCTTGCCTCAATGTGAAAGTAAGTCTATCGCTCCAACTTAAGAAAACTAATTTCAGCCTTAAAGACCATAATTTACAGTAAGGAAATACTGCTAGAAAAAGTCTCAAATGAAGGTTCTGTCAGCCTAGTAGACATTCAAAGTGTTTGATAAACTAACATGACACTCATAGCGTCAAACACATTGCTACCATTTGCACACATTCGATTTATGCAAAAGTCCCAACTAAAAGGTACTAAGAGCCATTAAATGCTATGAACTTCTTTGAATGACAAGCAAACTGAGTAAATGAGAGTTTGACTTACCATATAAATTGATAACGGAGTGAAGAATGTTGATGGAGTTTTTTTTTTTCGTTTGAGGAGCGCAGAGACATTCTCCTCTGCAACACTGCATGCAGGTCATTCAATATATTCTGCAGATGAAAGGCTGATGAACAAGGTTTTTTTTTTTTTGTTGGTCTGAGCAACACAGGTAAATTCTTTTCAGCACACAGCCTCTGCTGGTCACTCAAATTCTGCAGATGAAAGGCTGATGAATGAGGTTCTTTTTTGGGGGGAGTTCTCAGCAACGCAGGGAAATTCCCTTCTGCAACACTGCATGCAGATATTTCAATACATTCTGCAGATGAAAGGCTGATAAACAAGGTTTTTTTGGGGTCTCAGCAATGCAGGTAAATTATTTTCAGCACACAGCCTCTGCTGGTCACTCAAATTCTGCAGATGAAAGGCTGATGAACGAGGTTCTTTCTTGGGGGGAGTTCTCAGCAACGCAGGGAAATTCCCTTCTGCACACTGCCTCTGGTGGTCATTCAATATATTCTGCAGATGGAAAAGTCCACTGTTAGTACATTTTTAGAACTTGAATATTTCCAAAGTAATGCAACACAACAACAAAAATGTTTTTTATACAGGGTTATTTAATACTATGGATTCTGTAATATTGTGAAAATCCACAGCTCATTAATAACTTTGAATCTTAATGGTATTTTCAACCTAGTTTACTTTCTAAATCCTTTGTTTTATTTTCTACCACTCTAGAGACAGCTCTTGCACCTATATTAGGACATAGATAAAAAGATCTCATGGCCAGCCGAGTGACAGCATACCCTTCTCACTGAAAATCTTTCAGGATATGGTACATTAATAGCAATTAAGTGATATGATAAATTGAGGTAGGAAGGTTTATACTACGGTTAGTGGGAATAATCAAGACTATTAATAACAGATTCTAACGTCTTTATTTTAGCACATGCCTATCAGCTAACCTATAGAGAACTCAAGAATATTATGATCGATCACCCCATCAAACAATGTAGGAGCCTAAAAATAATGCCCTAGTTTCATTCATCTCAGAATCTTCGTCTTAAGCAGGGCATTGCGTCTACCCTGCTACCCATTTCAATACCATGATAAATATAACTCATTGATTGCTAGGTAATTGATTGTCCCTCATGTCAGATGACATTCTCCTGTAGCTTCATCATGTTAGGGCATAACTTGACAAATTAACATGGGAACGATTACACTGAAGGATGAGACATCAGTAATTAAACACTCTTTGACTTTCTGAAATTAAAACTTCATGGCAAGGAGGAGGTGTAATGGCAAAGTACTTTGCACCTTTGAAAGCATTAGGCTCCTTTTGAAAGATGGCTGGAGTTACAAGAACACATAGTATCCTAAACAGAAATAAATCTTGAGTACAAGAGTAACATGCAAAGTGCAGGGATCCAGGTTAAATGAGCTTGCCTCAATGTGAAAGTAAGTCTATCGCTCCAACTTAAGAAAACTAATTTCAGCCTTAAAGACCATAATTTACAGTAAGGAAATACTGCTAGAAAAAGTCTCAAATGAAGGTTCTGTCAGCCTAGTAGACATTCAAAGTGTTTGATAAACTAGCATGACACTCATAGCGTCAAACACATTGCTACCATTTGCACACATTCGATTTATGCAAAAGTCCCAACTAAAAGGTACTAAGAGCCATTAAATGCTATGAACTTCTTTGAATGACAAGCAAACTGAGTAAATGAGAGTTTGACTTACCATATAAATTGATAACGGAGTGAAGAATGTTGATGGAGTTTTTTTTTTTCGTTTGAGGAGCGCAGAGACATTCTCTTCTGCAACACTGCATGCAGGTCATTCAATATATTCTGCAGATGAAAGGCTGATGAACAAGGTTTTTTTTTTTTTTTGTTGGTCTGAGCAACACAGGTAAATTCTTTTCAGCACACAGCCTCTGCTGGTCACTCAAATTCTGCAGATGAAAGGCTGATGAATGAGGTTCTTTTTTGGGGGGAAATCTCAGCAACGCAGGGAAATTCTCTTCTGCAACACTGCATGCAGATATTTCAATACATTCTGCAGATGAAAGGCTGATAAACAAGGTTTTTTTTGGGTCTCAGCAATGCAGGTAAATTATATTCAGCACACAGCCTCTGCTGGTCACTCAAATTCTGCAGATGAAAGGCTGATGAACGAGGTTCTTTCTTGGGGGGAGTTCTCAGCAACGCAGGGAAATTCCCTTCTGCACACTGCCTCTGGTGGTCATTCAATATATTCTGCAGATGGAAAAGTCCACTGTTAGTATATTTTTAGAACTTGAATATTTCCAAAGTAATGCAACACAACAACAAAAATGTTTTTTATACAGGGTTATTTAATACTATGGATTCTGTAATATTGTGAAAATCCACAGCTCATTAATAACTTTGAATCTTAATGGTATTTTCAACCTAGTTTACTTTCTAAATCCTTTGTTTTATTTTCTACCACTCTAGAGACAGCTCTTGCACCTATATTAGGACATAGATAAAAAGATCTCATGGCCAGCCGAGTGACAGCATACCCTTCTCACTGAAAATCTTTCAGGATATGGTCCATTAATAGCAATTAAGTGATATGATAAATTGAGGTAGGAAGGTTTATACTACGGTTAGTGGGAATAATCAAGACTATTAATAACAGATTCTAACGTCTTTATTTTAGCACATGCCTATCAGCTAACCTATAGAGAACTCAAGAATATTATGATCGATCACCCCATCAAACAATGTAGGAGCCTAAAAATAATGCCCTAGTTTCATTCATCTCAGAATCTTCGTCTTAAGCAGGGCATTGCGTCTACCCTGCTACCCATTTCAATACCATGATAAATATAACTCATTGATTGCTAGGTAATTGATTGTCCCTCATGTCAGATGACATTCTCCTGTAGCTTCATCATGTTAGGGCATAACTTGACAAATTGACATGGGGACGATTACACTGAAGGATGAGACATCAGTAATTAAACACTCTTTGACTTTCTGAAATTAAAACTTCATGGCAAGGAGGAGGTGTAATGGCAAAGTACTTTGCACCTTTGAAAGCATTAGGCTCCTTTTGAAAGATGGCTGGAGTTACAAGAACACATAGTATCCTAAACAGAAATAAATCTTGAGTACAAGAGTAACATGCAAAGTGCAGGGATCCAGGTTAAATGAGCTTGCCTCAATGTGAAAGTAAGTCTATCGCTCCAACTTAAGAAAACTAATTTCAGCCTTAAAGACCATAATTTACAGTAAGGAAATACTGCTAGAAAAAGTCTCAAATGAAGGTTCTGTCAGCCTAGTAGACATTCAAAGTGTTTGATAAACTAACATGACACTCATAGCGTCAAACACATTGCTACCATTTGCACACATTCGATTTATGCAAAAGTCCCAACTAAAAGGTACTAAGAGCCATTAAATGCTATGAACTTCTTTGAATGACAAGCAAACTGAGTAAATGAGAGTTTGACTTACCATATAAATTGATAACGGAGTGAAGAATGTTGATGGAGTTTTTTTTTTTCGTTTGAGGAGCGCAGAGACATTCTCCTCTGCAACACTGCATGCAGGTCATTCAATATATTCTGCAGATGAAAGGCTGATGAACAAGGTTTTTTTTTTTTTGTTGGTCTGAGCAACACAGGTAAATTCTTTTCAGCACACAGCCTCTGCTGGTCACTCAAATTCTGCAGATGAAAGGCTGATGAATGAGGTTCTTTTTTGGGGGGAAATCTCAGCAACGCAGGGAAATTCTCTTCTGCAACACTGCATGCAGATATTTCAATACATTCTGCAGATGAAAGGCTGATAAACAAGGTTTTTTTTTGGGTCTCAGCAATGCAGGTAAATTATATTCAGCACACAGCCTCTGCTGGTCACTCAAATTCTGCAGATGAAAGGCTGATGAACGAGGTTCTTTCTTGGGGGGAGTTCTCAGCAACGCAGGGAAATTCCCTTCTGCAACACTGCATGCAGATATTTCAATACATTCTGCAGATGAAAGGCTGATAAACAAGGTTTTTTTGGGGTCTCAGCAATGCAGGTAAATTATTTTCAGCACACAGCCTCTGCTGGTCACTCAAATTCTGCAGATGAAAGGCTGATGAACGAGGTTCTTTCTTGGGGGGAGTTCTCAGCAACGCAGGGAAATTCCCTTCTGCACACTGCCTCTGGTGGTCATTCAATATATTCTGCAGATGGAAAAGTCCACTGTTAGTACATTTTTAGAACTTGAATATTTCCAAAGTAATGCAACACAACAACAAAAATGTTTTTTATACAGGGTTATTTAATACTATGGATTCTGTAATATTGTGAAAATCCACAGCTCATTAATAACTTTGAATCTTAATGGTATTTTCAACCTAGTTTACTTTCTAAATCCTTTGTTTTATTTTCTACCACTCTAGAGACAGCTCTTGCACCTATATTAGGACATAGATAAAAAGATCTCATGGCCAGCCGAGTGACAGCATACCCTTCTCACTGAAAATCTTTCAGGATATGGTACATTAATAGCAATTAAGTGATATGATAAATTGAGGTAGGAAGGTTTATACTACGGTTAGTGGGAATAATCAAGACTATTAATAACAGATTCTAACGTCTTTATTTTAGCACATGCCTATCAGCTAACCTATAGAGAACTCAAGAATATTATGATCGATCACCCCATCAAACAATGTAGGAGCCTAAAAATAATGCCCTAGTTTCATTCATCTCAGAATCTTCGTCTTAAGCAGGGCATTGCGTCTACCCTGCTACCCATTTCAATACCATGATAAATATAACTCATTGATTGCTAGGTAATTGATTGTCCCTCATGTCAGATGACATTCTCCTGTAGCTTCATCATGTTAGGGCATAACTTGACAAATTAACATGGGAACGATTACACTGAAGGATGAGACATCAGTAATTAAACACTCTTTGACTTTCTGAAATTAAAACTTCATGGCAAGGAGGAGGTGTAATGGCAAAGTACTTTGCACCTTTGAAAGCATTAGGCTCCTTTTGAAAGATGGCTGGAGTTACAAGAACACATAGTATCCTAAACAGAAATAAATCTTGAGTACAAGAGTAACATGCAAAGTGCAGGGATCCAGGTTAAATGAGCTTGCCTCAATGTGAAAGTAAGTCTATCGCTCCAACTTAAGAAAACTAATTTCAGCCTTAAAGACCATAATTTACAGTAAGGAAATACTGCTAGAAAAAGTCTCAAATGAAGGTTCTGTCAGCCTAGTAGACATTCAAAGTGTTTGATAAACTAGCATGACACTCATAGCGTCAAACACATTGCTACCATTTGCACACATTCGATTTATGCAAAAGTCCCAACTAAAAGGTACTAAGAGCCATTAAATGCTATGAACTTCTTTGAATGACAAGCAAACTGAGTAAATGAGAGTTTGACTTACCATATAAATTGATAACGGAGTGAAGAATGTTGATGGAGTTTTTTTTTTTCGTTTGAGGAGCGCAGAGACATTCTCTTCTGCAACACTGCATGCAGGTCATTCAATATATTCTGCAGATGAAAGGCTGATGAACAAGGTTTTTTTTTTTTTTTGTTGGTCTGAGCAACACAGGTAAATTCTTTTCAGCACACAGCCTCTGCTGGTCACTCAAATTCTGCAGATGAAAGGCTGATGAATGAGGTTCTTTTTTGGGGGGAAATCTCAGCAACGCAGGGAAATTCTCTTCTGCAACACTGCATGCAGATATTTCAATACATTCTGCAGATGAAAGGCTGATAAACAAGGTTTTTTTTGGGTCTCAGCAATGCAGGTAAATTATATTCAGCACACAGCCTCTGCTGGTCACTCAAATTCTGCAGATGAAAGGCTGATGAACGAGGTTCTTTCTTGGGGGGAGTTCTCAGCAACGCAGGGAAATTCCCTTCTGCACACTGCCTCTGGTGGTCATTCAATATATTCTGCAGATGGAAAAGTCCACTGTTAGTATATTTTTAGAACTTGAATATTTCCAAAGTAATGCAACACAACAACAAAAATGTTTTTTATACAGGGTTATTTAATACTATGGATTCTGTAATATTGTGAAAATCCACAGCTCATTAATAACTTTGAATCTTAATGGTATTTTCAACCTAGTTTACTTTCTAAATCCTTTGTTTTATTTTCTACCACTCTAGAGACAGCTCTTGCACCTATATTAGGACATAGATAAAAAGATCTCATGGCCAGCCGAGTGACAGCATACCCTTCTCACTGAAAATCTTTCAGGATATGGTCCATTAATAGCAATTAAGTGATATGATAAATTGAGGTAGGAAGGTTTATACTACGGTTAGTGGGAATAATCAAGACTATTAATAACAGATTCTAACGTCTTTATTTTAGCACATGCCTATCAGCTAACCTATAGAGAACTCAAGAATATTATGATCGATCACCCCATCAAACAATGTAGGAGCCTAAAAATAATGCCCTAGTTTCATTCATCTCAGAATCTTCGTCTTAAGCAGGGCATTGCGTCTACCCTGCTACCCATTTCAATACCATGATAAATATAACTCATTGATTGCTAGGTAATTGATTGTCCCTCATGTCAGATGACATTCTCCTGTAGCTTCATCATGTTAGGGCATAACTTGACAAATTGACATGGGGACGATTACACTGAAGGATGAGACATCAGTAATTAAACACTCTTTGACTTTCTGAAATTAAAACTTCATGGCAAGGAGGAGGTGTAATGGCAAAGTACTTTGCACCTTTGAAAGCATTAGGCTCCTTTTGAAAGATGGCTGGAGTTACAAGAACACATAGTATCCTAAACAGAAATAAATCTTGAGTACAAGAGTAACATGCAAAGTGCAGGGATCCAGGTTAAATGAGCTTGCCTCAATGTGAAAGTAAGTCTATCGCTCCAACTTAAGAAAACTAATTTCAGCCTTAAAGACCATAATTTACAGTAAGGAAATACTGCTAGAAAAAGTCTCAAATGAAGGTTCTGTCAGCCTAGTAGACATTCAAAGTGTTTGATAAACTAACATGACACTCATAGCGTCAAACACATTGCTACCATTTGCACACATTCGATTTATGCAAAAGTCCCAACTAAAAGGTACTAAGAGCCATTAAATGCTATGAACTTCTTTGAATGACAAGCAAACTGAGTAAATGAGAGTTTGACTTACCATATAAATTGATAACGGAGTGAAGAATGTTGATGGAGTTTTTTTTTTTCGTTTGAGGAGCGCAGAGACATTCTCCTCTGCAACACTGCATGCAGGTCATTCAATATATTCTGCAGATGAAAGGCTGATGAACAAGGTTTTTTTTTTTTTGTTGGTCTGAGCAACACAGGTAAATTCTTTTCAGCACACAGCCTCTGCTGGTCACTCAAATTCTGCAGATGAAAGGCTGATGAATGAGGTTCTTTTTTGGGGGGAAATCTCAGCAACGCAGGGAAATTCTCTTCTGCAACACTGCATGCAGATATTTCAATACATTCTGCAGATGAAAGGCTGATAAACAAGGTTTTTTTTTGGGTCTCAGCAATGCAGGTAAATTATATTCAGCACACAGCCTCTGCTGGTCACTCAAATTCTGCAGATGAAAGGCTGATGAACGAGGTTCTTTCTTGGGGGGAGTTCTCAGCAACGCAGGGAAATTCCCTTCTGCACACTGCCTCTGGTGGTCATTCAATATATTCTGCAGATGGAAAAGTCCACTGTTAGTATATTTTTAGAACTTGAATATTTCCAAAGTAATGCAACACAACAACAAAAATGTTTTTTATACAGGGTTATTTAATACTATGGATTCTGTAATATTGTGAAAATCCACAGCTCATTAATAACTTTGAATCTTAATGGTATTTTCAACCTAGTTTACTTTCTAAATCCTTTGTTTTATTTTCTACCACTCTAGAGACAGCTCTTGCACCTATATTAGGACATAGATAAAAAGATCTCATGGCCAGCCGAGTGACAGCATACCCTTCTCACTGAAAATCTTTCAGGATATGGTACATTAATAGCAATTAAGTGATATGATAAATTGAGGTAGGAAGGTTTATACTACGGTTAGTGGGAATAACCAAGACTATTAATAGATTCTAACGTCTTTATTTTAGCACATGCCTATCAGCTAACCTATAGAGAACTCAAGAATATTATGATCGATCACCCCATCAAACAATGTAGGAGCCTAAAAATAATGCCCTAGTTTCATTCATCTCAGAATCTTCGTCTTAAGCAGGGCATTACGTCTACCCTGCTACCCATTTCAATACCATGATAAATATAACTCATTGATTGCTAGGTAATTGATTGTCCCTCATGTCAGATGACATTCTCCTGTAGCTTCATCATGTTAGGGCATAACTTGACAAATTGACATGGGGACGATTACACTGAAGGATGAGACATCAGTAATTAAACACTCTTTGACTTTCTGAAATTAAAACTTCATGGCAAGGAGGAGGTGTAATGGCAAAGTACTTTGCACCTTTGAAAGCATTGGGCTCCTTTTTAAAGATGGCTGGAGTTACAAGAACACATAGTATCCTAAACAGAAATAAATCTTGAGTACAAGAGTAACATGCAAAGTGCAGGGATCCAGGTTAAATGAGCTTCCCTCAATGTGAAAGTAAGTCTATCGCTCCAACTTAAGAAAACTACTTTCAGCCTTAAAGACCATAATTTACAGTAAGGAAATACTGCTAGAAAAAGTCCCAAATGAAGGTTTTGTCAGCCTAGTAGACATTCAAAGTGTTTGATAAACTAGCATGACACTCATAGCGTCAAACACATTGCTACCATTTGCACACATTCGATTTATGCAAAAGTCCCATCTAAAAGGTACTAAGAGCCATTAAAGGCTATGAACTTCTTTGAATGACAAGCAAACTGAGTAAATGAGAGTTTGACTTACCATATAAATTGATAACTGAGTGAAGAATGTTGATGGAGTTTTTTTTTTCGTTTGAGGAGCGCAGAGACATTCTCTTCCGCAACACTGCATGCAGGTCATTCAATACATTCTGCAGATGAAAGGCTGATGAACAAGGTTTTTTTTTTTTGTTGGTCTGAGCAACACAGGTAAATTCTTTTCAGCACACAGCCTCTGCTGGTCACTCAAATTCTGCAGATGAAAGGCTGATGAACGAGGTTCTTTCTTGGGGGGAGTTCTCAGCAACGCAGGGAAATTCCCTTCTGCAACACTGCATGCAGATATTTCAATACATTCTGCAGATGAAAGGGTGATAAACAAGGTTTTTTTGGGGTCTCAGCAATGCAGGTAAATTATTTTCAGCACACAGCCTCTGCTGGTCACTCAAATTCTGCAGATGAAAGGCTGATGAACGAGGTTCTTTCTTGGGGGGAGTTCTCAGCAACGCAGGGAAATTCCCTTCTGCACACTGCCTCTGGTGGTCATTCAATATATTCTGCAGATGGAAAAGTCCACTGTTAGTACATTTTTAGAACTTGAATATTTCCAAAGTAATGCAACACAACAACAAAAATGTTTTTTATACAGGGTTATTTAATACTATGGATTCTGTAATATTGTGAAAATCCACAGCTCATTAATAACTTTGAATCTTAATGGTATTTTCAACCTAGTTTACTTTCTAAATCCTTTGTTTTATTTTCTACCACTCTAGAGACAGCTCTTGCACCTATATTAGGACATAGATAAAAAGATCTCATGGCCAGCCGAGTGACAGCATACCCTTCTCACTGAAAATCTTTCAGGATATGGTACATTAATAGCAATTAAGTGATATGATAAATTGAGGTAGGAAGGTTTATACTACGGTTAGTGGGAATAATCAAGACTATTAATAACAGATTCTAACGTCTTTATTTTAGCACATGCCTATCAGCTAACCTATAGAGAACTCAAGAATATTATGATCGATCACCCCATCAAACAATGTAGGAGCCTAAAAATAATGCCCTAGTTTCATTCATCTCAGAATCTTCGTCTTAAGCAGGGCATTGCGTCTACCCTGCTACCCATTTCAATACCATGATAAATATAACTCATTGATTGCTAGGTAATTGATTGTACCTCATGTCAGATGACATTCTCCTGTAGCTTCATCATGTTAGGGAATAACTTGACAAATTGACATGGGGACGATTACACTGAAGGATGAGACATCAGTAATTAAACACTCTTTGACTTTCTGAAATTAAAACTTCATGGCAAGGAGGAGGTGTAATGGCAAAGTACTTTGCACCTTTGAAAGCATTGGGCTCCTTTTTAAAGATGGCTGGAGTTACAAGAACACATAGTATCCTAAACAGAAATAAATCTTGAGTACAAGAGTAACATGCAAAGTGCAGGGATCCAGGTTAAATGAGCTTCCCTCAATGTGAAAGTAAGTCTATCGCTCCAACTTAAGAAAACTAATTTCAGCCTTAAAGACCATAATTTACAGTAAGGAAATACTGCTAGAAAAAGTCTGAAATGAAGGTTTTGTCAGCCTAGTAGACATTCAAAGTGTTTGATAAACTAGCATGACACTCATAGCGTCAAACACATTGCTACCATTTGCACACATTCGATTTATGCAAAAGTCCCAACTAAAAGGTACTAAGAGCCATTAAAGGCTATGAACTTCTTTGAATGACAAGCAAACTGAGTAAATGAGAGTTTGACTTACCATATAAATTGATAACGGAGTGAAGAATGTTGATGGAGTTTTTTTTTTTTCGTTTGAGGAGCGAAGAGAGATTCTCTTCTGCAACACTGCATGCAGGTCATTCAATATATTCTGCAGATGAAAGGCTGATGAACAAGGTTTTTTTTTTTTTGTCGGTCTGAGCAACACAGGTAAATTCTTTTCAGCACACAGCCTCTGCTGGTCACTCAAATTCTGCAGATGAAAGGCTGATGAATGAGGTTCTTTTTTGGGGGGAAATCTCAGCAACGCAGGGAAATTCTCTTCTGCAACACTGCATGCAGATATTTCAATACATTCTGCAGATGAAAGGCTGATAAACAAGGTTTTTTTTGGGTCTCAGCAATGCAGGTAAATTATATTCAGCACACAGCCTCTGCTGGTCACTCAAATTCTGCAGATGAAAGGCTGATGAACGAGGTTCTTTCTTGGGGGGAGTTCTCAGCAACGCAGGGAAATTCCCTTCTGCACACTGCCTCTGGTGGTCATTCAATATATTCTGCAGATGGAAAAGTCCACTGTTAGTACATTTTTAGAACTTGAATATTTCCAAAGTAATGCAACACAACAACAAAAATGTTTTTTATACAGGGTTATTTAATACTATGGATTCTGTAATATTGTGAAAATCCACAGCTCATTAATAACTTTGAATCTTAATGGTATTTTCAACCTAGTTTACTTTCTAAATCCTTTGTTTTATTTTCTACCACTCTAGAGACAGCTCTTGCACCTATATTAGGACATAGATAAAAAGATCTCATGGCCAGCCGAGTGACAGCATACCCTTCTCACTGAAAATCTTTCAGGATATGGTACATTAATAGCAATTAAGTGATATGATAAATTGAGGTAGGAAGGTTTATACTACGGTTAGTGGGAATAATCAAGACTATTAATAACAGATTCTAACGTCTTTATTTTAGCACATGCCTATCAGCTAACCTATAGAGAACTCAAGAATATTATGATCGATCACCCCATCAAACAATGTAGGAGCCTAAAAATAATGCCCTAGTTTCATTCATCTCAGAATCTTCGTCTTAAGCAGGGCATTGCGTCTACCCTGCTACCCATTTCAATACCATGATAAATATAACTCATTGATTGCTAGGTAATTGATTGTACCTCATGTCAGATGACATTCTCCTGTAGCTTCATCATGTTAGGGAATAACTTGACAAATTGACATGGGGACGATTACACTGAAGGATGAGACATCAGTAATTAAACACTCTTTGACTTTCTGAAATTAAAACTTCATGGCAAGGAGGAGGTGTAATGGCAAAGTACTTTGCACCTTTGAAAGCATTGGGCTCCTTTTTAAAGATGGCTGGAGTTACAAGAACACATAGTATCCTAAACAGAAATAAATCTTGAGTACAAGAGTAACATGCAAAGTGCAGGGATCCAGGTTAAATGAGCTTCCCTCAATGTGAAAGTAAGTCTATCGCTCCAACTTAAGAAAACTAATTTCAGCCTTAAAGACCATAATTTACAGTAAGGAAATACTGCTAGAAAAAGTCTGAAATGAAGGTTTTGTCAGCCTAGTAGACATTCAAAGTGTTTGATAAACTAGCATGACACTCATAGCGTCAAACACATTGCTACCATTTGCACACATTCGATTTATGCAAAAGTCCCAACTAAAAGGTACTAAGAGCCATTAAAGGCTATGAACTTCTTTGAATGACAAGCAAACTGAGTAAATGAGAGTTTGACTTACCATATAAATTGATAACGGAGTGAAGAATGTTGATGGAGTTTTTTTTTTTTCGTTTGAGGAGCGAAGAGAGATTCTCTTCTGCAACACTGCATGCAGGTCATTCAATATATTCTGCAGATGAAAGGCTGATGAACAAGGTTTTTTTTTTTTTGTCGGTCTGAGCAACACAGGTAAATTCTTTTCAGCACACAGCCTCTGCTGGTCACTCAAATTCTGCAGATGAAAGGCTGATGAATGAGGTTCTTTTTTGGGGGGAAATCTCAGCAACGCAGGGAAATTCTCTTCTGCAACACTGCATGCAGATATTTCAATACATTCTGCAGATGAAAGGCTGATAAACAAGGTTTTTTTTGGGTCTCAGCAATGCAGGTAAATTATATTCAGCACACAGCCTCTGCTGGTCACTCAAATTCTGCAGATGAAAGGCTGATGAACGAGGTTCTTTCTTGGGGGGAGTTCTCAGCAACGCAGGGAAATTCCCTTCTGCACACTGCCTCTGGTGGTCATTCAATATATTCTGCAGATGGAAAAGTCCACTGTTAGTACATTTTTAGAACTTGAATATTTCCAAAGTAATGCAACACAACAACAAAAATGTTTTTTATACAGGGTTATTTAATACTATGGATTCTGTAATATTGTGAAAATCCACAGCTCATTAATAACTTTGAATCTTAATGGTATTTTCAACCTAGTTTACTTTCTAAATCCTTTGTTTTATTTTCTACCACTCTAGAGACAGCTCTTGCACCTATATTAGGACATAGATAAAAAGATCTCATGGCCAGCCGAGTGACAGCATACCCTTCTCACTGAAAATCTTTCAGGATATGGTACATTAATAGCAATTAAGTGATATGATAAATTGAGGTAGGAAGGTTTATACTACGGTTAGTGGGAATAACCAAGACTATTAATAGATTCTAACGTCTTTATTTTAGCACATGCCTATCAGCTAACCTATAGAGAACTCAAGAATATTATGATCGATCACCCCATCAAACAATGTAGGAGCCTAAAAATAATGCCCTAGTTTCATTCATCTCAGAATCTTCGTCTTAAGCAGGGCATTACGTCTACCCTGCTACCCATTTCAATACCATGATAAATATAACTCATTGATTGCTAGGTAATTGATTGTCCCTCATGTCAGATGACATTCTCCTGTAGCTTCATCATGTTAGGGCATAACTTGACAAATTGACATGGGGACGATTACACTGAAGGATGAGACATCAGTAATTAAACACTCTTTGACTTTCTGAAATTAAAACTTCATGGCAAGGAGGAGGTGTAATGGCAAAGTACTTTGCACCTTTGAAAGCATTGGGCTCCTTTTTAAAGATGGCTGGAGTTACAAGAACACATAGTATCCTAAACAGAAATAAATCTTGAGTACAAGAGTAACATGCAAAGTGCAGGGATCCAGGTTAAATGAGCTTCCCTCAATGTGAAAGTAAGTCTATCGCTCCAACTTAAGAAAACTACTTTCAGCCTTAAAGACCATAATTTACAGTAAGGAAATACTGCTAGAAAAAGTCCCAAATGAAGGTTTTGTCAGCCTAGTAGACATTCAAAGTGTTTGATAAACTAGCATGACACTCATAGCGTCAAACACATTGCTACCATTTGCACACATTCGATTTATGCAAAAGTCCCATCTAAAAGGTACTAAGAGCCATTAAAGGCTATGAACTTCTTTGAATGACAAGCAAACTGAGTAAATGAGAGTTTGACTTACCATATAAATTGATAACGGAGTGAAGAATGTTGATGGAGTTTTTTTTTTCGTTTGAGGAGCGCAGAGACATTCTCTTCCGCAACACTGCATGCAGGTCATTCAATACATTCTGCAGATGAAAGGCTGATGAACAAGGTTTTTTTTTTTTTGTTGGTCTGAGCAACACAGGTACATTCTTTTCAGCACACAGCCTCTGCTGGTCACTCAAATTCTGCAGATGAAAGGCTGATGAACGAGGTTCTTTCTTGGGGGGAGTTCTCAGCAACGCAGGGAAATTCCCTTCTGCAACACTGCATGCAGATATTTCAATACATTCTGCAGATGAAAGGCTGATAAACAAGGTTTTTTTGGGGTCTCAGCAATGCAGGTAAATTATTTTCAGCACACAGCCTCTGCTGGTCACTCAAATTCTGCAGATGAAAGGCTGATGAACGAGGTTCTTTCTTGGGGGGAGTTCTCAGCAACGCAGGGAAATTCCCTTCTGCACACTGCCTCTGGTGGTCATTCAATATATTCTGCAGATGGAAAAGTCCACTGTTAGTACATTTTTAGAACTTGAATATTTCCAAAGTAATGCAACACAACAACAAAAATGTTTTTTATACAGGGTTATTTAATACTATGGATTCTGTAATATTGTGAAAATCCACAGCTCATTAATAACTTTGAATCTTAATGGTATTTTCAACCTAGTTTACTTTCTAAATCCTTTGTTTTATTTTCTACCACTCTAGAGACAGCTCTTGCACCTATATTAGGACATAGATAAAAAGATCTCATGGCCAGCCGAGTGACAGCATACCCTTCTCACTGAAAATCTTTCAGGATATGGTACATTAATAGCAATTAAGTGATATGATAAATTGAGGTAGGAAGGTTTATACTACGGTTAGTGGGAATAATCAAGACTATTAATAACAGATTCTAACGTCTTTATTTTAGCACATGCCTATCAGCTAACCTATAGAGAACTCAAGAATATTATGATCGATCACCCCATCAAACAATGTAGGAGCCTAAAAATAATGCCCTAGTTTCATTCATCTCAGAATCTTCGTCTTAAGCAGGGCATTGCGTCTACCCTGCTACCCATTTCAATACCATGATAAATATAACTCATTGATTGCTAGGTAATTGATTGTCCCTCATGTCAGATGACATTCTCCTGTAGCTTCATCATGTTAGGGCATAACTTGACAAATTAACATGGGAACGATTACACTGAAGGATGAGACATCAGTAATTAAACACTCTTTGACTTTCTGAAATTAAAACTTCATGGCAAGGAGGAGGTGTAATGGCAAAGTACTTTGCACCTTTGAAAGCATTAGGCTCCTTTTGAAAGATGGCTGGAGTTACAAGAACACATAGTATCCTAAACAGAAATAAATCTTGAGTACAAGAGTAACATGCAAAGTGCAGGGATCCAGGTTAAATGAGCTTGCCTCAATGTGAAAGTAAGTCTATCGCTCCAACTTAAGAAAACTAATTTCAGCCTTAAAGACCATAATTTACAGTAAGGAAATACTGCTAGAAAAAGTCTCAAATGAAGGTTCTGTCAGCCTAGTAGACATTCAAAGTGTTTGATAAACTAGCATGACACTCATAGCGTCAAACACATTGCTACCATTTGCACACATTCGATTTATGCAAAAGTCCCAACTAAAAGGTACTAAGAGCCATTAAATGCTATGAACTTCTTTGAATGACAAGCAAACTGAGTAAATGAGAGTTTGACTTACCATATAAATTGATAACGGAGTGAAGAATGTTGATGGAGTTTTTTTTTTTCGTTTGAGGAGCGCAGAGACATTCTCTTCTGCAACACTGCATGCAGGTCATTCAATATATTCTGCAGATGAAAGGCTGATGAACAAGGTTTTTTTTTTTTTTTGTTGGTCTGAGCAACACAGGTAAATTCTTTTCAGCACACAGCCTCTGCTGGTCACTCAAATTCTGCAGATGAAAGGCTGATGAATGAGGTTCTTTTTTGGGGGGAAATCTCAGCAACGCAGGGAAATTCTCTTCTGCAACACTGCATGCAGATATTTCAATACATTCTGCAGATGAAAGGCTGATAAACAAGGTTTTTTTTGGGTCTCAGCAATGCAGGTAAATTATATTCAGCACACAGCCTCTGCTGGTCACTCAAATTCTGCAGATGAAAGGCTGATGAACGAGGTTCTTTCTTGGGGGGAGTTCTCAGCAACGCAGGGAAATTCCCTTCTGCACACTGCCTCTGGTGGTCATTCAATATATTCTGCAGATGGAAAAGTCCACTGTTAGTACATTTTTAGAACTTGAATATTTCCAAAGTAATGCAACACAACAACAAAAATGTTTTTTATACAGGGTTATTTAATACTATGGATTCTGTAATATTGTGAAAATCCACAGCTCATTAATAACTTTGAATCTTAATGGTATTTTCAACCTAGTTTACTTTCTAAATCCTTTGTTTTATTTTCTACCACTCTAGAGACAGCTCTTGCACCTATATTAGGACATAGATAAAAAGATCTCATGGCCAGCCGAGTGACAGCATACCCTTCTCACTGAAAATCTTTCAGGATATGGTCCATTAATAGCAATTAAGTGATATGATAAATTGAGGTAGGAAGGTTTATACTACGGTTAGTGGGAATAATCAAGACTATTAATAACAGATTCTAACGTCTTTATTTTAGCACATGCCTATCAGCTAACCTATAGAGAACTCAAGAATATTATGATCGATCACCCCATCAAACAATGTAGGAGCCTAAAAATAATGCCCTAGTTTCATTCATCTCAGAATCTTCGTCTTAAGCAGGGCATTGCGTCTACCCTGCTACCCATTTCAATACCATGATAAATATAACTCATTGATTGCTAGGTAATTGATTGTCCCTCATGTCAGATGACATTCTCCTGTAGCTTCATCATGTTAGGGCATAACTTGACAAATTGACATGGGGACGATTACACTGAAGGATGAGACATCAGTAATTAAACACTCTTTGACTTTCTGAAATTAAAACTTCATGGCAAGGAGGAGGTGTAATGGCAAAGTACTTTGCACCTTTGAAAGCATTAGGCTCCTTTTGAAAGATGGCTGGAGTTACAAGAACACATAGTATCCTAAACAGAAATAAATCTTGAGTACAAGAGTAACATGCAAAGTGCAGGGATCCAGGTTAAATGAGCTTGCCTCAATGTGAAAGTAAGTCTATCGCTCCAACTTAAGAAAACTAATTTCAGCCTTAAAGACCATAATTTACAGTAAGGAAATACTGCTAGAAAAAGTCTCAAATGAAGGTTCTGTCAGCCTAGTAGACATTCAAAGTGTTTGATAAACTAACATGACACTCATAGCGTCAAACACATTGCTACCATTTGCACACATTCGATTTATGCAAAAGTCCCAACTAAAAGGTACTAAGAGCCATTAAATGCTATGAACTTCTTTGAATGACAAGCAAACTGAGTAAATGAGAGTTTGACTTACCATATAAATTGATAACGGAGTGAAGAATGTTGATGGAGTTTTTTTTTTTCGTTTGAGGAGCGCAGAGACATTCTCCTCTGCAACACTGCATGCAGGTCATTCAATATATTCTGCAGATGAAAGGCTGATGAACAAGGTTTTTTTTTTTTTGTTGGTCTGAGCAACACAGGTAAATTCTTTTCAGCACACAGCCTCTGCTGGTCACTCAAATTCTGCAGATGAAAGGCTGATGAATGAGGTTCTTTTTTGGGGGGAAATCTCAGCAACGCAGGGAAATTCTCTTCTGCAACACTGCATGCAGATATTTCAATACATTCTGCAGATGAAAGGCTGATAAACAAGGTTTTTTTTTGGGTCTCAGCAATGCAGGTAAATTATATTCAGCACACAGCCTCTGCTGGTCACTCAAATTCTGCAGATGAAAGGCTGATGAACGAGGTTCTTTCTTGGGGGGAGTTCTCAGCAACGCAGGGAAATTCCCTTCTGCACACTGCCTCTGGTGGTCATTCAATATATTCTGCAGATGGAAAAGTCCACTGTTAGTATATTTTTAGAACTTGAATATTTCCAAAGTAATGCAACACAACAACAAAAATGTTTTTTATACAGGGTTATTTAATACTATGGATTCTGTAATATTGTGAAAATCCACAGCTCATTAATAACTTTGAATCTTAATGGTATTTTCAACCTAGTTTACTTTCTAAATCCTTTGTTTTATTTTCTACCACTCTAGAGACAGCTCTTGCACCTATATTAGGACATAGATAAAAAGATCTCATGGCCAGCCGAGTGACAGCATACCCTTCTCACTGAAAATCTTTCAGGATATGGTCCATTAATAGCAATTAAGTGATATGATAAATTGAGGTAGGAAGGTTTATACTACGGTTAGTGGGAATAATCAAGACTATTAATAACAGATTCTAACGTCTTTATTTTAGCACATGCCTATCAGCTAACCTATAGAGAACTCAAGAATATTATGATCGATCACCCCATCAAACAATGTAGGAGCCTAAAAATAATGCCCTAGTTTCATTCATCTCAGAATCTTCGTCTTAAGCAGGGCATTGCGTCTACCCTGCTACCCATTTCAATACCATGATAAATATAACTCATTGATTGCTAGGTAATTGATTGTCCCTCATGTCAGATGACATTCTCCTGTAGCTTCATCATGTTAGGGCATAACTTGACAAATTGACATGGGGACGATTACACTGAAGGATGAGACATCAGTAATTAAACACTCTTTGACTTTCTGAAATTAAAACTTCATGGCAAGGAGGAGGTGTAATGGCAAAGTACTTTGCACCTTTGAAAGCATTAGGCTCCTTTTGAAAGATGGCTGGAGTTACAAGAACACATAGTATCCTAAACAGAAATAAATCTTGAGTACAAGAGTAACATGCAAAGTGCAGGGATCCAGGTTAAATGAGCTTGCCTCAATGTGAAAGTAAGTCTATCGCTCCAACTTAAGAAAACTAATTTCAGCCTTAAAGACCATAATTTACAGTAAGGAAATACTGCTAGAAAAAGTCTCAAATGAAGGTTCTGTCAGCCTAGTAGACATTCAAAGTGTTTGATAAACTAACATGACACTCATAGCGTCAAACACATTGCTACCATTTGCACACATTCGATTTATGCAAAAGTCCCAACTAAAAGGTACTAAGAGCCATTAAATGCTATGAACTTCTTTGAATGACAAGCAAACTGAGTAAATGAGAGTTTGACTTACCATATAAATTGATAACGGAGTGAAGAATGTTGATGGAGTTTTTTTTTTTCGTTTGAGGAGCGCAGAGACATTCTCCTCTGCAACACTGCATGCAGGTCATTCAATATATTCTGCAGATGAAAGGCTGATGAACAAGGTTTTTTTTTTTTTGTTGGTCTGAGCAACACAGGTAAATTCTTTTCAGCACACAGCCTCTGCTGGTCACTCAAATTCTGCAGATGAAAGGCTGATGAATGAGGTTCTTTTTTGGGGGGAAATCTCAGCAACGCAGGGAAATTCTCTTCTGCAACACTGCATGCAGATATTTCAATACATTCTGCAGATGAAAGGCTGATAAACAAGGTTTTTTTTTGGGTCTCAGCAATGCAGGTAAATTATATTCAGCACACAGCCTCTGCTGGTCACTCAAATTCTGCAGATGAAAGGCTGATGAACGAGGTTCTTTCTTGGGGGGAGTTCTCAGCAACGCAGGGAAATTCCCTTCTGCACACTGCCTCTGGTGGTCATTCAATATATTCTGCAGATGGAAAAGTCCACTGTTAGTATATTTTTAGAACTTGAATATTTCCAAAGTAATGCAACACAACAACAAAAATGTTTTTTATACAGGGTTATTTAATACTATGGATTCTGTAATATTGTGAAAATCCACAGCTCATTAATAACTTTGAATCTTAATGGTATTTTCAACCTAGTTTACTTTCTAAATCCTTTGTTTTATTTTCTACCACTCTAGAGACAGCTCTTGCACCTATATTAGGACATAGATAAAAAGATCTCATGGCCAGCCGAGTGACAGCATACCCTTCTCACTGAAAATCTTTCAGGATATGGTACATTAATAGCAATTAAGTGATATGATAAATTGAGGTAGGAAGGTTTATACTACGGTTAGTGGGAATAATCAAGACTATTAATAACAGATTCTAACGTCTTTATTTTAGCACATGCCTATCAGCTAACCTATAGAGAACTCAAGAATATTATGATCGATCACCCCATCAAACAATGTAGGAGCCTAAAAATAATGCCCTAGTTTCATTCATCTCAGAATCTTCGTCTTAAGCAGGGCATTGCGTCTACCCTGCTACCCATTTCAATACCATGATAAATATAACTCATTGATTGCTAGGTAATTGATTGTCCCTCATGTCAGATGACATTCTCCTGTAGCTTCATCATGTTAGGGCATAACTTGACAAATTAACATGGGAACGATTACACTGAAGGATGAGACATCAGTAATTAAACACTCTTTGACTTTCTGAAATTAAAACTTCATGGCAAGGAGGAGGTGTAATGGCAAAGTACTTTGCACCTTTGAAAGCATTAGGCTCCTTTTGAAAGATGGCTGGAGTTACAAGAACACATAGTATCCTAAACAGAAATAAATCTTGAGTACAAGAGTAACATGCAAAGTGCAGGGATCCAGGTTAAATGAGCTTGCCTCAATGTGAAAGTAAGTCTATCGCTCCAACTTAAGAAAACTAATTTCAGCCTTAAAGACCATAATTTACAGTAAGGAAATACTGCTAGAAAAAGTCTCAAATGAAGGTTCTGTCAGCCTAGTAGACATTCAAAGTGTTTGATAAACTAGCATGACACTCATAGCGTCAAACACATTGCTACCATTTGCACACATTCGATTTATGCAAAAGTCCCAACTAAAAGGTACTAAGAGCCATTAAATGCTATGAACTTCTTTGAATGACAAGCAAACTGAGTAAATGAGAGTTTGACTTACCATATAAATTGATAACGGAGTGAAGAATGTTGATGGAGTTTTTTTTTTTCGTTTGAGGAGCGCAGAGACATTCTCTTCTGCAACACTGCATGCAGGTCATTCAATATATTCTGCAGATGAAAGGCTGATGAACAAGGTTTTTTTTTTTTTTTGTTGGTCTGAGCAACACAGGTAAATTCTTTTCAGCACACAGCCTCTGCTGGTCACTCAAATTCTGCAGATGAAAGGCTGATGAATGAGGTTCTTTTTTGGGGGGAAATCTCAGCAACGCAGGGAAATTCTCTTCTGCAACACTGCATGCAGATATTTCAATACATTCTGCAGATGAAAGGCTGATAAACAAGGTTTTTTTTGGGTCTCAGCAATGCAGGTAAATTATATTCAGCACACAGCCTCTGCTGGTCACTCAAATTCTGCAGATGAAAGGCTGATGAACGAGGTTCTTTCTTGGGGGGAGTTCTCAGCAACGCAGGGAAATTCCCTTCTGCACACTGCCTCTGGTGGTCATTCAATATATTCTGCAGATGGAAAAGTCCACTGTTAGTACATTTTTAGAACTTGAATATTTCCAAAGTAATGCAACACAACAACAAAAATGTTTTTTATACAGGGTTATTTAATACTATGGATTCTGTAATATTGTGAAAATCCACAGCTCATTAATAACTTTGAATCTTAATGGTATTTTCAACCTAGTTTACTTTCTAAATCCTTTGTTTTATTTTCTACCACTCTAGAGACAGCTCTTGCACCTATATTAGGACATAGATAAAAAGATCTCATGGCCAGCCGAGTGACAGCATACCCTTCTCACTGAAAATCTTTCAGGATATGGTCCATTAATAGCAATTAAGTGATATGATAAATTGAGGTAGGAAGGTTTATACTACGGTTAGTGGGAATAATCAAGACTATTAATAACAGATTCTAACGTCTTTATTTTAGCACATGCCTATCAGCTAACCTATAGAGAACTCAAGAATATTATGATCGATCACCCCATCAAACAATGTAGGAGCCTAAAAATAATGCCCTAGTTTCATTCATCTCAGAATCTTCGTCTTAAGCAGGGCATTGCGTCTACCCTGCTACCCATTTCAATACCATGATAAATATAACTCATTGATTGCTAGGTAATTGATTGTCCCTCATGTCAGATGACATTCTCCTGTAGCTTCATCATGTTAGGGCATAACTTGACAAATTGACATGGGGACGATTACACTGAAGGATGAGACATCAGTAATTAAACACTCTTTGACTTTCTGAAATTAAAACTTCATGGCAAGGAGGAGGTGTAATGGCAAAGTACTTTGCACCTTTGAAAGCATTAGGCTCCTTTTGAAAGATGGCTGGAGTTACAAGAACACATAGTATCCTAAACAGAAATAAATCTTGAGTACAAGAGTAACATGCAAAGTGCAGGGATCCAGGTTAAATGAGCTTGCCTCAATGTGAAAGTAAGTCTATCGCTCCAACTTAAGAAAACTAATTTCAGCCTTAAAGACCATAATTTACAGTAAGGAAATACTGCTAGAAAAAGTCTCAAATGAAGGTTCTGTCAGCCTAGTAGACATTCAAAGTGTTTGATAAACTAACATGACACTCATAGCGTCAAACACATTGCTACCATTTGCACACATTCGATTTATGCAAAAGTCCCAACTAAAAGGTACTAAGAGCCATTAAATGCTATGAACTTCTTTGAATGACAAGCAAACTGAGTAAATGAGAGTTTGACTTACCATATAAATTGATAACGGAGTGAAGAATGTTGATGGAGTTTTTTTTTTTCGTTTGAGGAGCGCAGAGACATTCTCCTCTGCAACACTGCATGCAGGTCATTCAATATATTCTGCAGATGAAAGGCTGATGAACAAGGTTTTTTTTTTTTTGTTGGTCTGAGCAACACAGGTAAATTCTTTTCAGCACACAGCCTCTGCTGGTCACTCAAATTCTGCAGATGAAAGGCTGATGAATGAGGTTCTTTTTTGGGGGGAAATCTCAGCAACGCAGGGAAATTCTCTTCTGCAACACTGCATGCAGATATTTCAATACATTCTGCAGATGAAAGGCTGATAAACAAGGTTTTTTTTTGGGTCTCAGCAATGCAGGTAAATTATATTCAGCACACAGCCTCTGCTGGTCACTCAAATTCTGCAGATGAAAGGCTGATGAACGAGGTTCTTTCTTGGGGGGAGTTCTCAGCAACGCAGGGAAATTCCCTTCTGCACACTGCCTCTGGTGGTCATTCAATATATTCTGCAGATGGAAAAGTCCACTGTTAGTATATTTTTAGAACTTGAATATTTCCAAAGTAATGCAACACAACAACAAAAATGTTTTTTATACAGGGTTATTTAATACTATGGATTCTGTAATATTGTGAAAATCCACAGCTCATTAATAACTTTGAATCTTAATGGTATTTTCAACCTAGTTTACTTTCTAAATCCTTTGTTTTATTTTCTACCACTCTAGAGACAGCTCTTGCACCTATATTAGGACATAGATAAAAAGATCTCATGGCCAGCCGAGTGACAGCATACCCTTCTCACTGAAAATCTTTCAGGATATGGTACATTAATAGCAATTAAGTGATATGATAAATTGAGGTAGGAAGGTTTATACTACGGTTAGTGGGAATAATCAAGACTATTAATAACAGATTCTAACGTCTTTATTTTAGCACATGCCTATCAGCTAACCTATAGAGAACTCAAGAATATTATGATCGATCACCCCATCAAACAATGTAGGAGCCTAAAAATAATGCCCTAGTTTCATTCATCTCAGAATCTTCGTCTTAAGCAGGGCATTGCGTCTACCCTGCTACCCATTTCAATACCATGATAAATATAACTCATTGATTGCTAGGTAATTGATTGTCCCTCATGTCAGATGACATTCTCCTGTAGCTTCATCATGTTAGGGCATAACTTGACAAATTAACATGGGAACGATTACACTGAAGGATGAGACATCAGTAATTAAACACTCTTTGACTTTCTGAAATTAAAACTTCATGGCAAGGAGGAGGTGTAATGGCAAAGTACTTTGCACCTTTGAAAGCATTAGGCTCCTTTTGAAAGATGGCTGGAGTTACAAGAACACATAGTATCCTAAACAGAAATAAATCTTGAGTACAAGAGTAACATGCAAAGTGCAGGGATCCAGGTTAAATGAGCTTGCCTCAATGTGAAAGTAAGTCTATCGCTCCAACTTAAGAAAACTAATTTCAGCCTTAAAGACCATAATTTACAGTAAGGAAATACTGCTAGAAAAAGTCTCAAATGAAGGTTCTGTCAGCCTAGTAGACATTCAAAGTGTTTGATAAACTAGCATGACACTCATAGCGTCAAACACATTGCTACCATTTGCACACATTCGATTTATGCAAAAGTCCCAACTAAAAGGTACTAAGAGCCATTAAATGCTATGAACTTCTTTGAATGACAAGCAAACTGAGTAAATGAGAGTTTGACTTACCATATAAATTGATAACGGAGTGAAGAATGTTGATGGAGTTTTTTTTTTTCGTTTGAGGAGCGCAGAGACATTCTCTTCTGCAACACTGCATGCAGGTCATTCAATATATTCTGCAGATGAAAGGCTGATGAACAAGGTTTTTTTTTTTTTTTGTTGGTCTGAGCAACACAGGTAAATTCTTTTCAGCACACAGCCTCTGCTGGTCACTCAAATTCTGCAGATGAAAGGCTGATGAATGAGGTTCTTTTTTGGGGGGAAATCTCAGCAACGCAGGGAAATTCTCTTCTGCAACACTGCATGCAGATATTTCAATACATTCTGCAGATGAAAGGCTGATAAACAAGGTTTTTTTTGGGTCTCAGCAATGCAGGTAAATTATATTCAGCACACAGCCTCTGCTGGTCACTCAAATTCTGCAGATGAAAGGCTGATGAACGAGGTTCTTTCTTGGGGGGAGTTCTCAGCAACGCAGGGAAATTCCCTTCTGCACACTGCCTCTGGTGGTCATTCAATATATTCTGCAGATGGAAAAGTCCACTGTTAGTACATTTTTAGAACTTGAATATTTCCAAAGTAATGCAACACAACAACAAAAATGTTTTTTATACAGGGTTATTTAATACTATGGATTCTGTAATATTGTGAAAATCCACAGCTCATTAATAACTTTGAATCTTAATGGTATTTTCAACCTAGTTTACTTTCTAAATCCTTTGTTTTATTTTCTACCACTCTAGAGACAGCTCTTGCACCTATATTAGGACATAGATAAAAAGATCTCATGGCCAGCCGAGTGACAGCATACCCTTCTCACTGAAAATCTTTCAGGATATGGTCCATTAATAGCAATTAAGTGATATGATAAATTGAGGTAGGAAGGTTTATACTACGGTTAGTGGGAATAATCAAGACTATTAATAACAGATTCTAACGTCTTTATTTTAGCACATGCCTATCAGCTAACCTATAGAGAACTCAAGAATATTATGATCGATCACCCCATCAAACAATGTAGGAGCCTAAAAATAATGCCCTAGTTTCATTCATCTCAGAATCTTCGTCTTAAGCAGGGCATTGCGTCTACCCTGCTACCCATTTCAATACCATGATAAATATAACTCATTGATTGCTAGGTAATTGATTGTCCCTCATGTCAGATGACATTCTCCTGTAGCTTCATCATGTTAGGGCATAACTTGACAAATTGACATGGGGACGATTACACTGAAGGATGAGACATCAGTAATTAAACACTCTTTGACTTTCTGAAATTAAAACTTCATGGCAAGGAGGAGGTGTAATGGCAAAGTACTTTGCACCTTTGAAAGCATTAGGCTCCTTTTGAAAGATGGCTGGAGTTACAAGAACACATAGTATCCTAAACAGAAATAAATCTTGAGTACAAGAGTAACATGCAAAGTGCAGGGATCCAGGTTAAATGAGCTTGCCTCAATGTGAAAGTAAGTCTATCGCTCCAACTTAAGAAAACTAATTTCAGCCTTAAAGACCATAATTTACAGTAAGGAAATACTGCTAGAAAAAGTCTCAAATGAAGGTTCTGTCAGCCTAGTAGACATTCAAAGTGTTTGATAAACTAACATGACACTCATAGCGTCAAACACATTGCTACCATTTGCACACATTCGATTTATGCAAAAGTCCCAACTAAAAGGTACTAAGAGCCATTAAATGCTATGAACTTCTTTGAATGACAAGCAAACTGAGTAAATGAGAGTTTGACTTACCATATAAATTGATAACGGAGTGAAGAATGTTGATGGAGTTTTTTTTTTTCGTTTGAGGAGCGCAGAGACATTCTCCTCTGCAACACTGCATGCAGGTCATTCAATATATTCTGCAGATGAAAGGCTGATGAACAAGGTTTTTTTTTTTTTGTTGGTCTGAGCAACACAGGTAAATTCTTTTCAGCACACAGCCTCTGCTGGTCACTCAAATTCTGCAGATGAAAGGCTGATGAATGAGGTTCTTTTTTGGGGGGAAATCTCAGCAACGCAGGGAAATTCTCTTCTGCAACACTGCATGCAGATATTTCAATACATTCTGCAGATGAAAGGCTGATAAACAAGGTTTTTTTTTGGGTCTCAGCAATGCAGGTAAATTATATTCAGCACACAGCCTCTGCTGGTCACTCAAATTCTGCAGATGAAAGGCTGATGAACGAGGTTCTTTCTTGGGGGGAGTTCTCAGCAACGCAGGGAAATTCCCTTCTGCACACTGCCTCTGGTGGTCATTCAATATATTCTGCAGATGGAAAAGTCCACTGTTAGTATATTTTTAGAACTTGAATATTTCCAAAGTAATGCAACACAACAACAAAAATGTTTTTTATACAGGGTTATTTAATACTATGGATTCTGTAATATTGTGAAAATCCACAGCTCATTAATAACTTTGAATCTTAATGGTATTTTCAACCTAGTTTACTTTCTAAATCCTTTGTTTTATTTTCTACCACTCTAGAGACAGCTCTTGCACCTATATTAGGACATAGATAAAAAGATCTCATGGCCAGCCGAGTGACAGCATACCCTTCTCACTGAAAATCTTTCAGGATATGGTACATTAATAGCAATTAAGTGATATGATAAATTGAGGTAGGAAGGTTTATACTACGGTTAGTGGGAATAATCAAGACTATTAATAACAGATTCTAACGTCTTTATTTTAGCACATGCCTATCAGCTAACCTATAGAGAACTCAAGAATATTATGATCGATCACCCCATCAAACAATGTAGGAGCCTAAAAATAATGCCCTAGTTTCATTCATCTCAGAATCTTCGTCTTAAGCAGGGCATTGCGTCTACCCTGCTACCCATTTCAATACCATGATAAATATAACTCATTGATTGCTAGGTAATTGATTGTCCCTCATGTCAGATGACATTCTCCTGTAGCTTCATCATGTTAGGGCATAACTTGACAAATTAACATGGGAACGATTACACTGAAGGATGAGACATCAGTAATTAAACACTCTTTGACTTTCTGAAATTAAAACTTCATGGCAAGGAGGAGGTGTAATGGCAAAGTACTTTGCACCTTTGAAAGCATTAGGCTCCTTTTGAAAGATGGCTGGAGTTACAAGAACACATAGTATCCTAAACAGAAATAAATCTTGAGTACAAGAGTAACATGCAAAGTGCAGGGATCCAGGTTAAATGAGCTTGCCTCAATGTGAAAGTAAGTCTATCGCTCCAACTTAAGAAAACTAATTTCAGCCTTAAAGACCATAATTTACAGTAAGGAAATACTGCTAGAAAAAGTCTCAAATGAAGGTTCTGTCAGCCTAGTAGACATTCAAAGTGTTTGATAAACTAGCATGACACTCATAGCGTCAAACACATTGCTACCATTTGCACACATTCGATTTATGCAAAAGTCCCAACTAAAAGGTACTAAGAGCCATTAAATGCTATGAACTTCTTTGAATGACAAGCAAACTGAGTAAATGAGAGTTTGACTTACCATATAAATTGATAACGGAGTGAAGAATGTTGATGGAGTTTTTTTTTTTCGTTTGAGGAGCGCAGAGACATTCTCTTCTGCAACACTGCATGCAGGTCATTCAATATATTCTGCAGATGAAAGGCTGATGAACAAGGTTTTTTTTTTTTTTTGTTGGTCTGAGCAACACAGGTAAATTCTTTTCAGCACACAGCCTCTGCTGGTCACTCAAATTCTGCAGATGAAAGGCTGATGAATGAGGTTCTTTTTTGGGGGGAAATCTCAGCAACGCAGGGAAATTCTCTTCTGCAACACTGCATGCAGATATTTCAATACATTCTGCAGATGAAAGGCTGATAAACAAGGTTTTTTTTGGGTCTCAGCAATGCAGGTAAATTATATTCAGCACACAGCCTCTGCTGGTCACTCAAATTCTGCAGATGAAAGGCTGATGAACGAGGTTCTTTCTTGGGGGGAGTTCTCAGCAACGCAGGGAAATTCCCTTCTGCACACTGCCTCTGGTGGTCATTCAATATATTCTGCAGATGGAAAAGTCCACTGTTAGTACATTTTTAGAACTTGAATATTTCCAAAGTAATGCAACACAACAACAAAAATGTTTTTTATACAGGGTTATTTAATACTATGGATTCTGTAATATTGTGAAAATCCACAGCTCATTAATAACTTTGAATCTTAATGGTATTTTCAACCTAGTTTACTTTCTAAATCCTTTGTTTTATTTTCTACCACTCTAGAGACAGCTCTTGCACCTATATTAGGACATAGATAAAAAGATCTCATGGCCAGCCGAGTGACAGCATACCCTTCTCACTGAAAATCTTTCAGGATATGGTCCATTAATAGCAATTAAGTGATATGATAAATTGAGGTAGGAAGGTTTATACTACGGTTAGTGGGAATAATCAAGACTATTAATAACAGATTCTAACGTCTTTATTTTAGCACATGCCTATCAGCTAACCTATAGAGAACTCAAGAATATTATGATCGATCACCCCATCAAACAATGTAGGAGCCTAAAAATAATGCCCTAGTTTCATTCATCTCAGAATCTTCGTCTTAAGCAGGGCATTGCGTCTACCCTGCTACCCGATTCAATACCATGATAAATATAACTCATTGATTGCTAGGTAATTGATTGTCCCTCATGTCAGATGACATTCTCCTGTAGCTTCATCATGTTAGGGCATAACTTGACAAATTGACATGGGGACGATTACACTGAAGGATGAGACATCAGTAATTAAACACTCTTTGACTTTCTGAAATTAAAACTTCATGGCAAGGAGGAGGTGTAATGGCAAAGTACTTTGCACCTTTGAAAGCATTAGGCTCCTTTTGAAAGATGGCTGGAGTTACAAGAACACATAGTATCCTAAACAGAAATAAATCTTGAGTACAAGAGTAACATGCAAAGTGCAGGGATCCAGGTTAAATGAGCTTGCCTCAATGTGAAAGTAAGTCTATCGCTCCAACTTAAGAAAACTAATTTCAGCCTTAAAGACCATAATTTACAGTAAGGAAATACTGCTAGAAAAAGTCTCAAATGAAGGTTCTGTCAGCCTAGTAGACATTCAAAGTGTTTGATAAACTAACATGACACTCATAGCGTCAAACACATTGCTACCATTTGCACACATTCGATTTATGCAAAAGTCCCAACTAAAAGGTACTAAGAGCCATTAAATGCTATGAACTTCTTTGAATGACAAGCAAACTGAGTAAATGAGAGTTTGACTTACCATATAAATTGATAACGGAGTGAAGAATGTTGATGGAGTTTTTTTTTTTCGTTTGAGTAGCGCAGAGACATTCTCCTCTGCAACACTGCATGCAGGTCATTCAATATATTCTGCAGATGAAAGGCTGATGAACAAGGTTTTTTTTTTTTTGTTGGTCTGAGCAACACAGGTAAATTCTTTTCAGCACACAGCCTCTGCTGGTCACTCAAATTCTGCAGATGAAAGGCTGATGAATGAGGTTCTTTTTTGGGGGGAAATCTCAGCAACGCAGGGAAATTCTCTTCTGCAACACTGCATGCAGATATTTCAATACATTCTGCAGATGAAAGGCTGATAAACAAGGTTTTTTTTTGGGTCTCAGCAATGCAGGTAAATTATATTCAGCACACAGCCTCTGCTGGTCACTCAAATTCTGCAGATGAAAGGCTGATGAACGAGGTTCTTTCTTGGGGGGAGTTCTCAGCAACGCAGGGAAATTCCCTTCTGCACACTGCCTCTGGTGGTCATTCAATATATTCTGCAGATGGAAAAGTCCACTGTTAGTATATTTTTAGAACTTGAATATTTCCAAAGTAATGCAACACAACAACAAAAATGTTTTTTATACAGGGTTATTTAATACTATGGATTCTGTAATATTGTGAAAATCCACAGCTCATTAATAACTTTGAATCTTAATGGTATTTTCAACCTAGTTTACTTTCTAAATCCTTTGTTTTATTTTCTACCACTCTAGAGACAGCTCTTGCACCTATATTAGGACATAGATAAAAAGATCTCATGGCCAGCCGAGTGACAGCATACCCTTCTCACTGAAAATCTTTCAGGATATGGTACATTAATAGCAATTAAGTGATATGATAAATTGAGGTAGGAAGGTTTATACTACGGTTAGTGGGAATAATCAAGACTATTAATAACAGATTCTAACGTCTTTATTTTAGCACATGCCTATCAGCTAACCTATAGAGAACTCAAGAATATTATGATCGATCACCCCATCAAACAATGTAGGAGCCTAAAAATAATGCCCTAGTTTCATTCATCTCAGAATCTTCGTCTTAAGCAGGGCATTGCGTCTACCCTGCTACCCATTTCAATACCATGATAAATATAACTCATTGATTGCTAGGTAATTGATTGTCCCTCATGTCAGATGACATTCTCCTGTAGCTTCATCATGTTAGGGCATAACTTGACAAATTAACATGGGAACGATTACACTGAAGGATGAGACATCAGTAATTAAACACTCTTTGACTTTCTGAAATTAAAACTTCATGGCAAGGAGGAGGTGTAATGGCAAAGTACTTTGCACCTTTGAAAGCATTAGGCTCCTTTTGAAAGATGGCTGGAGTTACAAGAACACATAGTATCCTAAACAGAAATAAATCTTGAGTACAAGAGTAACATGCAAAGTGCAGGGATCCAGGTTAAATGAGCTTGCCTCAATGTGAAAGTAAGTCTATCGCTCCAACTTAAGAAAACTAATTTCAGCCTTAAAGACCATAATTTACAGTAAGGAAATACTGCTAGAAAAAGTCTCAAATGAAGGTTCTGTCAGCCTAGTAGACATTCAAAGTGTTTGATAAACTAGCATGACACTCATAGCGTCAAACACATTGCTACCATTTGCACACATTCGATTTATGCAAAAGTCCCAACTAAAAGGTACTAAGAGCCATTAAATGCTATGAACTTCTTTGAATGACAAGCAAACTGAGTAAATGAGAGTTTGACTTACCATATAAATTGATAACGGAGTGAAGAATGTTGATGGAGTTTTTTTTTTTCGTTTGAGGAGCGCAGAGACATTCTCTTCTGCAACACTGCATGCAGGTCATTCAATATATTCTGCAGATGAAAGGCTGATGAACAAGGTTTTTTTTTTTTTTTGTTGGTCTGAGCAACACAGGTAAATTCTTTTCAGCACACAGCCTCTGCTGGTCACTCAAATTCTGCAGATGAAAGGCTGATGAATGAGGTTCTTTTTTGGGGGGAAATCTCAGCAACGCAGGGAAATTCTCTTCTGCAACACTGCATGCAGATATTTCAATACATTCTGCAGATGAAAGGCTGATAAACAAGGTTTTTTTTGGGTCTCAGCAATGCAGGTAAATTATATTCAGCACACAGCCTCTGCTGGTCACTCAAATTCTGCAGATGAAAGGCTGATGAACGAGGTTCTTTCTTGGGGGGAGTTCTCAGCAACGCAGGGAAATTCCCTTCTGCACACTGCCTCTGGTGGTCATTCAATATATTCTGCAGATGGAAAAGTCCACTGTTAGTACATTTTTAGAACTTGAATATTTCCAAAGTAATGCAACACAACAACAAAAATGTTTTTTATACAGGGTTATTTAATACTATGGATTCTGTAATATTGTGAAAATCCACAGCTCATTAATAACTTTGAATCTTAATGGTATTTTCAACCTAGTTTACTTTCTAAATCCTTTGTTTTATTTTCTACCACTCTAGAGACAGCTCTTGCACCTATATTAGGACATAGATAAAAAGATCTCATGGCCAGCCGAGTGACAGCATACCCTTCTCACTGAAAATCTTTCAGGATATGGTCCATTAATAGCAATTAAGTGATATGATAAATTGAGGTAGGAAGGTTTATACTACGGTTAGTGGGAATAATCAAGACTATTAATAACAGATTCTAACGTCTTTATTTTAGCACATGCCTATCAGCTAACCTATAGAGAACTCAAGAATATTATGATCGATCACCCCATCAAACAATGTAGGAGCCTAAAAATAATGCCCTAGTTTCATTCATCTCAGAATCTTCGTCTTAAGCAGGGCATTGCGTCTACCCTGCTACCCATTTCAATACCATGATAAATATAACTCATTGATTGCTAGGTAATTGATTGTCCCTCATGTCAGATGACATTCTCCTGTAGCTTCATCATGTTAGGGCATAACTTGACAAATTGACATGGGGACGATTACACTGAAGGATGAGACATCAGTAATTAAACACTCTTTGACTTTCTGAAATTAAAACTTCATGGCAAGGAGGAGGTGTAATGGCAAAGTACTTTGCACCTTTGAAAGCATTAGGCTCCTTTTGAAAGATGGCTGGAGTTACAAGAACACATAGTATCCTAAACAGAAATAAATCTTGAGTACAAGAGTAACATGCAAAGTGCAGGGATCCAGGTTAAATGAGCTTGCCTCAATGTGAAAGTAAGTCTATCGCTCCAACTTAAGAAAACTAATTTCAGCCTTAAAGACCATAATTTACAGTAAGGAAATACTGCTAGAAAAAGTCTCAAATGAAGGTTCTGTCAGCCTAGTAGACATTCAAAGTGTTTGATAAACTAACATGACACTCATAGCGTCAAACACATTGCTACCATTTGCACACATTCGATTTATGCAAAAGTCCCAACTAAAAGGTACTAAGAGCCATTAAATGCTATGAACTTCTTTGAATGACAAGCAAACTGAGTAAATGAGAGTTTGACTTACCATATAAATTGATAACGGAGTGAAGAATGTTGATGGAGTTTTTTTTTTTCGTTTGAGTAGCGCAGAGACATTCTCCTCTGCAACACTGCATGCAGGTCATTCAATATATTCTGCAGATGAAAGGCTGATGAACAAGGTTTTTTTTTTTTTGTTGGTCTGAGCAACACAGGTAAATTCTTTTCAGCACACAGCCTCTGCTGGTCACTCAAATTCTGCAGATGAAAGGCTGATGAATGAGGTTCTTTTTTGGGGGGAAATCTCAGCAACGCAGGGAAATTCTCTTCTGCAACACTGCATGCAGATATTTCAATACATTCTGCAGATGAAAGGCTGATAAACAAGGTTTTTTTTTGGGTCTCAGCAATGCAGGTAAATTATATTCAGCACACAGCCTCTGCTGGTCACTCAAATTCTGCAGATGAAAGGCTGATGAACGAGGTTCTTTCTTGGGGGGAGTTCTCAGCAACGCAGGGAAATTCCCTTCTGCACACTGCCTCTGGTGGTCATTCAATATATTCTGCAGATGGAAAAGTCCACTGTTAGTATATTTTTAGAACTTGAATATTTCCAAAGTAATGCAACACAACAACAAAAATGTTTTTTATACAGGGTTATTTAATACTATGGATTCTGTAATATTGTGAAAATCCACAGCTCATTAATAACTTTGAATCTTAATGGTATTTTCAACCTAGTTTACTTTCTAAATCCTTTGTTTTATTTTCTACCACTCTAGAGACAGCTCTTGCACCTATATTAGGACATAGATAAAAAGATCTCATGGCCAGCCGAGTGACAGCATACCCTTCTCACTGAAAATCTTTCAGGATATGGTACATTAATAGCAATTAAGTGATATGATAAATTGAGGTAGGAAGGTTTATACTACGGTTAGTGGGAATAATCAAGACTATTAATAACAGATTCTAACGTCTTTATTTTAGCACATGCCTATCAGCTAACCTATAGAGAACTCAAGAATATTATGATCGATCACCCCATCAAACAATGTAGGAGCCTAAAAATAATGCCCTAGTTTCATTCATCTCAGAATCTTCGTCTTAAGCAGGGCATTGCGTCTACCCTGCTACCCATTTCAATGCCATGATAAATATAACTCATTGATTGCTAGGTAATTGATTGTCCCTCATGTCAGATGACATTCTCCTGTAGCTTCATCATGTTAGGGCATAACTTGACAAATTGACATGGGGACGATTACACTGAAGGATGAGACATCAGTAATTAAACACTCTTTGACTTTCTGAAATTAAAACTTCATGGCAAGGAGGAGGTGTAATGGCAAAGTACTTTGCACCTTTGAAAGCATTAGGCTCCTTTTGAAAGATGGCTGGAGTTACAAGAACACATAGTATCCTAAACAGAAATAAATCTTGAGTACAAGAGTAACATGCAAAGTGCAGGGATCCAGGTTAAATGAGCTTGCCTCAATGTGAAAGTAAGTCTATCGCTCCAACTTAAGAAAACTAATTTCAGCCTTAAAGACCATAATTTACAGTAAGGAAATACTGCTAGAAAAAGTCTCAAATGAAGGTTCTGTCAGCCTAGTAGACATTCAAAGTGTTTGATAAACTAGCATGACACTCATAGCGTCAAACACATTGCTACCATTTGCACACATTCGATTTATGCAAAAGTCCCAACTAAAAGGTACTAAGAGCCATTAAATGCTATGAACTTCTTTGAATGACAAGCAAACTGAGTAAATGAGAGTTTGACTTACCATATAAATTGATAACGGAGTGAAGAATGTTGATGGAGTTTTTTTTTTTCGTTTGAGGAGCGCAGAGACATTCTCCTCTGCAACACTGCATGCAGGTCATTCAATATATTCTGCAGATGAAAGGCTGATGAACAAGGTTTTTTTTTTTTTGTTGGTCTGAGCAACACAGGTAAATTCTTTTCAGCACACAGCCTCTGCTGGTCACTCAAATTCTGCAGATGAAAGGCTGATGAATGAGGTTCTTTTTTGGGGGGAAATCTCAGCAACGCAGGGAAATTCTCTTCTGCAACACTGCATGCAGATATTTCAATACATTCTGCAGATGAAAGGCTGATAAACAAGGTGTTTTTTTTGGGTCTCAGCAATGCAGGTAAATTATATTCAGCACACAGCCTCTGCTGGTCACTCAAATTCTGCAGATGAAAGGCTGATGAACGAGGTTCTTTCTTGGGGGGAGTTCTCAGCAACGCAGGGAAATTCCCTTCTGCACACTGCCTCTGGTGGTCATTCAATATATTCTGCAGATGGAAAAGTCCACTGTTAGTATATTTTTAGAACTTGAATATTTCCAAAGTAATGCAACACAACAACAAAAATGTTTTTTATACAGGGTTATTTAATACTATGGATTCTGTAATATTGTGAAAATCCACAGCTCATTAATAACTTTGAATCTTAATGGTATTTTCAACCTAGTTTACTTTCTAAATCCTTTGTTTTATTTTCTACCACTCTAGAGACAGCTCTTGCACCTATATTAGGACATAGATAAAAAGATCTCATGGCCAGCCGAGTGACAGCATACCCTTCTCACTGAAAATCTTTCAGGATATGGTACATTAATAGCAATTAAGTGATATGATAAATTGAGGTAGGAAGGTTTATACTACGGTTAGTGGGAATAACCAAGACTATTAATAACAGATTCTAACGTCTTTATTTTAGCACATGCCTATCAGCTAACCTATAGAGAACTCAAGAATATTATGATCGATCACCCCATCAAACAATGTAGGAGCCTAAAAATAATGCCCTAGTTTCATTCATCTCAGAATCTTCGTCTTAAGCAGGGCATTACGTCTACCCTGCTACCCATTTCAATACCATGATAAATATAACTCATTAGTTGCTAGGTAATTGATTGTCCCTCATGTCAGATGACATTCTCCTGTAGCTTCATCATGTTAGGGCATAACTTGACAAATTGACATGGGGACGATTACACTGAAGGATGAGACATCAGTAATTAAACACTCTTTGACTTTCTGAAATTAAAACTTCATGGCAAGGAGGAGGTGTAATGGCAAAGTACTTTGCACCTTTGAAAGCATTGGGCTCCTTTTGAAAGATGGCTGGAGTTACAAGAACACATAGTATCCTAAACAGAAATAAATCTTGAGTACAAGAGTAACATGCAAAGTGCAGGGATCCAGGTTAAATGAGCTTCCCTCCATGTGAAAGTAAGTCTATCGCTCCAACTTAAGAAAACTAATTTCAGCCTTAAAGACCATAATTTACAGTAAGGAAATACTGCTAGAAAAAGTCTCAAATGAAGGTTCTGTCAGCCTAGTAGACATTCAAAGTGTTTGATAAACTAACATGACACTCATAGCGTCAAACACATTGCTACCATTTGCACACATTCGATTTATGCAAAAGTCCCAACTAAAAGGTACTAAGAGCCATTAAATGCTATGAACTTCTTTGAATGACAAGCAAACTGAGTAAATGAGAGTTTGACTTACCATATAAATTGATAACGGAGTGAAGAATGTTGATGGAGTTTTTTTTTTTCGTTTGAGGAGCGCAGAGACATTCTCCTCTGCAACACTGCATGCAGGTCATTCAATATATTCTGCAGATGAAAGGCTGATGAACAAGGTTTTTTTTTTTTTGTTGGTCTGAGCAACACAGGTAAATTCTTTTCAGCACACAGCCTCTGCTGGTCACTCAAATTCTGCAGATGAAAGGCTGATGAATGAGGTTCTTTTTTGGGGGGAAATCTCAGCAACGCAGGGAAATTCTCTTCTGCAACACTGCATGCAGATATTTCAATACATTCTGCAGATGAAAGGCTGATAAACAAGGTTTTTTTTTGGGTCTCAGCAATGCAGGTAAATTATATTCAGCACACAGCCTCTGCTGGTCACTCAAATTCTGCAGATGAAAGGCTGATGAACGAGGTTCTTTCTTGGGGGGAGTTCTCAGCAACGCAGGGAAATTCCCTTCTGCACACTGCCTCTGGTGGTCATTCAATATATTCTGCAGATGGAAAAGTCCACTGTTAGTATATTTTTAGAACTTGAATATTTCCAAAGTAATGCAACACAACAACAAAAATGTTTTTTATACAGGGTTATTTAATACTATGGATTCTGTAATATTGTGAAAATCCACAGCTCATTAATAACTTTGAATCTTAATGGTATTTTCAACCTAGTTTACTTTCTAAATCCTTTGTTTTATTTTCTACCACTCTAGAGACAGCTCTTGCACCTATATTTGGACATAGATAAAAAGATCTCATGGCCAGCCGAGTGACAGCATACCCTTCTCACTGAAAATCTTTCAGGATATGGTACATTAATAGCAATAAGTGATATGATAAATTGAGGTAGGAAGGTTTATACTACGGTTAGTGGGAATAACCAAGACTATTAATAACAGATTCTACCGTCTTTATTTTAGCACATGCCTATCAGCTAACCTATAGAGAACTCAAGAATATTATGATCGATCACCCCATCAAACAATGTAGGAGCCTAAAAATAATGCCCTAGTTTCATTCATCTCAGAATCTTCGTCTTAAGCAGGGCATTACGTCTACCCTGCTACCCATTTCAATACCATGATAAATATAACTCATTAGTTGCTAGGTAATTGATTGTCCCTCATGTCAGATGACATTCTCCTGTAGCTTCATCATGTTAGGGCATAACTTGACAAATTGACATGGGGACGATTACACTGAAGGATGAGACATCAGTAATTAAACACTCTTTGACTTTCTGAAATTAAAACTTCATGGCAAGGAGGAGGTGTAATGGCAAAGTACTTTGCACCTTTGAAAGCATTGGGCTCCTTTTGAAAGATGGCTGGAGTTACAAGAACACATAGTATCCTAAACAGAAATAAATCTTGAGTACAAGATCAACATGCAAAGTGCAGGGATCCAGGTTAAATGAGCTTCCCTCCATGTGAAAGTAAGTCTATCGCTCCAACTTAAGAAAACTAATTTCAGCCTTAAAGACCATAATTTACAGTAAGGAAATACTGCTAGAAAAAGTCTCAAATGAAGGTTCTGTCAGCCTAGTAGACATTCAAAGTGTTTGATAAACTAACATGACACTCATAGCGTCAAACACATTGCTACCATTTGCACACATTCGATTTATGCAAAAGTCCCAACTAAAAGGTACTAAGAGCCATTAAATGCTATGAACTTCTTTGAATGACAAGCAAACTGAGTAAATGAGAGTTTGACTTACCATATAAATTGATAACGGAGTGAAGAATGTTGATGGAGTTTTTTTTTTTCGTTTGAGGAGCGCAGAGACATTCTCCTCTGCAACACTGCATGCAGGTCATTCAATATATTCTGCAGATGAAAGGCTGATGAACAAGGTTTTTTTTTTTTTTGTTGGTCTGAGCAACACAGGTAAATTCTTTTCAGCACACAGCCTCTGCTGGTCACTCAAATTCTGCAGATGAAAGGCTGATGAATGAGGTTCTTTTTTGGGGGGAAATCTCAGCAACGCAGGGAAATTCTCTTCTGCAACACTGCATGCAGATATTTCAATACATTCTGCAGATGAAAGGCTGATAAACAAGGTTTTTTTTTGGGTCTCAGCAATGCAGGTAAATTATATTCAGCACACAGCCTCTGCTGGTCACTCAAATTCTGCAGATGAAAGGCTGATGAACGAGGTTCTTTCTTGGGGGGAGTTCTCAGCAACGCAGGGAAATTCCCTTCTGCACACTGCCTCTGGTGGTCATTCAATATATTCTGCAGATGGAAAAGTCCACTGTTAGTATATTTTTAGAACTTGAATATTTCCAAAGTAATGCAACACAACAACAAAAATGTTTTTTATACAGGGTTATTTAATACTATGGATTCTGTAATATTGTGAAAATCCACAGCTCATTAATAACTTTGAATCTTAATGGTATTTTCAACCTAGTTTACTTTCTAAATCCTTTGTTTTATTTTCTACCACTCTAGAGACAGCTCTTGCACCTATATTAGGACATAGATAAAAAGATCTCATGGCCAGCCGAGTGACAGCATACCCTTCTCACTGAAAATCTTTCAGGATATGGTACATTAATAGCAATTAAGTGATATGATAAATTGAGGTAGGAAGGTTTATACTACGGTTAGTGGGAATAATCAAGACTATTAATAACAGATTCTAACGTCTTTATTTTAGCACATGCCTATCAGCTAACCTATAGAGAACTCAAGAATATTATGATCGATCACCCCATCAAACAATGTAGGAGCCTAAAAATAATGCCCTAGTTTCATTCATCTCAGAATCTTCGTCTTAAGCAGGGCATTACGTCTACCCTGCTACCCATTTCAATACCATGATAAATATAACTCATTGATTGCTAGGTAATTGATTGTCCCTCATGTCAGATGACATTCTCCTGTAGCTTCATCATGTTAGGGCATAACTTGACAAATTGACATGGGGACGATTACACTGAAGGATGAGACATCAGTAATTAAACACTCTTTGACTTTCTGAAATTAAAACTTCATGGCAAGGAGGAGGTGTAATGGCAAAGTACTTTGCACCTTTGAAAGCATTGGGCTCCTTTTGAAAGATGGCTGGAGTTACAAGAACACATAGTATCCTAAACAGAAATAAATCTTGAGTACAAGAGTAACATGCAAAGTGCAGGGATCCAGGTTAAATGAGCTTGCCTCAATGTGAAAGTAAGTCTATCGCTCCAACTTAAGAAAACTAATTTCAGCCTTAAAGACCATAATTTACAGTAAGGAAATACTGCTAGAAAAAGTCTCAAATGAAGGTTCTGTCAGCCTAGTAGACATTCAAAGTGTTTGATAAACTAACATGACACTCATAGCGTCAAACACATTGCTACCATTTGCACACATTCGATTTATGCAAAAGTCCCAACTAAAAGGTACTAAGAGCCATTAAATGCTATGAACTTCTTTGAATGACAAGCAAACTGAGTAAATGAGAGTTTGACTTACCATATAAATTGATAACGGAGTGAAGAATGTTGATGGAGTTTTTTTTTTTCGTTTGAGGAGCGCAGAGACATTCTCCTCTGCAACACTGCATGCAGGTCATTCAATATATTCTGCAGATGAAAGGCTGATGAACAAGGTTTTTTTTTTTTTTGTTGGTCTGAGCAACACAGGTAAATTCTTTTCAGCACACAGCCTCTGCTGGTCACTCAAATTCTGCAGATGAAAGGCTGATGAATGAGGTTCTTTTTTGGGGGGAAATCTCAGCAACGCAGGGAAATTCTCTTCTGCAACACTGCATGCAGATATTTCAATACATTCTGCAGATGAAAGGCTGATAAACAAGGTTTTTTTTTGGGTCTCAGCAATGCAGGTAAATTATATTCAGCACACAGCCTCTGCTGGTCACTCAAATTCTGCAGATGAAAGGCTGATGAACGAGGTTCTTTCTTGGGGGGAGTTCTCAGCAACGCAGGGAAATTCCCTTCTGCACACTGCCTCTGGTGGTCATTCAATATATTCTGCAGATGGAAAAGTCCACTGTTAGTATATTTTTAGAACTTGAATATTTCCAAAGTAATGCAACACAACAACAAAAATGTTTTTTATACAGGGTTATTTAATACTATGGATTCTGTAATATTGTGAAAATCCACAGCTCATTAATAACTTTGAATCTTAATGGTATTTTCAACCTAGTTTACTTTCTAAATCCTTTGTTTTATTTTCTACCACTCTAGAGACAGCTCTTGCACCTATATTAGGACATAGATAAAAAGATCTCATGGCCAGCCGAGTGACAGCATACCCTTCTCACTGAAAATCTTTCAGGATATGGTACATTAATAGCAATTAAGTGATATGATAAATTGAGGTAGGAAGGTTTATACTACGGTTAGTGGGAATAATCAAGACTATTAATAACAGATTCTAACGTCTTTATTTTAGCACATGCCTATCAGCTAACCTATAGAGAACTCAAGAATATTATGATCGATCACCCCATCAAACAATGTAGGAGCCTAAAAATAATGCCCTAGTTTCATTCATCTCAGAATCTTCGTCTTAAGCAGGGCATTACGTCTACCCTGCTACCCATTTCAATACCATGATAAATATAACTCATTGATTGCTAGGTAATTGATTGTCCCTCATGTCAGATGACATTCTCCTGTAGCTTCATCATGTTAGGGCATAACTTGACAAATTGACATGGGGACGATTACACTGAAGGATGAGACATCAGTAATTAAACACTCTTTGACTTTCTGAAATTAAAACTTCATGGCAAGGAGGAGGTGTAATGGCAAAGTACTTTGCACCTTTGAAAGCATTGGGCTCCTTTTGAAAGATGGCTGGAGTTACAAGAACACATAGTATCCTAAACAGAAATAAATCTTGAGTACAAGAGTAACATGCAAAGTGCAGGGATCCAGGTTAAATGAGCTTGCCTCAATGTGAAAGTAAGTCTATCGCTCCAACTTAAGAAAACTAATTTCAGCCTTAAAGACCATAATTTACAGTAAGGAAATACTGCTAGAAAAAGTCTCAAATGAAGGTTCTGTCAGCCTAGTAGACATTCAAAGTGTTTGATAAACTAACATGACACTCATAGCGTCAAACACATTGCTACCATTTGCACACATTCGATTTATGCAAAAGTCCCAACTAAAAGGTACTAAGAGCCATTAAATGCTATGAACTTCTTTGAATGACAAGCAAACTGAGTAAATGAGAGTTTGACTTACCATATAAATTGATAACGGAGTGAAGAATGTTGATGGAGTTTTTTTTTTTCGTTTGAGGAGCGCAGAGACATTCTCCTCTGCAACACTGCATGCAGGTCATTCAATATATTCTGCAGATGAAAGGCTGATGAACAAGGTTTTTTTTTTTTTTGTTGGTCTGAGCAACACAGGTAAATTCTTTTCAGCACACAGCCTCTGCTGGTCACTCAAATTCTGCAGATGAAAGGCTGATGAATGAGGTTCTTTTTTGGGGGGAAATCTCAGCAACGCAGGGAAATTCTCTTCTGCAACACTGCATGCAGATATTTCAATACATTCTGCAGATGAAAGGCTGATAAACAAGGTTTTTTTTTGGGTCTCAGCAATGCAGGTAAATTATATTCAGCACACAGCCTCTGCTGGTCACTCAAATTCTGCAGATGAAAGGCTGATGAACGAGGTTCTTTCTTGGGGGGAGTTCTCAGCAACGCAGGGAAATTCCCTTCTGCACACTGCCTCTGGTGGTCATTCAATATATTCTGCAGATGGAAAAGTCCACTGTTAGTATATTTTTAGAACTTGAATATTTCCAAAGTAATGCAACACAACAACAAAAATGTTTTTTATACAGGGTTATTTAATACTATGGATTCTGTAATATTGTGAAAATCCACAGCTCATTAATAACTTTGAATCTTAATGGTATTTTCAACCTAGTTTACTTTCTAAATCCTTTGTTTTATTTTCTACCACTCTAGAGACAGCTCTTGCACCTATATTAGGACATAGATAAAAAGATCTCATGGCCAGCCGAGTGACAGCATACCCTTCTCACTGAAAATCTTTCAGGATATGGTACATTAATAGCAATTAAGTGATATGATAAATTGAGGTAGGAAGGTTTATACTACGGTTAGTGGGAATAATCAAGACTATTAATAACAGATTCTAACGTCTTTATTTTAGCACATGCCTATCAGCTAACCTATAGAGAACTCAAGAATATTATGATCGATCACCCCATCAAACAATGTAGGAGCCTAAAAATAATGCCCTAGTTTCATTCATCTCAGAATCTTCGTCTTAAGCAGGGCATTACGTCTACCCTGCTACCCATTTCAATACCATGATAAATATAACTCATTGATTGCTAGGTAATTGATTGTCCCTCATGTCAGATGACATTCTCCTGTAGCTTCATCATGTTAGGGCATAACTTGACAAATTGACATGGGGACGATTACACTGAAGGATGAGACATCAGTAATTAAACACTCTTTGACTTTCTGAAATTAAAACTTCATGGCAAGGAGGAGGTGTAATGGCAAAGTACTTTGCACCTTTGAAAGCATTGGGCTCCTTTTGAAAGATGGCTGGAGTTACAAGAACACATAGTATCCTAAACAGAAATAAATCTTGAGTACAAGAGTAACATGCAAAGTGCAGGGATCCAGGTTAAATGAGCTTGCCTCAATGTGAAAGTAAGTCTATCGCTCCAACTTAAGAAAACTAATTTCAGCCTTAAAGACCATAATTTACAGTAAGGAAATACTGCTAGAAAAAGTCTCAAATGAAGGTTCTGTCAGCCTAGTAGACATTCAAAGTGTTTGATAAACTAACATGACACTCATAGCGTCAAACACATTGCTACCATTTGCACACATTCGATTTATGCAAAAGTCCCAACTAAAAGGTACTAAGAGCCATTAAATGCTATGAACTTCTTTGAATGACAAGCAAACTGAGTAAATGAGAGTTTGACTTACCATATAAATTGATAACGGAGTGAAGAATGTTGATGGAGTTTTTTTTTTTCGTTTGAGGAGCGCAGAGACATTCTCCTCTGCAACACTGCATGCAGGTCATTCAATATATTCTGCAGATGAAAGGCTGATGAACAAGGTTTTTTTTTTTTTTGTTGGTCTGAGCAACACAGGTAAATTCTTTTCAGCACACAGCCTCTGCTGGTCACTCAAATTCTGCAGATGAAAGGCTGATGAATGAGGTTCTTTTTTGGGGGGAAATCTCAGCAACGCAGGGAAATTCTCTTCTGCAACACTGCATGCAGATATTTCAATACATTCTGCAGATGAAAGGCTGATAAACAAGGTTTTTTTTTGGGTCTCAGCAATGCAGGTAAATTATATTCAGCACACAGCCTCTGCTGGTCACTCAAATTCTGCAGATGAAAGGCTGATGAACGAGGTTCTTTCTTGGGGGGAGTTCTCAGCAACGCAGGGAAATTCCCTTCTGCACACTGCCTCTGGTGGTCATTCAATATATTCTGCAGATGGAAAAGTCCACTGTTAGTATATTTTTAGAACTTGAATATTTCCAAAGTAATGCAACACAACAACAAAAATGTTTTTTATACAGGGTTATTTAATACTATGGATTCTGTAATATTGTGAAAATCCACAGCTCATTAATAACTTTGAATCTTAATGGTATTTTCAACCTAGTTTACTTTCTAAATCCTTTGTTTTATTTTCTACCACTCTAGAGACAGCTCTTGCACCTATATTAGGACATAGATAAAAAGATCTCATGGCCAGCCGAGTGACAGCATACCCTTCTCACTGAAAATCTTTCAGGATATGGTACATTAATAGCAATTAAGTGATATGATAAATTGAGGTAGGAAGGTTTATACTACGGTTAGTGGGAATAACCAAGACTATTAATAACAGATTCTACCGTCTTTATTTTAGCACATGCCTATCAGCTAACCTATAGAGAACTCAAGAATATTATGATCGATCACCCCATCAAACAATGTAGGAGCCTAAAAATAATGCCCTAGTTTCATTCATCTCAGAATCTTCGTCTTAAGCAGGGCATTACGTCTACCCTGCTACCCATTTCAATACCATGATAAATATAACTCATTGATTGCTAGGTAATTGATTGTCCCTCATGTCAGATGACATTCTCCTGTAGCTTCATCATGTTAGGGCATAACTTGACAAATTGACATGGGGACGATTACACTGAAGGATGAGACATCAGTAATTAAACACTCTTTGACTTTCTGAAATTAAAACTTCATGGCAAGGAGGAGGTGTAATGGCAAAGTACTTTGCACCTTTGAAAGCATTGGGCTCCTTTTGAAAGATGGCTGGAGTTACAAGAACACATAGTATCCTAAACAGAAATAAATCTTGAGTACAAGAGTAACATGCAAAGTGCAGGGATCCAGGTTAAATGAGCTTGCCTCAATGTGAAAGTAAGTCTATCGCTCCAACTTAAGAAAACTAATTTCAGCCTTAAAGACCATAATTTACAGTAAGGAAATACTGCTAGAAAAAGTCTCAAATGAAGGTTCTGTCAGCCTAGTAGACATTCAAAGTGTTTGATAAACTAACATGACACTCATAGCGTCAAACACATTGCTACCATTTGCACACATTCGATTTATGCAAAAGTCCCAACTAAAAGGTACTAAGAGCCATTAAATGCTATGAACTTCTTTGAATGACAAGCAAACTGAGTAAATGAGAGTTTGACTTACCATATAAATTGATAACGGAGTGAAGAATGTTGATGGAGTTTTTTTTTTTCGTTTGAGGAGCGCAGAGACATTCTCCTCTGCAACACTGCATGCAGGTCATTCAATATATTCTGCAGATGAAAGGCTGATGAACAAGGTTTTTTTTTTTTTTGTTGGTCTGAGCAACACAGGTAAATTCTTTTCAGCACACAGCCTCTGCTGGTCACTCAAATTCTGCAGATGAAAGGCTGATGAATGAGGTTCTTTTTTGGGGGGAAATCTCAGCAACGCAGGGAAATTCTCTTCTGCAACACTGCATGCAGATATTTCAATACATTCTGCAGATGAAAGGCTGATAAACAAGGTTTTTTTTTGGGTCTCAGCAATGCAGGTAAATTATATTCAGCACACAGCCTCTGCTGGTCACTCAAATTCTGCAGATGAAAGGCTGATGAACGAGGTTCTTTCTTGGGGGGAGTTCTCAGCAACGCAGGGAAATTCCCTTCTGCACACTGCCTCTGGTGGTCATTCAATATATTCTGCAGATGGAAAAGTCCACTGTTAGTATATTTTTAGAACTTGAATATTTCCAAAGTAATGCAACACAACAACAAAAATGTTTTTTATACAGGGTTATTTAATACTATGGATTCTGTAATATTGTGAAAATCCACAGCTCATTAATAACTTTGAATCTTAATGGTATTTTCAACCTAGTTTACTTTCTAAATCCTTTGTTTTATTTTCTACCACTCTAGAGACAGCTCTTGCACCTATATTAGGACATAGATAAAAAGATCTCATGGCCAGCCGAGTGACAGCATACCCTTCTCACTGAAAATCTTTCAGGATATGGTACATTAATAGCAATTAAGTGATATGATAAATTGAGGTAGGAAGGTTTATACTACGGTTAGTGGGAATAATCAAGACTATTAATAACAGATTCTAACGTCTTTATTTTAGCACATGCCTATCAGCTAACCTATAGAGAACTCAAGAATATTATGATCGATCACCCCATCAAACAATGTAGGAGCCTAAAAATAATGCCCTAGTTTCATTCATCTCAGAATCTTCGTCTTAAGCAGGGCATTACGTCTACCCTGCTACCCATTTCAATACCATGATAAATATAACTCATTGATTGCTAGGTAATTGATTGTCCCTCATGTCAGATGACATTCTCCTGTAGCTTCATCATGTTAGGGCATAACTTGACAAATTGACATGGGGACGATTACACTGAAGGATGAGACATCAGTAATTAAACACTCTTTGACTTTCTGAAATTAAAACTTCATGGCAAGGAGGAGGTGTAATGGCAAAGTACTTTGCACCTTTGAAAGCATTGGGCTCCTTTTGAAAGATGGCTGGAGTTACAAGAACACATAGTATCCTAAACAGAAATAAATCTTGAGTACAAGAGTAACATGCAAAGTGCAGGGATCCAGGTTAAATGAGCTTGCCTCAATGTGAAAGTAAGTCTATCGCTCCAACTTAAGAAAACTAATTTCAGCCTTAAAGACCATAATTTACAGTAAGGAAATACTGCTAGAAAAAGTCTCAAATGAAGGTTCTGTCAGCCTAGTAGACATTCAAAGTGTTTGATAAACTAACATGACACTCATAGCGTCAAACACATTGCTACCATTTGCACACATTCGATTTATGCAAAAGTCCCAACTAAAAGGTACTAAGAGCCATTAAATGCTATGAACTTCTTTGAATGACAAGCAAACTGAGTAAATGAGAGTTTGACTTACCATATAAATTGATAACGGAGTGAAGAATGTTGATGGAGTTTTTTTTTTTCGTTTGAGGAGCGCAGAGACATTCTCCTCTGCAACACTGCATGCAGGTCATTCAATATATTCTGCAGATGAAAGGCTGATGAACAAGGTTTTTTTTTTTTTTGTTGGTCTGAGCAACACAGGTAAATTCTTTTCAGCACACAGCCTCTGCTGGTCACTCAAATTCTGCAGATGAAAGGCTGATGAATGAGGTTCTTTTTTGGGGGGAAATCTCAGCAACGCAGGGAAATTCTCTTCTGCAACACTGCATGCAGATATTTCAATACATTCTGCAGATGAAAGGCTGATAAACAAGGTTTTTTTTTGGGTCTCAGCAATGCAGGTAAATTATATTCAGCACACAGCCTCTGCTGGTCACTCAAATTCTGCAGATGAAAGGCTGATGAACGAGGTTCTTTCTTGGGGGGAGTTCTCAGCAACGCAGGGAAATTCCCTTCTGCACACTGCCTCTGGTGGTCATTCAATATATTCTGCAGATGGAAAAGTCCACTGTTAGTATATTTTTAGAACTTGAATATTTCCAAAGTAATGCAACACAACAACAAAAATGTTTTTTATACAGGGTTATTTAATACTATGGATTCTGTAATATTGTGAAAATCCACAGCTCATTAATAACTTTGAATCTTAATGGTATTTTCAACCTAGTTTACTTTCTAAATCCTTTGTTTTATTTTCTACCACTCTAGAGACAGCTCTTGCACCTATATTAGGACATAGATAAAAAGATCTCATGGCCAGCCGAGTGACAGCATACCCTTCTCACTGAAAATCTTTCAGGATATGGTACATTAATAGCAATTAAGTGATATGATAAATTGAGGTAGGAAGGTTTATACTACGGTTAGTGGGAATAATCAAGACTATTAATAACAGATTCTAACGTCTTTATTTTAGCACATGCCTATCAGCTAACCTATAGAGAACTCAAGAATATTATGATCGATCACCCCATCAAACAATGTAGGAGCCTAAAAATAATGCCCTAGTTTCATTCATCTCAGAATCTTCGTCTTAAGCAGGGCATTACGTCTACCCTGCTACCCATTTCAATACCATGATAAATATAACTCATTGATTGCTAGGTAATTGATTGTCCCTCATGTCAGATGACATTCTCCTGTAGCTTCATCATGTTAGGGCATAACTTGACAAATTGACATGGGGACGATTACACTGAAGGATGAGACATCAGTAATTAAACACTCTTTGACTTTCTGAAATTAAAACTTCATGGCAAGGAGGAGGTGTAATGGCAAAGTACTTTGCACCTTTGAAAGCATTGGGCTCCTTTTGAAAGATGGCTGGAGTTACAAGAACACATAGTATCCTAAACAGAAATAAATCTTGAGTACAAGAGTAACATGCAAAGTGCAGGGATCCAGGTTAAATGAGCTTGCCTCAATGTGAAAGTAAGTCTATCGCTCCAACTTAAGAAAACTAATTTCAGCCTTAAAGACCATAATTTACAGTAAGGAAATACTGCTAGAAAAAGTCTCAAATGAAGGTTCTGTCAGCCTAGTAGACATTCAAAGTGTTTGATAAACTAACATGACACTCATAGCGTCAAACACATTGCTACCATTTGCACACATTCGATTTATGCAAAAGTCCCAACTAAAAGGTACTAAGAGCCATTAAATGCTATGAACTTCTTTGAATGACAAGCAAACTGAGTAAATGAGAGTTTGACTTACCATATAAATTGATAACGGAGTGAAGAATGTTGATGGAGTTTTTTTTTTTCGTTTGAGGAGCGCAGAGACATTCTCCTCTGCAACACTGCATGCAGGTCATTCAATATATTCTGCAGATGAAAGGCTGATGAACAAGGTTTTTTTTTTTTTGTTGGTCTGAGCAACACAGGTAAATTCTTTTCAGCACACAGCCTCTGCTGGTCACTCAAATTCTGCAGATGAAAGGCTGATGAATGAGGTTCTTTTTTGGGGGGAAATCTCAGCAACGCAGGGAAATTCTCTTCTGCAACACTGCATGCAGATATTTCAATACATTCTGCAGATGAAAGGCTGATAAACAAGGTTTTTTTTTGGGTCTCAGCAATGCAGGTAAATTATATTCAGCACACAGCCTCTGCTGGTCACTCAAATTCTGCAGATGAAAGGCTGATGAACGAGGTTCTTTCTTGGGGGGAGTTCTCAGCAACGCAGGGAAATTCCCTTCTGCACACTGCCTCTGGTGGTCATTCAATATATTCTGCAGATGGAAAAGTCCACTGTTAGTATATTTTTAGAACTTGAATATTTCCAAAGTAATGCAACACAACAACAAAAATGTTTTTTATACAGGGTTATTTAATACTATGGATTCTGTAATATTGTGAAAATCCACAGCTCATTAATAACTTTGAATCTTAATGGTATTTTCAACCTAGTTTACTTTCTAAATCCTTTGTTTTATTTTCTACCACTCTAGAGACAGCTCTTGCACCTATATTAGGACATAGATAAAAAGATCTCATGGCCAGCCGAGTGACAGCATACCCTTCTCACTGAAAATCTTTCAGGATATGGTACATTAATAGCAATTAAGTGATATGATAAATTGAGGTAGGAAGGTTTATACTACGGTTAGTGGGAATAACCAAGACTATTAATAACAGATTCTACCGTCTTTATTTTAGCACATGCCTATCAGCTAACCTATAGAGAACTCAAGAATATTATGATCGATCACCCCATCAAACAATGTAGGAGCCTAAAAATAATGCCCTAGTTTCATTCATCTCAGAATCTTCGTCTTAAGCAGGGCATTACGTCTACCCTGCTACCCATTTCAATACCATGATAAATATAACTCATTAGTTGCTAGGTAATTGATTGTCCCTCATGTCAGATGACATTCTCCTGTAGCTTCATCATGTTAGGGCATAACTTGACAAATTGACATGGGGACGATTACACTGAAGGATGAGACATCAGTAATTAAACACTCTTTGACTTTCTGAAATTAAAACTTCATGGCAAGGAGGAGGTGTAATGGCAAAGTACTTTGCACCTTTGAAAGCATTGGGCTCCTTTTGAAAGATGGCTGGAGTTACAAGAACACATAGTATCCTAAACAGAAATAAATCTTGAGTACAAGAGTAACATGCAAAGTGCAGGGATCCAGGTTAAATGAGCTTCCCTCCATGTGAAAGTAAGTCTATCGCTCCAACTTAAGAAAACTAATTTCAGCCTTAAAGACCATAATTTACAGTAAGGAAATACTGCTAGAAAAAGTCTCAAATGAAGGTTTTGTCAGCCTAGTAGACATTCAAAGTGTTTGATAAACTAGCATGACACTCATAGCGTCAAACACATTGCTACCATTTGCACACATTTGATTTATGCAAAAGTCCCAACTAAAAGGTACTATGAGCCATTAAAGGCTATGAACTTCTTTGAATGACAAGCAAACTGAGTAAATGAGAGTTTGACTTACCATATAAATTGATAACGGAGTGAAGAATGTTGATGGAGTTTTTTTTTTTCGTTTGAGGAGCGCAGAGACATTCTCCTCTGCAACACTGCATGCAGGTCATTCAATATATTCTGCAGATGAAAGGCTGATGAACAAGGTTTTTTTTTTTTTTGTTGGTCTGAGCAACACAGGTAAATTCTTTTCAGCACACAGCCTCTGCTGGTCACTCAAATTCTGCAGATGAAAGGCTGATGAATGAGGTTCTTTTTTGGGGGGAAATCTCAGCAACGCAGGGAAATTCTCTTCTGCAACACTGCATGCAGATATTTCAATACATTCTGCAGATGAAAGGCTGATAAACAAGGTTTTTTTTTGGGTCTCAGCAATGCAGGTAAATTATATTCAGCACACAGCCTCTGCTGGTCACTCAAATTCTGCAGATGAAAGGCTGATGAACGAGGTTCTTTCTTGGGGGGAGTTCTCAGCAACGCAGGGAAATTCCCTTCTGCACACTGCCTCTGGTGGTCATTCAATATATTCTGCAGATGGAAAAGTCCACTGTTAGTATATTTTTAGAACTTGAATATTTCCAAAGTAATGCAACACAACAACAAAAATGTTTTTTATACAGGGTTATTTAATACTATGGATTCTGTAATATTGTGAAAATCCACAGCTCATTAATAACTTTGAATCTTAATGGTATTTTCAACCTAGTTTACTTTCTAAATCCTTTGTTTTATTTTCTACCACTCTAGAGACAGCTCTTGCACCTATATTAGGACATAGATAAAAAGATCTCATGGCCAGCCGAGTGACAGCATACCCTTCTCACTGAAAATCTTTCAGGATATGGTACATTAATAGCAATTAAGTGATATGATAAATTGAGGTAGGAAGGTTTATACTACGGTTAGTGGGAATAATCAAGACTATTAATAACAGATTCTAACGTCTTTATTTTAGCACATGCCTATCAGCTAACCTATAGAGAACTCAAGAATATTATGATCGATCACCCCATCAAACAATGTAGGAGCCTAAAAATAATGCCCTAGTTTCATTCATCTCAGAATCTTCGTCTTAAGCAGGGCATTACGTCTACCCTGCTACCCATTTCAATACCATGATAAATATAACTCATTGATTGCTAGGTAATTGATTGTCCCTCATGTCAGATGACATTCTCCTGTAGCTTCATCATGTTAGGGCATAACTTGACAAATTGACATGGGGACGATTACACTGAAGGATGAGACATCAGTAATTAAACACTCTTTGACTTTCTGAAATTAAAACTTCATGGCAAGGAGGAGGTGTAATGGCAAAGTACTTTGCACCTTTGAAAGCATTGGGCTCCTTTTGAAAGATGGCTGGAGTTACAAGAACACATAGTATCCTAAACAGAAATAAATCTTGAGTACAAGAGTAACATGCAAAGTGCAGGGATCCAGGTTAAATGAGCTTGCCTCAATGTGAAAGTAAGTCTATCGCTCCAACTTAAGAAAACTAATTTCAGCCTTAAAGACCATAATTTACAGTAAGGAAATACTGCTAGAAAAAGTCTCAAATGAAGGTTCTGTCAGCCTAGTAGACATTCAAAGTGTTTGATAAACTAACATGACACTCATAGCGTCAAACACATTGCTACCATTTGCACACATTCGATTTATGCAAAAGTCCCAACTAAAAGGTACTAAGAGCCATTAAATGCTATGAACTTCTTTGAATGACAAGCAAACTGAGTAAATGAGAGTTTGACTTACCATATAAATTGATAACGGAGTGAAGAATGTTGATGGAGTTTTTTTTTTTCGTTTGAGGAGCGCAGAGACATTCTCCTCTGCAACACTGCATGCAGGTCATTCAATATATTCTGCAGATGAAAGGCTGATGAACAAGGTTTTTTTTTTTTTGTTGGTCTGAGCAACACAGGTAAATTCTTTTCAGCACACAGCCTCTGCTGGTCACTCAAATTCTGCAGATGAAAGGCTGATGAATGAGGTTCTTTTTTGGGGGGAAATCTCAGCAACGCAGGGAAATTCTCTTCTGCAACACTGCATGCAGATATTTCAATACATTCTGCAGATGAAAGGCTGATAAACAAGGTTTTTTTTTGGGTCTCAGCAATGCAGGTAAATTATATTCAGCACACAGCCTCTGCTGGTCACTCAAATTCTGCAGATGAAAGGCTGATGAACGAGGTTCTTTCTTGGGGGGAGTTCTCAGCAACGCAGGGAAATTCCCTTCTGCACACTGCCTCTGGTGGTCATTCAATATATTCTGCAGATGGAAAAGTCCACTGTTAGTATATTTTTAGAACTTGAATATTTCCAAAGTAATGCAACACAACAACAAAAATGTTTTTTATACAGGGTTATTTAATACTATGGATTCTGTAATATTGTGAAAATCCACAGCTCATTAATAACTTTGAATCTTAATGGTATTTTCAACCTAGTTTACTTTCTAAATCCTTTGTTTTATTTTCTACCACTCTAGAGACAGCTCTTGCACCTATATTAGGACATAGATAAAAAGATCTCATGGCCAGCCGAGTGACAGCATACCCTTCTCACTGAAAATCTTTCAGGATATGGTACATTAATAGCAATTAAGTGATATGATAAATTGAGGTAGGAAGGTTTATACTACGGTTAGTGGGAATAACCAAGACTATTAATAACAGATTCTACCGTCTTTATTTTAGCACATGCCTATCAGCTAACCTATAGAGAACTCAAGAATATTATGATCGATCACCCCATCAAACAATGTAGGAGCCTAAAAATAATGCCCTAGTTTCATTCATCTCAGAATCTTCGTCTTAAGCAGGGCATTACGTCTACCCTGCTACCCATTTCAATACCATGATAAATATAACTCATTAGTTGCTAGGTAATTGATTGTCCCTCATGTCAGATGACATTCTCCTGTAGCTTCATCATGTTAGGGCATAACTTGACAAATTGACATGGGGACGATTACACTGAAGGATGAGACATCAGTAATTAAACACTCTTTGACTTTCTGAAATTAAAACTTCATGGCAAGGAGGAGGTGTAATGGCAAAGTACTTTGCACCTTTGAAAGCATTGGGCTCCTTTTGAAAGATGGCTGGAGTTACAAGAACACATAGTATCCTAAACAGAAATAAATCTTGAGTACAAGAGTAACATGCAAAGTGCAGGGATCCAGGTTAAATGAGCTTCCCTCCATGTGAAAGTAAGTCTATCGCTCCAACTTAAGAAAACTAATTTCAGCCTTAAAGACCATAATTTACAGTAAGGAAATACTGCTAGAAAAAGTCTCAAATGAAGGTTTTGTCAGCCTAGTAGACATTCAAAGTGTTTGATAAACTAGCATGACACTCATAGCGTCAAACACATTGCTACCATTTGCACACATTTGATTTATGCAAAAGTCCCAACTAAAAGGTACTATGAGCCATTAAAGGCTATGAACTTCTTTGAATGACAAGCAAACTGAGTAAATGAGAGTTTGACTTACCATATAAATTGATAACGGAGTGAAGAATGTTGATGGAGTTTTTTTTTTTCGTTTGAGGAGCGCAGAGTCATTCTCTTCTGCAACACTGCATGCAGGTCATTCAATATATTCTGCAGATGAAAGGCTGATGAACAAGGTTTTTTTTTTTTTGTTGGTCTGAGCAACACAGGTAAATTCTTTTCAGCACACAGCCTCTGCTGGTCACTCAAATTCTGCAGATGAAAGGCTGATGAATGAGGTTCTTTTTTGGGGGGAAATCTCAGCAACGCAGGGAAATTCTCTTCTGCAACACTGCATGCAGATATTTCAATACATTCTGCAGATGAAAGGCTGATAAACAAGGTTTTTTTTTGGGTCTCAGCAATGCAGGTAAATTATATTCAGCACACAGCCTCTGCTGGTCACTCAAATTCTGCAGATGAAAGGCTGATGAACGAGGTTCTTTCTTGGGGGGAGTTCTCAGCAACGCAGGGAAATTCCCTTCTGCACACTGCCTCTGGTGGTCATTCAATATATTCTGCAGATGGAAAAGTCCACTGTTAGTATATTTTTAGAACTTGAATATTTCCAAAGTAATGCAACACAACAACAAAAATGTTTTTTATACAGGGTTATTTAATACTATGGATTCTGTAATATTGTGAAAATCCACAGCTCATTAATAACTTTGAATCTTAATGGTATTTTCAACCTAGTTTACTTTCTAAATCCTTTGTTTTATTTTCTACCACTCTAGAGACAGCTCTTGCACCTATATTAGGACATAGATAAAAAGATCTCATGGCCAGCCGAGTGACAGCATACCCTTCTCACTGAAAATCTTTCAGGATATGGTACATTAATAGCAATTAAGTGATATGATAAATTGAGGTAGGAAGGTTTATACTACGGTTAGTGGGAATAACCAAGACTATTAATAACAGATTCTACCGTCTTTATTTTAGCACATGCCTATCAGCTAACCTATAGAGAACTCAAGAATATTATGATCGATCACCCCATCAAACAATGTAGGAGCCTAAAAATAATGCCCTAGTTTCATTCATCTCAGAATCTTCGTCTTAAGCAGGGCATTACGTCTACCCTGCTACCCATTTCAATACCATGATAAATATAACTCATTAGTTGCTAGGTAATTGATTGTCCCTCATGTCAGATGACATTCTCCTGTAGCTTCATCATGTTAGGGCATAACTTGACAAATTGACATGGGGACGATTACACTGAAGGATGAGACATCAGTAATTAAACACTCTTTGACTTTCTGAAATTAAAACTTCATGGCAAGGAGGAGGTGTAATGGCAAAGTACTTTGCACCTTTGAAAGCATTGGGCTCCTTTTGAAAGATGGCTGGAGTTACAAGAACACATAGTATCCTAAACAGAAATAAATCTTGAGTACAAGAGTAACATGCAAAGTGCAGGGATCCAGGTTAAATGAGCTTCCCTCCATGTGAAAGTAAGTCTATCGCTCCAACTTAAGAAAACTAATTTCAGCCTTAAAGACCATAATTTACAGTAAGGAAATACTGCTAGAAAAAGTCTCAAATGAAGGTTTTGTCAGCCTAGTAGACATTCAAAGTGTTTGATAAACTAGCATGACACTCATAGCGTCAAACACATTGCTACCATTTGCACACATTCGATTTATGCAAAAGTCCCATCTAAAAGGTACTAAGAGCCATTAAAGGCTATGAACTTCTTTGAATGACAAGCAAACTGAGTAAATGAGAGTTTGACTTACCATATAAATTGATAACGGAGTGAAGAATGTTGATGGAGTTTTTTTTTTTCGTTTGAGGAGCGCAGAGACATTCTCTTCTGCAACACTGCATGCAGGTCATTCAATACATTCTGCAGATGAAAGGCTGATGAACAAGGTTTTTTTTTTTGTTGGTCTGAGCAACACAGGTAAATTCTTTTCAGCACACAGCCTCTGCTGGTCACTCAAATTCTGCAGATGAAAGGCTGATGAATGAGGTTCTTTTTTTGGGGGAAATCTCAGCAACGCAGGGAAATTCTCTTCTGCAACACTGCATGCAGATATTTCAATACATTCTGCAGATGAAAGGCTGATAAACAAGGTTTTTTTGGGGTCTCAGCAATGCAGGTAAATTATTTTCAGCACACAGCCTCTGCTGGTCACTCAAATTCTGCAGATGAAAGGCTGATGAACGAGGTTCTTTCTTGGGGGGAGTTCTCAGCAACGCAGGGAAATTCCCTTCTGCACACTGCCTCTGGTGGTCGTTCAATATATTCTGCAGATGGAAAAGTCCACTGTTAGTACATTTTTAGAACTTGAATATTTCCAAAGTAATGCAACACAACAACAAAAATGTTTTTTATACAGGGTTATTTAATACTATGGATTCTGTAATATTGTGAAAATCCACAGCTCATTAATAACTTTGAATCTTAATGTTATTTTCAACCTAGTTTACTTTCTAAATCATTTGTTTTATTTTCTACCACTCTAGAGACAGCTCTTGCACCTATATTAGGACATAGATAAAAAAGATCTCATGGCCAGCCGAGTGACAGCATACCCTTCTCACTGAAAATCTTTCAGGATATGGTACATTAATAGCAATTAAGTGATATGATAAATTGAGGTAGGAAGGTTTATACTACGGTTAGTGGGAATAACCAAGACTATTAATAGATTCTAACGTCTTTATTTTAGCACATGCCTATCAGCTAACCTATAGAGAACTCAAGAATATTATGATCGATCACCCCATCAAACAATGTAGGAGCCTAAAAATAATGCCCTAGTTTCATTCATCTCAGAATCTTAGTCTTAAGCAGGGCATTACGTCTACCCTGCTACCCATTTCAATACCATGATAAATATAACTCATTGATTGCTAGGTAATTGATTGTCCCTCATGTCAGATGACATTCTCCTGTAGCTTCATCATGTTGGGGCATAACTTGACAAATTGACATGGGGACGATTACACAGAAGGATGAGACATCAGTAATTAAACACTCTTTGACTTTCTGAAATTAAAACTTCATGGCAAGGAGGAGGTGTAATGGCAAAGTACTTTGCACCTTTGAAAGCATTGGGCTCCTTTTGAAAGATGGCTGGAGTTACAAGAACACATAGTATCCTAAACAGAAATAAATCTTGAGTACAAGAGTAACATGCAAAGTGCAGGGATCCAAGTTAAATGAGCTTCCCTCCAAGTGAAAGTAAGTCTATCACTCCAACTTAAGAAAACTAATTTCAGCCTTAAAGACCATAATTTACAGTAAGGAAATACTGCTAGAAAAAGTCTCAATGAAGGTTTTGTCAGCCTAGTAGACATTCAAAGTGTTTGATAAACTAGCATGACACTCATAGCGTCAAACACATTGCTACCATTTGCACACATTCGATTTATGCAAAAGTCCCAACTAAAAGGTACTAAGAGCCATTAAAGGCTATGAACTTCTTTGAATGACAAGCAAACTGAGTAAATGAGAGTTTGACTTACCATATAAAATGATAACGGAGTGAAGAATGTTGGAGTTTTTTTTTTCGTTTGAGGAGCGCAGAGACATTCTCTTCTGCAACACTGCATGCAGGTCATTCAATATATTCTGCAGTTGAAAGGCTGATGAACAAGGTTTTTTTTTGTTGTTGGTCTGAGCAACACAGGTAAATTCTTTTCAGCACACAGCCTCTGCTGGTCACTCAAATTCTGCAGATGAAAGGCTGATGAGGTTCTTTATTGGGGGGAAATCTCAGCAACGCAGGGAAATTCTCTTCTGCAACACTGCATGCAGATATTTCAATACATTCTGCAGATGAAAGGCTGATAAACAAGGTTTTTTGGGGGGGTCTCAGCAATGCAGGTAAATTATTTTCAGCACACAGCCTCTGCTGGTCACTCAAATTCTGCAGATGAAAGGCTGATGAACGAGGTTCTTTTTTCGGGGGAGTTCTCAGCAACGCAGGGAAATTCTCTTCTGCAACAATGCATGCAGGTATTTCAATGTATTCTGCAGATAAAAGGCTGATGAAAAAGGTTTTTATCTTTTTTGGGTCTCAGCAACGCAGATAAATTCTATTTGGGGCACATCCTCTGATGGTCACTCAATATATTCTGCAGATGAAAGGCTGATGAATGAGGTTATTTTTTTTTTGGTTCTCAGATACGCAGGGAAATTCTCTTCTGCAACACTGCATGCAGGTATTTCAATATATTCTGCAGATAAAAGGCTGATGAACAAGGTATTTTTTGAGGGGGTTCTCAGCAACGCAGGTACATTTTTTGGGGCACACAGCCTCTGCTGGTCACTCAAATTCTCAAGATGAAAGGCTCATGAATGAGGTTCTTTTTTTGGGGAGTTCTCAGCAAAGCAGGGAAATTCTCTTCTGCAACACTGCATTTAGGTATTTCAATATATTCTGCAGATGAAAGGCTGTTGAACAAGGTTTTTTTGGGATTCTAAGGGGCATATGTATCAAAGTACCTATTTACGATTCTCAAATTGCGATTTTTTGAGAATCGCTATTGAGAATTGCAAAATGGTATGAATCTAAAATAAAAAATAAAAAATAAAAAAAATTCTGCGATTTCTTAATATTCCTTAATTGTGAATAGCAAATTGCAAATTCGCAATCAAGGAGTACTTTCCCATTCATTTCTACGGGCCAGGAGGCCCATAGGAATGGATATGAAGTTATTCTGAATTTGCGATTCACAATTTGAGAATCGCAAATTGAGAATAATTTCGAAGGTGCAAGGGTGTCATAAGGACACGCTGATGCACCCCTGAAATTTACATGTGTGCGCATATGGAGCACATACATTCCATAAGGGCATGTATGTGCGCCACATGGCACCTTCACAAATGGCAAAAAGTGCATTTGTTAAAGAAATCGTAATTTACCACCAACTTGAAGTTGGTGGTAAATTGCGATTTCTCAATTAGAAATCGCACAACTTGGGTGCTTCATACATAGAATTTAAGGAATCGCAATTTGCGTTTCCTTAAATGCTGACGCAAAATTAACTAATCTCAAATTTTGGAATTCCTTAATTTTGCGATGTGATTTCATTCATACATCGCATTTTCAGAATTTTTAGTCTCAAACATTACTTTTTTGTGAATCGCAGCGTTTGCGACTAAAAAACGGATGATACATCTGCCCCTCAGCAACGCAGGGATATTCTCTTCTGCAACACTGCATGCAGGTATTTCAATATATTCTGCAGATGAAAGGCTGATGAACAAGGTTTTTTTTTTTTGTTGCTCTGAGCAACACAGGTAAATTCTTCTCGGCACACAGCCTCTGCTGGTCACTCAATATATTCTGCAGATGAAAGGCTGATGAACGAGGTTCTTTTTATTTTTGGTTCTCAGCAACACAGTGAAATACTATTCTGCAACACTGCATGCAGGTATTTCAAAATATTCTGCAGATGAAATGCTGATGAACAAGGTTCTTCTTTGGGGGAGTTCTCAGCAACGCAGGTAAATTCTCTTCTGCAACACTGCATGCAGGTATTTCAATATATTCTGCAGATGAAAGGCCGATGAAAGTTTTTTTGGGGGTTTCTAAGGGGCATATGTATCAAAATACCTATTTGCGATTCTCAAATAGCGATTTTTTAAGAATCGCTATTTGAGAATTGCAAAATGGTATGAATCTAATTTTTTTTATCGCAATTTTTTAGCGATTTCCTAATATTCCTTAATTGCGAATAGCAAATTGCGAATTCATAATCAAGGAGTGCTTGCCCATTCATTTCTATGGGAGGCCCATAGGAATTAATGTAAAGTTATTCTCAATTTGCGATTCGCAATTTGAGAATCGCAAATTCAGAATAATTGCAAGGGTGCAAAGGTGTCATAAAGACACGCTGATACGCCCCTGAAATTTACATGTGGGCGCATATGGCGCACATACATGCTCTAAGGGCTTGTATGTCCGTCACATGGCACCTTCACAAATGGCAAAAAGTGCATTTGTGAAAGAAATCGCAAATTTACCACCACCTTCAAGTTGGTGGTTAATTGTGATTTCTTAATTAGAAATCGCACAACTTGGGTGCTTCATACATAGCATTTATGAAATCGCAATTTACGATTCCTTAAATGCTGATGCAAAATTAAATAATCGCAAATTTTGGAATTCCTTAATTTTGTGATGCATTTTCAATCATACAATGCATTTTCAAAATTTTTTGTCACAAGCGTTGCTTTTTTGGGGAATAGCAGAGTTTGCGACTAAAAAAACGGATGATACATCTGCCACTCAGCAACGCAGAGAAATTCTCTTCTGCAACACTGCATGCAGGTATTTCAATATATTCTGCAGATGAAAGGCTGATGAACAAGGTTGTTTTTTCTTTTTTTTGGGTCTCAGCAAAGCAAGTAAATTCTTTTTGGCACACAGCCTCTGCTGGTCACTCAAATTCTTCAGATGAACGGCTGATGAACGAGGTTATTTTTTTTTGGGGGGGGGGGGAGTTCTCAGCAACACAGGGAAATTCTCTTCTGCACACTGCATCTGTTGGTCACTCAATATATTCTGGAGATGAAAGGCTGATGAACGAGGTTCTTTTTTTTATTTGGTTCTCAGCAGCGCAGGGAAATTCTCTTCTGCAACAGTGCATGCAGGTATTTCAATATATTCTGCAGATGAAAGGCTGATGAACAAGGAGTTTTTTTCGGGGGAGTCTCAGCAACGCAGGTAAATTCTTTTGGGCACACAGCCTCTGCTGCTCACTCAATAAATTCTGCAGATGAAAGGCTGATGAATGAGGTTCTTTTTTTGGGGAGTTCTCTGCAAAGCAGGGAAATTCTCTTCTGTACACTGTCTCTGCTGGTTATTCAATATATTCTGCAAATGGAAAATTCCACTGTTAGTACATTTTTAGAACTTGAATCTTTCCAAAGTAATGCACCACAACAAAAACATGTTTTATTAAACAGGGTAATAATTAATACTATGGATTCTGTAATATTTTGAAAATTCACAGCTCATTAAAAACTTTGAATCTTAATGTTATTTTCAACCTAGCTTACTTTCGAAATCCTTTGTTTTATTTTCTACCACTCTAGAGACAGCTCTTGCACCTATGTTAGGACGTAGATAAAAAGATCTCATGGCCAGCCGAGTAACAGCATACCCTTCTCACTGAAAATCTTTTAGGTTATGGTACACTAATAGCATCTAAGTGATATGATAAGTTGAGGTAGGAAGGTTTATAGTACGGTGAGGTAGGAAGGTTTATAGTATGGTTAGTGGGAATAACAAAGACTATGAATAACAGATTCTAACATCTTCATTTTATGACATGCCTATCAGCTAACGTATAAAGAACTCAAGGATATTATGATCGATGACACCTTCAAACAATGAATACTTTTCTCAATCCCATGCCTCATCTGCTTCTACCCTCCAAATAACTGTGGCACCTATATCACGACCTAGAAAAAAAGATCCTATTCTGCCCGAACAAGTAGCCTTTCTAAACCCGATCCCAACTTTTACAGGGCAGGGTCATGGCAGTATCATTGACTACATTTTAGTGTCATGCCCTTTCATGAATCGTACTGGCTCTCTTGAAGTTGGTCTAATCGGGATAAGTGATCATAACCCCCTCAGACTGGATATTGAACTTAAGGCCCTTATATCTGAGCCAAATCTGGCTCACATTTCAAATTCCAATATAGCTACTAGCTGCCAGGGACGAAGGTTAAGATGGGAGACAATTACCCCGGCTGACCTTCTTGGTAGTTTGTACGATAGTAACCGTGAAGATTTCAGCCTCTGTATGGAGTCAGGTGTAGAATCTACAGAAATCCTAGGTGCATTTGATCACATTACTAATCAAATAGCAGCCAATTTGACTCGTCGAGGGAAACCAAGACCAAAGAAATTTAAAAATTGATTTGACCATAAGTGTACTATTGCACATAATGTTCTAATGGTGGCGTTGAAAGCCCCTATAAAGGACGTAATTAGTATCGCCGAAGCTAGGAAAAGCTATAAAAATGCTATTAAGTCACGGAAAGTTGAGCTCAAGGAGATGGCCTGGGAGGAGCTAGCGCAAGCCAGTACCTTGAAAAGCAGCACCCACTTCTGGAAAGTGATAAATAGTCCATGCTTTGATGAGACAGATAATACCATCCAGGACTGTTTTATCCTCCCAGAAAGATGGGTATAACATTTTAGTGGCCTGTACTCATTGAGTACTCACGCATTGGCTGCCACTTATAAGGACTGTAATCATGTGCCAAAAATTGTCTTTCAAGAGGAGGAAGTTATGAAAGCAATAACTTCAACATCTAAAGGGAAAGCACCGGGCCCCGATGGGGTACCAGAAGATGTGTACAGGGCTGATCCTACTGTGTGGGCAAAGATTTTAACTTGTGTTTTTAACCCTGCCACTATGGCAGGGCTCCCAGCAACTTGGGGTAAAGCAGTCATAGTCCCAATATATAAAAAGGGTTCAAGAGATGATCCGGCCTGTTATAGGCCAATATCACTCTTGGACTCTGCTGTAAAGATAATGGGGAAAGTTGTATTGATGCGTATGACAGAATGGCTGGATAAAAACACCATTATTTCTGTCCTGCAGTACGGTTTCAGACAAGGTAAAATCACGGTGGGCCAATGCTTGAACTTACATCTGGTCATTGGAAAGTACACGGTCGCAAAGCAGGGGATATCCACCTAGCTTTTATGGACCTCTCAACTGCTTTCGACCTTGTAAATAGGCAAAAGGTATGGGCCTCTCTTCATGACATCGGGCTGGATCCTGTCTTGATATCTTTCCTTGCTGAAATACATGAGAATAATACTGCTGCGGTCCGTTTTAATGAAAATGGGAGTTTGACTGAAGCGTGGCCGGTTAAATGTGGAGTAAGGCAGGGATGTATCCTTGCCCCCCTGTTGTTTTCACTTTATATAAACAACTTGGTCGATGCCCTTATAACATCTTGCGAAGACATTCCAAGGGTAGGCACAAAATAATTCCAGCGCCGTTATATGCAGATGATGCAGGTTTGGTGGCTAGAACAGCGAGAGGACTGCAATTGCTTTTAGATCATTTTATTAGTTTTATGGACTCTCTTGATCTTGTAATTATTTCACAAAGTCACATTCTATGACAATAGGTGGAAAGAGCGCTAAAAAGGCAAGATTCTTTTGTAAAGGCCTGGAGCTGACCAAAGAATCAACGTTCCAATATCTAGGGATTGTATTTGACGATAGAAGGTCATGGGTGACGCAACGTACTTTAAAAAAGAATAGCCTAGCAAGGTCTACAGGGGCTGTCTTAAAGTTCGCTAAGCGATTAGGTTCGAAGCCACTCCCAGCCCTCATGAAGATATATAACGCTAAGTGTGTCCCCATGGCCTTATATGGGAGTGCGGTATGGGGTTACACAGACGTTAGAAAAATACAAGTAGCAGAAAATATCATTTTACGAAAATTATTATCACTCCCAATATCTGCTGCTGTTTTTAATGTGCATGAGGACGTGGGTGTTGGTTATATTCAAGATCAGATCGCTGTTGCCCCACTACTAGGCTGGCTAAGAATCTGGGCACAGCATTCACCAAACCTAAATCAAGAAATAATCTGGGACTGTATGACATTAGAGAAAGCCCTTGATATCCCATGGCTTAGATATGTAAAAACTCAAATGGATATTTTGAGCAGCCCCGACTTGTTCACGAATCCAAGGGCGCTGAGTAAGGTGGCCATTAAAGCCCTAGAAATCCAGTTCCTAAACAGACTTATGCTACTAAGGGAAGAAGGGGAGTTGTGTAAATCCTCAGTCAGGACCTTTGTGACATTGAGTACAGGGAGAGGAATTAATCCGTACTTAACGTATATAAACAAACCATTTCATTTGTTTGTATTGATAAGATTTAAGTGTAACATGCTTCCATGGCTACTTTCTTCCCAAAAGGTTTCTTGAAGGAGGGGGCTCGAGGCCCCTGCCCCTGTGATAACTTCTCAGAACAGAAAACCTTGCATATGATTTTCTTTTGGGACTTTTATGTTCTAATATGCAAGAAATTCATATTGCCATTTTTGAAGGGCTGTAATTTTGTGCAGGTGAGGCCAGCCCTAATATATTTGCAAAGTCTGAGGTCACCGTTGATATGTTTTGGCGTGGCTAGTTATATCACGGGGGCTATTAGACGAAGGAATAAGATGCAATTATCATGATATGTATTTATTACGTTTGTATATGTAGTGACTTTATGATTAAGAATTTGTTGAGGATATAAAATGTTATTATTATGGAATTTAAAAAAAAGCATACTCCATGGGTCACAATCTTTCTTAATCTTTTTAATTATTTATTTGAATTCCTAGCATTATTTTGGGGAGGGGCAAGCTAATTTAAATAGTGCTTTTGTATAGTTAATAAATTATGTATATTTGTATATCATTAATCGAACTCATCTTGTGTATGTAATGAATTTTCCCCTTGACTTTAGTATGGTACTGTGCTTTGATGGTTTTAAAAATTTTTAACCGAATAAAGCTAAATTTTGACTTGACTTGACTTGATCCTATTGCCAGTCAAGTGGCAGTGTGCCCTTCCTATGAATTTGTTTTATGCTATGATACAGCAGTAGTAATTAAATCATAAGTCGAAAGATAATGGTTCATGCTAGAGTTAACAGGAATAATGCAAATTTTTAACAGCTTATTTTAACAACTTCATTTTTACAAAATCCTAGCAGTTAACCAAGAGTGAAGTCAAATATTGATTGAACCTTTCCGGGACCATGGGAGCCCAGGATCAGAAGACCGTTCAGCTTAGTTGCTGTGCCTGCAGATGCAGGGAAGGGACTCCTTCACTTCAAGGGAGATTCCTTCAGGTGTCTTGGATGCCTACTGTCCTTGGAATGTTTCCTGTATGGAGCACACAGACATTGCAGCGCACGAGCAGAGTGAAGAGATCAGGAGCAGCAGGAGTCTTCCCAACTGCAGCCTTGATGCCCAGAGGGAAGACCAGAGTACCCAGATGTTCGAAGTTGAAGTGGTGTCTGAATTGGATGGTGGCCCAGGACGAATCTAGGGACCCACCCCCAGGTAAGTCCCTTAATACCCTAAGGTAATGGTTGTGACTATCCCACGGGTCCCTCCCTAAGGAGGGCTGGACAAGGGGGAAGATACTCTCCTGTCCTTTGTCCAGTTTCTCACCGGAGCAGGAGCCAATGGCTACCTGAACTGGACTATGCATGGAGGGCACCAAATGAGGTACTGGCAAGCGCTCCCACCCTGTCCCAATACAGTAAATCCTGTCTGGGAGGAAGTCACACCTCCGTGTGGCAGGATGCTTATTGTTATGCCTTCCCCTGCTCGAGCTTGGCTCAGCAGCAGGAGGCCAGAAATGTCTCTGGTCAGCAGCAACCATGTTGTGCTGTCCGGGTCTAGAAGACTGATACCGTGAGCTATGAGGGCTTGGAATCATACCACCCACACTGTAAACTGTGTATTATTCAAACATGTTTGATACTAAACATGACCGGGTTCGTTACAGCCAGTTCCAAGAGGGTCATTGCGTAATGACGCGTTGCCCCTCTATATGTTACATGGCTGTCTCACAACCTTGGAGAATAACTCCAAAGGCTGTAGGGGTGTCCTGCTCATGCAGGGGCGCCCTCACACTTAGAACCAAGCATCCTGCCTTCAGGTTTGGAAAGGCCTGCTATAGGGGTATCTTATAGGTTTTAAGTGCAGTGACCTTAGATATAGGGAAACCTTTATCTCCCATAGGAGTTGCTAGCACCGGCTGACACAGGCTGCAATGAGAGGTATGTAGTTACAAAATGAGTGGTCCCCCATGGTGACATTATAAATGCTTCAGCCCATGGGGGAGCCCTGGTGTACCTATGCCCTGGGTACCTTAGTAGCCTATACTAGGGACTGATAAGTGCACACCAGTGGCTAATCTGTGATGTACGTATGTACTCACCATAACAATTTAGGGGAGAAAGCAGAGGGACTGGGGTCCTGATCAGCAAGATCCCAGTCGGACAAGTAAAACACAGCGTAGTACCAGGCAAAAAGTTGGGGTTACCATGCAGAAGGATCCTACCTTCCTAAAGGGTCCCTAAAAGTCAGCTGTGAAAGTACAACATCTGACATTTAAAAGGCCTTTGCTTCCTGCCACTACTAAGCGGGACGTCTCATAGGCACCAGTAAACACAGAAGAGTGCCACTGTAGCAAATGTAGTGAATCTGCTATTATGCATGTTCCAGCGGACCTCTTTAGCTGACACTTAAAAAAAAAACACTGGTACATTTCCTGCAATGTCCATGGACCACCAAGGGAGGCTAGCTGGGCCTACTACGTGTATCACAGTGCTAGAGAATAAATAGCTTTGGGGGGAAGAGGGCCCAATTTTATTTTTTACACAGTAACAGGTATTCCAGAGTTGACCCAAGTCATTTCAATGTTACCCACTCTAAAGGAATCCGCTGCCTTTGAGACCATTCGCTGGGTCATCTGGCTAATGGCGAGTGATACCCAACAGAAGTGAAAGATGAAAGTTCTTTGTTACTACAGACCAAAGAAATGCTTTCCCTTTTTATTGCAGCTGACCAGCGCAGGCCAAATTGGGCCAACAGTAGCCAATATCCTCAGCAGTACTCAGCTCTTTACCTCTTCCCACCGATCTCCATTTCACCACAAGGTTTGTAGGATATAAGTGCCACGTCAGCCTGAGGTGTGCCCCCCTTTAACTGTCTGCTGTTGGGCTATGCCCACTAATATAGAGCATCTTCAGTTGCTTGCTAGAATGCTCACTGCTGCCTGCATTAGTTTATGAAATTGTTTACAAAATACTGCAGTAGAGTTTTGTCATTTACCCAATTCCCTAGAAATATAATAAAATATATCTCTCAGGGCCTACTAACAATTCAATTGAAGGTAGATATTCCTAATAATTGTTAATACCAAAGCAGCAGTTATTGTATAATTACCTTCACATGTAATTGTAGAATGTTAGAAATGGGATTTCTGGTAGGCTAGGGCAAGAGACGAAACCAGGCAAAAATCTCCACACTAGTCAGGGTAAGGGAGATACACTAAAATAACCCCTGCTAACACCCTTGGTAGCTTGGCACGAGCAGTCAGGCTTATCTTAGAGGCAGTGTGTAAAGCATTTGAACATAACCCACAGTAATAAAGTATATGCTCTACAAAAGGACACCACACCTGTTTAGAAAAATATCCAATATTTTTATAAAATTAAAACAAGACCAAAAACGACAAAAATCCACAATACTATATGTAACAAAAGTCTGTAGCATCCACATAAGTTTCAAACAAAGATCCTCAATGTCGATAGCTCCGTCCGGGGCTGCCACGGTGTCGTGAACAACGGTTCTGACTGGTCACGGACCAGCTAAGGTGTCGGGAAGACCCGCAAACAATACCTGTGAGAAATTCAGGGCAATTAGGCCCTCGAAATCACTCGCATTGCAGGTTGAGCTCCTCTCTGATGGACTCAAGAGCGCTGGCATCAGCAGGCTTTGGGTGTGGTGGTGCAAAGTCTCAGGTCACGGTGTGAGCAGCAGCTCGGTGGCTGCATCGGATGGCGCCGTCGGTGATACCAGGGTCGCGGTGCGAGATGAAGGTGGTGCTTCTCACGGTGCTAGGAGGTCACGGTCCAAGCAGCAGTGCCCTCTGCATTGCCTTCAGGACAAGGAGTCAGCAGCGGCGTCATAAATGTCATTGGGTTGCTTTTCCTCTGATACAGCACAAAACATAGCCCCAAGTTCTGTGGGCAGAGGAGCTTGGAATTCTTTGCTGTTCATGAGACTTCGTGAACAGGGGACAAGCTATACTTCAAGCCCTTGGAGAGACTCACAAAATAGGTTGCAGTAAGTTCAGTCCAGGCCTTTCACTTCCCAAGACAGTAGCAGCCACTGCAGATCAGACCAGCAAAGCACACAGCAAAGTGGTCCTTCTTCCTGACAGCTTCTCCAGCTCTTCTTCTTGGCAGTTTTCTTAATCCAGATGAGATCTAAAGTTCAGGGGTCTGGGCCCCAGTATTTGTATCCAAAAATCCTTTGATCCTCTAGGCAGAGGGTGTCTGTGCCCAGCCAGAACCAATTCTGCCTTCTCTGGTGTGAATTCCTGGCAGGAGATGGAGACTTCATTGTCAGAGGCAGACCAGGCCCTTTGAGGTACAAGGAAATCTCCTACCCTTGCCCCATTGCAGCCCAGGTCTATTCAACCCTTTCCTGACCCTACCTAGACTATCTGGAGCCCTCCTGCTCCCCAGCCTTCTGTCTTCCGAAACCCAGACAGGCAATCCTCATTCCAGAAGATGCACATGGGATGACTGAGCAAGAAAATACTTACTTTCTAAAAGTGGTATTTTTTTTTCACAACAAATTTTTATTTATCAGATCGGGCAAGCAACACACGTGGCTCCCCACAATCAGGAGAACACCACCAAGTATTTTGATACAGTTGCAGCAGAGGACCAAGTGTCCAATCAATGAGTCAAGAGAAAGCATTTAGAACAAAGCAAAGCTATACCCGACCCTGCCCCTACCAAACCCAACTACCCAACCCTCCCACACCCTCCCCTGTGTCCCACCCTAACCCCGTGCACGTGAGTACCATTAGCTTCGGTGATTTAATCGTGACATGATATTTGCGGCGTAGTGTAAGAATTATCATACATTAGGGGACTAAAGATCTTCCTCCAGTTCTGCCAGAGGGTCGAGTGTCAAACCCCTATAATCGGCCCACCTTTTCCACACCTTAAAATGTTTGCGGGGGCACCCTCGTGCTTCAAAGATCGGTCGCTCTAGACCCATACAAAAGTCCATTCCGGCTCTCCATGCACTCAGGGGGGGGGCCCTCACGTCTTTCCAAGCCTGAGCCAAGTCCCTTTTGGCCACTGCTAGCCCCAGGAGCAACAAATGACGTTTGTATATGTTTCCACCAACCCCCTCTAGGATGTGCAGTAGGCCCAGGCGATGGGTGCGAGGAAGAGTCCAACCCAGCACCTCAGACAGGCAGCCCCACACACCCCTCCAGAAGCCAACCAGCCTAGGGCATGACCACACCGTATGGAGCAACGTGCCTTCCGCAGCACCACAGCGCAAACATTCCGGGGATCCAATCAAGCCTGCTCTCCACAATCGCTCACGGGTGTAGTAGGCTCTATGAAGAATTTTGAACTGGATCAGCCGAAACCGTATGGCTATGGCTGCTCCCCTAGGGGATTCTAGGGCCTCTCTCCAATCATCCTCATCTAGGGGCCCAATATCAGTTTCCCAAGCAGTCTTTAGTGAGAGAAGGGTGGAGGAACAATGAGTGACCATCGTCTGATATATACGAGAGACTTTTTTATCCCCCAGGTCGCCCATAAAGACTTTCGCCTCAATTGGACTGAAGTCAGGAGGCGAGTCAATGGTGGCAATACTGGGCATTAGTGCGTGTCTGAATTGTAAGTACCTAAAAAATTGGGACTGGGGCATATTAAATTCGGTACTGAGCGCCTGAAAGGACTTGAGTGTTGTCCCGGACATCACATGTCCCAGTTGTGAGATCCCGATCGCGTCCCAGCTGTCGAATCCTGATAGGGCCGACAATTCGGGTAGCAGGCGGTTATGCCATAGCGGTGTCTCCGCGGTCAGTCGACCCCACCAGCCAATGCGACGCAAGGCCTGTCGCCATACAGTAAATACGAGTTTTGTGACTCTCGGCAGCCTCCGGCGCAAGCGGGCCGAGTAGAGGATGGTGTGGAGCGTATTGTCGCCCATCAGTGTGCATTCCAGGGCATAGGCCGGATCTCCGCTGTTGCCATACCACCATTCGTTCAGAATGAGCAGATGAGCGGCTTGGTAGTAGGACAGTAGATCCGATGTGGCCAGGCCTCCACAGTAAGTGGACAAGAAGCATGTGCGCAGCGCTACCCTGGCTGCCCCCCCCCAGCCCATAGAAAGCGGCCCAAGACCGAATTGATCCGTCGGAACCACTGTGGTGTAATCGGAAAGGGATGATTCAGCAATTGGTAGAGGAGACGCGGGAGCGCGACCATCTTAAAAATCGCTGATCTGTCAAAAATCGACAAGGGCATCCGAGACCAGGTTTTGACGTCAGTCTGAACTCGGTCCCAGACGGGCACTATGTTGCGTTCCCAGGCAATGTGCACTGACTCCGATAGGAACACCCCCAGGTATTTCAGACCGCTCACAGTCACCTGCAGTCCCGATGTCCAGGGACCCGTTACAGTGCCATCACCCAGTACCCATAGCATAGATTTACGCAGGTTTAGATAGAGGCCCGAGACTTCCCCAAAAATTTGCATAATTTCCAGCACACGCGGCCCCGAGCGCTGCAAATCGGTAAGAAAGAAAAGGACATCGTCCGCGTAAAGCGCAATTTTGTCTGATAGGGTGTCATCTGCTGTACTGTCCACAAATGTCTATTTGGAAACGGCCTCAACTATCTAGCCCAACTACTACAGCCCTACAAACCGGAACGAGATCTTCGGTCAAGTAACCAACTCCTGCTTAAACCACCTTTTATTAAAAAGACCAGACAAGGCGGCCGAGCCCTCTCCTCAGTGGGGCCGACTTTGTGGAATAATCTGCCGCTCAGCCTCAGACAGACCTCCAATCACCTTACATTTAGGAAAATGTTAAAAACGAATCTGTTTATGGAGATATAACCAATGGCTGTCCCCTCTTGCATTCTCAGGTTATCTGTAAAGTAGTTTTCGCCACCTGTTGCTGCAGTCAAAACGCGGAGATAACCCAACCGGGCTCGATTCTTGCGCTATAGAAGCAAATAAATAATAAATAATAAATAATTCCATACAAAGCCTCGCAATTGTGCATCCATACGCACCCAGGCTGCCAGTGGCTCCATGGCGAGAGCGAAAAGATAGGGGGAGAGCGGGCACCCCTGTCGGGTCCCTCGCCCAATGTGAAATGTCTCCGACACCGCCCCTGCAACACGCACCGAGGCCGTAATGTCCGTGTATAGTAGCCTGATATAGGACAGGAAGACCGGGCCTAGATTGAGACGGGGCAAGAGTGCAAAGAGATATGCCCAACTGACGGAGTCGAAGGCTTTGTTAATATCAGCTAGCAATAGAGCCGCTTGTTCTCCTGTGGCTCCCATGGCATCAATTGCTGCCTGTGCGCGTCGGATGTTATGCCGCGTCGCCCTATGAGGCATGAACCCGGCCTGGTCTGGGTGCACCAGGTCCGTTATATGCGGGGATAGTCGATTCGCCAGGGCCTTAGCCAGAACCTTAGCCTCAATATTGAGTAAGGAGATGGGGCGATACGAGTCGTGTCTCTCTGGGGGTCTACCTGGTTTCTGAAATACTACGATTTCAGCATGGCGCCAGTCTCGGGGCAGTGTGCCCTGCTCACGCGCCGTCTCGAGCGCACGGTGGTAATGGGAGCCCAGTTGTACGTGAAACTTTTTGTAAAACTCACTCGGGTAGCCACTCGGACCAGGGACCTTCCCGGTATTAAGTTGTCCCAGGGCTTCGCCCAGTTCCTCAGCCGTAAGAGGTGCATCGAGGGCCCTCCTGGTCTCATCCGACACCGGCTTAGGTGGCATGCCATCAATAAAGTTAGCCACATCATCAGCTGACAGGCGGTCGCACGGGGCATATTGAGTTGCGAACTATGCGGCAAAGCTCGCTGCTAGCTCGACTGGGTCAGTAAGGACCTCGCCGTCGTCGGACTTGAGGCCCGGCAGTGTAATCGGCTGGAGGTAATTTTGGCAGAGTCTATGGAGCATTGTACACAACTTATCTCCCCATTGGTACACCCTACTGCGTGTGGCTAGCCACGCCTGTTTGGCCTCATCGATTAGGACAGATGCATATGTTTGTTGAGTCTGGAGAAGCAGCCATAGCCCGGCCTCATCGCCCCCCACTCGGTTCTGCTGTTCTAGAGTTTCTACCTGTGTGGCTGCCTCCGTGTTCATCTCTCGACGCTTCCGACGGGCCGCTGTACACCACGCGATGTCCACCCCTCGTATAGTGGGCTTCATGGCCTCCCACACTACCCCTGCGTCAATGTCGCCAACTAGGTTTTCCCGCCAATAGAGGTCTATCGCTTCGCGCAAGTGTTTCACATATGCAGGCTGCTGGAGATGCCACGAGGACATCCTCCATCTAAACGGCTGGCGTTGTCCACAGAGTTCCACCCTGATCGATACCGGGGAGTGATCGGACAGACCCCTCGGCAAGATGTCAGCACTCTTCACTCTACACAAGTATTCACTAGGCACAAACATATAGTCCAATCTTGAGTAGGAGCCATGGACAGCAGATATATACGTATACTCGCGCGCTGTAGGGTGCATATGTCTCCAGGTATCCGTCCAGCCCAGTCCCTCAGTCATAGCATGTAGTCTAGTGTGTGAGGGGGGAGGGGTGGTCTCACCTACGTCTTGGCGCCGCTGGCGATCCACACACATGTCCATTACATCATTCCAATCACCCCCAACTAGTGCCAGGGAATCAGGGATGTCCTCCCACACTGTGAATAGCCTCTCAGCCAGGGCCCATTGCAGGGGGGGGGGCATAGACACTCCCAAAAACCACAGACTCAGTGCCTACCATGCCCTTGACAAAGACATAACGACCCTGTGGATCTATCCACAGCTTCTCATGGACATAGGCCAATCTGCGATGTATCAAAATGGTTACCCCTCTGGATCCCCGGGAAAACCCGGCATGAAACACTTGATGAAAGCCGAACCTCTGTAGACCCAACACTTTCGAGCCCATCATGTGGGTTTCCTGGAGTAAGAGTACATCAGCATTCTCCCTTTTCCCCCAGCGCAGCATCGCCCCACGCTTAATCTTGTCCAGCATCCCCCTGACATTCCATGTGATTACCCGCAGAGACGCCGCGGGGAGTCCATGAGTCGTTTCAGCCATAGTCACATAGTCAATTGGGACCCACCAAGCAGGGCGTCCGCGCCTTAGCCACTCATCGCACATTGTAATGAACACCATTGCAAAACACACGTGCAGTCCCCTCCTCCCGTCCCAGAACCCCAAGATAACATGGCGAGCAACTCTCGCCCCACCCCAAACCCCAAGACCTACCATCAACTTAACGTCGTCACAATCCTGAACATGTCTCGGTCCCAACTCAGCGGCCTCATTCCTGGCCCCCCTATACCTCAAGGAACCATGAAGTACCTGTCGCGGCATGGGTAGCCCCGAGTCCAGAACAGAGGGCCCAGAACCAGCCATGCCAATGGATCCCAACTCCCCGGAAAACAGTAAACTCATCCCTCCACCCCCAACACCTCCCACATCAGTAGGAGAGCAGTAGCCCCTCATACGTAGCCCCCGAACCCCATCCCACAACCCAAACCATGATCAGTGATCAGTTGCAAATCAATCTTGAGGCAGTTATGAAGTTGCCAGTCTATCGAGCCTCAAGAGCCTTTTGTGCCCGTTATCTAAAACCTGTAGTGCCAAGTGTACAGAGGGCGCCAAGTCTTCATAGCTGGCCATGATCTATTCCAGAGTGATCCGAGTCCTCGGTTCTACCACTGTCTTGTGTGCCGCTGACGGAGGCTTACGTGACTTAGAGCGCCGGTTCCTCCTGTGCCTGGTCGTCTGGCCTCCCCGTTCCTGCGATGATCCCCTCGAAGAGCCCGGGTTCAGTCCCGGTTGAGAATTGGGCCTGATCCGCACTGTTTCGTCGGTCCATTTGAAGAGGTCCTCTGGAGTGTCGAAAAATAGTGTTTGCGATTGGAAAATCACCCTCAGGCGCGCAGGGTATAGCAAGGAGTATTGGAGTTTGAGACATCAGAGTTTCGCCTTGGCGGCCATAAATGATTGGCGCTGTTGCTGCACGAGCTTCGTGTAGTCAGGGAAGATCATTATCTTTCGATTTTCGTAGAGAAGAGCTTCTTTGGTTCTCGCTTCCCTAAGGATGACATCTCGGTCATGGTAGTTCAATAGTCTATTGATTACTGCCCTGGGCCGTTCGCCTTCTGGTGGCATCTGTGTCAAAGCGCGGTGTGCGCGTTCGATAACGAAGCAATTGGACAAAGCCCCCGGGGGCAGCCAGGTTCCCAGCCACTGCGTGAGGAATTGTTCCATGTTGCCCTTCTCGCATCGTTCCCGAAAGCCAACGAAACAGAGGTTGTTGCGGCGTGCGCGCCCTTCAGCATCTTCTACTCGGAGCGCCAGGCCCCGTTGCGCAGTTTCTATTGCCGCCATTTTCTTCTTGAGGGTGCCCATGTCGTCCTCCACTACCGACACCCTGGATTCGGCCTCCGTGATCCGTGCTACAGCATTCCGCAAATCTTGGCGCAGCAGGGTGACATCTGCGCCCACTGCACCTATTTTTGCATCCAGCATGTCCCTTGACTGGGTGATGGCCGCCATAAGTGCTGCGTTGTCCGGCCCCCCTCCCTGCTGTCCTCCACCTGATGATCCAGGGCCCCCACTGGGCCCGGTGAACTTGTCTATTGTTGCCTGATTGGTGAGGCCGCCACCTCCCCTGGTCATGGCTGCGAGTCCTTCGTGAGCCGCCAGTTATGTATACAGAGACGGCAGTGTGGGAGCCCCAAGCACCTCCGCTAAGTCTATCGAGGGAGGACCACGCAGCCGCCACTTCTCCCTGCGGGGGCCGGATGGTCCTATCCCTGGTGGAATCCTGCGCCCGGGCCAGGTCAAGGCAGGCCCCGATACCAGCTCCCCACTCGCCAACAGTCAGTGCCCCCCACACCCCCTGCGGGCTGGGCAGTGTCTCTCCGCCACAAGGCGCGGGCGCTACAGCGTCGGCCCGGATGCCTGCAGTGTCCAGGGGCCCAGGGGGGGGGGGTTACTCACAGTTTGCCTCCAGTCATGTAGCCAGCCAAGGCGCTCCGGGACGCCCGCTATAGTCCAGTCACCCTCGGGGCTTCCGTCGCGTGAAGGCAGCAGGGGAGGTCCACTCCGAGGACAGAAGTGCCCCAGCAGAGGCGGGTGAAAACTCCCGCGGCGGGGGTCACGAAACTCGAGGCCGCGGCTGCTCCCGGGCCACAGGGCCGCCGCAGCCAAGCAGGCAGGGTCTCAGCACCAGGAAAGCACTCCCCTCCAGCGGGGCCCCAGGAAGAGAGCCGTCCGTCGTCCCTGGCCCCTCAGGGTATCTAAGGTCGATGGCAAGCGGTGGGCCAGCCGACGCACACAGAGGCCGCCCGGCCGGGGATCTCCAAAATCGAGGCCCCGGCGTCACTGCGGCATGCAAGGCCGCACCCCTCGGTCTTCCGTATTGGCACGTCCGGTCACCCAGGATCTCCGCCGACTGCACCGGAGGATCCCTGGTACCACTAGCAATGTCCGCCTCACAATGGTGGTGAGTAGTGGGCTCGGGGGCCGGGATATTTAGCAGTATCAAGTGCGGGCCGGCGGGAGCTCTAACAAGCTGCGACCGCCATTGCCGCTCGTGAAGCCACGCCCCCTAAAAGTGGTATTTTTAAACACAATGTAAAAATCACCTTCACTAAAAGATGCATTTTAACATTAAGAGTTCAGGCATACTAAACTCAAATTTCTACCTTGTTCTCTTGGTCAGTTTAGGATTATAAGATGTTATAATCAAACTGCCCATTGTGGCCTATGAGAACAGATAGCCTTGCATTATTGACTATCAGGACATGCCACACACACCCGGGCATGTCCTACCTTTTACATACACTGCACGTTGCCTACAGGGGTACTTTGGGCCTACCTTAGGGGTGTCTGACATGTAAGAAAAGGGAAGGTTAGGAACAGGCCAGTGTGTACACTGGCCAAGTCGACATGGCAGTTACAAACTGCGAGCAGACTCTGCAACGGCAGGTCTGAGGTACCTTTTCAGGGCTACTCACGTGGGAAGCACAGTCAGTGCTGCAGGCCCAGTAGTAGCATTTGATTCACAGGCCCTGGCACACTCAGTGCACTTTACTAGGGACTAACAAGTAAATCAAATATCCAATCGAGGAAACACCAATCCATAACACCATTGACAGAGGGAGTGCCTGCACTTCACCACTGATCAGCAGTGCGAAAAGTGTGCAGAAACTTTACACCAGCAAAAACAGAGTCAAAACTAAGTATGGGCGAATAATCCGTTCCGCTTGCGGATTTGACAATTTTGCGATCCGCGAATCATGAGAAATTGCTGAAAAATCCGCAAATCCGCTCGCGGGTCGATTTTTTTTTTTAGAAGCCCCGCTCTTTGGCCTCGCCTCATACACTAGTGGTGTGCACCATTTTCCCGCCCTGACCCACTATGATGGACAGCTCACTCGAGGGACCCCGGCGCTGGGAAGGTGTGCTTTCTTCCCGTATCTACCGTCGAAAAGTAGCTGTGATGCCTGATGAAGGCCTCTGCATTCTTGACTTTCACAAGTGCAATCCCCGTACAGTTCCTGTTACAAGGAGCTTCTTTCTCCTCGTCTGCTACTCTGATCGGTCTCTGGCCTTTTATACACACAAGAGGCATGTGAACTAGCATAGAAGCCCCGCCCGTTTGGCCCCGCCGCACACACTAGCAGTGTGCACTGTCTTCCCGCCATTTACCCACTATGATGGGCAGCTCACTCAAGGGACCCCTGCGCCCTTCGGCGCGATGGCATAGTAACACACACATGGCCCTTTACGCAGCTGCAGTGTAGGAAAAGCACTATACATTTACCCAACGAGGTAGCACTTACTAATTAGCCAGTAGAAGTATAGAAAGTACAGTCTATTTGTGCAAAACTGCAAATCCGCGAGTTTATGAATTTTTTCGCAAACTCGCAGATTTGTTTTGCAATTTCGCGCGAATTTGCGGACCGCCCATACTTAGTGAAAACGGGTAGGTCAGAAAGCAAAAACTCTGCAAAAAGATGCCAAGTCTAACATAGAATGTCAAGGAAACACATAGATCTAGCACCGTAAGCAATCATGTTTACATGCTGCACTGGGCACGAATGTTGCACAAGCAGAAAGTACTTCGCCAATTCCGGTTTGACATGTAGAATCCATAGTCATGTGCTTGTTAGACACAGAGCCTTCCCATTAATCATGTGCAAGCAATTGCAGAATTAAAGGGGTAATCAGCCCCAGAGCTAAGGCTCACCATGATTTGCTTCCTACTCCTGCTCTGCGTGAAGTCACAGAGGCGAACAGTGAACACAGTAGAGGGTCGCTGGAGCATATGTAGTGAATCTTTTATCGTGCATGCTCCAGCGGACTTCTTTAGTGTTTGCTGACACTTTTTTAAAAACCACAGGTGCATTGCCTGCAAGGCCCACCAGCCACTAAAGAAGGTCTGTGGGCACCAAAGAATACCTGTGGACCACCAGAGAAGGCCTGCCAGGACGCTGGCAGCCCGCGGGTCATACTATGAGTGTACCACGGCCCTAATACTGGGCTGATTGCAGCCGAAGTCACACTAAGTCAGGGTTCCAGGGAAGGAAATGGGGTAGGTAGCAGGGCTAATTAGGCGACAGTCGACAAATGGAGGTTTGTCCACCACTCTCCAAGTTCACCAACGGGATGCAGAGCAGAAGCGGGCTGAGGCGATATTTGTTCAATCAAAGGGTTTCACAATTGCCTTCTGGCACCAGCCCAGGTTCTGTACAGCACACAGGTGGTCACACAGTCTCTTGACCTGCCTCCGATCACTCTCACAAGTGTTCCTTAGCCCAGTCAATCACCCTCACAACCCAGGCCTGATCCAGGCACTACTATCTGGTGACACTAAGTTGTTGGGCCGGGGGAGGAGAGGACAGACCCATCAAGAACTTCCGGCCCATCTCCCTGCTCCCGTTCCCGGCGAAGGTCATCGAGAAGACCGTCAAGAAACAACTGACGCGCTACCTCGAGGAGAATAGCATCCTGGACCTGTCCCAGTCAGGGTTCCGCAGCAACCACAGCACCGAAACAGCCCTCATCGCCGCCACCGATGATATCAGGACCCTGCTAGGCAAGGGAGAATCCTCTGCCCTCATCCTCCTGGACCTATCAGCTGCCTTCGACACGGTCTGCCACCGCATACTACATACACGCCTCCACGACGCCGGGATCCAAGAGAAGGCCCTGGACTGGACCACCTACTTCCTCTCCAGCAGAACACAGAGCGTCTGCCTCCCCCCTTCCGATCTGAAGCCACTAAGATCAGCTGCAGCATACCTCAGGGCTCATCCCTCAGCCCAACCCTGTTTAACATCTACATGGCACCGCTCACCCACGTCACCAGAATGCACACCCTCAGCATCATCACCTATGCCGACACACAGCTGATCCTCTCCCTCGCCAAGGACCCCCACACCGCCAAAGCCAACCTCCACGAAGGACTGAAAGTCGTCGCCGAATGGATGAGGGACATCTGACTAAAGCTGAACTCTGACAAGATGGGGTCCTCATCCTCCGATCCACCCCCTCAGCCGACTCCTGGTGGCCGACCGCACTGGGCACAGCTCCAACACCCACCGACCACACACGCAACCTAGGGGTCATCCTTGACACCACCCTCTCCATGACTAAGCAAGTCAATGTCATCTCTTCCTCCTGCTTAAACACCCTCTGCATGATCTACAAGTGGATCCCCACCGAAACAAGAAAAACAGTCACCCAGGCCCTCACCAGCAGCAGACTGGACTACAGAAACACCCTCTTTGCAGGAGCCTCGGCCAAACTCCTGAAATTACTCCAATGCATTCAGAACGCTTCTGCACGCCTGATCCTCGACATCCCCCACCGCAGCCACACTCCACCTGAGAGGCCTGCACTGGCTCCCCGTCAACAAAAGGATAGCCTTCAAGCTCCTCACACACAAGGCACTCCACAACACCGGACCACCATACCTCAACAGACGACTCAGCTTCTACACCCCCACCCACCAGCTCTGTTTCACCAACCTTGCCACAGTCCCCCACATCCGAAGAAGAACCACCGGTGGCAGATCGGCGGCATGTCGTTCTCCCACCTCGCCACCAAGACATAGAACACCTTCCCCATCCACCTAGGGCAGACCTAAGACATGCTGACCTTCAGAAGACTCCTCAAGACCTGGCTTTTTGAGCAGTAGCATTATTCCCCACCCCCAGCACCTTGATACCCTCACGGATAAGTAGTGTGCACTACAAATTAGATGATTGATTGATTGACAGTTGATCCGCCACACTGCAGGCACAAAAGGAACATTTCAGGAAAGGGGGTGAAGCAGAGGAGTCGCACAAGACAGTTCTGATCTTACCCAATGAAGAGTCGCCAACTCAGTACTGCCCTGGAAATGAGCCACGTCATCTGTGTACGCTGATCCTAGTGGCACCAAGCAGTTCTGGTCACATCATGAAGACTCGGAAATTCTGTTCCTCCCTGGAAATGGGGCTCAACGTCCGGTGCACATTGATAGGACTGGTCACACCAGACAATACCAGTCACACACAATGAAGAGTTGCAAATTCTACACCTCCCTGGGAACGAGGTAAAACATCTGGTTTTCATTGATATGGGTCAAACCAGACAATTCCGGCAACACACACAGGTGCAAGTTCTGCAGTGCTGCATTAGGTAGAATGAGGCACTACTGTTGGTACACCCTCCCTCCGAGAGTCACAACCTGTGAATCAACTTGTCGCACGAGAGAGATGCAGCACGATCGATGAAGTGGGCCAGGCTGGATCCTTCGACTGTTTACTCTGCTCATCACCAAGATGCTTATTTGTGTAAAGGCCCCCACAATGTAGGGGGCACACTCCTTAGATGCGGGCAATACTTGTGGGTCTCAGCACAGGGCAAACACAATACTTAGTTCCATGCTCATGACAAGCGACCAGTTGGGATCCAGCAGACGATGTGGGCACTTAAGAGAGCACCGCTCTCCAGGTATCGCAAGTAGACTGTGTGGGTCCCACTCAGGAGGTCTTTGATGTCCCAGAGACCTCCACAACAGAACAAGGGGCAAGTCAACAAGCCCTTGGGGAGCACACATCAGGGTGCCATTCAGCAGCGGGTAGTCAGCCCATGCCAGCCACTATTCAGGAAAGGTGCACAGTCCCTTCCAATGGCAGTAATCCTCCTTTTTCACAACAGATTGCTCTGGCAGCGTGCACCACAGAGTTCCAGGATGTCCAGACACACGTCCCCACAAGTGTATCTTTGCCCTGCTGAAGTATGGCATCAGTAGTTATACCATAGTGTGCCTTTGAAGTTCAGAGGGTTTCCCTTTGAACTACAGATGTTTCCCCTAAATATCAGTCTGGTCTGTTATGAGGCCTTGGAATGCAGGTCTTAATCTTTAGTGGGGCCATGGTCTGGCCTCTCAGAGGCCAAGAGGCAAAACATCTCTGTCAAATCTATCCAGCCAGGCCCTCAAATGGCATAGGCCTGTCATTCAAGTTGCATGCGCAAAATTTATAGCTGTTGGGAATGCACAGATGTGTTCCCCCAGCCCCCAGTGTGGACTGGAGTCAAGCTAAAATGCACACTGTTTTAGACCAGAGAAATGCCCTCTTTCTAGAAGTACAAAAAATTCAAGAAGGGGTTGGGCCTATTGTACATCAGCATGGTAGGCCGCTACCCAAAGGCAACAAAAACACAAATGCCAATGCGGACACATTTTTACAAACCAAGAATTCAGCTCCATGGTCGCCAAAATTAATTGTGTTCACGGTTTCATTCACCATCAAATCACAAACGTATTAAAGACTTTTAGGACAACAATAAACACCGACCATACATACATACATACATACATACATTATATACATATATATACATATATATACATATATTACCTACTGGCGATCGCCAGTAGGTATATATAGTTAGGATTTTTTCCCTATGGGATTTTTGAAAATTCTATGTCTAATAACTTTGGCGTTTGTGGACGGAATCGGCTGAAATTTTCAGGAAAATGGCACATTTTGTTTCTGAGCAGCCCTTACAAATTTGGGGGGGGTTTCATCAAGGGGGGGCCGAGAAAAAAGGGGGGTCCCAAAATGCGTTTTTCCCATGTTAATTTCCATAGGGCGGTTGGACTCACTTTTAGCTCGAACGGCTGAATGGATTTGCACGAAACTTGGCAAAATTGTAGGGACTGTTAGCCCGATGTGCCTTTGCTAGGTCTCAATATATGTGCTCCAGTAGTTTTTGAGAAATTAACGTTCAAAACAAGATATATATCTGTAACAGCGCTCCAGGCTGCGCTCCGGTTCGCTTACTTTTCGCGAAACGGAACTTTGCGTGCAGAAAGCTGATTGGCTCTCCGGTGTCTGTCAACATTCTAAACAGTCCGGAGCGGCCGCCATCTTATCTCTCGGTAGGATCGAGAGAGAAGAAGAGGTGAAAAACGAAGGATGAATTTAATGAAAGGGGGCAAGGTATACCCCTCTTGACCCCCTAGGAATGTTGTTGGGGTTATTAAAGGGTCCCGTGAGGAAAATTAAAAAAAAATGATTTTTCACGGTAGAAGCGCTTCACGGGCCGCGAACTGGGCCGCAAACTGGTAGCGAAACGGGAATTTGCCATTTTGTGCTTCGTTAATTAAATTACTAGGTATAAGGGGGTGCGGGAGACGTATCCTAATCCCCTATGTTTCCTGAGGGTGGCTGAGGAGGCTCATATATGTTGATACATCTCTTCCAGCGGCTGTGCGTGAGCTTTTTTTTTTTTTTGCTGCCTGACGTCTGTTAACGTTCGATTCGATGGAAATCAGGAAGTGTTGACCGCCAATTTGTCACTGCGATAAAATATTTTGTTATAAATGAATCCTTATTGATAAACATTGTCTGCTCCATCTTGCCTTTTTTCCAATGCCACAATTTTGTCGTGCACGGCAGCCATTTTAGATGCCAGGCTGGTCCCAGGCTATCACCTACCCCTGCGGATGTATTTTATGGCCCCAGCTGTAGAGAATCCAGACATGCCAACCCTCCCGATTCAGGCGTGAGACTACTGATTTCAGTGCTAGTCTCCCGCCTCCCGATTTCTGCAAGCAAAAACCCGGGGGCATATTACGAACAACTAGCGATAATTTTTGTCTCTAACTTGTTTAGAGACAAAAATTATCGCCGCACATCGGCGATTTTTATCGCAGATAAACCTTGCTATTATCGCAGAAAAGTCAGCGATATTCATGTATTATCGAGCAAATGCTCTTAGCCATGTTATCCACCTCCCATTGGATAACATGGCTAAGAACTGCTCAGGGCAGGTGTTAGCTTTTGGAGATATTCGCGCTTAGCGCGAATATCTCCAAAAGTTGGTAATAGGAGATAGCGATGTTAGGGACTGTTTCCAGTCGCTAACATCTTGGCACGCCCACTTTGCATGTCATTAGTGATAAGTATCACTGACATGCAAAGCGGGGCCCAAGATGGTCGCTATCTCCTTTTAGCTGTCACTAACTGGTGTTAGCGACAGCTTGGTAATAGGGAGATAATTTTATCTCCGCTTTCATAGCTTTTAAAGCCAAAAAAGCTGAGATAAACCCCCTTGATAATATGCCCCACGATTCCTCGGGGGTTTCAGCTGACAGGGCTTGGTATTGTGTTACGTGGTAATTTTTCCAGGAAACGTCAGAGGGTCGATGCAGGGGTTCTAGAAGAGGTGATAAACCATTTAAGCCTCATGAACAAGCGCATGGTCTTTTAAAGATTTGTGAAGTACTCGGGGCGGCGGTGTGTGTGTGCCCTCTTTCAGGAGCGGGCGGGGGGGCACTGCCAGCAACTTGCCAGGTCAGGTAGTGTTCAACACGTGCATCACCCTTTCTCTGCCTGCTATTGCGTTCCATGCTTCGGAAAGGTAAGAAAAAGAACGTGCATTTGAGTTTGAAATGTCCGATCCTGCAGCAGCACACTTCCAAAGCCCACACATGACAATAACCCGATTCAAGGCCCCATTCACCCGTTTTAAAAAAAATATATAACACTCCAACAAAGTAAGATTATAAAACTTTATTAACTTTTAAATATAATGAACGGAACAAAAACTGTAAAAACATTTAAACATTTTTCACCCAAAAAAGCAACAATGGTCAGAAGCTGTCTTTTGTGCGAATAGTCCCAAGGCAGCACAACGTGCAGAGTTCTGGACGGCACCCAGGTGATGTCGCCTGGGTGCCGCACTGGTTTTGGGATCCTACAATGCTGCTCCGAAAATTGGCGTGGGGCGTCCCGGGTGGTGCGGGGGGAGGCCTCGTCAGTAGCGGTCTGTTGTGCGAATAGTCCCAAGGCAGCAGAACGCGCTGAGATGTTGATGGCACCCAGGTGATGTCCAGTAAACTGCCGCACTGGTTTTGGTATCCTACAATGCTGCTCCGAAAATTGGCGTGGGGCGGCCCGGGGGGGGGGCGTGGGGGAGGCGGCGTGAACGGGCCTCCCCAGGTGGCGGCCATCCAGCTGAGTTGCGCCCGCTCTTGCGGCTACAGCGTCTCGCTCACCATGTTGTTGAGTTGCTCCCACTCTTGCAGTGCAGCGATAGGCGGCTGCCACATGACTCTTAAAATGGCGGACGGCTCTTCGGTTTTGGGCCTGGTCCACTGAAATGGCCCTGGGACACCTTGGAACTCGGACGCTTGCCTGCTAGGGCTTGGGCTCCATTCTCGAAAAGCGTCCCCTCAGCCGTGAAGATTCTACAAAAGTCTTGGGGGCCCCCAACTCCCGCAGGCTTCCGGTGGGGAGCGGCTGCCATGATTGCTCACGGAATGACCACGACGGAGCCACGAGATGGTGGTGCTCTCATGCTGACGCCAGCTTCAGTCTGAATGATCCAGAAACAAGGTGGGGCTTTCATCGTTTGGGAAAAAAAAATGTTCTAAACCAATGAAAAGTGTTATTTTTAGGTCATATGACCAAGCCTTCCATCTTTAGGAAACCAAAAGTAAAATGAACCAATGAAAAGTTTTATAAACAAGTCACATGACCTGTTATGCGGCATAGGGCTACAAAAAGCGTAGAAAATCCGTTGGCACGTGAGGCGGCGTCAGTAGCGGACCGATGTGCGAATAGGCCGAAGGCAGCACAACGAGTCGAGATCCGGATGGCACCGAGGTGGTGTCCAGCAAATTGCCGCACTGGTGTGGCCATCCTACAATGCTGCGCCGAAAGACGGCGTGGGGCGCCCCGTTGGCCTGTGAGGTCGCGTCAGTCAGTGGGGGCTGTGCGTCTCCCCCAAGATGGAGGCTCCTCGGCTGCAGTGCGGTGCCCCTTAGCGTTTCACTCGCCGTCCAACTGAGTTGCGTCCGCACTTGCGGCTACAGTAGGCCGAAGGCAGCACAGCGCGCCGAGATCTGGATGGCACCGAGGTGGTGTCCAGCAAATTGCCGCACTGGTGTGGCCATCCTACAATGCTGCGCCGAAAGACGGCGTGTCCAGCTGAATTGCGGTCACTCTTGCGGTACAGTGACTCGAACGCGCCGAGATCCGGATGGCACCGAGGTGGTGTCCAGCAAGTTGCCGCACTGGTGTGGCCATCCTACAATGCTGCGCCGAAAGACGGCGTGTCCAGCTGAGTTCCGGTCAGTTTTGCGGTACAGTGACTCGAACGCGCCGAGATTCGGATGGCACCGAGGTGGTGTCCAGCAAGTTGCCGCACTGGTGTGGCCATCCTACAATGCTGCGCCGAAAGTCAAATGAATTCAAGTGAGAGGCCTAATTTCACTTGTGTGTGTTGTCGACGCACTTATTATAAGAATCAGACTAAGTTGAAGACTGTCTGAAGCTTATTTGCACCTGCTGCAGCTTCACTATTGCCCTGGTGTGGCCAAAGGTCGCACATGACATAGGCGGCCGGCTCCCGAGGTCCGACAGAACTTTTTTCCTTTTCCTTTTTGCTTCTTGTCCCACAATCCGTTTCATCTGAAGACATGACCAGGTCCCTGAATGTGTGCAGGGGGACGTTATTGATGAATCAAAATGACACAAAGCTGACTCAAGCGTTGCTGTTGATGCTATACAGACAAAAATTGGTTTTCAGTTTGTACATTCTTCAGGATTTTTTTTTCCATCCAAGGCTGATTGAGAGTTTGTAGAAAAATGGCTTCAGATTTTCCACATACTACTCTTCAACATTCTTCCTAAATGTAACAATGTGAGACTCACTAGGAGAACGGCTGTTTATGTTTCCTTTCAAAATGCTGCCAACAATATTTTCTGAATGGAAGACACCATCTTGTAGCATAAAGGGCCGAAAGGGGTTCTGGTCTGGCCGATTGTTGGTGGAGACATTTTGACTATATCTTGGACCTGCCCGGCCTCGCCCAAAATGGCGCCGGTATAAATGGGACTCGTAACTCATTGTTGTGTACTGGTTGAACAACCTTGATATCACGAGATATGAATGCAGTTTTGATGCTCATGGCGGGCGGGGACGAGAATTGATTGAATATTTCTACATCCCTATTGATATTAAGTTCTGATGTGTTATTGATTACTGTACTATTGAAAGTTCGAATTTCAGTTTGCTCCGTGGCCGGCCCACGTGGTTATAGGCCCGTATTTGTATGCTGACATTTTCACAATAAAGGTTTTTAAAACAAAACATGGTAGTAGTATTTACATTGGTAAAGTTTTTACTTTTAGTCACTGTTTTCGAATCAGTAAAAGGCAAGTGAAATAAAGCAGTCCAATTACATGACGGATAAAAGGTATAATATGTAGGAACGCAGTAAAGATAAATGGTCAAGGGCAGTTGTGTTTTCCTCTCCTGCAACATAAAGTGATCGATAAGAATCTGATAATCAGGCGTATCGGCGACTAAGACAGCAGGCCGAGTCTCTTTTACTCAACGGCTCCGTCATGGAACGAAGAAACGCCCTTTTTCTCGAAAAAGGAATATATTTTACTTGCAGGACAGTTGTAAATTTTCGGGGAAAGTACATTAGCCTGGAATATTATAACATATATGTTTTAAAAAAAAAGTTCGAAATCAATAAAAAGCGTATTTTTTAGGTCATATGACCAAGCTTTTCATTATTAAAATAACAAAAGTAAAATGAACCAATAAAAAGTTTTATTAACAAGTCACATGACCTGTTATGCTTACGTTACGCGCTGCGCGCCGCGCCCCGGATTACTTCCGGGTGCGCTAACGCGGCATGTCATATAACGCATTACGCGACAACGTAGGTCAAGAATATAGTCAAAATGTCTCCACCAACCAGCGTTCGGAACACAACCCCTTTCAGCAGTCCAAAAAGTTCTGTAAAATGACAACAGAGGGGACAGGCAACAAGAACCATCAGTCAAAGAGGGGAGGGCAAGTTCTTCTCTACCGGGTCATGTTGGGGCGCTACCGGAACTGATCGAATTGGTAGTCTACAGTGTTTCTGGATGTTTCAGACTAAAGCTGGCGTCAGCATGAGAGCACTATCATCTCGTAGGTCCGTCGTGGCCATTCCACGAGCAAACATGGCAGCCGCTCCCCACCAGAAGCCTGCGGGAGTCGGGGGCCCCCAAGACTTTTGTAGAATCTTCACGGCAGAGGGGACGCTTTCGAGAATGGGACCCAAGCCCTATCAGGGAAGCGTCCGAGTTCCAAGGTGTCCCAGGGCCATTTTAGTGGACCACGCCCAAATCTGAAGAGCCGGCCGCCATTTTGAGAGTCCTGTGGCAGTCGCTTATCGTTGCATCGCAAGAGCGGGAGCAACTCAACTACATGGTGAGCGAGACGCTGTAGTTTCAAGAGCGGGCGGTAAACAGCTGAATGGCGGAAGAGGCACAGTGTAGCAAAAGCGGGCGGAATGGCAACTAAAACGGTAAAGGGGCGCCCCACTACAGCGTGTCTTCAGGTCAAACGGATTGTGGGACAAGGTCCAGAATAGAAAAGTCATCAAAAGGCAAAAAGTTCCGCCGGACCCCGGGAGCCGGCCGCCTATGTCGGGGGCGATCTCAGGCTACACCGGTGCTATAAGACTTGGGGAGGTGGTCGGAGCCAAGCGTCTTCTCCGAGTCCATGGCCATCACACCGCCCCTCGGGGGCCTCCGTCAAGCGGTTTAGGAAGGTAACATATCACATTGTTTTCAAATGCAGTCAGGTCCACAAACGACACTCACTTACTTTGAGAATAGTGAAGCTGCAGTAGGTGGAAATAAGCTTCAGACAGTGTTACAAGCGCTGCTCAGAACTCTGAACTATGGCACCCAACATCCAGAACTTATGCCATTTGAGAATGGCAGTGACATTGAAGCAACTCAGGGACCAAAACCATTAACGTACTTTCACGTATGAAAATCTTACTTGGGGAGGGGGCAGGAGCGAAGCGCCCCCTCCCAGTCCGCGCCACCACACCGTATGTTGAAAATCTGAAGCCATCGTTCTACAAAGTCAACCAACCTTGGATGGAAAAATCTAGAAAAATGTACAAACTGAAAACCAGTTTTGGTCTGCATAGCATCAGTAGCAACGCTTGCTATCAGAGTGCATGAGTTTCATGCTCGATCGATTGAGCTAGCCGGATCGGGCAATAAAAAGTATAAAATAGTTATGTAAATAGTTATTTAATAAAATGTTTTACCCTGTTTCTTTGCTGGTGTGTTGTCTATATTTTTAATATTTGCATAGGGTTTGTCGTTATTTTGGGCGGGGTGGGTGGCGGAGCCGAGCTGTCTTGCAGCCCTCATGGTGTGGAGCTCAGTTCATCTCACTATTTTCGTATTTCTCATGAAGGGTTGTTCCTAATATTTCTATTTTAGCGAGGTCAAAAAGAGATCCAATTAGTGGCCTACTGATTTTGCTCGATTACTTTTATTTTTTTACACGATTTTTCACGATTTTTCACTATCTGCAAAGACTAAACAGAGTATTGCGACTTTGTGCTTGTTTGTAAATAGAGAATGAACCAAAGAGAATCAATTGTAAAACAGTACATGCTTGGATAACAATCAATCAAATGGAGAGACAAGCAGGCACGACGGATTACAACGGGGGTAAAGGCCTGCGTTAACTACTCTTCAGTATCTGCAAAGAGAGAGTACTACTAAGAGAAAAGAGGGGAGGGGGGCAGCGTTCAAAGCACATCAGCGTGCATAAACACGAAAAAGTTTTTATCTATCACGTACTTGACATTTTACAGCTTTTCATATTTGCTATTAAAAAACCATTGAAATTCACTGAAAAAACCATAGGTTATAGTCGATATATAGTTAGGAATTTGCATTTACAAAACCTTGAAAATTCAATGAAAAAACCATTGGTTTTAGGCCATATATAGTTAGGGATCTGCATTTACAAAACCTTATTTTACTCGCATAAAACCATTGAAATTCCATATATAGTTAGATGCGCTAACTATATATCGCGCACCCGCAATCCACTGCTGATGATGTCACATATTACATCATTCATGACATGGTCAGTGACATCACTGATGACATCACTGATGACAACTCAAATGACATCACTGATGACATCTCATTTGACATCACTGATCACATCACTGATGACATCAGTCATGTGATAATACAATGAACCTCTTCAGACTCTAATATAATCTTACATACACTCAGTATAAACAGACACTCACAGACTGTCACTCATCCATGGAGTTACTCACACACCTAGTCAGTCATGGAAAGAATCAATCACACCTCCATTTCCTCAACTATACAGTTATACACACCTTACTTATTCAAACATATTCTAACACATATTTACTCTCTTATACAATCCCTGATACAAGCTCACAGTGATCCATACAGCCACTCACACATTCACTGGCTCTTATCCACAGTTATTTATATATGTCAACTCTCACATGTACTGTGTTTTACATATGTACTTACTTTGACATGTAGCACTGAGATATCCATTCACTCACCAATACACTCATGCACACAGTCAACCGCCCATACAGCTGTTTCCACATGCACTTTTGAACCCATACATCCAGTGAATCAACTGCTCACACATCTATGCACAGAGTCGTACACCTCCCAGCCACCCACACACACACTCACTCTCCCATACAAATACTTGGGCAACCAATCAATAACCCATATAGTTACTCATATAGCTACTGATCAACACATGCAGCACTTTACAGAACAACAGATATAATGATGCACAAATTAAGACAGTTTAGTCACTAACCCATGCACTCAGTGAGACACATTTAATCACTCTCTCATACAGTCAGTCATGCACCTACTCAATCCATCATCCAGACACTTATACATCCACTCATTCTTCAATATGTAAGACATATTTTAACTTTACAGAAACATACAGTCACTGGATGATGTCATCAGTGATGTCACTGACCATGTCATGAATGATGTAATATGTGACATCATCAGCAGTGGATTGCGGGTGCGCGATATATAGTTAGCGCATCTAACTATATATGGAATTTCAATGGTTTTATGCGAGTAAAATAAGGTTTTGTAAATGCAAATCCCTAACTATATATGGCCTAAAACCAATGGTTTTTTCATTGAATATATATATATATATATATATATATATATATATATATATATATATATATATATATATATATATATATATATATATATATATATATATATATATATATATATATATATATATATACACTGAAAAAACCACCATAGGTTTCACACCAGTTATAGTTAGGAATTAGCATTTAAAAAACCTATTAAATTCACTGAAAAAAACATAGGTTTCACACCAGTTATAGTTAGGAATTAGCATTTAAAAAACCTATTAAATTCACTGAAAAAACCATAGGTTTCACACCAGTTATAGTTAGCTGGAAATTTTACTGACCTAAAACCAATGAAATTCCACGTTATAGTTAGTTGGACTCACTATAACTTGCGCGCCTGCAATGCACTGCTGATGACGTCACATATTACATCACTCATGACATGGTCAGTGACATCACTCATGACATCACTGATGACATCACTGATGACACCATCCAGTGAATGTGTGTCTTTCTGAAAAATATATATGTTTTATATATGTATTTGTAAAGGACGATGGAAGAATAAATGGTTAAATAAGTGTGTAAATGGATGTTTGTTTTTAAAAGAATTGATTGGTTAACTGCCTTATTAAGTGTATCTTAGTGAATACATATATTAGCAAGTAACTTTTAAATATTGAAATGTATGTATCAGTGTTTCACTTTGTGTATAAGTGGCTGTATGGGTTGGTGACTGACTCACTGTTTGTATGTGTTTTGAAGACAGCATATGTACAGGACTGTATGGATGGATGAGTGTGTATATGTGTATGTTAGTGAGTAAACGACTGTCTCACTATTGTCTTTTTCAGTAACGACATATGTTTTAATCTAGTAAATGTGAGTATTGATATATATAAGTGAGTATATGTGAGAGTGAGAGATTATAAGAGTTCCTGTTTAAATAAGTATGTGTTTCTATAAGTGATTGTTTAAGAGAGTAAGTATGTGTAAGTTTCCTTAGAAGTAAATTGGTAGTGTGTGTATAGCTGTATACGCAAATAAATGGATGTTCAATAGTTTTTTTGCATGTGTGAATATGTGTGTGAGTAACTTTTGGATGACTGTCGGTGTGTAACAGGATGTATAGTTCTATCACTACATATGATGAGTGAATATATATGAATGACTATATAGAACTGTTGGTGAATGAGTGGATGTGTATATAAATGGTGGAATTACTGAATTGGTTGTTGTAACTGGTATAGGTAACTCCACTTTTTTGAAAATGTTAGTTTCTATTTTTGAATATGTGTTTCAAGGGTTAATTTACAGTGAAAGGAGGTCTGTCACGGAGGCGCTATGGGGCGCACAGCGGAATGGCTGCCTAGCTGTGCAGCTCCGCCGGGCGAATCTAAAACGCTCCGATAACATGCGCTAAATCGGATCGCCGTGGGCCAACAGGCACACCATTCAGCGTGGGAAAGAGTCGTGCATGCGAGGACCTTCAAAGATCGAGCCTTGCCACGCTAGAGTTGCGACAACAGCCGTGAATCCCAGCGGACTCTGTGATCCTACATGGCGAACGGCGATCAGCTGAAGACTCTCGGAGACTGAGCGCGTCGGCACCACCGACAGTGAGGGTTCACATCGAACGATGGACTAGACAACAGTGGCGTTTTCTCCGAGCGGGTGCCGCCCGCAGCGGATTACCGGTGGGACCTGCGCAACACTATGGAGAGAAGAAGGCGAACATGGAGGTACGGAGCCGGAGTGGCGTGGCGGGACACCCCCTTTCATGAATGCTTGACTGGCTCTTGACCTAATAACGCGATCCGCGCTGTGCATGAACAAGGGCTGTTAGCGAAGGGGGGGGATCGGAACTAGCTTGTTTTTCTGCTGGAAAAAGACAAGGAAAAACAGAACGGTACTCCAGTGCCATAGATAACAGCGTTTCCCCCCCCCCCCCCAACTCCCCTTGAACTGTTCCTAACTGCCGAGAATCGGCGGGAAGCAAAATGGCGGCGCCCCTGCACAAGTAGGATCGGGGTTACCCAGCACCCCGGCGGGCGGGTTGCTTGCTGCCTTTCAGCCCGTCACACAACGAAGGAATAAAAACGTCCTCTTTCTTTCTGCCTGCATGCGGTGGTGGACCCAGTGGGGAGAGCGGGTTCTCCGTGGGTTGTGCGCCCTGCGCTGGGCTAACTCACAGGCGGCTGACAACGTCCCTATCTCACCAGCAAAACGGAGATGTGCCTACTGCTGATGCCAGATGCTCTTTCCATGGGTGTATAAATGGCGAAAAGCATTACGGGCATATCCTGTGAAGCCGTGGGGTAGTGTGCCTCGCCTGCTGGCACCAGTCAGTGCTGTCGATTCTCGAGTGCCAGTCAGAGAAGCCTTGATGCAACACTGAGACATCACCACCGCTCAACCACGAGGCACATTCCGGCTGTGGGGTCTGATCTGTGCACCACTCAGTGTGCGTAGAGAATAGGTGCCACATTCCCTCCTTACAGATCCAGGCGCTACACAACACACCGCAAAGGCAAACGACCCCAGGGACTGCTAGCTCAACATCCCTCTACTTCACAACATGGCCAACCAGATAAATAACAGCCAAAACTAACATTTGAGGCGCGAAAGGCGCCAAAAAATCAGACTGGTGCTGCAGAGGATGACCTGGAAACTGACTCAAGATGGTAGTGTCATGGAAAACATATTGAAATCCATACAAGCAAACCTGCAGGATATCAATAGCAAACTTGATCATTTGACAGGCCGAGTGGACAGAATGGCGGCCAAACTCGAAAAACAAGGCAAACGCTTGGATACGGCGGAAAACAGGATCTAGACGGTGGAAGACGAACCACGACGGCCAAATGTACAGGAAGGGAGAAAGTTCTTGAGGTGATCAAAGCCAAGGCCGAGGAGTTGGATGCCAGGTCAAGACAGAACAACATACGTATCTCGGGTCTGCCAGAATCAACCAACACTGGCTGAATGGAGACCTATGTGGAACAACTGTGCAAAGACCTGTTTGTCCCAGAAAATCTATCCTCGATATTCATTATTGAACGAGCGCACCGATCCTTGGCGCCAAAACCCAAACCGGGAGCCGTGCCTAGACCAATTGTGGCAAGAGTTCTGAATTACCGCGACAGGGACACCGTGCTCAGGCTGGCAAGGGAAAAAGGTGAGATTCAACATCAGGGAAACAAACTTGAATTTTTCCCAGACTTCACGTTCGCAGTACAACAGGCACGCAAAGAGTTCAACGAGGCTAAAACCAAACTTCGAGATCTGCAGATTCAGTACGCCATGTTGTACCCCGCTCGCCTGCGGATCACATGGGAGGACAAACCAATTTTCTTCTCGACCCCGAAAGCTGCAATGGATTTCATCAAAACAACAATTGCCAAAGGTAAACGGTCACATCGCAGAGACAGACACACCGAGTCAGATTGAAAGGTAAGACCTACTGATGAACGCTGCGCTGTACTTACCCAACTGGAGGACCTACGGTTCTAGGAGGGTAAAGCTGGACTCCGCATGACCTACAGCTCCCAACCTGTGACTCCTATCCATACAGGGTGTAATGTATAATGTGACAATGTTGGGTATGGGTAACATGTCAGAGAGGGGCACGGCTTGGTTACTTGGGGAGAAATGCAATGTGGTTCGCATGGCAGCGGAACATAAACTATCAGGATAGACTTGGTTATACTGCCGTAATATACCACTTATATGTACCTGAGGGAAAGATGACATACTTACTGTCACACACTATAAGACTGTTCTGAATGCATATTGCTTCAATGATGCACAATGAGACCAGTGTTGCTTCAGGGCCCAGGCGCTCTGTATATAGATCGTAGATTCGCCCACATCCTTTCACTAGGATGGAGTAATGCGTCCTCGGCGGACCTCCACTAGGGCAGTCCCTGACAAGTTATGTTGACAATCACAGTTCTGTGGGTACAATGGCTTCAGCAGAATTGGGTTGCTGGAGTGGGTGGGTACTGGGGCAGTTGGGGTTTGTTGATTTTTGAACTACCTGGGCGATCGAGATGCACTGCTACACGCCGACGTGGGATCATTGTAATCAGGTTGACATCCAAAATAATGATACTGTGCAATGTTGAGCAGACAATTGAGAAGGGGGTGGGTTACATGTGGTACAATCAGAGTGTAATGCTGTCAATATGAGTACAAATAGCCTGAAATTACTAACGTGGAATGTGAGAGGCCTCATCAATCCTAAAAAGGTCAGACAAAATATTGCATGTCTTGACAGGCACCACATAGACATAGCATTGCTTCAAGAGACTCACATGGACCCCAAAATGCATAGACCAATTGGTAAACGCTGGGCGGAATCAAACCACTCGGCGGCATACTCATCCTATTCCAAAGGGGTGATGACACTGGTCAAAAAGGGCACTAATTATAGAATAGCACGTACAATTGCCGATACAAATGGAAGGTATGTTATTGTGTCGGGAGTGTTGCGAGGACAAGGGGTGACGATAGTGAATGTGTACGGTCCGAATGTTGATTCTCCAGGTTTTTTTCAGGACTTATGGGATCACCTGCTGGAATTTACCGATACGACTATACTCTGGGGAGGGGACTTTATTGTAGCATTACAAGACGTTGTAGATCGTTCTACCGCTTCCATGGAGCCACACAAGAAAGCCAGCGAAAAGCTGGGAGATATACTGGTAGAACTTGCACTCAAAGGCGTTTGGAGGGTCAAGCACCCGTCAACACCAGGTGCGACACATGTGAACATGTCAAACGGTAGCTGGTCGAGGATAGATTATTGGCTGGGGACAGATAATGTGGTGCTATGGACTACACAGATAATGACACACCCGCGTACGTTGTCCGATCACAATCCAGTAGAACTTACTCTACAGATCCCGCACTACACCCCCCTCCTTTTTGTTGGCGATTCCACGCACAGGCACTGTTAGACCCCTTGTACGTGACTACCATAACGATAGCAATAAAGGAGTACTTCCAGTTGAATGAGGACTCAGTTGACGACCCATGCATTCTATGGGAGGCATTCAAGGTGACGCTCAGGAGCACTTGCATTAGCACAACAGCTGGGATACTCAAAGACATACGGGCGCAAATAACCAGGCTTGAACGTGAGGTATTTGTCCTAGAGAGGGAGTACGCACACACTGGTAATGTGGAACTACTGGGGAAAATTAAACTTGTCCTCATAGAACATCAAAAATATGCGGAAGACGAACTGAAATATATGAACAAACGACCACTAGCTAGGCAGTTCGGGGAGGGTGGGAGGCCTGGCAGGATGTTGGCATGGAAAATATGTAAGGGGCGAGAGCCGCAACTAATCACACAAGTGCGAGACAGAGACGGCAACTTATGCACGCAACCTGGGGGAATACTTGATAGCCTTGTTCGTAATTATGCCGACTTGTACACTTCCCGTCAAACTGCTCCACCACAGGAAACGCGCGACTACCTTCAGGACATAGCAATAGCGTGGTTGTCCGACAACCAGCGTGAATACCTGGCGCAACCGATTACAGTAGAAGAGGTGACCGCCATTATACACGCATTACCAAACGGGAAAGCTCCGGGGCCGGATGGCTATACATGTGAATTCTATAAAGCTTTTGTTGATATCCTTGCCCCCCCCACATGGTTGAGATGTATGGTGCAGCCTTTGACCAGAAGCTGCTACCGCCGTCGCTACGCGAGGCGGTGATCATCACTCTCCTAAAGCCTGATAAGCAGCCAGAACACTGGAAATTGTATCGTCCCCTGTCCCTTTTAAATGTAGACTCTAAAATTTTAGCGAAACTCTTAGCTGAACGCTTGCAGCCCCTGATGATGAACCTAGTACTTCCTGATCAGGCAGGGTTCATCCCTACATGAGCCACTTCCCATAACACAAGAACGTTATTTGCACTATCTCACTACCTCAATCCCCAGACAAAAGCGGCGGCCGTCATGCTTGACGCAGCCAAAGCTTTCAACTCCATCGAATGGTCTTACATACATACAATATTGCAGAGAATGGGGTTTCCGGCACGGTATATATCCTGGGTGTCTCTGCTATACACGAGGCCGGTAGCTAGAGTAAGGGTAAATGGATACATATTGGCACCTTTTAAAATTGCTAGAGGGACTAGACAGGGGTGTCCTCTATCGCCTTTAATATTCGCCCTAGCCCTGGAACCACTCGCATGCACAATTAGGCAGACACATAACCACTCAGCCCTACATTTCCCCGGGAGGCCCCTACATATTTCGCTGTACGCGGATGACATGCTTCTCTACGTGCGAGACCCCGAACAGAATCTTAGCCCATTATTGCGTGAATATGTGAAATTCGGTCGCCATTCTGGGTTACAGATTAACTGGGAGAAGTCAATAATCATCCCACTCACGGATTCCACCACTCCACATTCACCTGACTTTCCGCTGGACTGGCAGTCTGACCCCACGCGCTACCTGGGCATATGATACAGCCGGGACCCTGTAGAAGTGATCAGGACGAACTATGGGAGGGTGCTCACAGAATTGGAGGGTAAAGTAGAAAGATGGATACAACTGCCGCTGTCCTTGGCGGACAGAATTGCAATCGTCAAGATGAATGTCCTTCCGAAGTTTTTGTATTTATTCAATAATATACCAATCACACCGCCCAAAGCAGTCTTCACCCACATAACATCCCTGGTGCTTAAACTTATATGGGCAGGTAAGCAGGCACGCATAGACCTGCGTACATTAACATTGCCCTATGAAAAAGGTGGGTTTTGTGTACCAGACTTTCGGCTCTACTATCTGTGTGCACAGGCCCAATACGCGGCACACTGGTATCATCCCACGCCATATCTCACACACACAGTGGTGGAAGAGGGCGACGCAGCACCGGTCCCACTGAATGCGGTAGTAACGCATAAGTGACCGCCGCTACACTCAAAAGATATTAACACGGTTGATACCACGGCTCACGCATGGAGAACACTTGGCAGGATGACTCACAAACTTCCGCTATATGCCACGGCGCTCCCACTACATTTCCACCCAAACATATCGGTGACCAACGAGAAAGTTGGAATGGACATACTGAAAAATATAGGAATAGACTCATTTGGGGATCTATACCACGAGGAGACTTTTCGCAAAACTGACGATCTGACCTATGTCAGCAACCCAACCCTACTTTTCAGATTCACACACTTTAGACTACAGAGGGCAATCCAGGAACTGTATCCAAACTACCCAGAAGAACCGTCAACTTTGCAATTACAGCAATTTATAATCACCTCATCGAACACATCCCATCTGGTCTCTAGGTTATACAGGATGGCACAAAGCAAATCCCACACAACACTGACAGGGCCCTGCAAAGATGGAACGACTCGCTACCGGAAGCGCTTACAGAGCGTGAATGGTCCATTGCTTGCACGCTCCTCAAACTACTCACTTCAAATGGAAACCTGCGCATTGCACACCTTAAATACCTACATCAAACATACCATACACCACATAGGTTGCATAAATATGGGTTACGGGAGGATGCCAGGTGCAGACGTTGCGGTGTGACGGGGTGGATTTCGTCCATTTAGCTTGGTAATGCCAAAAGATAAACGCATACTGGGATACGATCACAACCACTCTGAGTAAAATGGTGGGGATCGAGGTGGAATGTACTATAAAAAACTGTCAACTGGGTCTGGTGCCAAATGTTAAAGCGGGGAAACGGACGTTTTGTGCTGTGGCGCTCTTAATTGCTAAAAGACAAGTCTCCAGGTGTTGGGAAGGGAAAAAGGTCCCGGATGTTAAAGCATGGCAAACAGATCTGACGTATTGTAGGGACATGCTGCTCACATACGAAGAGGAATTGCCCAGAAGATCGCGATCAAAGAAATTTTGGTGTTATTTGACAGACTATCTACTGACTCTAGAGGAAGAAGAAATGGAGGGCTAGATTGGTATTGCCTTATGTGACTTGCCCTTAAAGCAACAGGTCTAGTATGTTATCTACACTGCTCAATGATTTAGGCCTGTATTTATCGCACATTCACCATGCTACACACGGAGGATGTCAGAGTGTAGAATTGCCCAGGGGTTCCTAGGTTTATTGTTTTTGAATGTTCTACAAAAAAGGGGCTCAACACCCCCAAAAATGAAGTTGCATGTGAAGTAGCAGTCAGCTGGCACCGTACAAATACGATACATCACTATTGTGTTGCTGCAGGTACGCCGCTGGACCCCCGGGTTGCCAGCTGAAAGGCTGTGTTGTTTACTGATACTACGATATTATAGAACGCGGCCGGCCCCAGGGTTGTAGGCCTAAGGCTGTGTCAACTGTGCCTAAATCACGCCAATAAAGATTTTGTTGAACTTCAAAAAAAAAAAAAGGAGGTCTGTCACTCTGTCACTCTGTCACTCTGTCACAAGGATGGTGTCATCAGTGATGTCATGAGTGATGTCACTGACCATGTCATGAGTGATGTAATATGTGACGTCATCAGCAGTGCATTGCAGGCGCGCAAGTTATAGTGAGTCCAACTAACTATAACGTGGAATTTCATTGGTTTTACGTCAGTAAAATTTCCAGCTACCTATAACTGGTGTGAAACCTATGTTTTTTTCAGTGAATTTAATAGGTTTTTTAAATGCTAATTCCTAACTATAACTGGTGTGAAACCTATTGTTTTTTCAGTGAATTTCTTAGGTTTTTTAAATGCTAATTCCTAACTATAACTGGTGTGAAACCTACGGTTTTTTCAGTGAATTTCAAAGGTTTTTTTAATGCTAATTCCTAACTATAAGTCTCACTTTATAAGTAAGACTGTTAGCGCTCTAGTTGTTCTTTAGAACACTCTGGTACATTCTGTCATTGGGCTATAGTTGGGATACATCTGGCTGATATTTGGGCTACATTTGTTTTTTTTTGTCTCTAGTGGCCATCTTTGGGCTACATTGGGCTACATTGGGCTACATTTGGGCTACATTTGGGCTCTAACATATATACAGCCCAATGTAGCACAATATATATTTTTTCCAAAGTTAATTTTCGTAAAAACCACTTGAGCATATATCTTGAGACATAGCAAAGACACATCGGGCTACCAGTCCCTACAATTTTGCCAATTTTTTTTTGTATATATTTTTTATTTTTTTTTGCCTTGGAGCGCTCCCGGTTTGCGCCCCGGAAAACGTAGTTTTATGAAGCGCCCCGGGGCGCACACCGGGGAGCATCCCGTAAGCGCCAATATCGCGAATGAAAACATGATTGTGACGTATCGCGGAGCCGCGTCCGCGTGATACGCACGGCGTAAGTGCACCCAGAAGCACTCGAGCGAATACGATCGCGCAACGTAGGCGTCCGACGCGCTTACGCGACACGCCCCGGGGCGCGTATCGTAAGCGCGTCGGGTCATGTGACCTGAAAATAACAGTTTTCATTGGTTCATAACAGTTTTGGTTTCATAATGATGAGGCCCCTGGTCATGTGTCCTAAAAATAACACTTTTCATTGGTTCGATGCATTTTTTTTTTTTCAAAGGAAGAAAGACCCCACCTTTTTTCCTTATTCTGACTTTGTCCTTTGACTTAGGAAGACCTGTTTGTACCTCTCTGTACCTTTTTGATCTATATAATGGCTTCAGTAGCAGCAGCAGCTGGTGCACCTGCACCACCACCACCACCACAACCACCAAGAGGACCACCTCAAGATATCATTGGTGGTCAACAAGAGGAGGAAGGAGGAGGAGGAGGAAGAGGAGAGGAGAAAATGGCTTGAAGAACAAAATACCCCATACCAGCCAAGACCACACATTATATATGAGTTTTTATTGATCCCAGTGGGGAAGAAAAAAGTAAATGCAGCCAAGGTGACTTGCAAAATCTGTGCCGTGGAACTTTCCAGGGGAAACCCGAACAAGAAATATTCATTTGGAAACAACACGATGATACGCCACATGCAGCGCAAGCATCCAATAAATTATTCTGCTGCAGAGATGAGGGAACTGGCCAGTAACCCTCCCCAATCCACAAGCACCACCTCAAAAAGGAAGCAACCCACTCCGTCGGCACCAGAGGAAAGTGAGACGATGTCTTGCATTCAGCCACGATTTACAGATTTCCGAATTATCTGTAAATATTGTGGGAAGACCATCTCCTACGGAGAACAGAGCGTAAATCTCATCGTCCTTGCTGGGGACAACCAAAAATGCCCCAATAAACCCTAATTATTTCTTTTCTTTTTTTTTTTGCTCCAGTTGAGCCATTTTCAATTCCGTGTTTTTTCGTTTCTCCCCATGAAAAATACAAAAAAATATAAAACTGTTCAAAAAACCATAAATAAATAAAATATAAAACAACAAAAAGAAGAAAACAAACAGTTCTTTTTAGAACTACCTCCAATTTATAAAAAAAGGCTTCTTTTTTAAAAACTCTTATTCTTTTTTCCCCATGGTCCGCTCCCCGGTCCGCTCCCCGGTGCGCGTACCGGGCGCTCGCCCCGCGCAAATAAAAAAAAATGGGTTTTTTTCCCCGCGGGACCCTATTATTGCCCCCACATCAAACCTAGGGGGTCAGGGGGGTCTACCCTGCCTCCTTATGGTCATTTCCCCCTGTGTTTTTTGCCACCTCTTGTGTCTCGATCCTACCGAGACACAAGATGGCGGCTGCTCTGGACTGTTTCGAATGTTTACAGACACCCGAGAGCCAATCAGCTTTCCGTGCGCACCTTGCATGGCACGCCCAGAGCGCTCCCCGGTGCACGTACCGGGGCGCCGCCATAGATATATATATTTTTTTTAACCTAAATTACTCAAAATCCACTGGAGCACATATCTTGAGACATAGCAAAGGCACATCGGGCTACCAGTCCCTACAATTTTGCCAAGTTTGATGGTAATCCATTCAGCCATTCGGGCTAAAAGTGAGTTCGACCGCCCTATGGAAATTAACATAGGGAAAACACGTTTTGGGACCCCCCTTTTATCTCGGCCCCCGCTTGACGAATTCCCCTGAAACTTTCAAGGAAGGACCGGAGCTCCTTCGAGGCAAATTTGAGGAAGTTTTCAGGCAGATTCGTCAACCGGCGCCAAAGTTATTCCAAATAGAATTTTGAGATTTTGCATTGAAAAAAATCCTAACTATAACTACCTACTGGCGACCACCAGTAGGTAGGTAGGTAGGTAGGTAGGTAGGTAGGTAGATATATATATATATATATATGAAAGCTCTCTCCCTCCCGGTCCCGGGTGGAAAATAACGACAGCACACGTGGGAATTTCGTTGTTAGCAGTCTTTACTCGCACAGACGCGTTTCGGAAGCAACGCTCCCTTCCTCAATGTTTACACCGTAATGCGCGACCTGGCGCCATTTTATTTCAACATTACAGACAACACGTGTTGGTAGGTGTAGAGAGAGGACTGACGCAAGAGCGCCATCTTGCTAGTACAAACAGTCCCTGTATTAGCATGCATGAAATTAAATGTCACATTTCATTTGTGATTGTTAATGTCAAATAAAGCATTTATGAAACCCTCATATATTATAACGAGGAATTTACAACATAATTGTGCCGTGGATCGGCAGGTAACCCTCTCCTTAGTACAGTGGGTAATGGACAGTAATCTCGCCGTGGATCGGCTTGTGGCAACTCGAAGGTTGCCTTTTGAATTTCCATTGACCCCGTGTCCAAATTCAATCCCCCACAGTGTTGAATGATAATTATCAGAATTATTAGAAAAGTTGCTAAGAATAGAACCATAATCCAGAAGTTACCAAGAGTACTAAACAATTGTCAAATACGTGGTGCCATGATAGTGAAAAAGCTCTTAATTCATCCTAAAGCACACTTATTCACAGAAGAACACATCTTTTGAAAACCGAAATCCTTAAGCTGTGATAACATCAAGATAGTCCTCACTTCGGATACTGCAGTATTGACATTTAGCTCCCTAAATGCACAGTAAGTTCCTCCCCACTGTTGAGTCCCAGGGGGGCCTTTGTCTGGCAGTCTATAATGTAACGGGATTCTAACCTACGAAGTTTCTGTAGTTTATCCCCACCCCTTATGTTTTCAGAAATTGCATCCAAGCAGAAGTATTGTAACAGATTCCTGTCGCCCTTATGTTTGATGGAAAAATGTCTTGCGACAGGGTATGTAAAGTCTCTGTTGACTATGGCTCGCATATGTTCTAGGATACGCAGTTTCACGGGGTTAATAGTACTGCCTATGTATCTAAGCCCGCAAGGGCAGAGGAGGCAATAGACTGCAAATGGGGAAGTGCAGGTAAGGAATTGATTGATCTTCTTTTTCTTTTTGCAACCCGCAAGTTCGTAAGAAAGAACCCTTTTACTATTGGCACAGGCCTTACATCGACCACAAGGGAAGAACCCTTTTGCATCTCTCAATTTCCCTGTACGCGTGGGGATTGGTGACAGGTGACTATGTACCAAAGTGTCCCTCAACGAACGTGCCCTTCTAAAAGTAATTAAGGGATTTACAGGGGTATCATTCCCAATGATATTGTCTTTCTGCAATATATGCCAATGTCTTTTCAGGATGTTCCTCAATTGTTGACAGTCTTGGGAATATGGCGTTATCATCCTGAATTTATCTGCATCATTAGTGGGTTTATGTTTCTTAACAAACAGAGTCTGTCTGGGTTGTGTCCTTACTCTGTCTAGGGTGTTACATAACATCTGCTTGTTGTACCCCCTGGCCTCGAATCTATTGATACTTTCCCGGGCTGCTAGTTCAAAATCTTCATTTGTGGAGCAGTTCCTTTTCAACCGCAGAAGCTCACCATAAGGTATACTCCTGATGAGTTAAGAAACATATCCCTGTAAATCCCTTAATTACTTTTAGAAGGGCACGTTCGTTGAGGGACACTTTGGTACATAGTCACCTGTCACCAATCCCCACGCGTACAGGGAAATTGAGAGATGCAAAAGGGTTCTTCCCTTGTGGTCGATGTAAGGCCTGTGCCAATAGTAAAAGGGTTCTTTCTTACGAACTTGCGGGTTGCAAAAAGAAAAAGAAGATCAATCAATCCCTTACCTGCACTTCCCCATTTGCAGTCTATTGCCTCCTCTGCCCTTGCGGGCTTAGATACATAGGCAGTACTATTAACCCCGTGAAACTGCGTATCCTAGAACATATGCGAGCCATAGTCAACAGAGACTTTACATACCCTGTCGCAAGACATTTTTCCATCAAACATAAGGGCGACAGGAATCTGTTACAATACTTCTGCTTGGATGCAATTTCTGAAAACATAAAGGGTGGGGATAAACTACAGAAACTTCGTAGGTTAGAATCCCGTTACATTATAGACTGCCAGACAAAGGCCCCCCTGGGACTCAACAGTGGGGAGGAACTTACTGTGCATTTAGGGAGCTAAATGTCAATACTGCAGTATCCGAAGTGAGGACTATCTTGATGTTATCACAGCTTAAGGATTTCGGTTTTCAAAAGATGTGTTCTTCTGTGAATAAGTGTGCTTTAGGATGAATTAAGAGCTTTTTCACTATCATGGCACCACGTATTTGACAATTGTTTAGTACTCTTGGTAACTTCTGGATTATGGTTCTATTCTTAGCAACTTTTCTAATAATTCTGATAATTATCATTCAACACTGTGGGGGATTGAATTTGGACACGGGGTCAATGGAAATTCAAAAGGCAACCTTCGAGTTGCCACAAGCCGATCCACGGCGAGATTACTGTCCATTACCCACTGTACTAAGGAGAGGGTTACCTGCCGATCCACGGCACAATTATGTTGTAAATTCCTCGTTATAATATATGAGGGTTTCATAAATGCTTTATTTGACATTAACAATCACAAATGAAATGTGACATTTAATTTCATGCATGCTAATACAGGGACTGTTTGTACTAGCAAGATGGCGCTCTTGCGTCAGTCCTCTCTCTACACCTACCAACACGTGTTGTCTGTAATGTTGAAATAAAATGGCGCCAGGTCGCGCATTACGGTGTAAACATTGAGGAAGGGAGCGTTGCTTCCGAAACGCATCTGTGCGAGTAAAGACTGCTAACAACGAAATTCCCACGTGTGCTGTCGTTATTTTCCACCCGGGACCGGGAGGGAGAGAGCTTTCATGTTTTAAGCGCGAAGCTCTGACGCGCTTAGACCTGCACCCGCTGCGAGAGTGCCCCGTAGTTTGGAGCAGTGAGCCTGGATATATATATATATATATATATATATATATATATATATATATGACATTATCCAGTGACTGTATGTTTCTGTAGAGTTAAAATATGTCTTACATATTGAAGAATGAGTGGATGTATAAGTGTCTGGATGAAGGATTTAGTAGATGCATGACTGACTGTATGAGTGAGTGATTAGATGTGTCTCACTGAGTGCATGGGTTAGTGACTAAACTGTCTTAATTTGTACATCATTATGTCTGTTGTTCTGTAAACTGCTACATGTGTTGAACAGTAGCTATATGATTAACTATATGGGTTATTGATTAGTTGCCCAAGTATTTGTATGGGAGACTGAGTGTGTGTGTATGGGTGGCTGGGAGGTGTGTGACTGTGCATAGATGTGTGAACAGTTGATTCACTAGATGTATGTGTTCAAAAGTGCATGTGGAATTAGCTGTATGGGCGGTTGACTGTGTGCATGAGTGTATTGGTGAGTGAATTGATATCTTAGTGCTACATGTCAAAGTAAGTACATATGTAAAACACAGTACATGTGAGAGTTGACAAATATAAATAACTGTGCATAAGAGCCAGTGAATGTGTGAGTGGCTGTTTGGATCATGGTAAACTTGTATCAAGGATTGTATAAGAGAGTAAATATGTGTTAGTATATGTTTGAATAAGTAAGGTGTGTATAACTGTATAGTTGAGGAAATGGATGTGTGATTGATTTTTTGCATGACTGACTAGGTGTGTGAGTAACTCCATGGATGAGTGACAGTCTGTGAGTGTCTGTTTACACTGATTGTATCTAAGGTTATATTAGAGTCTGAAGAGGTTCATCGTATTATCACATGAATGATGTCATCAGTGATGTGATAAGTAATGTCAAATGAGATGTCATCAGTGATGTCATCAGTGATGTCACTGACCATGTCATGAATGATGTAATATGTGACATCATCAGCAGTGGATTGCGGGTGCGCGATATATAGTTAGTGCAACTAACTATATATGCGAATTTCAATGGTTTTGTGCGAGTAAATTAAGGTTTTGTAAATGCTAATCCCTAACTATATATGGTCTATAACCTATTGTTTTTTCAGTGAATTTTCAAGGTTTTGTAAATGCTAATTCCTAACTATATATGGTCTATAACCTATGGTTTTTTCAGTGAATTTCAATGTTTTTTTAATAGTAAATATCAAAAGCTGTAAAATGTATTCTTATTCAAAAATATATTTTTTATATTTTTGTATTATATTTTTTTAATTTACATTTTAAAAAAAATATTTTTTATTGTTTCGCTGCCGGTCCGCGAACCGGTAAATGTTCCGTTAGCGCAAGTACCGCGTTAGAAAGCAACATCGTGATGCGTCGCGTAATCGCAACGTATTGCGTTACTGCGTAATGCGTCTTATGATGCGCCGCGTTAGCGCACCCGGAAGCGCTCTGGAACGCGAACCAAGGCGCGAAACGCAGAGCCCCGGAAACGATCCGAGGCGCGGCCCGGAGCGCGTAACGTAAGCATAACAGGTCATGTGACTAGTTTATAAAACTTTTCATTGGTTCATTTTACTTTTAGTTTCCTAATGATGGAAGGCTTGATCATATGACTTAAAATTAACACTTTTCATTGGTTTAGAACATTTTTTTTTCCCAAATGATGAAAGTCCCACCTTTTTTCCCCACTCTGATTTTCATTTTTATGAGAGAAAGACCTGTTTCTGCTTGTTCAGTCATGGCATCTGTAGTTGCTGCAGCTGGTGGACCCCCAGGGCCACCACCACCTCCAATGAAGAGAGGACCACCTTCTCAGGTCATCCTCCAACAAGAGGAGGAAGAAGAGGAAGAAGAGGAACAGGAGCAAGGGACAAGGGGGTTTTTAAAAGAACAGCCAAGGAGGTCCCATATAAAAGAACATTTTATTTGGCAATTTTTTTCATTTCCTCCACATCAAAAAAAGGTAAATGCCTGGTACCTTACCTGCCTCATCTGCCACAATGAACTGTCCAGAGGAACCGAAAAAAAAATATAGTTATGGTAATTATACCATGCATCGCCATATGGAGAGGTGGCACCCGATAAATTACAGTGCTGCCCAAATACGAGATTTGGTGGATAACCCCCGACCTGCCAGTACATCCACCAATGAAGTGGCAGTGACGGATTCAGAGGCAAGGGAAACGGTCCCAAATCTACAGAAGAACTTTGGCCAAATGAAAATAACATGTTTAACTTGCGGCAAATTAATTTCCTGTGTAGAGAGGAGTGTAACTCTAATCAATAGAGCTTATGAACATCATCAATGTACAAAACGTCCCAGAAACTAAATTTTCTTTTTTTTTGTTGCTCCTGTTGAGCCCTTTCTAATGAATCATTTTTGTTTCCCCCCCAAAAAAAACACAAAAAAATATAAAACAACAAAAATAATTTAAAAAAAGTTCTTTTCAGAACTACCTTCCCTTTATGAAAAATTGCTAGAATGTTTAGCACTCTAGCAGCCTCTATTTCTTTTGATTCGCTTCCCGGTTCGCGCGCCGGTACGCGAACTGGAAGCGAACTAAAAAAAAAATTATTTAAAAAAAAGAAGAGTAAGTAAACAGAGAGTAATGTTAAGAGAAAGACAAATAGAGGGAGTAACACACAGTTACTGTTGAAAGAGGGACTGAGAAAAGGAGTGGAAAGAGTAGTATAAGTAAGTAATAGAAAAAGAAATGAGGGAAGTAGCAAAGGCAGGAAACTGAAGGTTAAAGAAATGAAGCAGTGGAACTAATAAAAGTTAAATTTGATAGAGATGTAACGTAAAGAGTACTAAACACTTACCTTATAATTGTCATTAATTTAGTCAATTGTAATTTTCATACTTTTAATCTGTGTAAGAAAGAACAAAAATTTTAAATTGATAGAAGGTAGTAAAAAAAGAGTGAGCATAAGACAAGATGAATACATATTATAAATCACAATTCAAAGTACAAAATTAATTATACATATTTAATGGTTTATTTTTGCTGTTCTCAGAATATATCAAATTTCACTGAAAACAGTGAGTTGAAGGTATTCATCATATAACAGCGGGGAAAAAAAACACAATCAAAATGATTGTGTTTAAAAAACCCAAATAATATAACTAATCAGAAATCAGAACTCCTCAAAAGTAACTTACTTTCTATGACGTCAAAGGATGTCCTATGAACAGCTTATACTCTGTTGTGCTGTTACTATTTTCTGCCCGCCACTTTCTGAAAGATAAACTCCATCGATTTAAGAAAAATTTGACATACAAAGCAATTTAAAACAGCACACTAAATTACAGCAACACCTAGAATCATTATAGTACAGTTACCTACCCTAAATTCTCACTTCAGAAAACAAGTCAAAAGGCAACATTGCTTCATACTCAATTGGTATTGTTTGCTGAAAGACTAGCCTTTTTTTATTTCAAATAAGCAGTGTAATATCCGGATGTTGTCAAAGGACCATCTTAATATATAATAGTTGCAGTTGCAAATGTTCTTCCTGAAATCGATGACTGAGTAGCCAAAACATTTTTAATTAGACTTAACTTTTTTTCATCCAGTTTATGTAGTTGAAATTGTAAAATGACATTTCACCCATAAGTTTCCATAAATAATATGGACAGCATTGCAGACTTACATTTCCTCTACTCCTAGTTTTGATCTGCTGCTTGAATTAGCTTATAAACACAAACAGTTTTCGCTCTGTACTACACTTATCCACAAGGCCATATAGAGTAGGAGCCATTAGAACCTCTTGAAATTCCTCTGAACAAATCCCAAGATTCCTTTCCTAAAATCTTGGTTGTAAGAACACCAGGTAAGAATTTTGCAGGTGGAAAGGCAATCTTTTTTTGAAAGTTAAAACATAATCATTGCAGAATGACCAGCCGTTTCCAGATTTTAAATAAGCTGTGTAATGTCCTGAAGTAGTTGAACGACCGTCATGATATATAATTGCTGTAGTTACAAAAGTCCTTCCTGATATTGACAACTGCGAAGCCACAAAATTATTAATTAAAGTTGTCAATTTAGTTCCATCAGGCCTACATCGTTGGAACATTAAAATGACATACTGGCCATAACTTCGTAAAATTAACGTGGACAGCGTTGCAGACTTACATTGGCTACACTCCATGTTTTGATCGGCTGCCTTTACTAGCTTATTGAAGGATACTGATTTACTGTCAGGCCCAGTTAAATATATAAATGTTTCTGAGTCTACACTAGTAGTACTTGATAGCCTACAGTTCTCGCAATCATGCTGCCATTGATAAGAAAGGCCAAACAGATAATCTACATCTACACCTTCATCTTGCAATACATCAAGCATATACATTAAAAACTCCTGACAATCCTGCTGAATATTTTGAGAGAATTGTGTTTGACCTGAACATTCGTCTAACAGATAACGAATTTCAGACACACTTTCTACTCTTGTTCTATCAGCGCTACATTTCTCTAACACAGAATTGAACAAACAGCATAAACTTTGTTCCGAATTGATCACAATCTGTTCTTTTAAAGTCTCTAGTGAAAAGAGAACATTAACCACTATATTAGCATAGCAGTTGACACCAGAACTATTTTCAAATTGAAAACCAACAACATCTTCAACAGAATTCATTTTATTTCTGCTTACAATTTTCGGTTCATCGACTTTTGGTCTTTTTGCTACGGCCTCCCTACTATTACTGATATCTCTTCGTTTCCGGCCTACCACACGTTTCTCAAACAAAGGATATTGAGGCAAATGTGGCGCATACTCTCTTCTTAACCTATTGTATTCCTTAACACAATCTAGATCCGCACAAATGTTTGTGACATCACAGTCAATCAAGTACAATCCCGATAAAGTTCTGACTCATGACAATGCTACATAAGCCATACCCTCTTTGAATACAGAACTGCCATTATTCACTAAAGCAGTGTCTACACTTAAACCTTGCGATTTATGAATTGTCACCGCATATGCCAAGCAAACAGTAAACTGCTTACGGCGAACATATAAGTCTTTTACAACCAAAAACCTAGCTGTGCAACGGCCAATTAGCTGTACTTCCTCAATGCCATCAAATTTAATTTTTAAAAATTCAATTCCATCTCTACTTCTGTATTTCTCAAAATCAACAACATTACCCATTGATCCATTTACCAGACCTCTTTCAACATGTAAATTTCTTCTCAAAATGATACGGCAATTTAAGCACACATTCAGAGTCTTTTCAAAACCCGCAGTTTTAGATATAGTCTTCTCTAATGAATCCAATTTAGATTTCAAATTCTCAGACAAAACAATTGTTGCACCCATATGCTCTATTCTGTCAATAGCTTCCAGTTTCACAATCTCTTGGTTTTCTAAATTTAACATTTTGTTATTGAAGATGGAACATTCTGCAAGAGTTGGCATCAAACATATTCCAGATTTTTTTCTCAGTAATTTTCTGAAAAATATCCTCTGGCAGAACGTCTTCTTCTGGATACAAATTTGACAGTAATCGTGCATGTAAAGCTTCTTTCCCACGCTCAGTCACTTTCCCGATTCTAACATCTTGTAGAATATTCTTGTAATCTTCATCCTTCGCCTGACGCATATTTTCACGCAGCTCAGCATAATTGAAGTTTAACCATATGTTAACGTTGCCAATGCTCCCTAGGCACTTCCTGGTATCTTTATGCGTAAGCAGTTTAAACACTGGTTGTCCTTTCACTGGTGTCAGCTGAAGAAGATCAACCAAAACAATGATGTGTTTGCCACCAAATAACACATCATACTCTGTTTTAAGAACTTCCTGCATTCTCAAATGCACAAAGGCAAGCATGACATTGGAAACCATGCTTACTTCGTCAATGATAAGAAGTTTCATCTTCTTCAGAACTCTAGATACTTCACAACAAGCATCCCCAGATAACTTGTGGTATTGTAATTTGTTATCATGCTCCACTGGCAGCATCAGTAGCCGATGCAAAGTAATCCCTTTAATGTTATGTGCTGCCTGTCCAGTTGGAGCGGTGACAAGACAGTGATGACTCACTCCTTTTCTGCAGATAACATGAAATTGCTTTAATGAGGAAACTTTTTCCAGTTCCTGCTTCTCCACTCACGTACAGTCGGACAGGCTTCAACGGCGTACATGAGCACTCTTTCTTCTCATGATTTAATCCATGATCAATTTGGTTGGTAACTTCGTCACATATTTTCCTCTGCTCAACGTTGAGTTGTCTTTCCAAATCTTCTAAGTTAACCGCATCCTTCTGAGCATGTGCCATGGCTCTTTCCACTTCAATCATAGCAGTGGCAGCTTCATTTTCGATAACTGGTTCTCCTAGTGGATCCTGACTCAATGAAACAGAACTCTGACTGTCCTGAGAACTGTCTCTAGCAATCTCAGCTGCAATTGTTGCTTCCTGCTAGATTTCTGCATTCAACATTTCTAGATATTTTGGAAAAACAGGACATTCTATGGACTCCTTGGCTGCATTAAAAGAGTCTTCGTAACAGAGGAAATCTCCAAGCAGTTCCTCTTCTGCACGCCAAGGCTTGAAAAGTTGCAAAAGAGCTAAATGGAAAAACTCTTTTCTTTCTTGAGATTCGCAATTCAATTTTCGATGATTTACCAAATGATATTTTCTTTGCTTGACCAGACATCCCTCACTTCCAATTACAGCATACACTCCTTTATCAATATCTTCCTTGATGTTCCTCTTGAAAATGTAATTTTGTAGAACATCATACAGACAAACATTCTCCAGGTGACTGCTTCTATTTGGATAATATGTATCCAACATGTTGGTCTTCAAAATATCTGTACTGCCTGGCTCCTTCTCCGCCAAATACTCAATTTCCCGTACAGGTTTCAGAACTCGATTACGCGTTGCAGCAAGCCCAAGACTCGCCCAAATGATACTCCTAGATTTGGCATAGAGACTTGCTGAAGATAACCGGTCAGAACATTCGTAAGCTCCGATTTCTCGATGCGACAACATCTTCAGACTGAAACTGTACAACTTCTTACTGAGGCTCTTTTCATGGGAAATATCCTCCCACATATCCTTCAGTTCTGTCTTTTCTTTTTTGGTGATGTAAGACGTCACATACCGAGCCACAGCCATACAGTTGTCAGCCACAAACTGTATATCCATGTTAGCATTCCACATGGACAAAATCACTGGGTTGTAGTCGTTAATGTACTTGGACTCTTCGTTTCTTTTCAAATTGTATGTGTTTTTGGGTGATTTCCTCGTCACATTATGTCGCAGCGAAGACATCAAATTGTTCACTCTTCCTTTAGATATCACTGACCGTGGAAATGCAAAACGACATTTGGTGTAGTACTTGTCCTTGTTTCTGAGTTTACGACGACAGTACTTTCCACAACGATGGCTTTGAAACCGTAAAACTTGTTCTCTTAGACTTTTATCTTCGTTTGTCTTTGGAACAGCACATGTAGCATACTGTTCTATGAAACTCATCACTAAGTCATCCGGATCTGTTCCAAATTTGAGTGCATCTTTGATCCATAGCAGCATATGTATATGAGGAGCACCTCTTGCTTGATACTCCTTTTTCCAGAAGAAATCCAACACCTCTCCAAGAGGTGGATTTTTCTTGTTCGTGATGAAAGACATCATAGCTTCAAATCTATGATTGAAGTATCTGCATACATTCACTGGATCCAAAGAGCACAGTTCTCCGGGTGTCTTGAATTCGATATTTTCAATGTTTCCATTTGCCTCTCGTAGAAATTCAAGTAAGTCTTCCCAGCCATACTCAGCACAGCTGAGAGTGAGGAACCATGTGGGAGTTCCTAAGTTCCTCAGCATACATTTTAAGTCACCATGACGGCGGTACCAATACTCATTAGTACCATGCTGACAAGCCATGAGATTAATCAGGTGAGAATCCAAAATACTGTCTTGCACATTGACTTTATCCATAAAGTCCCTTGCCGAGATATTTTGCAGTTGTACACCACTTTTCAAGATGTGGTTCACTGCATAAGACAATCCAGAGAGATCACTTTCAAACAGTAGATGAAATAAATAGGGAATGCATTGACGAAACCTAGGATCTTCTGCATACAATCGTAAAGTCCGGTATTCTGAAGCAGGAATTTGAACAGGTCGCTCATCATATCAACCTCCTCGACCTGTGGGAAATAACTGTGGGAAACACCGAGCTTCCAAACTTTCCTGCCAAACACTAATGGGACTCCCTTTGGCTTGTTTCATTTGAAACAACTCAATAGCATTCCCCATGACTTCCTTGGAATGCAAAGGATGAACACTATAATGTTCATATATTTCTTCATTTTTAGAGGCTTCTACTTTCTCAATTTGTCCAGCACACAAATCGCTGTCCTCTTCTTCACTTACTTCCGCTTCTGCAACACCTACATTCTTGTAGTACTCATTGTTTTTTATCAAATACAATGTTGCCTTTTTGACTTTCCTAACATCCACTAAATCTTGCCAGATTTTCTTACTCTTTGTCGGAACCCCATTAACTATGATAACCAGAGGTTCCTCTTCCACTTTCTCTACTCCAATTGTATTAATGTTTTTCTTCAAATCTAAAGGCAAATAAACAACTCTTCCCTTTAATCCTCTCTGTAAATCTGATGGAGGCAATTTCCCTGTTTTTGGCTCCATTCGTACAATAGCCTGGAAGGGATAGACACTTTGAATCAAAATAGATTCATAAGTATTTAAATCCTTCAATTCAGAAGGAATGTCAACCAATTCTAGATTATTATAAACCGCTCTAGCAGGCATCTGGTTTTGGTTTAATTTGTTATAACAATAAGTACACATACGTTGCTCAGCTCCCAAATCAAAACAATTTTCTACCATCAAGTATGTGGCAAAATCCTTCCATTCACTATTGTTTTCCATATCACTTTTTGCATATAAATCCACTAACTTAGTCTGATTCTTATAATAAGTCCGTCGACAACACACACAAGTGAAATTAGGCCTCTCACTTGATTTCACCATAAACGTGGAAATTTCCTTGTGAAACTTATGTTTACTGAAAATCTGTACACTCTCTTCCACATAACCTTCTTCTAGTGGGTCAATTTCAACATTGTTCTCTTTACCAGCAAAGTAACAGAACTCAATTTCTTGACAAATATTATTCACATCTACTTCAGAACCATGCAAAAGAGCACTGCTTAATTGTTTAAGCATAATTGCTGGACTCTTAGCATAATACAACATTCTAACTAATTTCCTCATTTTATTATGATGCACTGCTAGCATCCTGAAATGATGAAAAACACTCTGGCATACTCTCCTGGAAAGACAAGCCAGTGAATGACCATGCAAACCTGTCACTTGTCTCACTCTACAAGGATCTAATTCTTGCAACAACTTTATTTTTTGTTTTAAACTTTTCTTATTAAATGTCCGTACAAATTCACAAAGCAAATTGATGGAATCCTGTCGCACACTGCAAATAGAACTACACTTCCAGGTGTACACTGGTCCCTTAGGATGTCTCCCTAAAACCTCATCACTTAACACCTCTTCTGCATCTGCAGACACAAGTTTTTCTTTTTCAACCGGACGACCATCTTTTACCTCATATGCTCGACCATTGCTGTCAACTGCATGCACCAAATCATTGTCCTGAAAATAACTCTCCTCATTAAAAAATGCCTCACTATTTGAACTATGCATCCATTCTCCTGAGAAAACTTCACAAAAATTACTTCGATTAACTACTCTCTTCCATCTACTATTTGATTTGAAAACATAAATTACCTTGTTTAGTTTCCTAATTCTATTAATTACCAAAATAAATAACTTTCACTTAATTTCGAAAGCCTGATCTATAATTTTCTCTACATTTTTCTTTTTCTTATAAAATGCCACTTTCTGTTGGCCTTTCTTAAATTGTTTTAGCAAATTGACAATTACCCTGTTGCGGAACATTCGCCTACGAATGTCCCTGAATATATTTTCCCTTCTACTGCCATGCACAGAGTTATCTCCTGCTCTAGCAGAAACTTTTTTGACTGGCCTTTCCTTTCCATTTAAATTGGCTCTCTTTTTCTGGACTAAAACTTGTTCTGTAGTTATACTTTTGTTTCTACAAATGTTTCTAAGGAATGATTTCGTTCTCTTACCCGGAGCTTTCTTCGTGCGTTGACGTGATTTTAATGTAGAGGACTGCTGCAAGCATTTAGTAATCTGCTGTCTTTGACGTTTCGTAGCCTTTCGGATTCTATCCTTAGACGGCATTGTCTATTTTCTAAATAATCTGCAGTTGAATCTGTGATAAAATATAATAAAAAATGTTATTAACCACTATTACCAAACAGTAAATCAATAACAGTAAGGATTTGATTCAGCAATGCCATAAAGATGATTCAGTGAAATCTTCTTAATTTTACTGTGATAGTTTTACAGGGCTTTCATGCAAATGACTGCCCACCCTGCAACAAAAAGCCCACATGAAACTTGACGCACATTAAATTGTGTACTTACCTGCAATAATCCATATGACAGTGTTTAGGTCCCTCCACCCTGCCCCTCCCCCTCTCCGCCTCCCTGCCCCACCGTAACTCCCTCCACGACCCGCGGCTGCTATCTTGCAACATGGTGCATTTTGAAAATCTCTCCTGCATTATAAAAGTGACGCAACAGCAGCACAAAATAGGCGCACAGCCATCATAAATCTGCCCCTAACACTTTAAATGATTGATTCAGGATGACGATAAGGTGTGGACTATCTAGAAGTTTGTTTAATTTGAGACCTACTCAGGGTTGCAGATGAAATGTAGGCTTGTTGAAGAGTACAGAGGTGATAATACATGTGCAGGCCTACCAATGAAGTTAATCATGTCCACTGCACTCTTGAACAAAGGCCAGACCTCCTCTATCTCCCTGAACACGCCTAAACCCAGAGGCGCAACTAGAGCCACATTTCGGGGGGGCTAAGAAAAAATTTCGGGGGGGTCTGAACTTTAATCAGTAGGCAGAGTGGAGCGCACATTTAACAATCACATCACCTGTATTTCTTCAGCTTAGTTATCTCATTGTGCAGATGTAGTCCACGTCCTATGTAGAAGCACACCCTATCAATACTTAAATTACCCAAGCACACATGGGAGCGTATTTACAAGGACCTTGCTCCAGGGGAAAAGTCTTACATTAAAATTGGAAAAATTACATTAAAGGGACTCAAAGGCCTTGTAAATATGCCCCAAACAACCTATGAAACACTAACAGTACATATCAAGAAACCTAATTGATTTCAAAAAACGTTTTTAAACATTTTTTATGTAAAACAATTATATACCTACATTCATGGGGAACTGACTTAAAATGCCCTAATACACATGAAAACGTTTTTGTAAGGTCCTTGCACCTTTTTTTCAATCACTTTTAACATGGCTATGTAACTCAAACAATCAAAATCAAATTTTGCCAAGCACACATGGGGCGTATTTACAAGGACCTTGCACCACAGGGAAAGTGACTACAAATGACCAAACACACATGGGGACGTATTTACAAGGCCCTTGAACCAGGGGGAAGTGACTTGAAATGGCTAAGCACACATAGGGGTGTATTTACAATGCCCTTGCACCACTTATGCATCACTTTTAACATTTACACTGTGGAACACCATGGGGCAATAACAACACAGATGCATCATGCATCTGTTCCGCAAAAGTGACGCATTGCAGGAGTCACATCGCAAGTAAATAAATTCTCATAAATTTTAAAAGCATTCCTTTTCTTTAAAAACGATTTTCTGATCATAATTTGAAAACACAGCATAGCTCCTATGTACAACCACACCTTGTCAGTACTAATACTCTACATTATCTGCAATTACAATTGGTAAAAGAATGCAAAATCTTCTTTGAAAACATAATGCAAATGCTTGACTCAAAACATCATTTTAAATGCACAGCTGGCTTTCTTATTTTCTCAAAAAAGCATACTAGTCTCTATCTAAAATAAAGAAACGATAACTGACCTTAACAAATGCTTTTTGAATTTCAAAACAGTCTCAGAAACACACCAATTTTTCTTTAGCAGAACAAAAGGTATGCACTCCAGAGGCTGGAACCAACAAAGGCACTGAAATGCTGATATTCATCACACATATCTCATGTCAGCCAATCAAAACTCTTCCCTCACTATTTTCAAATCAACACCCTTCCCCCCTCTGCCCTTTCTGCCCTTTTTCCATAGCAACTACCGCCTGCCAGACCTCTCATGTTTACAAGTTCACACAACAATATTTCAAATGAACTCTGAACTCTCAGTACACCTGCTAATCCACTGCAATCTTTCATAACATCATTTATTAACCATTCAAATTACATCTTTCAAAGAACACATCCATGCACCCTAACTTTCTGTTTTCAGCAATGGAAATCCACCAATCACTGCTAATGAATCATTAGCACTCAAACTCCACAGTTTTTTTTCTTTTCTTTACAAACTCCACTGTTTCAACTGCCATTTGCTAAGGTAAGAAAAAAATCATTTAATTTAGATAGAGAGTAGTATAGTATATTGAGAAAATAAGGAAGTTAGCTGTACATTTAAAATGTTGTTTTGTGTCAAGTGTTTTCATTATTTTTTTTAAAAAGATTTTGCTTCTTTGACAAATTATAATTATAGATAATGTGAAGTATTAGTATTGACAGGGTGTGCTTGTACATAGGAGGTGTGCTGTGTTTTCAAATTATGACAAGAAAATCGTTTTTTAAGAAAAAGACATGCTTTTTACATTTATGAGAACGATAACATGGGGTGTGCTTTTTTAAATAAATATTTCACTTTCCAACATGAATATGGGAGAATTATTTGCTTGTTTCTTGGTTTAAAAACTCATTTCTTGAAGTCATTTAGGTTTCACAATATGTTTTGCAAGAGTTACATAGTCAATATGGGGGCATATTTACAAGGCTTATGAGACACATTCACGTCATTTTCTCCATTTTAAAAGTGACTTTAAAGGTGATGCAAGGTTCTTGTAAATACACCCTCATGAGTGCTTTGCAAATTTAAGTCATTTTCCCCTGGTGCATGTGCCTTGTAAATACGCCTCTATGTGTGCTAGACAATTTTAAGGTACTTCTCCCAGGAATCTGGGAGACTAATTTCCTTACATGATGTGTTTAAAAATCGTGCTAAGGTGAGAAAAGATTCCTTTAATTTAGAAGGAGATTAGTATGCTTATTGGAGAAAATAAGGAAGCCAGCTAGGGTGTGCTTGTACATAGGAGCTGTTTTGTGTTTTGAAATTATGACCAGAAAATCGTTTTAAAAAAAGAAATACTTTTCACATTTATGAGAAGGACAACAAGGGGTTTGCTTTTTTAAATAAATATTTTATTTCTCAACATGAAAATGGGAGAATAATTTGCTTGGTTGATGGTTTGAAAAGTCGTTTCTTGAAGTCATTTAGGTTTCACAATATGTACTGGTAGAGTTTCATAGTCACTATGATAATTATGATATACATTTAGGACTGTTTAGGGGGAATGGATATGCTAAGGCTTCTGTAATTGTCATTGGAGGAGAATTATGCACATTGCACTGCTGCATACAGTCCTCACCTTCTGCGTACTCTTGGATATGCTAGACTATATCTGCTCAATGAGATACCTAAGCTGAGGAAACACAGGTGATGTGATTGTGAAATGAGCAAAAATATTTGCACGTTTTTCAAGTACATCACCTGTGTTTCCTAACATTACTAATCACATTGTGCTGATGAGGTTTAGGCCTGTCCAGGGAGACAGGGGAGGTCTGGTCTTTGTTGAAGTGTGCAGTGGACATGACTCACTTCATCTGTTGGCCGGCACATGTGTTATGTCTTCTGTACTCTTCAATAAGCCAAAATTTCATCTGCAACGCTGAGTAGGCCTCACCTCAAACAAACTTTTGTGACTGCCAGACCTGCCTTTTTGCTCCTAGATATTTCTTGGTTTTACCATGGCAAACAGACAATCCAGCATACTTCTGGTGGTGCAAGGGCCTTGTAAATACGCCCTCATGTGTGCTTGGTAATTGTAAGTCACTTCCCCCTGATGCAAGGGTCTTGTAAATACACCCTCATGTGTGCTTGGCCGTTTCAAGTCACTTCTTTCTGGTGCAAGGGCCTTGTAAATACGACCCTATGTGTACTTGGAATTTTAACTTATTTCCCCCATGGTGCAAGTGCCTTGTAAATATGCCCCCTTTGTCTATGTTGTTAAATTACTGTAGATGGAATTGACATCTAGTGTGTTAATTGTTTGCCTTCTGTTATTGGTTTACTGTTTGGTAATAGTGGTTAATATCAATTTTTTAAATATTTTTCCACAGATTTAACTGAAGATCTTTAGAAAACTTTAAAAATGCCCTCAAGGCAGCGAAAACTAAAAGAAGCAAAGCGACTTACACTCCATCTTGGTAAAGATTTGGAACAGTCCTGTAATATGAAATCGTATCAAGTTGCCAAAAAAGCTTCGGGTAAGAAAATAAAATCATTTTTAAAAACAATTTTCAGACAAAAAAATACCAGTATTGAACATGTTTTAGTGCATAAGAAAAGAGACAATTTAACCCCTTGCATGCTGATGACGAACCCCAGCCGTCATGCACTACGGTGCTCGTGTGCTGATGACGGCTGGGGTTCGTCATTGCCCGCCCCTGTTCATTTGTTTACCGCACAGGGGCGGAAACGGGCCAGCAGTGAAGGGGTTAAAGGAAAAGGAAAGGCCCGTAAAAAAAGTTTCTGCTAGAGCAGGAGATAAGTCTGTGCATGGCAGTAGAAGGGATATTCAATTCAGGGACATTCGTAGGCGAATGTTCCGCAACAGGATAATTGTCAATTTGTTAAAAAATTTTAAGAAAGGCCAACTGCTGGTGAGGGAGGCTGGTTTGCTTCGTGTGTGACTGGATTCTTTTTTAATCATCATTTTAAAAACTGCATTTGTACTATCGTGGTTTAGCGCTTTTCAGCGCTACCGCTTTTGTATGTAAGGTGCTGATCTTAATGGGCACACCGGCTCCATTCTGCTATTGATCGCCGACCTCGGCGCAACGCTTATATTGTGATCGCCTCCCTTGGCGCAACGTCCTGTTAACTCACCTGCATATTTTAATTGAATCTCGCTGTCCCCGGCTCCTGGCACCGATCCGCCACGGCTTGTGCCGTTTGCAGCGGCGGTGGCCATACGAGCGCTCACTTACTTCCGCCCTGCATCCCCACTTCCGCCCTGCTGGCTAATTGGCAGGTGAGCGGTCTAGTGGATTATATTGCTGTTCTTATTTAAACCGAGCTTCCTGTCAGTCCGGGGCTAACTGCTGGTGAGAGAGGCTGGTTTGCTTCGTGTGTGACTGGATTCTTTTTTAATCATCATTTTAAAAACTGCATTTGTACTATCGTGGTTTAGCGCTTTTCAGCGCTACCGCTTTTGTATGTAAGGTGCTGATCTTAATGGGCACACCGGCTCCATTCTGCTATTGATCGCCGACCTCGGCGCAACGCTTATATTGTGATCGCCTCCCTTGGCGCAACGTCCTGTTAACTCACCTGCATATTTTAATTGAATCTCGCTGTCCCCGGCTCCTGGCACCGATCCGCCACGGCTTGTGCCGTTTGCAGCGGCGGTGGCCATACGAGCGCTCACTTACTTCCGCCCTGCATCCCCACTTCCGCCCTGCTGGCTAATTGGCAGGTGAGCGGTCTAGTGGATTATATTGCTGTTCTTATTTAAACCGAGCTTCCTGTCAGTCCGGGGCTAACTGCTGGTGAGAGAGGCTGGTTTGCTTCGTGTGTGACTGGATTCTTTTTTAATCATCATTTTAAAAACTGCATTTGTACTATCGTGGTTTAGCGCTTTTCAGCGCTACCGCTTTTGTATGTAAGGTGCTGATCTTAATGGGCACACCGGCTCCATTCTGCTATTGATCGCCGACCTCGGCGCAACGCTTATATTGTGATCGCCTCCCTTGGCGCAACGTCCTGTTAACTCACCTGCATATTTTAATTGAATCTCGCTGTCCCCGGCTCCTGGCACCGATCCGCCACGGCTTGTGCCGTTTGCAGCGGCGGTGGCCATACGAGCGCTCACTTACTTCCGCCCTGCATCCCCACTTCCGCCCTGCTGGCTAATTGGCAGGTGAGCGGTCTAGTGGTTCTTTCCTCTTGTGTACTTAATGACACAATGGCGGAAGCGCAGCGGACGAGCACAGCGGGAGCGCCGACTTCGCGCCGAAGTCGTGCCAAAGTCCTGCCCGTCTGCGCCCGTCCGCGCCAGCACGGGCCCTGGGCCCTGCCCCCCTGCACAAATTCCTCTTTCATACTCTAGATCCGCTCTCCTGCTGCTGCGGGGATCATTTTGCCCTTCGCATACTGTGTTAAACTGTCAACATGCCCCTGTTGTGTGCCCCCACTGCTCCCTGGCCCTGGACTCTCTTGAATCTAGCACTGACAGTATGTCGTCTTCGTTCTGGAACTTACCCTCCCCTGCGCGTAATATATGTCCCACCTTACACAATCACTCTTCAGAACTAACCTTTATCAGCATTAATAGTAGATCGCTCTCCAAACATAAGAGAGATATCTTCGATCTTTGGGAGTCAGATCGTCCTGCTGCTCTGTTTGTGACCGAAACATGGCTTAATGATAGCTCTGGTCCAGATATCACCATGGCTCTCCCCAATGATTACACCTACGTTGGGAGAAACCGAGCACTTAAAGACGGTGGAGGAATTGCTGTTATTTACAAAAGAGAGTTCTCCTGTAAATGGGAAGACCTCGACTTCCCTGACTGTGAGGCGGGCCTGTTTAAATTAACTCTCTCCCCCCAATTTACCTTAACTGGCATCCTGATTTACCGTCCACCTGGATCAGTGAGCGGTTGGGCTACTGCACTTCCCGAACTCATTGCTCCTTTATTAGCACAATACACTAATTTTACCATTGTTGGGGATTTAAATATTCATTTTAATTCTGTCTCGTGTGCTATTGCTCAACGTCTCTTACAAGATCTTGAAGCTCTTGACCTGCATCTCTATAATTCCGACACTACGCATAAGGCCGGTAACCTTTTAGACCCTATTATTTCCAATCTGACGACCATTTCCTATCAATCCTCTACCCCTGTTCTTTGGTCAGATCATTTTTTAGTTAAGTTTTCTGTTAAAATATGTATAGCTGACACTTCCAGGCCAGACCTTACCCACAAAACTAGTAGGAACTGGAAACGTCTAGACCTTGACAGATTTAACTCTTTTCTGGCCAACTCTATCCCGTCAGGTTCTAATACAACGATCAAGGAGCTACCCACAATTACATCATGGTTAACCACAGCCTTGGATTCCTGCTTACCTACCCAAAAAAATAAAACTCAAATTCACCACCCCCCGGCGCCCTGGTTCAATGACTCTTTACGCCTGGAAAAATCCAATTGCAAGAAACTTGAACGTATTTGGCGTGCAAAGTATAACCCCGAGCACAAAGCTAATTATAGATCCGCTCTTAAATCCTACCATGCGGCATGTGACACTGCTAGAGCTAACTTTGCCAACAACACCATACTCCCGGCTCAAAACAGGCCCAAGGCCCTGTTTAAAATTGTTAAGGAGCTCTCTGGTGCTTCCTCAGTTCCGAAAGACCCATGCTTAGACACTGTACAGTGTAATGCTCTAGCTAATTTTTTCCGGGAAAAGATAGACAAAATCTATGCCATTTTTAATTCCACTTCTGCTACCCCTACCCTTGTCGCGCCCCTGGTTACTCCTCCCTGTTCCTTGCCTACCACTCCTCCATTGCTTTCCTGGGATCCTATTTCCCCTGCGCTTTTTAAAAAATACCTTCAGGACATCAAATCGGGTTCTCCCCTTGACCCTCTCCCCCCTCAAGTTCTGGGTTCCCTCGACCCAGTTCCTCTCCACATTATTTTGGATGTCCTCAACGCCTCATTGGTAGAAGTGACTGTTCCGAATGAATGGAAGCACGCAATGGTGGTACCACTTTTAAAGAAGGCCAATGCTGATCCGAATAATCCTTCCAACTTTCGCCCTATTTCTTTGCTTTCCTGTTTCTCCAAGATTTTGGAGAAACATGTCAATTCCTTACTTAGTTCTTTTGTTGAATCCTCCAATTTTCTCCATGGATCCCAGTCCGGTTTCAGGGCTGGTTTCTCCACGGAAACTACTCTCCTTGGCGTGTCAGAAACCATCAGGCGCCAAGTGGATAATGGTGAGACGGTGGCACTCATCTTGCTTGATTTGAGTGCCGCTTTTGACACCGTCTCCCATTCCATCTTATTATCCACCTTGGAGGCAGTTGGTGTTGGTGGTACCGCCCTGGCCTGGATTGCTAACTTTTTGTCTGATCGCACGTTTCAGGTTTTTTCTTCTACCTCTGTATCTTCCACCTTTCCTTCTTCTCACGGTGTTCCCCAGGGTTCTATCCTCAGCCCCCTTTTCTTTAACCTGTACGTAAGGCCTCTTGCGTTCTTGGCCGAACAGGCTGGTCTCACAATCTACTCCTACGCTGATGACACGCAGGTCATCTACTCACTTTCCACTAACAAAAACCTCCCTTCATCCTCTCTCCAAATTGGATTAAAGCATATATCGGACTGGATGTTGAAGCACAAACTGAAGCTCAACGGGGACAAAACAGAGCTGCTCCTGTTTGGACCCGACACCTCTCTCTGGGGCCCTCACCATTGGCCTCCGGAGATGGGTCCCTTACCCATTCCATCAGTGTCTGCGCGCAACCTCGGTGTGATCTTCGATAACCAACTCACTTTCAAACATCATGTTGTGAAAGTTGCGGCCACCTGTACTACCATCATCAGGTGGCTGAGAAAGATCACTTGGATGCTGCCTACAGACACTTTGAGGACTGTTGTCCAGGCCCTTGTCATCTCACGCCTGGACTATGGGAACATTCTGCTCTTAGGTGCTGCCAAAGAGGTAACCAGGAAATACCAAGTGGTTCAAAATATGGCAGTTCGTCTGATTTGCCACCTTCCCGCAAGATCATCGGTCACTCATCACAGGCGTAACCTGCATTGGCTGCGCATTGAAAGCAGAGTGCACTTTAAAGCACTCTGCTACATGCATAAAATCATGACTGATAGAGCCCCGCGTTATCTTGCTGCTTTAGTCCAACAATATGTTCCCCCCCGTACACTCAGGTCCTCGTCACAAAACAAATTTAAAATTCCACGCATCAACAGAGCCAAAATGGGTGGCCGCTCGTTTGCCCTGTTGGCCCCATCCTTATGGAACTCTCTTCCTCAACCCTTGCGCACGGAATCGTGCTTTCTGAAATTCCGTAAAGGAATAAAAACATGGCTTTTTAACAACTAATGTCCCTCCCTCTTTTCACCGTTCAGTTTGCTTTAGCGCCGGGAAACCTCCGGGTAGCTGTGCGCTTAATAAATGTAATAATAAATAAATAAATAAAATAAATTTATAAGAAAAAGATAAATGTAGAGAAAATTATTGATCAGGCTTTCGAAATTAAGTGAAAGTTATTTATTTTGGTAATCAATAGAATTAGGAAACTAAACAAGGTAATTTCTGATTTCAAATCAAATAGTAGATGGAAGAGAGTAGTTAATCGTACTAATTTTTGTGAAGTATTCTCAGGAGAATGGATGCATAGTTCAAGTTGTGAGGCATTTTTTAATGAGGAGAGTTACTTTCAAGACAATGATTTGGTGCATGCAGTTGACACCAGTGGTCGAGCATATGAGGTAAAAGACGGTTGTCCGGTTGAAAAAGAAAAACTTGTGTCTGCAGATGCAGAAGAGGTGTTAGATGATGAGATTTTAGGAAGACGTCCTAAGGGACCAGTCTACACCTGGAAATGTAGTAGCATTTGTAGTGTGCAACAGGATTCCATCAATTTGTTTTGTGATTTTGTACGTACATTTAATAAGAAAAGTTTAAAACAGAAAATGAAGTTGTTGCAAGAATTAGATCCTTGCAGAGTGAGAGAAGTAACAGGTTTGCATGGGCATTCCTTGGCTTGTCTTTCCAGAAGAGTATGCCAGAGTGTTTTTCATCATTTCAGGATGCTAGCAGTGCATCATAATAAAGTGAGGAAATTAGTGAGAATGTTGTATTATGCTAAGAGTCCAGCAATTATGCTTAAACAATTGAGCAGTGCTCTTTTGCATGGTTCAGAACTACATGTGAAGAATATTTGTGAAGAAATTGAGTTCTGTTACTTTGCTAGTAAAGAGAACAATGTTGAAATTGACCCAGTAGAAGAAGGTAATGTGGAAGAGAGTGTACAGATTTCTAATATAGATAAGTTTCACAAGGAAATTTCCGTCTTTCAGGTGAAATCAAGTGAGAGGCCTAATTTCACTTGTGTGTGTTGTCGAAGGACTTATTATAAGAATCAGACTAAGTTAGTGGATTTATATGCAAAAAGTGAAATGGAAAACAATAGTGAATGGAAGGATTTTGCTACATACTTGATGGTAGAAAATTGTTTTGATTTGGGATAGGACCAACGTATGTGTACTTATTGTTTTAACAAATTAAACCAAAACCGGATGCCTGCTAGAGCGGTTCATAATAATCTGGAATTGGTTGACATTCCTTCTGAATTGAAGGATTTAAATACTTATGAGTCTATTTTGATTCAAAGTGTGCATCCCTTTCAGGGCTATTGTACGAATGGAGCCAAAGACAGGGAAATTGCCTCCATCAGATTTACAGAGAGGATTAAAGGGAAGAGTTGTTTATTTGCCTTCAGATTTGAAGAAAAACATTAATACAATTGGAGTAGAGAAAGTGGAAGAGGAACCTCTGGTTATCCTAGTTAATGGTGTTCCGACAAAGAGTAAGAAAATCTGGCAAGATTTAGTGGATGTTAGGAAAGTCAAAAAGGCAACATTGTATTTGATAAAAAACAATGAGTACTACAAGAATGTATGTGTAGCAGAAGAGGAAGTAAGTGAAGAAGAAGACAGCAAATTGTGTGCTGGACAAATTGAGAAAGTAGAAGCCTCTAAAAATGAAGAAATATATGAACATTATAGTGTTCATCCTTTGCATTCCAAGGAAGTCATGGGGAATGCTATTGAGTTGTTTCATATGGCCGGGATGCCTGTCACCCCCTCCCAACACAATCCCCAAGGATGGGAAGACGGACGCAGTTCTGAACTTTTGGAAGGCGGGAGGGAGTTACCCTCCCGGCCGTATTTATTAAAATATGAAACAAAATTAAAACATTAAATTAACAGTTTCATATCATGTACAATTTTCCATTTATGACATTACGATGCAGACACGTTTATTGGCTAACCTTAACAAATCTCTAATACAAAGGTTCTCCTAGCCGAGTCTAAGCATCCTGCAAATGCATACTTTCTAAATAAAAATTGTACATCCTAACATTACGGGCCAACGGCAAGGTCGTAACCGGTGTCAGATCCCTACTACCAGAACTCCCCCCTCACGGTGTGAGGGGCGGGCGCACAGAGGACTGTACCTCTGTGCCAACTTCCAATTTCCCTTGTCTTAGCGGGGGCCCCTTATTTAACTCGACACCATCTTAATGGTCGTCCGAGGACTCGTGTGAGGTGTCTAGAAGGTAGCGTGGACCCCCTCCCACCCCACACTGTTTATCACATCCGCCGTCGCGGATATCCTGGCCCCGGGAAATTCGTAGGAGGGGCATCTAGCCGCCTCCTCCCCTGGGAGGGGCCTATGACCGCCTTCCCTTAGGCGACCCCATACTTAGTGGGTGCCGCCTCCCCGTGTGAGGGGCCAATGGCCGCCTCCCCCCGGGCGCTCCCATCCATAATGGGTGGCGCCCCCCCTCTAGGGACCTTGAAATTACTGCTCACCGATCATGACCTTACCGCCACAGGCCGGATAGTTGACCGGCTATCCGGCCCCCCCACACTCCTACTAAAGGTCATGCTTTTACAAACCCCTTAACCATGCTATGAAGTCTCCTATGAGTAAGACATTCCCTCCCCGGGACAAATGGACCCCATCTTCGAGATACATGTGATCCCCCCGAATACATCCATGCGGAATACAATGCAACTGTCCCAAGTGAAACAACCTACCAAGCTTGTTATTGACTTTCTTTACTGAATGATTCAAAGCTGATACAGAGAGGGCCCCCCGCCACACATTCCTGGGAATCATGTGTGACCATGCTATCGTGCACCCCGGAATCCTTCTCGCCAACCAGCTAACAGTAGATTGAATTCGCTCGAGTAGTACTCGCCGACCGAGTGTCACCAAATCATTGCCTCCCAGGTGTACTATGATTACAGACGGCGGTGACCTTGTCCGCGCTAACAGTCCCTCAACAAAACATTGAAATTGGTCAATACAGAGCCCGCCCCTTCCGTGGAAGGTCACCCTGCACCCGTATTCCCCAGCTGCGTGAATCATGTCACCTGCTTTGAATACGTCCCCGGCACGCCTCACGTATGAGTGGCCCACGACCCACACCACTCTCTCCTCAGTCGGTGATCTTTGACCGCTGGTCCCCAGGTGTCGGGTCGACTGCACAGTCCGCCCCGCATAGCATGCTCGCGAAACTGTAAACCAAACAGAAGACAAGAAGCGTGAGTGCAAGACATTGGCTTCACAACATGTGCAACCGCACATACCTTTTATAACAGTTCGAGGACCATCGTCCCAATTGTTTCACCTTTTCCACACTCAGACCCCTGGCTGTAGCCTCTGTAGCAGCCCCTATCCTAAAGGAATGGGTCCCAAAATCGCCCGGGTCCAAGCCCGCTGCCGCGATTGCCATTGTTAGCACCCGCTGAAACTGAAACCTAGTCAGTGGGGTGGCGTCGGTGTGTCTCAGCAAGCTTCCCCCCCATGCTACCGCCCTTTGTGCTAAATATTCCTCAACGCATTTCACCGGGCACATGGGGGACCCTCGCATGCGCTGGACAACAATACTGTCCCCCATAGCACCCTGATCGGTCTTGGACCTGGCTATTGTGACTACCATTGAATCACCCTTGATCAGAATGTGTTCCCGACACAGACCTCCCGCCATATCCTGCTTATTTTTTGCCACCAGCTCGCTCACCCGCATAGCCCCATGGAATGCTAATGCGAAAGCGGCCCGGAACAGCACTGCCTCGGACTGGGCGGAACATGTCACGGGGAGTACCGACATCAGTAGGAACAACCTTTCTAACCCAATCGGGCGCCTCTCGTCTACTCTATGACCCTCGAGGTGTTGCCACCCACGCAGTGCCTTCTTTACCAGAAAGGACGATGTGGGGTCCTTGATGCCATGCGCCTGTGCCATGAATGCAATGGTGGCCTGGTGCCTATTGGCCGTTGCCGCTGATCGGCCTGCCTTGTGGAGTGCTACTAAAAACTTTAGGACATACTCCTCCTGCCCCCAATTATCCCCTCCTGCTGGACCCAAAAATGCACAATAGGAACGAAACGCTCCTTCGTATGCCTTCCTTGTCCTGGGGGCTAGGCTTGCTCCCACGAGGTCCTGTAATCCGGGGCACCGAGTAACCAGAGAGCTTCGGGAAATGGTGCCGCCACTAGGTCCGCAGAAGGTAGATAACCCCTGAAGGCCTGCATGTGGGAACGAGAGAGTGCATCAGCCGCCGGGTTCAGCACACCCGGCACGTGCCTCGCCCTAAACTGCACGTTCAGTCTCATGCAAAGTAGTACAATTTCCTTCAGTAATCTCAATATCCACTTGCAGCGTGCTGCCTGATTATTTATACATTCGACTACTGTCATGTTGTCGGACCAAAACACCACTGTGCGATCACGAAACTCATCCGGCCACGCCTTCAGAGCCACAAAAATGGGGAACAACTCAAGAAACCCAATGTTACCTGTGAGCCCACTGGTGTGCCACCCCGTCGGCCATGTTTGTGCCGACCATCGATTACCGAAGATGGCGCCAAATCCCACGCTCCCTGCCGAGTCGGTCCACAAACCCAGCTCCTCCGAGGATGCTGGTGACTTGCTCCACACCACTCGACCGTTGAAATCCGCCAGAAATGCCAACCATATGCGCATGTCCTGGCGAACCTCTGCAGACAGTCTCGTGCGATGGTGTCCTTCCTTGGCTTGTGCAATAGAGCGGGAAAAGGGGCGGGCTATTGGTATCACTCTTAGGGCAAAGTTAAGCTGGCCCACTGCTTGTTGTAACTGATGGAGAGTAACTTTCTCTTTGCTAATGCACAGTTCCAGGGAAGCCCTGAACTTCGCTACCTTCCCCACCGGCACACGGAAACATCCCTCCACAGAATCGAGCTCAATTCCAAGAAACTCGAGTGAAGTAGATGGTCCAACCGTCTTACCTGGTGCCAATGGAACCCCGAACCCCTTCATGAGAGTGCAAAATTCCTGTAACGCCTGCGCACATTGTGTGTCGCCGGCTGCCCCCAAGAACAAAAAATCATCTAGGTAATGCATAACCTGGGTATGGCCAGTGGCTTTGGTGAACGCCCATTGCAGAAAACAACTGAATTTCTCAAAATAAGCACAAGAGATGGAGCAACCCATTGGCATACATCTATCCATGTAGTAGCGTCCCTGAAACACAAAACCTAACAGACGCTGATCCTGTGGGTGTACCGGGAGCAACCGGAACGCTGACTCAATATCCGATTTAGCCATCAGCGCTCCGGGCCCCAGGCGATTCAACATGGCGACGGCCTCATCGAAGGATGCGTACCGCACCGAACAAATTCCTGGATCAATCGCATCGTTCACCGAAAGACCCCTCGGAGCCGACAAGTTATGAATTAACCTAAACTCACCTGGGTCCTTCTTGGGGACTACTCCCAACGGTGAACAAACGAAATTAGTGACTGGCGGGTGCCTATATGGGCCAGCAACCCGGCCACGGGCAACCTCTTTTGCAATCTTACTTTCCACCACCGCCGTATTTTGCTGCACCGACAGTTGGTTTTTACACAGTGATTCCCCCCGAAAATCCCCCGCCGGGATGTGGAAACCATACGAGAAGCCGTCCCGCAACACCCCAGCGGAGACATGATCAGGGTATTCATTTAGCCAGGGGATCATTGCCATGATATCTACGGGGGTAGGTAGCGGTACCCCATGGTCGACATTAGACCTGTTTGGCCCCTCCTCTACCCCCTGTATCACCATTCTTGGCTCTGCACGAACTCTCAGGGTGTGAAGAGTGTCCGCACCCTGCACACTCATGCCTGAACTTACATGTCCCTTGTGGCCTCGTGCACTTGCCTCTGTTAAAGTTCCAACAAACCCCTTTTTTACCCCCGTTCCCACCACTCCTCGGTTGGTGGTCACCAGCGGCGCCTGCTCAAAAGTGCGCCGCCGAATGATGGCGGGAGAGCGCCGACCCATTCCCGCCAAGCGAAGACGACTTTGTCGCGCCCGGCAGGAGCTGCTTCTGCCAAGAGATGGAGTCGAGACAATCCCATGTCAGAGATGAATCGTGCTCCTTGGCCTTACGAAACTTACTATCATAACCCAACCATTCATTGCCTTCATACGTTTCATAGAAATCCATTATACGTGTCTGATAGCAGGCCAATTCGGTCAAAACCTCGGGCTTACGTTCCCCCATGATCGCAGTAAACATCGCAAATGCCCTGGCCCAATTTGAGATCGTCTCATCCACCCTGAATCCCGCCATTTTTGCACGCCACACACTCGGGTGCCACAAATCTTTCTGACTTTTAACATACTCCACCTCGTGGTGGTCAGTCAAGAGAGAAAACATATTCACATACTTATCAGCCCAAATCAATTCTTTCGTGGCCAGCGGAATATGTTGGACCACCTTTTCCCTTCTTGAGGGTAACGCTCCCTCCCTCGCCATTGGCAATGGCTGCTTACCCGAATCCATAGCTGGTCCCGCTGTTTTTCCAACGCCAGACGCCGGTCGTTCTGAGGGAACCTGTGGGGGGACAAGAAGGAGATTCGCCTTCGCGGCATCTCTCGATTGCCGCAACTGCTTCATTAGTAACCTGGCCTCTTCGACCGTGTCTCCTGGTGCCGTAGCACCCTCACTATTTTTGCAGAGCCATGCGGCTAACTGGGCGGCCAACTCCGGAGGCATATCCTCCTCGTTAGTGGGCGTAACTACAACCGGAATCGGTTGGCCTGCGTCCGGGATCGGAACCGGGGCCTCCACTGGACTAACCGGGCTTGCCGGGGGTGACTCGGGAACTGGGGCCTCCCCCCTGCCGCCCTATTCCTGGCCCTTTTACCTCTCCCAGCGGGGACTACTCCCGTCAATGCTGGTCCGATTACTTTCTTCGGTCTGTCCGTATTGTTCATTGCCGCCATCTGTTTTTTCATGCTCGCCATATCCTTCATTAACATGCGAAGCATCTGGTCAGTCCCTGCCTTCTTTCCGGCCTTCTTGCCAGGCATCGTTTGTCGGATATTCGATCCTTGTTGCTCACGAGGTCCTGGATCCGAGGGTACGGAGTCGCTGAAAGAGAAACACAAAAATTACAAGTTCTCAAAAATTGCTCCTTGTTCCGTCGAGGGCTCACATGCAACGAGAGGGTGCAGCTTCCAAGCACAGGAACAAGAGGATGCTTATTTGGATTGTTGCTCCTTTTATTCCTCTTCGGGAGGGTGTGTACCCTCCTCCGGTACGCCTACGGGGCGTGGCCAACGGTGTAGGTGTCTAGGACAACCCTTCTTGGGCGGGAAAAAGGTGCGCCCCGGCTACGCCGCTTCGGGCATACCAGCCGAGACACGCCCCTCGCCCAAAATGGTTTCCCGGGGGGATCCGGGCCCCCTACCATACGTTCGGGGGGGACCGAGTGGTCGCCCCTTTCCAAATGAAACAAGCCAAAGGGAGTCCCATTAGTTTTTGGGAGGAAAGTTTGGAAGCTCGGTGTTTTCCACAGTTATTTCCCACAGGTCGAGGAGGACGATATGATGAGCGACCTGATCAAATTCCTGCTTCTGAATACCGGACTTTACGATTGTATGCAGAAGATCCTAGGTTTCGTCAATGCATTCCCTATTTGTTTCATCTACTGTTTGAAAGTGATCTGTCTGGACTGTCTTATGCAGTGAACCACATCCTGAAAAGTGGTTTACAACTGCGAAATATCTCAGCAAGGGACTTTATGGATAAAGTCAATGTGCAAAACAGTATTTTGGATTCTCACCTGATTAATCTGATGGCATGTCAGCGTGGTACTAATGAGTATTGGTACCGTCGTCATGGTGACTTAAAATGTATGCTGAGGAACTTAGGAACTCCCACATGGTTCCTCACTCTCAGCTGTGCTGAGTATGGCTGGGAAGACTTACTTGAATTTCTACGAGAGGCAAATGGAAACATTGAAAATATTGAATTCAAGACACCCGGAGAACTGTGCTCTTTGGATCCAGTGAATGTATGCAGGTACTTCAAATCATAGATTTGAAGCTATGATGTCTTTCATCACGAACAAGAAAAATCCACCTCTTGGAGAGGTGTTGGATTTCTTCTGGAAAAAGGAGTATCAAGCACGAGGTGCTCCTCATATACATATGCTGCTATAGATCAAAGATGCACCCAAATTTGGAACAGATCCGGATTACTTAGTGATAAATTTCATAGAACAGTATTCTACATGTGCTGTTCCAAAGACAAAGGAAGACAAAAGTCTAAGAGAACAAGTTTTACGATTTCAAAGCCATCGTTGTGGAAAGTACTGTCATCGTAAATTCAGAAACAAGAACAAGTACTACACAAAATGTTGTTTTGGATTTCCACGATTGGTGATATCTAAAGGAAGAGTGAACAATTTGATGTCTTCGCTGCGACATAATGTGACAAGGAAATCACCTAAAATACATACAATTTGAAGAGAAACGAAGAGTCCAAGAACATCAATGACTACAACCCAGTGATTTTGTCCATGTGGAATGCTAACATGGATATACAGTTTGTGGCTGACAACTGTATGGCTGTGGCTCGGTATGTGACGTCTTACATCACAAAAATAGAAAAGACAGAACTCAAGGATATGTGGAGGACATTTCCCATGAAAAGAGCCTCAGTAAGAAGTTGTACAGTTTCAGTCTGAAGATGTTGTCGCATCGAGAAATCGGAGCTTATGAATGTTCTGATCGGTTATCTTCAGCAAGTCTCTATGCCAAATCTAGGAGTATCATTTGGGCAAGTCTTGGTCTTGCTGCAACGCGTAATCGAGTTCTCAAACCTGTACGGGAAATTCAGTATTTGGCGGAGAAGGAGCCAAGCAGTACAGATATTTTGAAGACCAACATGTTGGATACATATTATCCAAATAGAAGCAGTCACTTGGAGAATGTTTGTCTGTATGAGGTTCTACAAAATTACATTTTCAAGAGGAACATCACAGAAGATATTGATAAAGGAGAGTATGCTGTAATTGGAAGTGAGGGATGTCTGTTCAAGCAAAAAAAATGTCTATTGGTAAATCATCGAAAATTGGATTGCGAATCTCCAGAAAGAAAAGAGTTTTTCTATTTAGCTCTTTTGCAACTTTTCAAGCCTTGGCGTGCAGAAGAGGAACTGCTTGGAGATTTCCTCCATTACAAAGACTCTTTCAATGCAGCCAAGGAGTCCATAGAATGTCCTGTGTTTCCCAAAATATCTAGAAATGTTGAATGCAGAAATCGAGCAGGAAGCAACAATAGCAGCCGAGATTGCTAGAGACAGTTCTCAGGACAGTCAGAGTTCTGTTTCATTGAGTCAGGATCCACTAGGAGGACCTGTTATTGAAAATGAAGCTGCCACTGCCATGATTGAAGTGGAAAGAGCCATGGCACATGCTCAGGAGGATGTGGTTAACTTAGAAGATTTAGAAAGACAACTTAACTTTGAGCAGAGGAAAATATATGATGAAGTTACCAACCAAATTGATCATGGAATAAGTCATGAGAAAAATCAGTGCTCATGTACGTCGTTGAAGCCTATCCGATTGTACGTGAGTGGAGAAGCAGGAACTGGAAAAAGTTTCCTCATTAAAGCAATTTCATGTTATTTGCAGAAAAGGACTGAGTCATCGCTGTCTTGTATTGTCACCGCTCCAACTGGACTGGCAGCACATAACATTAAAGGTATTACTTTGCATCGTCTGCTTATTCTGCCAGTGGAGCATGATAACAAATTACAATACCACAAGTTATCTGGGGATGCTTGTTGTGAAGTATCTAGAGTCCTGAAGAAGATGAAACTTCTTATCATTGACGAAGTAAGCATGGTTTCCAATGTCATGCTTGCCTTTGTGCATTTGAGAATAGAGTATGATGTGTTATTTGGTGGCAAACACATCATTGTTTTCAGTGATCTTCTGCAGCTGACACCAGTGAAAGGACAACCAGTGTTTAAACTGCTTACGCATGAAGATACCAGGAAGTGCCTAGGGAGCATTGGCAACGTTAACATATGGTTAAACTTCAGTTATGCTGAGCTCCGTGAAAATATGCGTCAGGCGAAGGATGAAGATTACAAGAATATTCTACAAGATGTTAGAATCGGGAAAGTGACTGAGCGTGGGAAAGAAGCTTTACATGCACGATTACTGTTAAATTTGTTTCCAGAAGAAGACGTTTTGCCAGAGAATATTTTTCATAAAATTACTGAGAAGAAATCTGGAATATGTTTGATGCCAACTCTTGCAGAATGTTCCATCTTCAACAACAAAATGTTGAATTTAGAGAACCAAGAGATTGTGAAACTGGAAGTTATTGACAGAATAGAGCATATGGGTGCAACAATTGTTTTGTCTGAGAATTTGAAATCTAAATTGGATTCATTAGAGAAGACTATATCTAAAACTGCTGGTTTTGAAAAGACTCTGAATGTGTGCTTAAATTGCCGTATCATTTTGAAAAGAAATGTACATGTTGAAAGAGGTCTGGTAAATGGATCAATGGGTAATGTTGTTGATTTTGAGAAATACAGAAATAGGGATGGAATTGAATTTTTAAAAATTAAATTTGATGGCATTGAGGAAGTACAGCTAATTGGTCGTTGCACAACTAGGTTTCTGCTTGTAAAAGACTTATATGTTCTCCATAAGCAATTTCCTGTTTGCTTGGCATATGCGGTGACAATCCATAAATCACAAGGTTTAAGTGTAGACAGTGCTTTGGTGAATATTGGCAGTTCTGTGTTCAAGGAGGGTATGGCTTATGTAGCATTGTCACGAATCAGAACTTTATCGGGTTTGTACTTGATTGAGTGTGATGTCACAAACATTTGTGCGGATCTAGATTGTGTTATGGAATACAATAGGTTAAGAAGAGAGTATGCGCCACATTTGCCTCAATATCCTTTGTTTGTGAAACGTGTGGTAGGCCGGAAACGAAGAAACGTCACTAATAGTAGGGAGGTTGTAGAAAAAAGACCAAAAGTTGATGAACCCAAAATTGTAAGCAGAAAGAAAATGAATTCTGTTGAAGATGTTGTTGGTTTTCAATTTGAAAATAGTTCTGGTGTGAACTGCTATGCTAATGTAGTGGTTAATGTTGTCTTTTCTCTCGAAACGTTAAAAGAACAGATTGTGATCAATTCGGATCAAAGTTTTTGCTGTTTGTTGAATTCTGTGTTAGAGAAATGTAGTGCTGATAGAACAAGAGTAGAAAGTGTGTCTGAAATTCGAAATCTGTTAGACAAATGTTCAGGTCAAACAATTCTCTCAAAATGTTCAGCAAGATTGTCAGGAGTTTTTAATGTAAATGCTTAATGTATTGCAAGATGAAGGTGTAGATGTAGATCATCTGTTTGGCCTTTCTTATCAATGGCAGCATGACTGCGAGAATTGTACGTTATCAAGTATTACTAGTGTAGACTCAGAAAGATTTATATATTTAACTTTGCCAGACACTAAATCAGTATCCTTTAATAAGCTAGTAAAAGCAGCCGATCAAAATAGTGTAGCCAATGTAAGTCTGCAATGCTGTCCACATTATTTATATGAAGATATGGCCAGTATGTCCTTTTAATGTTCCAACGATGTAGGCCTGATGGAACAAAATTGACAAGTTTAATTAAAATTTTTGTGGCTTGTCAGTTGTCAATATCAGGAAGGACTTTTCTAACTGCAGCAATTATATATCATGAGGGTCCTTCAACAACATCAGGACATTACACAACTTATTTGAAGTCAGGAAATGGCTGGTCATTCTGCAATGATTCTGTTTTAACTTTCAAAAAAAGATTGCCTTTTCACCTTCAAAATTCTTACCTGGTGTTCTTACAACCAAAATTTTAGGAAAGGAATCTCGGGATTTGTTCTGAGGAATTTCAAGAGGTTCTAATAGCTCCTACACTATATAGCCTTGTGGATAAGTGTAGCACAGAGCGAAAATTGTTTTTTTTAATAAGCTAATTCAAGCAGCAGATCAAAAGAAGGAGTAGAGGTGATGTAAATCTGTAATGCTGTCTACATTATTTATAGAAACTTATTGGTGAAATATCATTTTACAATTCCAACTATATAAACCGGATGTAAATAAGTTGTCAAGTCTAATTAAAAATGTTTTGGCTGCACAGTCATCGATTTCAGGAAAAACATTTGTAACTGCAGCTATTATATGACATGATGGTCCTTTAACAACTTCAAGATATTACACAGCTTATTCGAAATTTAAAAAAGGCTGGTCTTTCGGCAATGATTAGAATTTGACTATGAAGCAATGTTGCCTTTTGACTTGTTTTCAGAAGTGAGAATTTAGGGTAGGTAACTGGATTATAATGATTCTAGGTCTTGTTGTAATTTAGTGTGCTGTTTTAAATTGCTTTGTATGTCTCATTTTTCTTAAAACGATAGAGCTTATCTTTCAGAAAGTGGCGGGCAGAAAATAATAACAGCACAACAGAGTATAAGCTGTTCATAGGACATCCTTTGACGTCATGGAAAGTAAGTTACTTTTGAGGAGTTCTGATTTCTGATTGATTATATTATATGGGTTTTTTAAACACAATCATTTTGATTGTGGTTTTTTTTCCCCGCTGTTATATGATGAATACCTTCAACTCACTGTTTTCAGTGAAATTTGATATATTCTGAGAACAGCAAAAATAAACCATTTAATATGTATAATTAATTCTGTACTTTGAATTGTGATTTTTAATATGTACTCATCTTGTCTCATGCTCACTCATCTTTTACTACTTTCTATCAATTTTAAAATTTTTGTTCTCTCATTCACAGATTGAAAGTATAAAAATAACACGTGACTAAGGTAACGATAATTATAAGGTAAGTGTTTGTACTCATTCTGTTACATCTCTTTTACATTTAACTTTTATTAGTTCCACTGCTTCATTTCTTTAACCCTCAGTTTCCTGCCTTTGCTACTTCCCTCATTCCTTTTTGTATTAATTTTTTTACTCTACTCTTTCCACTCCTGTTCTCAGTCCCTATTTAAACAGTATCTCTGTGTTACTCCCTCTAACTGTCTTTCTTTTAACATTACTCTGTTTATTTGCTCTTCTTTTTTAAAAAAAAATATTTTTTTTGAGTTCGCTTCCGGTTCGCGTACCCAAGCGCGAACCGGGAAGCGAACCAAAAGAAATAGAGGTTGTCAGAGTGCTAAACATTCTAGCAAATTCTTATAAAGGGGAGGTAGTTCTGAAAAGAACTTTTTTTTTTATTATTTTTGTTGTTTTATATTTTTTTTATTATTTTTCTGAACATTTTTTTTTTATTTTTTGAACGGTTTTATATATATTTTTTTTATGGGGGGGGAGAAACAAAAATGATTCATTATGAAGGGCTCAACAGGAGCAACAAAAAAAAAGATAATTTATTTTCTGGGGCGTTTTGCACATTTGTGGTTGTCAATTGCTTTATTAATTAAATTTATGCTGCTCTCTCTGAAGCAAATCAGTTGGCCACAAAAAATGCATACGTGCTTCACATTGCCAAATTTCATTTGGATATTTGGGACCATCTCCCTCGCCTCTGGTCCCGTCACTGCCTCTTCATTGGTGGATGTACTGGCCACAGGTCGGGGGTTATCCACCAGATCACGTACTTGTGCAGCACTGTAATTTATAGGGTGCCACCTTTCCATATGGCGATGCATGGTATAATTACCATAACTGTATTTCTTTTCTGTTCCCCTGGACAGTTCATCTTTACAAATCAGGCAGGTAACATACCGGGCATTTACCTTTTTTTGTTACGGGGGTATTGAAAAAAATTGCCAAATATAACTTTCTTTAACATGGGACCTCCTTGGCTGTTCAGGTAAAAACCTCCCTGTCCCTTGCTCCTCTTCCTCTTCTTCCTCCTCATGTTGTAGGATGACCTGAGGAGGTGGTCCTCTCTTCCTAGGAGGTTGTGGTGGTGGTGGGGGTCCACCAGCTGCAGCAATCAATGAAGCCATTTCTATGGTATTCAAAAAAGGTCTTTCTCCCATAAAAATGAAAGTCAGAGTGAGGAAAAAAGGTGGGGCTTTCATCATTTGAGAAAAAAAAATGTTCTAAACCAATGAAAAGTGTTATTTTTAGGTCATATGACCAAGCCTTCCATCATTAGGAAACCAAAAGTAAAATGAACCAATGAAAAGTTTTATAAACAAGTCACATGACCTGTTATGCTTACGTTACGCGCGCCGCGCCCCGGATCGCTTCCGGGGCGCGGCGCTTCGCGCCTCGGTTCGCGTTCCGGAGCGCTTCCGGGTGCGCAAACGCGGCGCGTCATAAGATGCATTACGCGGTAACGCGATACGTCGCGATGCGTCACAATGTTGCTTTCTAACGCGGTAGTTGCGCTAACGGAACTTTTACCGGTTCGCGGACCGGGTCGCGGAACAAAATGAAGCTAACGGGAAGCTGCCCGGTTCGCGGACCGGCAGCGAAACAAAAAAAAAATATTAAAAAAAGATATAAATAAAAAAATTATATTACAAAAATATAAAATATATTTTTGAATTAGAATAAGAATAAATTTTAAAGCTTTTGATATTTGCTATTAAAAAACCATTGAAATTCACTGAAAAAACCATAGGTTATACACCATATATAGTTAGGGATTAGCATTTACAAAACCTTATTTTACTCGCACAAAACCATTGAAATTCGCATATATAGTTAGTTGCACTAACTATATATCGCGCACCCGCAATCCACTGCTGATCATGTCACATATTACATCATTCATGACATGGTCAGTGACATCACTGATGACATCACTGATGACATCTCAAATGACATCACTGATGACATCACTGATGACAACATCCAGTGACTGTATGTTTCTGTAAAGTTAAAATATGTCTTACATATTGAAGAATGAGTGGCTGTATAAGTGTCTGGATGAAGGATTTAGTAGGTGCCTGACTGACTGTATGAGTGAGTGATTAAATGTGTCTCACTGAGTGCATGGGTTAGTGACTAAACTGTCTTAATTTGTGCATCATTATGTCTGTTGTTCTGTAAACTGCTGCATGTGTTGATCAGTAGCTATATGAGTAACTATATGTGTTATTGATTGGTTGCCCAAGTATTTGTATGGGAGACTGAGTGCGTGTGTGGGTGGCTGGGAGGTGTACGACTCTGTGCATAGATGTGTGAGCAGTTGATTCACTAGATGTATGGGTTCAAAAGTGCATGTGGAAACAGCTGTATGGGCGGTTGACTGTGTGCATGAGTGCATGAGTGTATTGGTGAGTGAATGGATATCTCAGTGCTACATGTCAAAGTAAGTACATATATAAAACACAGTACATGTGAGAGTTGACATATATAAATAACTGTGCATAAGAGCCAGTGAATTTGTGAGTGGCTGTATGGATCATTGTGAACTTGTATCAGGGATTGTATAAGGGTGTAAATATGTGTTAGTATATGTTTGAATAAGTAAGGTGTGTATAACTGTATAGTTGAGGAAATGGAGGTGTGATTGATTCTTTGCATGACTGACTAGTTGTGTGAGTAACTCCATGGATGAGTGACAGTCTGTGAGTGTCTGTTTACACTGATTGTATCTCAGGTTATATTAGAATCTGAAGAGGTTCATCGTATTAACACATAAATGATATCATCAGTGATGTGATCAGTAATGTCAAATGAGATGTCATCAGTGATGTCATCAGTAATGTCATTTTAGATGTCATCAGTGATGTCATTTGAGATGTCATCAGTGATGTCATTTGAGATGTCATCAGTGATGTCATCAGTGATGTCACTGACCATGTCATGAATGATGTAATATGTGACATGATCAGCAGTGGATTGTGGGTGCACGATATATAGTTAGTGCAACTAACTATATATGCGAATTTCAATGGTTTTGTGCGAGTAAAATAAGGTTTTGTAAATGCTAATCCCTCACTATATATGGTCTATAACCTATGGTTTTTTTAGTGAGAAAATATATATATATATATATATTCAATGAAAAAACCATTGGTTGTAGGCCATATATAGTTAGGGATTTGCATTTAGAAAACCTTATTTTACTCGCATAAAACCATTGAAATTCCATATATAGTTATAAGCGCTAACTATATATCGCGCACCCGCAATCCACTGCTGATGATGTCACATATTACATCATTCATGACATGGTTAGTGACATCACTGATGACATCTCAAATGACATCACAGATGACATCACTGATAACATCTCATTTGACATGAGTGATCACATCACTGATGATATCATTCATGTGATAATACCATGAACCTCTTCAGACTCTAATATAACCTTAGATACAATCAGTGTAAACAGACAGTCACTCATCCATGGAGTTACTCACACACCTAGTCAGTTATGCCAAAAATTAATCACACCTCCATTTTCTCAACTATACAGTTATACACACCTTACTTATTCAAACATATACTAACACATATTTACTTTACTCTCTTATACAATCTCTGATACATGTTCACAATGATCCATACAGCCACTCACACATTCACTAGCTCTTATGCACAGTTATTTATAGATGTCAACTCTCACATGTACTGTGTTTTACATATGTACTTAATTTGACATGTAGCACTGAGATATCCATTCACTCACTAATACACTCATGCACAGTCAACCGCCCATACAGCTGTTTCCACATGCAGTTTTGAATCTATACATATAGTGAATCAACTACTCACACATCTATGTACAGAGTCACACACCTCCCAGCCACCCATACACACACACTCAGTTTCCCATACAAATACTTGGAGAACCAATCAATAACCCATACAGTTACTCATATAGCTACTGATCAACATATGCAGCAGTTTGTAGAACAACAGATATAATGATGCACAAATTAAAACAGTTTAGTCACTAACCCATGCACTCAGTGAGACACATTTAATCACTCACTCAATCAGTCAGTCATGCACCTAGTAAATCCTTCATCCAGACACTTATACATGCACTCATTCTTCAATATGTAAAACATGTTTTAACTTTACAGAAACATACAGTCACTGGATGTTGTAATCAGTGATGTCATCAGTGATGTCATTTGAGATGTCATCAGTGATGTCATCAGTGATGTCACTAACCATGTCATGAATGATGTAATATGTGACATCATCAGCAGTGGATTGCGGGTGCGCGATATATAGTTAGCGCTTATAACTATATATGGAATTTCAATGGTTTTATGCGAGTAAAATAAGGTTTTCTAAATGCAAATCCCTAACTATATATGGCCTACAACCAATGGTTTTTTCATTGAATTTCAATGGTTTTTTAATAGCAAATATCAAAAGCTGTCAAATGTCAAGTACGTGATAGGTAAAAACGTTTTCGTGTTTATGCACGCTGATGTGCTTTGAACGCTGCCCCCCCCCACTCCCCTCTTTTCTCTTAGTAGTACTCTCTCTTTGCAGATAGTGAACGGTAGTTAACTCAGACCTTTACCCCTGTTGTAATCCGTCGTACCTGCTTGTCTCTCCATTTGATTGATTATTATCCAAGCATTTACTGTTTTACAATTGGTTCTCTTTGGATCATTCTCTATTTACAAACAAGCACAAAGTTGCAATACTCTGTTTAGTCTTTGCAGATAGTGAAAAATCGTGTAAAAAAATAAAAGTAATCGAGCAAAATCAGTAGACCACTAATTCGATCTCTTTTTGACCTCGGTAAAATACAAACATTAGGAGTAACCCTTCATGAGAAATACGAAAATAGTGAAATGAACTGAGCTCCACACCATGAGGGCTGCAAAACAGCTCGACTCCGCCACCCACACCGCCCAAAATAACGGCAAACCCTATGCAAATATTATAAATATACACAACACACCAGCAAAGAAACAGAGTAAAACATTTTATTAAATAACTATTTACATAACTATTTTATACTTTTTATTGCCCGATCCGGCTAGCTCAATCGATCGAGCATGAAACTCATGCACTGATAACAAGCGTTGAGAGTTTGTAGAATGATGGCTTCAGATTTTCCACATACGGTGTAGTGGCGCGAACTGGCAGGGGGCGTTTGGATTCTACCCCTTCTCCAAATAAGATTTTCATACGTGAATGTTCGTTCATGCTTTTTGTCCCTGACTTGCTTCCATGTCACTGCCTTACATAAATGGCATAAGTCCTGGTTGTAGAGTGCCATACTTCAGAGTTCTAAGCAGCTCTTGTAACACTGTTTAAACCTTATTTGCACCTGCTGCAGCTTCACTATTCAAAGTAAGTGGGGTCCATTTGTGGACCTGACTGCATTGGAAAACAATGTGATACGGTGCCTCCCTAAACCGCTTGACGGAGGCCCCCGAGGGGCGGTGAGATGGCGCGGACTGAGAGGGGGCGCTTGGCTCCTGCCCCCTCCCCAAGTCGTGTTGCCCTGGTGAGGCCTGAGATCGCCCCCGGCATAGGCGGCCGGCTCCCGGGGTCCGGCGGAATTTTTTCCCTTTTGAAGAATCTTTCATTCTGGACCTTGTCCCACAATCCGTTTCACCTGAAGACACGCTGTCGTAGGGCGCCCCTTTACCGTTTTAGTTGCCATTCCGCCCGCTTTTGGTACTCTGTGCCTCTTCCGCCATTCAGCTGTTTACCGCTCGCTCTTGCGACTACAACGTCTCGCTCACCATGTAGTTGAGTTGCTCCCGCTCTTAAGATTTGACCGAACTTTTTGGACTGCTGAAAGCGGTTGTATTCCGACCGCTGGTTGGTGGAGACATTTTAACTATATTCTGCAACTGCATTGTCGCGTAATGCGTCATATGACTCGACGCGTTAGCGCACCCGGAAGTGCTCCGGTGCGCAAGGCGCAGCTTCCCGGAAACGATCCAGAGCGCGCCGCGCAGCGCGTAACGTAAGCATAACAGGTCATGTGACTTGTTAATAAAACTTTTCATTGGTTCATTTTACTTTTCTTTTCCTAATTATGTAAGACTAGGTCATGTGACCTAAAAATAACACTTTTCATTGGATTAAAACATTTTTTTTCCCCAAACGATGAAAGCCCCACCTTGTTTCTGGATGTTTCAGACTGAAGCTGGCGTCACCATGAGAGCACCACCATCTCGTAGCTCCGTCGTGGCCATTCCGCAAGCAATCATGGCAGCCGCTCCCCACCGGAAGCCTGCGGGAGTCGAGGGCCCCCAAGACTTTTGTACAATCTTCAAGGCTGAGGGGACGCTTTCGAGAATGGAACCCAAGCCCTGGCAGACAAGCGTCCGAGTTCCAAGGTGTCCCAGGGCCATTTTACTGGACCAGGCCCAAATCCGAAGAGCCGGCCGCCATTTTAAGAGTCCTGTGGCAGCCGCCTATCGCTGCACCGCAAGAGTGGGAGCAACTCAACTACATGGTGAGCGAGACGCTGTAGCCGTAAGAGCGGGCGCTAAACAGCTGAACGGCGGAAAAGGCACAGTGTAGCAAAAGCGGGCGGAATGGCGACTGAAACGATAAAGGGGCGCCCCACTACAGCAGACAAGCCTCCGCCATGTGCTTCAAAACTGCATATGTATCTCGTGATATCAAGGTTGGGCAACCAGTACAGAACAAGCAGTTACGAGTCCCATTTACACCGGCGCCATTTTGGGCGCGGCCGGGCAGGTCCAGGATCTACTGAAACATAAAAAATGAGGCTGACGTCTCTGAAGCAGTTGACGAACAGCAGGACATAGCAAATAAACATGAACTCTCTAAAGCTGTTAACTCACTGCAGGACAAAACAAGTGAACCTGAAACCTCTGGAATAATTGTCGCTCAAAAGAACAACACACAAAACTCTGTAGAGCCTGAAGAAAAAAAAACAGGAGGGAACTGTAGTTTCAGACACACTTAACACTAATGACTAAACAAAGATATCGTCTGTTTATAAAGCAGTTATCATCTTGACAGAATTGACAAAGAACTGTACAGACACCAATGCATCAGCATTCTCGGAGATAACATCTTAAGGAACAAAGAAAGACTTGTTCACTCTTGACACCCCAGGTGCTGTGTATATTGCACTATAGTGCTGCATCGAGAAAACGGACAACCCTATTGATGTGGATTTTTCATTATTGATTATTGTAAAGAAATTGCGACTCCCCCCTTTAGCAGATTAGCTAAATGTTTGCGTAATTTAGGCATAAAAGTTATATTATTGTTGATGTTGTTGTTATCGTTATAGTTCTGGTTAATTTCAAAAAATGGTTAAATATATTTACAGTTTTTGTTGCGTTCGTTATATTTAAATGTTAATAAAGTTTTAAAATGTAACTGTCTAGGAGTACTATATTTTTTTTAAAAATCGGGTGAATGGGGCCTTGAATCGGGTTATTGTCATGTGTGGGCTTTGCAAGTGTACTGCTACAAGATCGGACATTTCAAACTCAAATGCACGTTCTTTTTCTTACCTTTCCGAAGCATGGAGCGCAATAGCAGGCAGAGAAAGGGTGATGCACGTGTTGAACACTGCCTGGCCTGCAAATTGCTGGCAGTGCCCCCCCGCCCGCTCCTGAAAGAGGGCACACACACACCGCCGCCCCGAGTACTTCACAAATCTTTAAAAGACCATGCGCTTGTTCAATGGGAAGTGGATAACATGGCTAAGAGCATTTGCTGGATAATGCATGAATATCGCTGACTTTTCAACGATATTCATGCATTGCGGCCGTTTTTTATCGCATTTGCGATAAACCTTGCTAATAGCAAGGTTTATGTGCGATAAAATTCGCCGATGTGCGGCGATAATTTTTGTCTCTAAACAAGTTAGAGACAAAAATTGCCGCTAGTTGTTGGTAATATGCCCCCGGGTTTTTCCTTGCAGGAATCGGGAAGCGAAAGACTAGCACTGAAATCAGTAGTCTCACGCCTGAATCGGGAGGGTTGGCATGTCTGGATACTCTACAGCTGGGGCCATAAACTACATCCGCAGGGCTAGGTGATAGCCTAGGTCCGGCCTGGACAATCGGACACAGAGGAAGAGGAGTGTCAGAGGGTGCGGTAGTGAATAGGGTGAAAGGGAGGTGTCGAGCCGGCACAGGGTGTGATTCTCAGAGAAGAGCAGCGCAGATGGGGGAAGTATATGGCCCATGCATGAGAGAGAGAGCGGGGTGACCATTGCGTGGGGGAGATGCGTGCGAGGGTGGGGAGCCATGCTGAGAATCGGCGGCGTGCAGAGAGTGGCCCTGGTCAAGGCATCTAAAATGGCTGCCGTGCACGACAAAATTGTGGCATTGGACAAAACGCAAGATGGCGCAGACAATGTTTATCAATAAGGATTCATTTATAACAAAATATTTACTCGCAGTGACAAAATGGTGGTCAACACTTCCTGATTTCCATCGAATCGAACGTTAACAAACGTCACGCAGAAAAAAAAAAAAAAAAAAAGCTCACGCACAGAGCAGTTTTTAACCATATTATCCAATGGAAGGTGGATAACACGGCTAAGAGCATTTGCTGGATAATGCATGAATATCGCTGACTTTTCAACGATATTCATGCATTGTGGCCGATGTGCGGCGATAATTTTTGTCTCTAAACAATTAAAACGAAGCACAAAATGGCGAATTCCCGTTTCGCTACCAGTTTGCGGCCCAGTTCGCGGCCCGTGAAGCGCTTCTACCGTGAAAAATCATTTTTTTTTTCTTTTCCCCACGGGACCCTTTAATAACCCCAACAACATTCCTAGGGGGTCAAGAGGGGGATACCTTGCCCCCTTTCATTAAATTCCCCTTTCGTTTTTCACCTCTTCTTCTCTCTCGATCCTACCGAGAGACAAGATGGCGGCCGCTCCGGACTGTCACGCAGCAAAAAAAAAAAAAGCTCACGCACAGCCGCTGGAAGAGATGTATCAACATATATCAGCCTCCTCAGCCACCCTCAGGAAACATAGGGGATTAGGATACGTCTCCCGCACCCCCTTATACCTAGTAATTTAATTAACGAAGCACAAAATGGCGAATTCCCGTTTCGCTACCAGTTTGCGGCCCAGTTCGCGGCCCGTGAAGCGCTTCTACCGTGAAAAATCCTTTTTTTTTCTTTTCCCCACGGGACCCTTTAATAACCCCAACAACATTCCTAGGGGGTCAAGAGGGGGATACCTTGCCCCCTTTCATTAAATTCCCCTTTCATTTTTCACCTCTTCTTCTCTCTCGATCCTACCGAGAGACAAGATGGCGGCCGCTCCGGACTGTTTAGAATGTTGACAGACACCGGAGAGCCAATCAGCTTTCTGCGCGCAAAGTTCCGAAACGCGAAAAGTAAGCGGACCGGATCGCTGCCCGGAGCGCTGTTACAGATATATATCTTGATTTAAACGTTAATTTCTCAAAATCCACTGAAGCACATATATTGAGACCTAGCAAAGGCACATCGGGCTAACAGTCCCTACAATTTTGCCAAGTTTCGTGCAAATCAATTCAGCCGTTCGAGCTAAAAGTGAGTCCAACCGCCCTATGGAAAACTCAATGTAAAAAACGCGTTTTGGGACCCCCCTTTTTTCTCAGCCCCCCCTTGACGAAACCCCACCAAATTTTCAGGGGCTGCTCAGAAACATAATGTGCCATTTTCCTGAAAATTTCAGCCGATTCCGTCCACAAACGCCAAAGTTATTAGACATAGAATTTTCAGAAATCCCATAGGGAATTAATCCTAACTATATATACCTACTGGCGATAGCCAGTAGGTAATTATATATATATATATATATATATATATATATATATATATATATATATATATATATATTCACTGAAAAAACCATAGGTTATAGACCATATATAGTTAGGGATTAGCATTTAAAAAACCTTATTTTATTTGCACAAAACCATTGAAATTCCATATATAGTTAGTTGCACTAACTATATATCGCGGACCCGCAATCCACTGCTAATGATGTCACATATTACATCATTCATGACATGGTCAGTGACATCACTGATGACATCACTGATGACATCTCAAATGACATCACTGATGACATCACTGATGACATCGCTGATGACAACACCCAGTGACTGTATGTTTCTGTAAAGTTAAAATATGTCTTACATATTGAAGAATGAGTGGATGTATAAGTGTCTGGATGAAGGATTTAGTAGGTGCATGACTGACTGTATGAGAGAATGATTAAATGTGTCTCACTGAGTGTATGGGTTAGTGATTAAAGTGTCTTAATTTGGCAATATTTATTTATGTTGTTCAGTAAACTGCTGCATGTTTAAATCAGTAGCTATATCAGTAACTATATGGGTTATTGAATGGTTGCCCAAGTATTTGTATGGGAGACTGAGTATGTGTGTGGGTGGCTGGGAGGTGTATAACTCTGTGCATAGATGTGTGAGCAGTTGATTCCCTAGGTGTATGGGTTCAAAAGTGCATGTAGAAACAGCTGTATGGACAGTTCACTGTGTGCATGAGTATATTGGTGAGTGAATGGATATCTCAGTGCTACATGTCAAAGTAAGTACATATGTAAAACACACTCCATGTGAGAGTTGACATATATAAATAACTGAACATAAGAGCCAGTGAATGTGTGAGTGGCTGTATGAATCATTGTGAACTTGTATCAAGGATTGTATAACAGAGTAAATATGTGTTACTATATGTTTGAATAAGTAAGGTGTGCATAACTGTATAGTTGAGGAAATGGAGATGTGATTGATTCTTTCCATGACTGACTAGGTGTGTGAGTAACTCCATGGATGTGTGACAGTCTGTGAGTGCCTGTTTACACTGAGTGTATCTAAGGTTATATTAGAGTCTGAAGATGTATTATCACATAAATGATATCATCAGTGATGTAATCAGTAATGTCAAATGAGATGTCAGTGATGTCATCAGTGATGTCATTTGAGATGTCATCAGTGATGTCATCAGTGATGTCATTTGAGATGTCATCAGTGATGTCACTGACCATGTCATGAATGATGTAATATGTGACATCATTAGCAGTGGATTGCGGGTCCGCGATATATAGTTAGTGCAACTAACTATATATGGAATTTCAATGGTTTTGTGCAAATAAAATAAGGTTTTTTAAATGCTAATCCCTAACTATATATGGTCTATAACCTATGTTTTTTTCTGTGAATTTCATTGGTTTTTTAAAAGCTAATATCTATAGCTGTAAAATATATTCTTTATTAAGTGACGTGTCACGTAGCCCGTGAGACGCCTCATGATGCATCGCATAACCGTGACGTATCGTCTCTGCAGCGCAAACCAAACCCAAAACGTAAGCGCGCCAGAACACGCTTAAAGATATATATATATTTTTTTAACCTTAATTAGACAAAATCCACATGTGCACATATCACAAACGTTCAAAAAACACAATATGTCGGACTCCCGTTACGCTGCCGGTTAGCTGCCCGGTTAACGTACCAGGAAGCACCTTTACCGCGAAAAATCGCAATTTTTTTTTCTTTTGCCCCGCAGGGAACTTTAATAGCCCCCTCATCAATCCTAGGGGTTCAGGAGGGGTCTGCCTTACCCCTTTCATTCATTTACACCTTTTTTTTTTCCACCTCTTGTCTCTCGATCCCACAGAGAGACAAGATGGCGGCCGCTCCAGACTGTTTACAATGATAACAGCCAATCAGCTTCGTCTCAGACTCCTGTTACACTGCCGGTTAGCTTCCCGGTTAGCTGCCCGGTTATCTGCCCGGTTCGCGTACCAAGACGCGTCTCTACGGCGAAAAAATCGTTTTTTTTTTGGGTTTTTTGGGCCCCGCGTGGCTTTATAATATCCCCCTCATCAATCCTATGGGGTCAGAAGGGGTCTACCTTGCCCTCTTTCCTTCATTTCCCTCTTTGTTTTGGTCTCCTCTTGTCTCTCTATCCTACCGAGAGACAAGATGGCGGCCGCTCCGGACTGTTTACAATGTTGACAGCCAATCAGCTACTCCTCAGACTCCCGTTACACTGCCGGTTAGCTTCCCGGTTAGCTGCCCGGTTAGCTGCCCGGTTCGCGTACCAAGACGCGTCTCTACGGCGAAAAAAATCGGAATTTTTTTGGTTTTTTTTTGGGGCCCCGCGTGGCTCTATAATATCCCCCTCATCAATCCTAGGGGGTCAGAAGGGGTCTACCTTGCCCCCTTTCCTTCATTTCCCCCTTTGTTTTGGCCTCCTCTTGTCTCTCGATCCTTCCGAGAGGCAAGATGGCGGCCGCTCCGGACTGTTTAGAATGTTGACAGACACCGGAGAGCCAATCAGCTTCGCTTCGCAAAGTTCCGATACGCGAAAAGTTCGCGAACCGGAGCGCTACCCGGAGCGCTGTTACAGATATATATCTTGTTTTAAACGTTAATTTCTCAAAATCCACTGAAGCACATATATTGAGACCTAGCAAAGGCACATCGGGCTAACAGTCCCTACAATTTTGCCAAGTTTCGTGGAAATCCATTCAGCCGTTCGGGCTAAAAGTGAGGCCAACCGCCCTATGGAAATTAACATGGGAAAAACGCGTTTTGGGACCCCCCTTTTTTCTCGGCCCCCCCTTGACGAACCCCCCCCCCCAAATTTCCAGGAGCTGCTCAGAAACAAAATGTGCCATTTTCCTGAAAATTTCAGCCAATTCCGTCCACAAACGCCAAAGTTATTAGGCATAGAATTTTCAAAAGTTCCTTAGAGAAAAAATCCTAACTATATATACCTACTGGCTATCGCCAGTAGGTAATTAATATATATATATATATATATATATATATATATATATATATATATATATATATATCCTACTGGCGGTCGCCAGTAGGTATATATAGTTAGGATTTTTTCTCTATGGAACTTTTGAAAATTCTATGCCTAATAACTTTGGCGTTTGTGGACGGAATCGGCAGAAATTTTCAGGAAAATGGCACATTTTGTTTCTGGGGGCCGAGAAAAAAGGGGGGGTCCCAAAACGCGTTTTCCCCATTCATTTTTCCATAGGGCGTTTGGCCTCACTTTTGGCTCGAACGGCTGAATGGATTTGCACGAAACTTGGCAAAATTGTAGGGAATGTTAGCCCGATGTGCCTTTGCTGGGTCTCAATATATGTGCTCCAGTGGATTTTGAGAAATTAACGTTTAAAAAAACAGATATATCTGTGACAGCGTCCTGGATAGCGCTCCAGTTCGCGTACTTTTCACGTAACGGAGCTTTGCTAAGCGAAGCCGATTGGCTCTCCGGTGTCTGTCAACATTCTAAACAGTCCGTAGCAGCCGCCATCTTGTCTCTCAGTAGGATCGAGAGACTAGAGGAGGCCAAAACGAAGGGGGAAATGAAGGAAAGGGGGCAAGGTAGACCCCTTCTGACCCCCTAGGATTGATGAGGGGGATATTAAAGTGCCCTGCGGGGCCAAAAAAAAAATTGTGTTGAGGATGCTAATATATGTTGATACTTGTCTTCCAGCGGCTGCGCGTGAGCGCTTTTTTTTTTTTTTTGCTGCGTGACGTCTGTTAACGTTCGATTCGAAGGAAATCGGGAAGTGTTGACCGCCATTTTGACACTGCGAGTAAATATATTGTTAAAAATAATTGTTATAAATTAATCCGTATTGATGTCTGCGCCATCTTGCTTTTTTTTCAATGCCACACTTTTGTCGTGCACGGCAGTCATTTTAGATGCCTTGACCAGACCAACTCTCTGCACGCCGCCGATCCTCAGCATGGCTCCCCACCCTCGCAAGCATCTCCCCTACGCACTGGTCACCCCCGCTCTCTGTCTTATGCATGGGCCATAAACCTCCCCCCATCTGCGCTGCTCTTCCCTGAGAATCACACCCTGTGCCCGCCCGACACCACCCTTTCACCCTATTCACTACCGCACCCTCTGACACTCCTCTTCCTTTGTGTCCGATTGTCCAGGCCGGTCCCAGGCTATCACCTAGCCCTGCGGATGTAGTTTATGGTCCCAACTGTAAAGAATCACCCCTCTTCAAAGGAGTTACAGTAGATCAAGGCCCCCACCCGATGAGATCCGTCACACCACACGCGTTCCTACTATCTGATAACCATCCTGTATTGTGATTGGGGAGGGGATTCTCACTGTGAGGGTGTGTGGGACCGAACCTGAAGCGGAAGATTCCAGGGATGCCTTTTTGTACATCAAAGTCTTCACAATTATGTGTCACATTAAAATATATAGCACTCCAACAAAGTAGTAGGTTTATAACACTTTAATAACTTATAAATATATACATCGCAACAAAAACAGTAAACACCTTAAAATTTTATTATTAAAACAGAAGCAACAATGGTCAGTAGCGGTCTGTTGTGCGAATAGTTCCAAGGCAGCACAACGTGCTGAGTTGTGGACGGCACCCAGGTGAAGAACCATCCCTTCTTTAAACCCCATGGTGACCAACTATAGTTTATTCTCTATTTCGTTCCCTTGCCATAACAAAATAAAAGTCTTGGGTTATTTATGGAAGGGAAGACTTTTTGTTTCTTCCAATTTTTTTTAAAAAACAAAGGTTTAAGGAAAGGCAACCCTTAATGTGCATGTTTTCCACAGAAATTTGCCTTTGAAAACTAGAGGCAATAAGTAAGGCCGAAATCTGTATTTTGTTTTTGGATACACATGTTATTTGTGTCTGTGTATTCATTTTTATGAATGACTTTATATGGAATGGTTAAAATAACTTATGATGCAACTTAACAGGAAAGATCACAAACATTTCAATGAGTGCTATGTCCCAGGTTTACATAAAGTAGTGTTTACCTAGAGTGGTGCTGTGTAGGACACTCTGAATGGAAATTAACCAGAACTATAACCATAACAACAACAACAACAACAACAACAATAATAATATAACTTTTATGCCCAAATTACGCAAAGATTTAGCTAATCTGCTACAGGGGGGGAGTCGCCATTTCTTTTGATAATTTATTCACCCATCCGTAGCCTCTCTAATCTAGATTACAATGTGTTTGTTGCTGTCGCTAGCTGATGAAAAAACTAAAGTGATAACTTCCTCATCCTTAATTTGTCTTTCTTTGTTCCTTAAGATGTCATCTGTGTCAACCTCTTCCGAGAATGCTGATGCGTTAGGGATTTCCTTGTGTTTCTTAATAGTATTGGTGTCTGCACACTTCTTTGTCAATTCTGTGAACATGACAGCTGCTTCATAGACAGACGATATCTTTGTTAAGTCATTAGTGTTAAGTGTGTCTGAAACTACAGTGCCCTTCTGTTTTACTTTCCTCAGACACTACAGAGTTTTGTGTGTTGTTCTTATGAGCGACAATTATTCCAGAGGTTTCAGGTTCACTTGTTTTGTCCTGCAGTGAGTTAACAGCTTCAGAGACTTCATGTTTATTTGCTATGTCCTGCTGTGCGTCAACTGCTTCAGAGACGTCAGCCTCATTTGTTATGTTTGACTATATCCTGGACCTGCCCGGCCGCGCCCAAAATGGCGCCAGTATAAATGGGACTCGTAACTCCTTGTTGTGTACTGGTTGCCCAACCTTGATATCACGAGATACGTATGCAGTTTTGAAGCACATGGCGAGCAGGGACGAGAATTGATTGAACATTTTGACATCCCTATTGATATTAAGTTCTGATGTGTTATTGATTACTGTACTATTGAAAGATCAAATTAACGTCACTCATGGTACTTGCCCGCTTTTGCTGCACTGTGCCTCGTCAGTAGCGGTCTGTTGTGCGAATAGTCCCAAGGCAGCAGAACGCGCTAAGATCTGGACGGCACCCAGATGATGTTCAGTAAGTTGCCGCACTGGTTTTGGTATCCTACAATGCTGCTCCGAAAAACGGCATGGGGCGCCTCGGGGGGGGGACGGGGGGAGGCTGCGTGAATGGGCCTCCCCAGGTGGAGGCTCGTCTGCTGTAGTGGGGCGCCCCTTTACCGTTTCAGTTGCCATTCCGCCCGCTTTTGCTACACTGTGCCTTTTCCGCCATTCAGCTGTTTACCGCCCGCTCTTGCGGCTACAGCGTCTCGCTCACCATGTAGTTGAGTTGCTCCCACTCTTGCGGTGCAGCGATAGGCGGCTGCCACAGGACTCTTAAAATGGCGGCCGGCTCTTCGGATTTGGGCCTGGTCCACTAAAATGGCCCTGGGACACCTTGGAACTCGGACGCTTGTCTGCTAGGGCTTGGGCTCCATTCTCGAAAGCGTCCCCTCAGCCTTGAAGATTCTACAAAAGTCTTGGGGGCCCCCCGACTCCCGCAGGCTTGCGGTGGGGAGCGGCTGCCAGGATTGCTTGCGGAATGGCCACGACGGAGCTACGAGATGGTGGTGCACTCATGCTGACACCAGCTTTAGTCTGAAACTTCCAGAAACACTGTAGACTATCAATTCGATGAGTTCCGGTGGAGCCCCAACGTGACCCGGTAGGGAAGAACTTGCCCTCCCCTTTTTTGAGTGATGGTTCTTGTTGCCTGTTCCCTCTGTTGTCATCTAACGGAACCTTTTTTGATTGCCGAGTGAGAAAAAAAAAGGTGGGTCTTTCATCGTTTGGGAAAAAAAAATGTTTTAATCCAATGAAAAGTGTTATTTTTAGGTCATATGATCAAGCCTTCCATCATTAGGAAGCCAAAAGTAAAATGAACCAATGAAAAGTTTTATTAACAAGTCACATGACCTGTTATGCTTACGTTACATGCTGCGCGCCGCGCTCTGGATCGTTTACGGGAAGCTGCGCCTTGCGCACCGGAGCACTTCCGGGTGCGCTAACGCGGCGCGTCATATGACGCATTACACGACAACGCAGGTCCAGAATATAGTCAAAATGTCTCCACCAACCAGCGGTCAGAATACAACCCCTTTCAGCAGTCCAAAAAGTTCTGTTAAATGACAACAGAAGGGATAGGCAACAAGAACAATCAGTCAAAGAGGGGAGGGCAAGTTCTTCTCTACCGGGTCACGTTGGGGCTCCACCGGAACTGATTGAATTGGTAGTCTACAGTGTTTCTGGTTGTTTCAGATTGAAGCTGGCGTCAGCATGAGAGCACCCAATTCTAAAACAGTAAATGCTTGGATAACAATCAATCAAATGTAGAGGGAAGCAGCACGACGGGTTACAATGGGGGCAAAGGCTTACATTACCTACCCTTCACTATCTGCAAAGAGAGAATACTCCTAAAAGAAAAGAGGAGGGGGGGCAGCGTTCAAAGCACATCAGCGTGCATAAATACGAAAATGTTTTTAGCTACCACGTACTTAACATTTTACAGCTTTTGATATTTGCTATTAAAAAACCATTGAAATTCACTGAAAAAACCATAGGTTATAGACCATATATAGTTAGGAATTGGCATTCACAAAACCTTAATTTACTCACACAAAACCATAGAAATTTGCATATATAGTTAGTTGCAATAACTATATATCGCGCACCCGCAATCCACTGCTGATGATGTCACATATTACATCATTCATGACATGGTCAGTGACATCACTGATGACATCACTGATGACATCACTGATGACATCTCATTTGGCATTACTGATCACATCACTGATAATATCATTCATGTGATAATACGATGAACCTCTTCAGACTCTAATATAACCTTAGATATAATCAGTGTAAACAGACACTCACAGATTGTCACTCATCCATGGAGTTACTCACACATCTATTCAGTCATGAAAAGAATCAATCACTCCTCCATTTCCTCAACTATACAGTTATACACACCTTACTAATTCAAACATATTCTAACACATATTTACTCTCTTATACAATCTCTGATACAAGTTCACAATGATTCATAAAGCCACTCTCACATTCACTGGCTCTTATGCTCAGTTATTTATATATGTGAACTCTCACATGTACTGTGTTTTACATATGTACTTACTTTGACATGTAGCACTGAGATATCCATTCACTCACCAATACACTCATGAACACAGTCAACTGCCCATACAGCTGTTTCCACATGCACGTTTGAACCCATACATCTAGTGAATCAACTGCTCACACATCTATGCACAGAGTCATACACCTCCCAGCCACCCACACACATACTCAGTCTCCCATACAAATACTTGGGCAACCAATCAATAACCCATATAGTTACTCATATAACTACTGATTAACACATGCAGCAGTTTACAGAACAACAGACATAATGATGCACAAATTAAGACAGTTTAGTCACTAACCCATGCACTCAGTGAGACACATTTAATCACTCTCCCATACAGTCAGTCATGCACCTACTAAATCCTTCATCCAGACACTTATACATCCACTCATTCTTCAATATGTAAGACATAATTTAACTTTCCAGAAACATACAAACACTGGTTGATGTCATCAGTGATGTCATCAGTGATGTCACTGACCATGTCATGAATGATGTAATATGTGACATCATCAGCAGTGGATTGCGGGTGCGCGATATATAGTTATTGCAACTAACTATATATGCGAATTTCTATGGTTTTGTGCGAGTAAATTAAGGTTTTGTAAATGCTAATTCCTAACTATATATGGTCTATAACCTATGGTTTTTTCAGTGAATATACATATACATATATATATATATATATATACATATATATATATATATATATATATATATATATATATATATATATATTACCTACTGGCGGTCGCCAGTAGGTATATATAGTTAGGATTTTTTCCCTATGGGATTTCTGAAAATTCTATGCCTAATAACTTTTGCGTTTGTGGACGGAATTGGCTGAAATTTTCAGGAAAATGGCACATTTTGTTTCTGAGCAGCCCTTGAAAATTTGGGGGGGTTTTGTGGAGGGGGGGCCGAGAAAAAAGGGGGGTCCCAAAACGCCTTTTTCCCATGTTAATTTCCATAGGGCGGTTGGACTCACTTTTAGCCCGAACGGCTGAATGGATTTTCACGAAACTTGGCAAAATTGTAGGGACTGTTAGCCCGATGTGCCTTTGCTAGGTCTCAATATATGTGCTTCAGTGGATTTTGAGAAATTAACGTTTAAATCAAGATATATATCTGTAACAGCGCTCCGGGCAGCTATCCGGTTAGCGAACCTTTCGCGTATCGGAACTTTGCGATGAGAAGCTGATTGGCCCTCCGGTGTCTGTCAACATTCTAAACAGTCCGGAGCGGCCGCCATCTTGTCTCTCGGTAGGATCGAGAGACAAGAGGAGGCCAAAACAAAGGGGGAAATTACCATAAGGGGGCATAGTAGATCCTCGTTGACCCCCTAGGTTTTATGTGGAGGTTTTAAAAGGGCCTAGGAGGGTCCAAAAAAAAAAAAAAATTTTTTTTTTGCGTGGTAAGCGCCAAGTTCGCGAACCGGAAAGCGTTCTGGGCAGCGAACTTTATGGATAAAAGAATGAAAGACTTTTCTAATGCTGTATGTTAATTGTTTGTTGTTTTTCTTGTTTTTTTTTTGTTTTCTTTTTTTTAAAGTGTTTTTTTTATTTTGATTCTTTTTCATAATTTATTAAACTTTCTAACATTTCAGTGTCTGAAATGTCATTATTTTCTTGAAATATTGTTTGCAATCTGTGAGGTTGCAAAATGTCCTCATTTGCAAGGAGGACATCTACTGCTTGGACACATTGCAGCAGTTCATTATCCAAGCTTTCATCCATAAATTCCATGTCAATTTGTTCAATTAATTCCTGGCTGCTCTCTTGCAGGTCCATCTCAAAAGAAACTTGCTGCTCGCCTTCCATTTTGCCTGAAATTTGGATTAAAAAAATATATATTAGTAGAGATAGGGCACTGTTGGGATTAATTTTAGATAGGCAGTTTTTATCAGTGAATTTATCTTTTGGCAGTGTATAGTATGAGAGTGGAAATAGGACTATAAAAAAGTGTATGTGATTTAACCAAGACAAGTCTTACTCCATTGATAACTATAACAGAGAAGTCTATCTAAATACATTACTACTACAGAGGGATAGTGTATATCTAGCAGAAAAAGTCTACTATATTAAGTTATAGTGCACAATATATTAAATTATAACTTACCTTCACAAAGAAGTTGAAGTTTTTTGAAGCTATTGAAATAGGAGGTACAACAAGAAGTAGTAGTCAAAATGGCTGTGTTTCCTTCTCTCCCTTTATATATATACAGGTATATAACCAATCAAATGTCAGGTAATAAAAGTAGAAAATGAAAGTAACATTTTCATTGGTTGTCAATTCCAACAATTCAGATGTGTTTTGTGAAGTAATTTACCTCACGGTACTTGGAGAGGTCTACAGGCTAAATGGCTAAATGGAATTTCAATGAAATTTGTGAGAATGGAAGGGATTGTTATGTAGTATGAGCTAATCTATATTTGGTGAGAGTGTCTCTAGTCGTTTTTCTGTAAATTACTTTCCCGCCTTTTTTTAGGACCGCTTTCCGGAAAGCGGCCCGGTTAGCGAACCTTAAGCGTCACGGGAGTCCACCATTTTGTGTTTCGGTCGCATTAAGATACAAGATGGAGGGCAAATAATGTTTAGAATGGGTAGAAGGGGTCATGGTAGACTTATCTTGACCCCCTAGGTTTTCTGAGCGTGGCTGAGGAGGCTTATATGTGCGGAAAAAAAACTTTTTTAAAAAAAATCCGCGAGGTTAGCTTTCGGTTAGCGAACCGGGTAGCGCTCCGGGGAGCGAATTTTGTGGAAAATTAGTGAAAAAAGTTAGAGAAAAATAATAATTGTGAGTGATCAGATGTAGGGTAGCTCTGAGAAGAGCTTTTGGGTTTATGGTACATTTAGGTACTTATAAGTAGGTACCAATGCACAGTCTTAAATTCAGAATGAAAATTCTGTTGCCCTCATCTGAGAAGTGAACTCCATCTCCTCTGTAAATATCTTGCATGTAGTAACGCAAGTTATTGTTGTACAGAGAGCCCATTCCATGGTCTCTCATGTAAGCTGAAACAGATTTGTTTACATGCTTCCTCGCTTTCTCAATTTGTGGACAAAATTGGTTGGACCACCTCCATTTCTGTCTTTGGCATATATTGGAATATACCAAGGCAGTTTGAGGAAAAAGTGCCATTAATTGCTCAAAGGTGTCCTTTAAAAGCATTTCCAGACCTACCCCTGTCAAAGTGCCCAAATCATTACCTCCACAGTGCACTATTAACAGGTCAGGTTTTGGCAAATGCATAAAGGTTTTCACCAATGGTATCAATTGGTGACATTTTAATCCTCTTTGGCCCAACCACTTAATTTCCACATCTTGTAAATTGAGGTTAGGTAAATTTCTGCTCTCAGCATACCTTTGAGCCCAGTGGATGTAACTATGTCCAACAATCCAGACCTTAAACATGGTGGGAGAAGGTTGTTCTGCAGTCAGATGAAGTGTGGTAATGAAAGGGCAGTTGAAACAGTAGGAGTTTCTAAAGAAAAAAAACTGTGGATTTACAATGCTAATGATTCATTAGCAGTGATTGGTGCATTTCCATTTCTGAAAACAGAAAGTTAGGGTGCATGGATGTGTTCTTTGAAAGATGTAATTTGAATGGTCAAGGAAGAAACATTTATTGAAAGATTGCTCTGGATACGCAGGTGCACTGAGAGTTCAGAGTTCAATTGAAACATTGTTGTGTGAATTTGCAAACATGAGAGGTCTTCCAGGAGGTGGTTGCTATGGAAACAAGGGAGAGAGGGCAGAGGGGGGAAGGGTTTTGATTTGAAAAAAGTGAGGGAAGAGGTATGATTGGCTAATATGAGAGATATGTGAAATGAATATCTGTATTTCTGTGCTTTCAATAGCTGCAGCCTTTGGAGTGCATCCTTTTTCTTCTGCTGAAGACAATTTGGTGTATTTCTGAGACTGTTTTCAAAACTCAAACAATATTTGCTAAGGTGAGAAAAGATTTATTTAATTTAGATAGAGAATAGTATGATTTAAGGAGAAAATGATGAAGAAAGCTGTGTTTTTAAAATGTGGTTTTGTCTCTAGTGATATAGTAATAGAATTAGTTTTATAGAGAAATTGTAATTGCATATTTGGTGTAACATTCTGGCATGCAGTAACACAAGTTATTGTGGTACATGGAGCCCATTCCATGGTTTGTTATGTAAGCTGAAACAGATATGTTGTTTTTAAAAACGATTTAAGAAATCAATTACATTTCTGGATATGTACTGCTAGAGCTTCATAGGTTGTTTTGAGCCATATTTATAAGGTATTTGAGTGTCTAAGATGTTATGTTTTCCTTTTAAAATGTAAAGTGTTCCTCATGGGGCAAGTGTCTTGTAAATACGCTCCCACTTGTGCTTGGCAAATTTAGATTTTGATTATGGGAGTTACCTAGCCATGTTAATAGTGTCCCAAAAATGGTGCTAGGGAATTGCAGAAAACACTTTCATGTGTCTCAAGGACATTTTTAGTCATTTCTTCATGAATGCAGGTATACAATTGATTTATATGCTGTGTTTAAAAACGAATTTTGAAATCAATTAAATTTCAGGATATGTACTGTTAGAGCTTCATAGGTTGTTTGGGGTCATATTTAGAAGGCATTTTAGTGTCTTTGATGTTATTTTTCCCTTTTTAAATGGAAAGCGTTCCTCATGGGGCCCTGAGCAGTTCTTAGCCATGTTATTTAATAGGAAGTGGATAACATGGCTAAGAGCATTTGCTGGAAAATGCATGAATATTGCTGACTTTTCTGCGATGTTATGTTTACCTTTTTAAATGGAAAGTGTTCCTCTTGGGGCAAGTGTCTTGTAAATACGCTCCCACTTGCGCTTGGCAAATTTAGATTTTGATTATGGGAGTTACCTAGCCATGTTAATAGTGTCCCAAAAATGGTGCTAGGGCATTCCAGAAAACACTTTCATGTGTCTCAAGGACATTTTTAGTCATTTCTTCATGAATGCAGGTATACAATTGATTTATATGCTGTATTTAAAAACGAATTTTGAAATCAATTAAATTTCAGGATATGTACTGTTAGAGCTTCATAGGTTGTTTGGGGTCATATTTAGAAGGCATTTTAGTGTCTTTGATGTTATTTTTCCCTTTTTAAATGGAAAGCGTTCCTCATGGGGCCCTGAGCAGTTCTTAGCCATGTTATTTAATAGGAAGTGGATAACATGGCTAAGAGCATTTGCTGGAAAATGCATGAATATCGCTGACTTTTCTGCGATATTCATGCATTGCGGCCGTTTTTTTCGCATTTGCGAGCAGTTCTTAGCCATGTTATCCAATGGGAGGTGGATAACATGGCTAAGAGCATTTGCTGGATAATGCATGAATATCGTTGACTTTTCAGCGATATTCATGCATTGCGGCTGTTTTTAATCGCATTTGTGATAAACAATTACATTTCTTGATATGTACTTTTAGAGCTTCATAGGTTGTTTGGGGCTATATTTAGAAGGCATTTTAGTGTCTTTGATGTTATGTTTACCTTTCTAAATGGAAAGCGTTCCTCTTGGGGCAAGTGTCTTGTAAATACGCTCCCACTTGCGCTTGGCAAATTTAAATTTTGATTATGGGAGTTACCTAGCCATGTTAATAGTGTCTCAAAAATGGTGCTAGGGCATTCCAGAAAACACAATCATGTGTCTCAAGGACATTTTTAGTCATTTCTTCATGAATGCAGGTATACAATTGATTTATATGCTGTGTTTAAAAACGAATTTTGAAATTAATTAAATTTCAGGATATGTACTGTTAGAGCTTCATAGGTTGTTTGGGGTCATATTTAGAAGGCATTTTAGTGTTTTTGATGTTATTTTTCCCTTTTTAAATGGAAAGCGTTCCTCATGAGGCCCTGAGCAGTTCTTAGCCATGTTATTTAATAGGAAGTGGATAACATGGCTAAGAGCATTTGCTTGAAAATGTATGAATATCGCTGATTTATCTGCGATATTCATGCATTGCGGCCGTTTTTTTTCACATTTGCAAGCACTTCTTAGCCATGTTATCCAATGGGAGGTGGATAACATGGCTAAGAGCATTTGCTTCAAAGGTTGTTTGGGGTTATACACCATTTTTGGGAAATTATTAACATGCCTATCTAACTCCCATAATCAAAATCTAAATTTGCCAACCGCAAGTGGGAGCGTATTTACAATAAATTTGCACCATGAACAACGTAAAATAGCATACTAGACACTCAAATGCCTTATAAATATGACCCAAAACATCTTATGAAGCACTAGTAGTGCATATTTCCAGAAATGTATTGGTTTTCATTTAATGATTTACTTCATTGGTAGGCCTTCACATGTTTTTTTACCTTGGTTTTTTTCAGTGATAATCTTATCTGCAACCATGTGTTGGCCTCACCTCAAATAAACAAAACAGGTGATGGACTGAATGTGGATCAATGACACACATTCACCCTAGTCTAAAGATCTGGGCCTAAACAAATCTTTAGATAGGCTACATCTTATCGTCATCCTGAATTAATGATTTAAAATATTAGGGAGTGATTTATGAGTGTTGTATGCCTGTTTTGTACCATTGAGTGTCATTTTTGTGATGCAGTGCTGGTGGAAAATATTTGCTATGTTAAATAATTAGTACGGCATTAAGTTTTAGATGACTGTTATTTATTTACTGTTTGGTAATAGTGGTTAATAACATTTTATATTATATTTTTCCACAGATTCAACTGCAGATTCTTTCATAGTTTGTAAAATGCCTTCCAAAAGTAGAATAAGAAAGGCTAGAAAACGTCAAAGACAGCAGGATGATGTTTTATTGCAGCAGTCCTCTTCCCCAAATACTTGTCAAAACACCAAGAAAGGTCCGGGTAAGAGCACGAAATCATTCTTAAGAAATATTTGTAGTAAAAAAAGTTTTGCTCAAAAAAAGTTTCAGTTCACAAAAAGAAAAGTAATTTAAATGGAAAGGAGAGACCCATCACAAATGTTACTGGTAGAGGAAGAGATAACTCTGTGCATGATAGTAGAAGGAAACAACAGTTTAGGGACATTCGAAATCGAATGTTCCGTAATAGGATATTAGTTAATTTATTGAAAAATATTAAAAAGAAAGGCCAACAGAAAGCGGCATTTTATAAGAAGAAGAAAAATGTAGAGAAAATTATTGATCATGCTTTTGAAATTAAGCGAAAGTTGTTTATTTTGGTAATCAATAGAATTAGGAAACTAAGCAAGGTAATTTCTGATTTAAAAACAAAAAGTAGATGGAAGAGAGTAGTAAATCGTACTAACTTTTGTGAAGTTTTTTCCGGAGAATGGATGCATAGTTCAAGTTCTGAGGCATTTTTTAATGAGGAGACTTATTTTCAGGATAATGATTTGGTGCATGCAGTTGACATCAGTGGTCGAGCTTATGAAGTGAAGGATGGTTGTCCAGTTGAAAAAGAACAACTTGTGACAACAGAGACAGAAGAGGCGCTAAGTGATGAGGTTTTAGGAAGACGTCCTAAGGGTCCTGTGTACATTTGGAAGTGTAGTTCTATTTGCAGTGTGCGACAGGTTTCCATCAATTTGCTTTGTGATTTTATACGGACATTTAATAAGAAAAGTTTGAAGCAGAAAATGAAGTTGTTGCAAGATTTAGATCCTTGCAGAGTGAGACAAATGACAGGTTTGCGTGGTCATTCACTGGCTTGTCTTTCCAGGAGAGTATGCCAGAGTGTTTTTCATCATTTCAGGATGCTAGCAGTGCATCATAATAAAGTGAGAAAATTAGTGAGAATGTTGTATTATGCTAAGAGTCCAGCAATTATGCTTAAACAATTATGTGCTGCTCTTTTGCATGGTTCTGAAATAGATGTGAAGAATATTTGTGAAGAAATTGAGTTTTGTTACTTTGGTAGTAAAGATGAGAATGTTCAAATTGACCCAGAAGTAGAGGGTAATGTGGAAGATAATGTACAGGTTTCCAGTACAGATAATTTTCAGAAGGAAATTGCCACGTTTCAGATGAAATCAAGTGAGAGGCCTAATTTCACTTGTGTATGTTGTCGACGCACTTATTATAAGAATCAGACTAAGGTAGTGGATTTATATGCAAAAAGTGAAAGGGAAAATAATAGTGAATGGAAGGATTTTGCCACATACTTGATGGTAGAAAATTATTTTGATTTGGGATCGGATCAACGTGTGTGTACTTATTGTTGTAATAAATTAAACCAAAACCAGATGCCTGCTAGGGCAGTTCATAATAATCTGGAATTGGTTGAGATTCCTTCTGAATTGAAGGATTTAAATACTTATGAATCTATTTTGATTCAAAGTATCCATCCCTTTCAGGCTATTGTAAGAATGGAGCCAAAGACAGGGAAGTTGCCTCCAGCAGATTTCCAGAGAGGATTAAAGGGAAGAGTTGTTTATTTGCCTCTAGATTTGAACAAAAACATTAACACAATTGGAATAGAAAAAGTGGAAGAGGAACCTCTGGTTATCTTGGTTAATGGGGTTCCGACAAAGAATAAGAAAATATGGCAAGATTTAGTGGATGTTAGGAAAGTCAAAAAGGCAACAGTGTATTTGAAGAAAAATAATAAGTACTATAAGAATGTATATGTTGCAGAAGAGGAAGTAAGTGATGAAGAGGATAGCGATTTGTGTGCTGGCCAAATTGAGAAAGTACAGGCCTCTAAAAGTGAAGAAATATATGAACATTATAGTGTTCATCCTTTGCATTCCAAGGAAGTCATGGGGAATGCTATTGAGTTGTTTCAAATGAAACAAGCCAAAGGGAGTCCCATTAGTGTTTGGGAGGAAAGTTTGGAAGCTCGGTGTTTCCCACAGCTATTTCCCACAGGTCAAGGAGGAAGATATGATGAGCGACCTCATCAAATTCCTGCGTCTGAATACCGGACTTTACGATTGTATGCAGCAGATCCTAGGTTTCGGCAATGCATTCCCTATTTGTTTCATCTCCTGTTTGAAAGCGATCTGTCTGGACTGTCATATGCAGTGAACCACATCTTAAAAAGTGGTATACAGATGCGAAACATCTCGGCAAGTGACTTTATGCATAAAGTCAATGTCCAAGACAGTATTTTGGATTCTCACTTAATTAATCTCATGGCGTGTCAGCGTGGTACTAATGAGTACTGGTACCGTTGTCATGGTGATTTAAAATGTATGCTGAGGAACTTAGGAACTCCAACATGGTTCCTCACTCTGAGCTGTGCCGAGTATGGCTGGGAAGACTTACTTGAATTTCTACGAGAGGCAAATGGAAATATTGAAAACATTGAATTCAAGACACCTGGAGAACTGTGTTCTTTGGATCCAGTGAATGTATGCAGGTACTTCAATCATAGATTTGAAGCTATGATGTCTTTCATCACAAATAAAAAGAATCCACCTCTTGGAGAGGTGTTGGATTTCTTCTGGAGAAAGGAGTACCAAGCAAGAGGTGCCCCTCATATACATATGTTGTTGTGGATCAAGGATGCACCTAAATTTGGAACAGATCCGGATGACTTAGTGATGAATTTCATCGAACAGTATTCTACGTGTGCTGTTCCAAACGCAACGGAGAAGAAAAGTCTAAGAGAACAAGTTCTACGTTTCCAAAGCCATCGTTGTGGAAAGTACTGTCGTCGTAAATTCAGAAACAAGGACAAGTTCTACACCAAATGTCGTTTCAACTTTCCACGACCGGTGATTTCTAAAGGAAGAGTGAACAGTTTGATGTCTTCGCTGCGACATAATGTGACGAGGAAATCACCCAAGAATACATACAATTTGAAAAGGAACGAAGAGTCCAAGTACATCAATGACTACAACCCAGTGATTTTGTCCATGTGGAATGCTAACATGGATATACAGTTTGTGGCTGACAACTGTATGGCTGTGGCTCGGTATGTGACATCTTACATCACCAAAAAAGAAAAGACCGAACTGAAGGATATGTGGGAGGACATTTCTCATGAAAAGAGCCTCAGCAAGAAGTTGTACAGTTTCAGTCTGAAGATGTTGTCGCATCGAGAAATCGGAGCTTACGAATGTTCTGACCGGTTGTCTTCAGCAAGTCTCTATGCCAAATCCAGGAGTCTCGTTTGGGCGAGTCTTGGTCTTGCTGCAACGCGAAATCGAGTTCTAAAACCTGTCCGGGAAATTGAGTATTTGGCAGAAAAGGAACCAAACAGTACCGACATTTTGAAGACCAACATGTTGGATACATATTATCCAAATCGAAGCAGTCACCTTGAGAATGTTTGTCTATATGAGGTTCTCCAAAATTATATATTCAAGAGGAACATCAAAGAAGATATTGAGAAAGGAGTGTATGCTGTAATTGGAAGTGAGGGATGCCTGGTCAAGCAAAGAAAATGCCAATTAGTAAACCATCGAAAATTGAGTGGTGAATCTCCAGAAAAAAAGGAGTTTTTTTATTTAGCACTTTTGCAACTTTTCAAGCCTTGGCGTGCAGAAGAGGAACTGCTTGGAGATTTCCTCTGTTACGAAGACTCTTTCAATGCAGCCAAGGAGTCCATAGAATGTCCTGCTTTTTCTAAATATCAAGAAATGCTAACTTTGGAAATTGAGCAGGAAGCAACGATTGCAGCCGAGATTGCCAGAGACAGTTCTCAGGACAGTCAGAGTTCTGTTTCATTGAGTCAAGATCCACTTGGAGGACCTATTATCGAAAATGAAGCTGCCACTGCTATGAATGAAGTGGAAAGAGCCATGGCACATGCTCAGGAGGATTCAGTTAACTTAGAAGACTTGGAAAAACAACTCAACGTTGAGCAGAGGAAAATATATGATGAAGTTACCACGGAAATTGAGCACGGATTAAGTCATGAGAAGAACAAGTGCTCATGTACATCGTTGAAGCCTGTCCGACTGTACGTGAGTGGAGAAGCGGGAACTGGAAAAAGTTTCCTCATTAAAGCAATCTCTTGTTATTTGCAGGAAAGGACTGAGTCATCGCTGTCTTGTGTTGTCACCGCTCCTACTGGACTGGCAGCACATAACATTAAAGGTATTACTTTGCATCGTCTACTGATGCTGCCGGTGGAGCATGACAACAAATTACAATACAACAAGTTATCTGGAGATGCTTGCTGTGAAGTTTCAAGAGTCTTGAGGAAAATGAAACTACTTATCATTGACGAAGTAAGCATGGTTTCCAATGTCATGCTTGCCTTTGTGCATTTGAGAATGCAAGAAGTACTTAAAACTGAATATGATGTGTTATTTGGTGGGAAACACATCATTGTTTTCGGAGATCTTCTGCAGCTGACACCAGTAAAAGGTCAACCTGTGTTCAAAATACTCACGCATGAAGATACCAGGAAGTGCCTAGGGAGCATTGGCAACGTCAATATATGGTTAAACTTCAATTATGCAGAACTGCATCAAAATATGCGTCAGGCAAAGGATGAAGATTACAAGAATATTCTACAAGATATTAGAATTGGAAAAGTGACTGAGCATGGGAAAGAAGCTTTAAATGCACGATTACTGTTAAATTTATATCCCAAACAAGAGATTGTGCCTGAGAATATTTTTCAGAAAATTACTGAGAAGAAATCCGGGATATGTCTCATGCCAACTCTTGCAGAATGTGCCATCTTCAACAACAAAATGTTGAATTTAGAAAAGCAAGAGATTGTGAAACTTGAAGCTATCGACAAATTAGAGCATATGGGATCAACAATTATTTTGTCAGACAATTTGAAATCAAAATTGGATTCATTAGAGAAGACTATATCTAAAACAGCGGGTTTTGAAAAGACTTTGAATGTGTGTTTAAATTGCCGAATTATTTTGAGAAGGAATGTACATGTAGAAAGAGGTCTGGTAAATGGATCAATGGGTAATGTTGTTGATTTTGAGAAATACAGAAATAGAGATGGAATAGAATTTTTAAGAATTAAATTTGATGGCATTGAGGAAGTACAGCAAATTGGTCGTTGTTCTGCTAGGTTTTTGCTTGTTAAAGATTTATATGTTCGCCGTAAACAGTTTCCTGTTTGCTTGGCATATGCGGTGACAATCCATAAATCGCAAGGTTTAAGTGTAGACTGTGCATTGGTGAATATTGGCAGTTCTGTGTTCAAGGAGGGTATGGCATATGTGGCATTGTCACGAGTTAGAACTTTATCGGGATTGTACTTGATTGACTGTGATGTCACAAACATTTGTGCGGATCTAGATTGTGTTAAGGAATACAATAGGTTAAGAAGAGAGTATGCGCCACATTTGCCTCAATATCCTTTGTTTGAGAAACGTGTGGTAGGCCGCAAACGTAGAAATAGCAGTAATAGTAGGGAGGTTGTTGCAAAAAGACTAAAAGTCAATGAACCGAAAATTGTTAGCAGAAAGAAAGTGGATTCTGTTGAAGATGTTGTCGGTTTTCAATTTGAAAACAGTTCTGGTGTCAACTGCTATGCAAATGTAGTGGTTAATGTTCTCTTTTCACTAGAGAGTTTAAAAGAACAGATTCTGTTGAATTCTGAACAAATTTTATGCTGTTTGTTGAATTCTGTTTTCGAGAAATGTAGGACTGATCGAACAAAAGTAGAAAGTGTGTCTGAAGTTCGTTATCTGTTTGATGAATGTTCAGGTCAAACAGACTTCTCTGAAAATAATCAGCAAGATTGTCAGAAGTTTTTAATGTATATGCTTGATATATTGCAAGTTGAGGGTGTAGATGTAGATCACCTGTTTGGGCTTTCTTATCAATGGCAGCATGACTGCGAGAATTGTAGGGTATCAAGTACTACTAGTGTAGACTCAGAAAGATTTATATATTTAACTTTGCCAGACAGTAAATCAGTCTCCTTTAATAAGCTAGTAAATGCAGCGGATCACAACATGGAGTGTAGCCAATGTAAATCTGAAATGATGTCAACATTACTTATACGTAGATATGGACAGTATGTCATTTTAATGATGCAACGATGTAGGCCTGATGGATCAAAATTGTCAACTTTAATAAAAAATTTTGTGGCTTCTCAGCTTTCAATATCAGGAAGGACTTTTGTAACTGTAGCAATAATCTATCACGATGGTCCTTCAACAACTTCAGGACATTATACAGCTTATTTAAAGTCTCGAAACGGCTGGTCATTCTGCAATGATTCCGTTGTAAGTTTCAAAAAAAAATTGCCGTTTGACCTTAAAAATTCTTACCTGGCGTTTTTAAAACCAAAATTTTAAAGAAAGAATCTCGAGATTTCCTGTGAAGAATTGGAAAAGGTTCATCAAGTTGAGGGAATGTAAGTCTGCAATGCTGTCTAGATTATTGGTCCAAAACTTTTAATTATAATGTTATTTTGTAAAATCCGACTATATAAACCTGATGCAAGTAAGTCTGCTTCATAGTAAGCAGTATCAGTGTCATAGGAAAAGGAGAACATGAGTGACAAAGAAGAGTAAGATATTAGTAGTCCAGGATTGTGAAAATAATCTCAAATGTTTTCTTTTTGCAAGTTGCGAAAATAGAAAATGTCGGGATTTGATTGGAAGAATTACAAGACTTGCGAATCGCGGCAACATGATTTGGCCTAGTGGAAACATGTGATAGAATGAGAGAAGTCTTTTTTTCTATGTAACATATTTTTCGTATCGATGGAGGTTTTCTTTCAGAAAGTGGTGGGCTGAAAATATTTATAGCACAACAGAGTGGATGCTGTTCATAGGAGATCCTTCGACGTCATTGAAAGTAAGTTAATTTTAAGGAGTTTTGAAATCAGATTTCTTAGGTTGTATGGGTTTTTTAAACACAGTCATTTTGATTGTGTTTTTTTTCCCCGCTGTTACATGATGAATATCTTCAAGTCACTGATTTAAGTGAAATTTGATACATTCTGAGAACAGCAAAAATAAACCATTTAACATGTATAATTAATGTTATGCTTTTTGTACTTATGATATACATTTAGAAATGTGAGGTAGATATGGAGAAGCTGAGTTTTCTGTAAGTGTCAATTTTAATGCTTACAGTGCTGTACTTCTGGGTACTGTTTTTTTTTTTAAAAAAAGAAATAGGCCTCACCTCAAAGAAAGATCTTGAAAGTACACATCTTATTTGCATCCTAAAACAATCATTTAAAATGTTAGACACAATTTTATGATGGCTTTACATCTTTTTTGCGCTGCATTTGCATCACTATTGTGAGACATTAGCAGTGCAAAAAAAGCACCATGTTCCAAAATAGGCCTCAGTTATTCAACATCAAGATACAGTTTTTTGTAAAATATATATATTTAGGATTGTGTAGGGGACGTAGAGAAGCAGAGACTTCTGTAAATGTCAAAGTTGTTGAAAAACTGTTTGTTCTTGAACCTTTTCCCTTGTCTTTTCTAATTTTTAAGTACATGTTTTAATATTTTTGGAAATGTTTGTTCTCTGTTTTACAGATTGAAAGTATGAAAAAATATTTTAAAAAGGTAACAAGAATTATAAGGTAAATGTTTTCTACTCTTTTTACCCGCAATGCACTGCTGATGATGTCACTGACACGATCTCTCATTTACTCTCTATAGCTGTCTTTCTTTTTACATTATTCTCTGTTTACTTCCCTTATACTAACTCTTCTTTTTTTTAAAAAAATATTTTTTTAGTTCGCTTAAAGTTCGCGAACCGGTCAGCGAACTTGAAGCGAACCAAAAGAAATAGAGCTTGCCAGAGTGATAAACATTCTAGCAATTTTATTTGAAAGGGGAGGTAGTTCTGAAAAGAACTTTTTTTTTTGTTTTTGTTGTTTTATATATTTTTTTTTTTTCTGAACATTTTTTGATTTTTTTGTATTTTTAGAACAGTTTTATGTTTTTTTTGTGTTTTTTATGGAGGGGAAACAACAAAAAAACAGGCATTGAAAACGGCTCAACAGGAGCAAAAAAAAAAATTACTTCTTGGGTGCATTAGGGCACTTATGGTTTTCGAACACCATATTAATCAAGTTGATGCTCATGTTCCCATACGACAACATAGCACCGCAATATATACAAGTAAACCTCATATGTTGGAAATTTGGTTGAATATTTGGCACAGTTTCCTGTGCCTCTCTTCCTGACAAAGACATTGATGAGGTAGATCTGGCCACAGGAGTTGTCGGGGGATTGTCTTGTAGGTCCCTTAACTCAGCCCGGCTGTAGTTCAAGGGATGCCACCTGGTCATATGTCGATGCATAGTATAGTTGCCCATACTATATTTCTTCTCTGTGCCTCTTGACAATCTGTAATCACAGATGAGGCAGGTGGCATATTTCGCATTCACCTTCTTCTCCCCTGGAGGGATGGAAAAAAACTGCCAGATGAAACTAGTTTTTCTCTTTGAAACACGGGGCAACTCTGGGATAAATTGTTGTTGATCTGGATCCTCTTCTTCTTCTTCCTCCTCTTCCTGCTCTCTGTTGGAGGTAAATTGACTTGGTGGTCCTCTCTTCTTATGAGGAGGTTGAGGTGGTGGTGGGGGTCCACCAGCTGCAGCAAGTACAGAAGCCATTGCTCAATTATAGGTAAATGGTCTTTCTCTCACCAAGATGAAAGTCAGAGTGAGGAAATAAGGAGGGGTTTACATGATTTGGGAAAAGCAAAAGTTCTGAACCAATGAAAAGTGTTATTTTTAGGTCACATGACCTAGTCATACATCATTTGGAAACCAAAAGTGAAATGAACCAATGAAAAGTTTGATAAACAAGTCACATGGCCTGTTCCGCTTACGTTACGCGGTGCGCGCCGCGTCTCGGATCGCTTCCGGTTCGCGGTCCGGAGCACTTCCGGGAGCGCTAACGCAGCGCGTCATTAGACGCATTACGCGACAACGTGATACGTCGCGCTCCGCGACGCGTCACAGTTCCGCTAACGTAACGTTGACCGGTTCGCGGACTAGGTCGCGGCATCAAGATGAGCTAACGGAAAGCTTCCCGGTTCGCGAACTAGAAGCGAAGGAAAAAAAATATTTAAAAAAAAATTATTAATAAACATCTAAAATATATTTTAAGATTTAAAGAAGAATACATTTTACAGTTACAGATGTTAGCTTTTAAAAAACCAATGAAATTCACAGAAAAAACCATAGGTTATAGACCATATATAGTTAGGAATTTGCATTTACAAAACCTTGAAAATTCAGTGAAAAAACCATAGGTTATAGACCATATATAGTTAGGGATTTGCATTTACAAAACCTTATTTTACTCGCATAAAACCATTGAAATTCCATATATAGTTAGTTGCGCTAACTATATATCGCGCACCCGCAATCCACTGCTGATGATGTCACATATTACATCATTCATGACATGGTCAGTGACATCACTGATGACATCACTGATGACATCTCAAATGACATCTCAAATGACATCACTGATGAAATCACTGATGACATCTCATTTGACATGACTGATCACATCACTGATGACATCATTCATATGATAATACGATGAACCTCTTCAGACTCTAATATAACCTTAGATACACTCAGTGTAAACAGACACTTACAGACTGTCACTCATTCATGGAGTTACTCACACACCTAGTCAGTCATGCAAAGAATCAATCACACCTCCATTTCCTCAACTATACATTTATACACACCTTACTTATTCAAACATATTCGAACACATATTTACTCTCTTATACAATCACTGATACAAGTTCTCAATGATCCATACAGCCACTCACACATTCACTGGCTCTTATGCACAGTAATTTATATATGTCAACTCTCACATGTACTGTGTTTACATATGTACTTACTTTGACATGTAGCACTGAGATATCCATTCACTCACCAATACACTCATGCACACAGTCAACCGCCCATACAGCTGTTTCCACATGCACTCTTGAGCCCATACATCTAGTGAATCAACTGCTCACACATCTATGCACAGAGTCATACACCTCCCAGCCACCCACACACACACTCAGTCTCCCATACAAATACTTGGGCAACCAATCAATAACCCATATAGTTACTCATATAGCTACTGATCAACACATGCAGCAGTTTACAGATCAACAGACATAATAATGCACAAATTAAGACAGTTTAGTCACTAACCCATGCACTCAGTGAGACATATTTAATCACTCACTCATACAGTCAGTCATGCAACTACTAAATCCTTCATCCAGACACTTATACATCCACTCATTCTTCAATATGTAAGACATATTTACACTTTACAGAAAAATACAGTCACTGGATGTTGTCATCAGTGATGTCATCAGTGATGTCACTGACCATGTCATGAATGATGTAATATGTGACATCATCAGCAGTGGATTGCGGGTGCGCGATATATAGTTAGCGCAACTAACTATATATGGAATTTCAATGGTTTTATGCGAGTAAAATAAGGTTTTGTAAATGCAAATCCCTAACTATATATGGTCTATAACCTATGGTTTTTTCACTGAATATATATATATATATATATATATATATATATATATATATATATATATATATATATATATATATATACACATATACATATAATTTTGCATAACATAGGTAAACTGACAAAATATCTCGACTACAACCCACAATAAATATTGATACACCAATATCAATCAATCAAAAATAGCATTATTCGATAACAGGTATCTTAAAAGCATTAACAATCTTACTTTCACATATATATATATATATATATATATATATATATATATATATATATACACACAATACGAGTTATCAAAAAGCATCGATTTGCAGTATAAAAAATCTATCCGTTCATTAAATTTGTTAAAATCTCATTACCCAAAGAATGACAAAAGCAAACTGTAACAGATAAAACTTGAGACACTGCTATAGTTAAAATCAATTCCAGTCCTCCCCGCATAATACAAACATTTTTTTTTCTGTGATATTATTTTATAAAAGGAGGGCTGCAATATAAACGTGACAGTGCAATATGAGCTGTGCAAACCATTTAGGCTAAAAGAAACATAAAAACATAGTGGTTCATTGGGATGCCCCGCGCAGAAATGTGAACCTTATTATCCAGATACAGCCAATGTACTTGGCCACGCCGCAGGCAAAAAGAGTCTGTGCATCTGACTTTAAAATACGTAGAGCAGTGCGATGTTCATATATGCCCATATGTCTGCAAATGGGCTTCAGCCATCTCTTTCTTGCATTTTTGTAGGCAGGGCAGGCAAACATTAGATGAGCTATGCTCTCAGTCGGCGCTTTGCAGCAGAGACACCCCACTGGTGTTTGATATGGGGAGCTCCATTTTGCAGTTAGCTCTCGAACCGGGAGTGAACCTACCCTGAACTGTATATAAAGTGTTCGATCTTGGGATGCCTGGATGAAATCTAAATATGGTTCTAAAAGAATATGCTGCTTATGAAGATAAAATTCTTCCCTAAGCCTTCCTGCTCTTAGGTTGCTGAGCTCCTGGGCATTAACCCAAGCCCAATAGTGCCTTTTGAGCTCAGCTTTAGTGGGTGGGGTTTGCGTGTCCCACGACTTCTTGAAGCCGAGTGCAAAGAGCGTTTTTTTTTAGGTTAGACACCCAACTGATCTTTTGACTGCCATCTAAAGCCATAACTTCGGTGAGTGCAGTGGCATAGCTAGAAAGCTCAGGAGTCCAACACAAGCGGGCCCAAAATAACAGAGGCTGTAACCTAGCTAAATCTTCAAAAGAACGTCTGCCCATGTCGCTCGTCAATGGTTTGAGTGGCACACTGCGGGGAAGCATGACTAGATCTCTTAAAAACGTGTGTTCTGATCTACTAATACTGTCCACATTATCAAATCCCCATAGTTCGGCACCATAGAGTGCGGAACTGACTGCTTTTGATGCGTAAATTGTAAGAGCAGGGGCCACAGGTCTTCTCAGGCTAATGCTCCAGCAACACGTTTATGATTTTAAAGCATTTTGTCTATGTGGTATATCCACTGCGTTTTCTCAGCTAGCCTTATTCCTAGGTAATCAAATGTATCTTTTTCCAGACAAGTTCTGTCTAGGGTGAAATTGCCTCTATGCGACCTATAACGATGGAACACCATAAGTTTAGTCTTGGAGGTATTAACGATCAGCCCCCTGGACTCACAAAAGAAATGGAATCTGTCTAGGAGCTTTTGCAGCCCTGCTGGTGTCTTAGATATAAGCAGTGTATCATCTGCAAAGAGAAGGGTGGGGACCCTATGGCCTGCCATGGCAGGAGAGTCAGATAGGAACTCTTGGAGAAAGTTAACCGTCCTGTTCATATATAAAGAGAACATGGTGGGCGCCAAGACACAGCCCTGGCATAGTCCTCTATTGACTGGAATTCGGTCTGTTTTCTCGCCTTGGGACCCCACCTCACTTGAGCATAGTTGTCCTCATGAAAGTGGGTCAGCAAATTCAGTAACAGAGGTGGGATTCCCATTTCGCCCAGCAGATGCCACAGCTGCTCATGAGGGACCAGGTCAAAGGCAGTCCTTAGATCAATAAATGCCAAATAAAGACTGCCTTTGCCAATTAGGACCACCTTCTAGTAAATTAATAGTAACCTAAATGCTTGATCTACTGTCCCTGTGCAGGCCCTAAATCCCGCTTGATATTGGGAGAGGATATTTTTTCATCCACCCACTGATAAATTCTCTGGAGTATCACCCTGCCAACTACTTTCTGCATAGCATCAATCAAACACCAATATCAGAATTCACAAATTATGTAGCTAACTGAATACATGAATACAAAACAACAACACTTTCAGTTCTGAAATGTAACTCACAACTTGAGCTATAATGTCTTTATATAATTCCGAAGGCTCCTGCCTACCGGGCCGTAACCATACGGAGCATGAAGTCTTTTCACCAAATGACAATGACCAGGGATAGATCTATGAAAATATTATTTTGACTTCTTCCCCGTACATTAAAACTGTATCTCCGAAGCACTCCTTGGTCATGGTTCAAAGCCAAAGCATTGCGAACAGAACACCATTAAGGCAGTGATCAGACATTGCTCGCAATACTCATGGGTGGGGGGTGGAAATGGTGGGAGGATGGGAGTAAAAGACAAATAAAACATTTTTAAAAACTTAAATGACGGGTCCCGCACCGCCTCTGCTCCTGGGCTGGGTCCCACATTTGGCGTTGTCCTGCTCCTAAACAGAAACAGGCCTGCTCCCTCCCCTCCCGTAAGCCAATCACATATCTGCAATGGCAGCATTGTGATTGGTGTGGACAGCGCCCAGCCGGGCCCCTGTAGTGAGGCCATTTTCTCTATGGAGGCTGCATGTGGCCCCCTTGATGGACAGCAGCATGAGCTGCTGTTTACTTGCGGACGGCTAATATTTTAAAAAAAAAGTTGAACTGTCAAGCTTTTATTTGCAGGTTAAATTAAGTTATGAAGTAACTACGGTGGAGTCCTGCACTACTTAACATTAGTTAAGCTGCAAATAAATGCTTGCCCATTTATTAAAAAAAACAAATTAGGCATTACACAATCCCTAATCTACCCAAACCCCACTACCGGCACCCTGCTGTTATCAGTGTGGTCCTCGGTCACACCACAGACCATATTTTGTAGCCCTTGGGCAAATGTTTGAGAGTACCCACAACTAAAGGGGTTCTCCTCAAGTCTCAGAACTGTGTTACACTACAAAACAAAAACTGTCACACAACTGCAAAGGGTGTACAATAATAGTAATAATAATGCTACTCATGCTCCCCTCCAAAAACTACCTCAAGGCTTGTTAAAAGAAATTCCATAACGAACTTCGCCATAGCTGCCATGGTTTTGAATTATTCGTGTGTTACTTTTCATAATTTCAATGCAATTATCAGTGACATTAAACTACTATTAGTGACACTCTCACAAGGAATATCAAGCAATGAAGACGCGAACGGAACACGCAAGTACAAGCAATTAGATCCATTGAAGCGAAGAGAAACTAAGATTTTTTTAAACTGCAGCTGAAATGGAAGGCCACTAACCAGAGATATTGCCAGCACCAACAACCCCCCACCCTCCACTGCCAGCCCCCCACAGCTCTTCCCTCCGGCTATGCGGGCAGAAAAATCTGGATCCTGCCACGGGCGGCCATAGGGCTAGCTAGCTATACCACTGAGGGAGTGTGTTTAATTCTTATATCGACTTAACCAGTTATAATGCCATACAAGACCACATGCTAATGAGACTTCGAGGCCGGCTCAGCTTGACTGAAGTGAGCCCCAGCCTGCGTGGCCCCTTAGGTGTATTAACTAGTGCTAGATGTCAATGACCCTCTAAAACAACAGACGCCAGTCTCATCATGACTGGTGCCCCCATTTCTGGAAAGTCTGCGATTACCTGCCTCACGAACATTCACTTTCACTTCATTCCACTCATGCCTTAGTCTTCCATTCACCCTCTTTTTCCTCCCCTCCCTCCCACAGGTCTGTGTACCCCTTTTCCTCACAGCTCTTTTGCTGGTGTCCCTCTTCTCATAATTCACTCTCCTTTCTCTCCCGACATCCTTCGGCCACATTGCATGTGTCCTCATCTCTAGTTTCTGTTTTCTCTCAAACATCCAGTGCTTTAAATAGGCCGGTACTCACCGGTACGGAGTACCGGCACTTTTTATTTTCTCCCATTGAATACCGGCACTTTTCCTCGATCAAGGACAGTACCGGTACTCACGAGGGCCTGGCTCTGACGCCGATGTCACTCTGTTCACCGATCACCTCTGCAGCAGCTATTAGTCACCATGGAAGCCCGGGCTGGGACAAAAGATAGCTGCTCTTGTCACCTGTACTGCTCAGGAAGCCATCAGAGCAGAGGTGCGGCTGCAGAGAGGTTAGTTTTTCCTTTGTTCTTCCACAGCGGGCGCTGAGAGGTAGCTATAAAACCTAATGGGCGAAGGTGTGAGAGGCATTGTTCACAGTAACACAGGGCTGCAATGACGCTTCTATAGCAGACATCGCTATATGTGAACTGCTGCCATTAGACTCTTTTACGCAAATTCGCCAGTACATCTATCACAAGACAGGAGTTGAGCACTATGTAAAAGTCAAATACTTGACATTGCGCATCTACAAAACACATGGATGCATTTTTTCAAGTTTCTGTTGCCTGTGAGCCGGGGCCTCTATCTTAAGCAAGAAAGATTGGGTCACCATGAGCAGCAATAAAATGAATAACTGGTGGGTAATGCACTCACTATAAAACTGCATAGAGGGTCATTGTGCCTGCTGGAAAGCACAGCATGCAACATGTAGAACAGAGATTTTTTTTATTTCTTTATTTATGTTGATAGCTACGTGGGATAATGCTTTTGTTGCATAGATCCATGTCTTCCCTGTAGGTCACACGTTAACATCCTTGGCATATATCTTAGTTAATTGTGCCGCTACAGCAATGACCTGCATTCAACAACAAGGCATATATATAGAACCTGACTGGTTTTTCTATAATCTTTTAATGTTTTAAGGTTGTAGAAAAAGGGTTACTTTGGGTGGTAATAAACACCGATTGGTAAGTGCTATATAAATGGTTATTAATGTATAAAACTAATGGAGAGATGCATCTGATTTTCTAAGAATGCATGCAGATTTCTTGCATAAAAAGCTTGAAAAGGTAAAAAAACGTGGCCCCGCCCCTTGTTCCACCTTTAGCGGCGCCCTTATGCCCGGCCCAAACTCCACCCCCAGTCTATCCCTCATTTTGATGAGTACCTGCACTTATTTTTGTCCATTTAAAGCACTGCGAACATCCTTCACTTGCAATCATCTGGTCTCTCTCACTAACCACGCTCCCACAGTATCCTGCTCTTGGACAAGTACCTACTCAACATTTACATTTAATACAATCAATCTTGTGGAATCATATTTGGTTTATGTGCAGCGTGGGGACTGCTTCCTGCGCAATTATCTCAGTTATTGCCTCCAGTGCATCAGTCCCCTGGGTATACATGTATAGCACTGTCTGCAGGGCTTTAACACAGGGCACAAAACAGAGCCCGACAGAGACCCATTTCGAGGCCCCATTTAAAAAACTGCCGGTGCTCAGCACCTGTGAGACCCGGCCCACTTAAAGCCCTGTAGCACTCAGATGCCAATATTCAGGCACGCATGATGCAGGACTATAACGACTCGAATCTCCCCTCCTGACCTTTCCTCTACCTTTCTCTCCCATGTGCTATGAATTACCAGACTCTCCCTTTACCGCCAGGGTTCCCTCCTCTCCACTAGGCTCTTCCTAGCTTTTCGCAATGGACAGTGGCCGGTATTCACCTTCCTCCCCTCGTGTCATGGGGCTCCCAATACGAGTGGAAATGTGTGGGAAGCAGCAGAAGAACCTGAACCATTCAGGGGATCACAGAGGGGAAAGCAGCTGATTCCATCCATCAACTGCCAGCAGTGCAGGACGCCGCCATATTAACGCAGGGGCGGAATTCAGTTCTTCATAGTCAGTCAAGTCACAGCTCACCTGTACAACGGACTCGGGAGAGTGACCTTTAGAAACACGCTATGCGAGAAGCTGTTCTGATTTGTGTGATAAATCGCGGTGATGCGGAAATACACCTTAATATGCTGTTACTCTAATGCTTGATTTGTGACACTTTGCAAGGCAGCTTTCTTTTTATGTGGAGAACTCCAATGTGACTTTAATATACAAAGAAAAAAAAATTAAAAGCAAGGCGCAAGAGTTGCTTAGAAAGCTCAAGGTATATATACAAACTCCCAGTATTGTATTAAGCAACCGAAATCATGTAGCAGGCGGGATCAGTCATTATTCTTGCAATACCAATCTAACAGTGAAAAACGAGCATAAAGGTGCATCCGGGCATATAAAAATGAAGGCTGTACTTTAGCCAGACTACAATATATATATTTTTTTAAAGGGGACATTTTAAACCAACTTTAAATATCTGACACGAAAACCCTGTAAAGAGCGTTCATGGCAGAGGCCCGAAATAAAGTTGCCATAACTGAAGGAACTTCGAATGGCAAAGTATAAACATTGAGTTGGCTGAAAGTCTTACTTCGCATCTTGGTTTTCCCGGCTCATAATATCGTGGGAAGCCGTCGGACCCCCATACAGCTAGGAAATGGTGGATGGCGTCAGAAGGAGGGGTCACTGATGAAATCTCGTAGCTGGCACAAGGTGTTATGGGACATGTAGTGTACGTCCCTGCACTTAGAAAACAAACTAAAACTACAACTGAGCGAAATCCATGACGCACGGGGAAGTGACCTAAACTGACTTAAAAAAGCATCCTGCAATTGCAGACAGACAATGGACGTCATACTGAAATAACGGACTGTCCCTGAAATTGACAGAGGGTTGGTCACCCTATATCAGAGGCGTAACCAGAGTGAAATTTCGAGCCGTGCTAATAGAATTTTTTTTTTTTAGTGGGGAGCTAATTATTCCAGCAATCGGCCGAGTGAAGATGCAGTGACTCTAAGAAGGGGTAAAAGAACAATTAAGCCTCGATGTTCTTTTAAAGATATGTGAAGTACTCTGGGGCTGCTGTGTGTGTGCTTGGGAAGCTGTCTCAGCCTGGGCAGACATATTTCGAATATTGCTAAATGTAGGTGTTAAACTGGTACTAATGAGGTGCAACCTATCCTCAGAAAGTATTAACAAGCATTGGCATAGCCAATAGGTCGAGGCAGTGCCAGGGCGCCTTGCTTTCCATGTTCACTTTGCATAAGAGTAGGCTGAGGCACAAAAGGCATAAATAGCTGCTAAGTATGTTGAGCAGTGTGTTTTAAACTCCCCGGAGGCCTCCTACGCTTGTTGCTTCACTGTTCCTGTTTGAACCGTTTTTTTTTTTTCAAAGTTCAAAAGCACTAATTACAAAATATCTGACTCGAAAACACTGTAAAGAGCGTTCATGGCAGAGGCTCGAAATAAAGTTGCCATAACTGAACGAACTTCGAATGGCAAAGTATAAACATTGAGTTGGCTGAAAGTCTTACTTCGCATCTTGGTTTTCCCGGCTCATAATACCGTGGGAAGCCGTCGGACCCCCATACAGCTAGGAAATGGTGGATGACATCAGAAAGAGGGGTCACTCATGAAATCTCGTAGCTGGCACACGGTGTTATGGGACATGTAGTATACGTCCCTGCACATAGAAAACAAACTACAACTGAGCGAAATCCATGACGCATGGGGAAGTGACCTAAGCTGTGTGCAGGGGCACAGATGGAGGTGAGAGATGGCACCATGTGTGGGTGGGGACTAGGTGTACAGAGGTGAGAACGCTGTCTATGCTCGACCTAGAGAGTAGGGACTGTACCTTGAATATCAGGACAGCTGAAACACTTGCTCAACAAGGCAATGCTGGCTTGTTGGATGTTGGCCAATTTTGTTGCTCAAGTAAGGTTTTGAAAATAAACTGGAAAATGCGTTAATGTAGCAGTGGGCCTCACACTTTCGGAATGACCTCAAGAAATACCCTTACAGAATGCCCCAATGCCACTCTGAAATCTGGGACGTGTAGTCTTGTTTATGCCATTATAAAACTGGACTACACGTCCCATAATTCAAAGGGAAAATGTGGACTTGAGTAGCCATCACGCATGGATCCAGGAAACTTGGAAATTATGCAAACCAGCAACTTAAAACTCACTTGAGAAATAAAGCTAAAGTAAGCTGTGTTAAAAGACTAAGGTCATGCGGACTGGGGGATGTTGGAGAAAAAGAACTTCAGAATGTAGTCCCCTTGGTAAATAATGGAACCCCTCAGACAAGTCACTCATACTGAGCTCTAATCCTCGACTTTAGAGCCTGACAGCAGTCCCCCCGTGAAAACTCTCAACGCCATGTGGCCACATTTATTTTCAACATACAAGGTACCTGTACAGATGTAAGGAAATTAGCAAATTTGGGATAAGGAGAGCAGAGACACAATCTTCCCACAATAGAATTAAAAAATGTTTGGCTGTACTCACAGGTAGTTAACCTAAAAAGCAGCTATGCACAAAAGCAAACCAAACACCACTGGGACCAGCAACTTCCCGTGGCATATGTCCGACCCTCCTTAAATGTAATTGGCTGAGATGGATGCTCAACATTCCAAAGATTAGCTGCTAGAATTAAGCATTATTTCTGCTCAGAGTGTCCATGTGTGGGGTTTTCTCTCTTTTATCCACAATTAGGGGTGTAGTGGGCAGGTCCTCTCATCAGGAGACAGCTTCCACCAACCCATTCTTCTGTTAGCACTGCATAACACACAACCAGCAAACCTGACAAGTGGGGAGAGGATGTGGTGTAATGGCTAGAGCTGCTGACTTCAGACCTGGACAACCAGTTTAGAGTCTCGCATTGGCTTAACATCCTGTGATTCTGGGTGAATCACTGAATTTCCCTGCGCCTGCCATAAACTGATATGTCCTTAAGTGGTGCTCAAGCGCCATGAGGGTGGATACAAATGGAGTACTACAAGTAAGAATTATAGCTGCATTATTTGTAAACTGAGGCTAACAATTCTCTTTAAAAAATGTGAAGGATTCACGCTAATTGTACAAGTAACACTAGATCAAATGACAGACTATCAGCGTTCAAACTCATTACCTACAGGTCCTGTGCACACTTCTCAATCTTGCTGAGGCTGGCCGGAGCTTAGCCGAGCAGCGAAATGGCCGCTCGATAGAGGGGCTCCTCAAGCTGAATGCAATATCCGTGTATATACAAGAGAGAGAGTAAGGGATTTATTCACATATGTGAAAGCAGAGGCGCAACTAGAGCCAAATTTCTGGGGGGCTAAGAAAAAATTTCGGGGGGACTGAACCTTTAATCAGTAGACAGAGTGGAGCTGCAGGGGCTCTTAGAAGGGGTGAAACAACTGCAAGGCCTAATTAACATTCAAATGGTCTTTTAAAGACCTGTGAAACGTTCGGGCCGGCTCTGTGTGTGCCCGGGATCTGTCTCATCCCGGGCTGCCATGCAAGACGGGGGGGGGGGGCTGAAGCCCGGTGAGTCCAATGGGTGTTGCGTGCCTGTGTGAAAGGGATACACTCCAAGTCCCCTGGACTCAGGTATAAATGTAACAAAAATGCGGTATTACCATAGGAATCTGGGAAATATTCTGAATGGGATGTGTTTAGAACAAAAGGAGTATTACCCTTTGTTAAAAAAAACCTCACTCACCAACCTGGTTGGTGACATGCTTCATCATAGGGGTCCACCCTGATGACCGAGTGTCACCAGGGTGTGCTGCGACACCTGAACTACAGTGGAGCTGTTTTTTTTGAGTGTTTGGTGCAAAAAAAGGTGATGTTAAAAATTGTCCTGGTATAACTTTATTGAAAAAACTTTATTCGCAAGAAACTGGACAATTTAAAAAATAGTGAGAAGATACTGGTGGGTGATTATGACCGTAAGTATCAATGGGAATGGTCTACATGTTTCAACCTTTACGAGGTCAATCCCAGGTTTTCATCAGGACCAGAAAAAGGAAAATGGACGGTCTACACACACTAACGTGCTTCCAATCCTAGATTCCTAATGCCTAATTGAAAAAATCGGCAATAGGCAAATGCTCAAACCTAGAATAGGCGAGAAGAAAAAGAGACCTGTGGGAGGAACAAAGAAAAGGCAGTCACAATCAAACATTTTTACGTGCCTGTAACGTAGTGTCGACTCTCATGTGTCTGCATGCTTCATGTCAATCCCATTCTGAACATACAACGAACTTGGTGATGTGTCTTATGAGAATACCAAATCGTATTCAGCAGTACAGTGCTGATTTGTTGTATATAAACTGATACAAGGTGCTGTAATATAGCTATCATTTACTCACTCTGACACACAGATCAATAAGTGTGTGAATGGTGGCGTAAATCTAATTACTCATAAAGTCACTCGCACTCCAAAAATTATGGTTGGGTGACTATCAAGACTCACAACAATGATCGTGAGCTAAGCGCTAAATGCATGCATTTATAGTAAATGTATATAGTAAATTTATAGTATGCAATATCCTACATAATTCCTGCTCATTGGAGATCAAGGTGAGAGACAACTGTGACCAGTGTGCATGCAACTCAGGGCGACTCCAAGACATGTAAATAGAGGCAGCCCGGGGCGTAACAAACACCCCCACAGCCCCCGTGGTGTGGTGGGGCCCCCAGTCTTCAATATGTGAAGGGGCCCCCTGAGCTCATCGGTAGAGAGCTGTGTGTATCTTGCTTTAAAGCAGTTGCAGTCTGCAGCCAGCTCTGCGCTCCTCCAGGGACCTAGGCCTGAAGAGAAACAAAGTAACAAGTTACATTGCTTCTCTTCAGTCAGAGCCAGAGCCAGGCCCGGAAAAGGGATGGGGGTGGGGGCACTCAGAGTTACAGGCCTGGGATGCGCATTTACAGGGATATCTGTAAGTAGGTGTGTTAATCCAGTGATCTTTCTGCGTGATGTGTGGGGGCGGGTGGACTAGGATTATGTTGTGGTGGAAGACTGATTATGTGGAAGGTTTCACTCCATTCTGCATGAAGACAGGGCAGGTTATTCTGCACAATGCCAGGCATTCCTCTCTGCCCTCTCTCCCCCTGTGGGAGAGCACCTGTGTGCTCAGTCCTGTACTCCACTCCATGGCAAGACAGAGGGGCATGGACCCCGTAGGATGCACACTGCCCGCCTGTGGGTATCAACAACAACCCTACTTTGGCTCTGACCCAGTTACAGACAGAAGCTTTGCCCAGGCTGGGGGAGGGTGCCATGTGAGTACGGCCCAGACAGGGGATAAAGGAAGGTGTCCTGTGGGTCTCCTCTGGTTGCAGCTTCCGCTAGGGGATAAGGAGGGGAGGGAAGGGGTGCTGTCTGCAGCCTATGAGTACCCCTATGGCCATGGGACAGTGCTAGCAGCAACCTGTGAGTACTGCCACTGGGTCCCGACGATTGATTTTAGCAGTTGTGACAAACAGCACTGATTACGTTCTCCTCAATAATAGAAAATCACTGGATTTTGAAGCTTTCTGCACCAAAATCTGAACATTTGGTTATTCGATGTTTCGTTTCCACCTGCTCCATTTCCGCCTGTCTTATTTGCTGTGAAACATAACAGAGGCACAACTCCAAGGGGCAGATTTCTTCAATGTTTGCAAACAGGTGTTTGCGCGGGGATCGCAAAATAACGACACATTCATATTCAAGACCTAAATGTTGAAAGTTCAGAAACGACACATGCAAACCCAGAGAGAAAGCGCTTGTTTCTCATATTTACGAGCCATTGTCAATGTTTTTTTAGCTTTTTTTTTATTAAAAGATCATACAGCCGACTACGGTATATGATTGTTGAATATGTATCCCATGTTGAGAAAGGAATATTCAAGATTTACAAGTTAAAACATAATTAAAAAGTATCACATTTTTATAACCAAGTTTAATTATATCTACTTTTAAAGAACTTTCTCAATGGTACTTCAGTGACCTGGATTTCATAGCCTGAATCCTTGCAAGGCTCACTTGTCTCTACATCCTTCCGAGGTCGGTAAATTGAGAATCATGACATTGGATAATGCCATTACCCATTTTTTACAGCGTTTAGAAACACCCAAGTGAGGCAGGTAGCGCTGTATTGTCATGCTGCCTGATAATGCAATTATGGTCAAATTGGAACTTTTCATTAAACTGCTTTTGTTAGGCTGGATCAAAATACAGTAATAAGGAGGTGATCCTGAAACGAGGGTCACTAGAGGGGGTGAGTGGAGAGTGAGCGAGGGGTGTCTCAGTAAGGCTCTTCTGCAGGGCTCATGGACCAAAGGGCACATCTCTGTGCCAGGGCGGGTGACTCCCTCTCACTAGTGGACCAAGAGGCCAGGAGGGCGAGTAACAGAAGTTGCAAGAGACTAGATGGAAGGGAAGTGGTCAGGCAGAGGTGGGAAACTGAAGAGTGGGGACCAAAGGACTGTGTAGAGAAATAGAAGGACAAGAGAGGGACATACCACCAAGCAGGCAGGGTTCTGGCTCCTATCAGCCAAATTAGATGTTCGACCAGTTCGTTTTTTTTTTCATTCAGTTTTCAATATATGATTGTAAATAGAACTATAAGCTTATTTCACACCACGTTAAAAACCCACACCTATACATGATTTACACATTAAATAATGAAAGCAAGAACTCTTTTAGAAGTCATTGCCCTGTGGTCAGCAATTAAAGAGTGTAAACAAGTGTTGAAAAGCAGTTTCAATAAGACCCCCTGTGACATCTATCTCAGCATGCGCCAGAGGGACTCGTCCAACATGATTGGATGAGCTCACTGTCACCAGATGCTCCCAAGATCATTGCGCACTTCCGCTTTGGCTAACCACCTGCTGGTGATATCGTGGATGCGCAAGTATGTTTCAGACTTGAGGAGTCTACGGGGTCCTCGTTTGGACAATATTATCAATAAGGATTTATTGACCACTTCTGAAGATACATGGCAGATTTCAGCAACAGAATAGCTCCCACATACAATGTGCTCTATTGACTTTTTCTTTACTTATGTCTTGGTACTCAAAGCTCTGATTCAGACTTGTCAGAGTGTCCAGTGTGAGAAGTTAGCCTGACATATGATGTCTACTAGTTCTAGTGGGCAACTTGCACCAGTCTAATCAACCCTTATTGATGGTGGTTGTAAAGTCAACCTTATAGAAAGCTATCCTAGTGGTAGCATGGACCAGCAGTCAACATGCTAAGACTTCAGAGAGCATGTGAAGCTGGTTGGTTTACCAATTATAATCCCTTGAATACCAAATGAAAGGACACCACACAAGGTTTACATCAAATGTATATGTATTTATTCCAAACACAACCCCTCTGCACTCTTTATGAGGTCAGATGTAAAAGCACAATGCAAGTTACTTAATTAGCATACGATAAGTTGCACAAATACAGTTTTGCCCTAGGGGCCTCACAAACCATATACTAAAATAGTTGTAGAAGAACCACGTCTGAGATAGAAAGTAGGCCTAGGGCCTAGGGAATCACTGGGGCTACTCTAAACAACCAAAGGTTAGGAAGTAGGAGGCCCACGGGAGAGGCGTGCAGTGTATAAACACATTTGCGAGTTACTATTGACTTTCTATGGGAAACAAACAAGTTACAAAGTTACTGTTTAAGGGCACTTCCGGATGTACTACGACAAAACCCCTTTAGACTAGGACACTTCCAGAGTCAAAACCCATGGGAGCACCGGAGTTCTAATGTTACCTCATCCAGGGAAGTTGGGTGCATAGGTGCCTTTTGGTGTCGGGTTTCATTGTCGTTTTCAATGGAGATCTGCAAAGAAGTGCTGCAGGTGACCAGAGGAAAAGTGTCCTGGTGGATCCAAGGGTAGATCGAAGAACTGAAGAATCTGAAAGCAGAAGGTACAGAGTCTGGGTCACTAGCCAGTGACCAGGAAGGAACCAGGAAGGAACCAGTCGATGTCGCGTTGATCTCAGGTGAAGAGGTGAAGCTTGTCTCTGCAGCTTCGAGGTCCAGGAGGTGTTGACGACAACCAGAAGCTGAATTCAAACTGTCCCACAAATGTATCTAGTTGACTGCAGTTTCAGTATCCAGATTGGATCCAACAAGCCTTGGCAAACCCAATCCACACAGGAGATCAAGATTGGCTTCGGTGCAGACCAGCAAGGTCTGTGGCACTTCTCCTTTGCAGGGAAGCTGCAGCAAGCCTGGAGCAACTAGGAAAGCAGTATAAGTTCAAAAGAAAGTCTTCAGGGGGTTCACTAGCCAACAGACTAGGCACCGGGAAGACGAGTCAAGCTGAAATGCAAGAGCAGGCCCCATGCAGCACTTGTGGAGTGTGGAGAGCTGAGCTTCGGGGCAAAGGGTGCTCGGGTCTGGGGCTTCTCGTACCCCAAAGCACAACTGTGAGTTACCTCAGGAGTCGATGCAGTTAGCAAAATGCAGGATTCCCAGGAGTTTTGGTCCTTTGTCTCTCATGTCCTCCACGGGCCTCAGCTTTGCTGGGATCGTCGAGCAGGGTCAGAGATGTCTGGAACTTTGTGTCCTGTGTCACAGAGTCTTCGAGTTCCAGCAGGAGCCTCAACATTGCAGATCATCAAGTTACTGAAGGTGCCAGATTGCACAGGGTTGTCACTCCTTGACCACAAGGGAGATGTCTTCCACCTTCCAGTCAAAATGGAACATCGAAGGTCCAGGATTTAAGTTTCAAAGTTTCGTCCAGGGTAATCTAAAGTCCAAGAGACACAGCTTCTATTGTGGTAAATAAAGATTTACCGTATACTGAATTTCTATGCGGTATAAGTTCAATAAAATAGCTCAATCAAATGAGAGGCAGAGTCCGTGGAGTCTGAGTTTATAAGGGTTTTATTCCATGTAATGGAATGGTTCGAATCATGGTATCATGTTCCATCACCACGAAGGTTCAGGAAGGGATAGACAATGCTTTATTAACAGTGCACAATATATATAGTCAATGCATACAATGGTGATGGATACAGAACGCGTAACAGCTGAAAGAAAACGAGATAAGAACACATGTGCGTAACAAAAGGCGTGCACGGAGGCGTACACGGAGGTGTGTGCTAGAAACGTCACAGGAAAGTGTCACAAATGGGTGGATTCATAGAGGAATCCTGCAGTGTCAGCAGAAATATATGGCTGGATGCGCGCGCAGGCAACATGACGTGTGATTGACGTGGAATTGGGGGGTGAAGGGGACTTGACATTTAGCTCTACAAGGGGAGACAGAAGTCTGGCGTGTCAGAACAACCTAAACCAAATCATATCTGATATCTTGTGTTTGAGGAACTGTATTATCTAGTAGGAAAGGTCTTTCGGGTAGAGGCTATTCTATACTGACTGCTAGTGCGTGCATATGTGTCTATGTGTCTACGTGTAATGCGAGGGGCCATGGGCCTACCATGGTAACTGGAGCAATGAATTACTTGCACAGAGACAGAAAAGGCCGGGCCCTTTGCTCTGCAGCTGGGGAGATGTTTACCTAAACCACTAGACAGGAATGTATTTTCGAGGAGCGGAGCAGATAACTTGAAGGCTAAATTGTCTTGGCAGGCAAGCAGGCCGAGCCGGGCACCGCTCGCCGCGCAGGGAGTAAGGTAAGGGTCACGGATGCAGATCCAGGCTGTAGCTTTCTGAGGCAGAAGGCAGAAAGGGCTCAATGGCAGAAATCAGGGCCTAACTCAACAGAGCCAGGAAAACGTGAAAGTGCACCATGTAAAGACGGTGGCACGGCATACTTAGGAACGGAATTATCGATCCATCCATGGTGGATCTGATAGAGGACATGTTAACGTTGGATGCAAATGTATTTGCGTCTTCATATCTGGTCATGGAGGGAAATTACATGTACTTGAAGCACGTACATGGAGCCGTTGGGGTCTACGTTAGGGGACACAACTGACCATAAAAATTCCAATTACCTCATTCCCTCCTTGTCCCCTACGGACCCTTCATGATATATCAATCTTCATTAGTCCATCTATTTGTTCATATAACATCATTTGCTCTTCCTTTTTCAGGCGGGATTTAGAACGTGGACTTGGATGGGGAATACATGATGTGGCGCACAAGCCGCAAATCGCTGGCCCACACTGTAAACATAGGCAACAACTGAATACTATGAGAAGGGCTATTCCGAGGAAGGATAGGACTTTCCATCCCCAGGCTGATAACACGCTCCAGAGCCAACCGGACCAAGTCCAGGTGCCTGGGTTCTGGTGTATCTGACTTGCAATCTTGTGGAGACGGGTTATGGCTCTATATACTGATGGTGCATTTTCTGGAATGAAAACACAGCAACTCGATCCGATGACTCTACAAGCTCCGCCCCTATCGGCCAGAATGACGTCAAGAACAAGACGATTCTGAAGGACAACAAGTCTCATAGCAGACTGTTCCTCTGTTAAGTTGCCTAGGGCGGAAGTAGTTTCATTCACTACTGCTTCAAGGGTTCTAGTTAATTTACGTATCAGTTTACTATTCGAGACAGTACCTAAATAGGGAAAGAAACCTTTATTAAAGTCTGTGTATTGCTCCCATGCTGTTTCAGTATAGTCGACAATCGGGAGATCTCTCTTCGGTCTATTGTGTACTAGATGGGAGTCCCTATGATAATCAGGTGGGGCTAGGAAAACAGGTGGCAGAAGGAAGGCAATGTAACAAGTACCATCCCAATCTGGAGGTAAGCGAACATAAGCTGTATGACCACAAATGAAATAGGAATGACCGGAAGCTTTGAATGTAGACTTGCCTTTATCACTGAATTTAATCACAGTAGTACATTTACTATGACCTAGGTGTACTGAACATTCTTTCTGACACATAATTCACCTTTGACTGGTAATACTGACATAGCGGGTAAGTCTGGTTTTGTATCGGACTGGACATTCAGAATCATGAGGTTAAGTGTAAAATTACCTAATCCATACACTTCCTTTTCTAGATCGGTCCCTGTCCTTTGTGGAAGACCCTCCTAGTCAGGGAAACATACTTTATGCATAACTGTGTTCAGATTTCCCCATACCCAATTGCCCTGGTAAACTATGGAATCAGAATTTAAAGAGTTCATTAACCCCTTAAGTGCTGCTGACGGCCAATGGTCGTCAGCAGCGCTACCTCCCCAGTGCTGCGCACGACCATTGAACGTCCATTCAGCACTAGTTCTAATGGACAGCGCAGCACTGGGGAGAAATGTTTACACGCAGCTAAGGTGTTAAACTAAACCATGCACCACAGGAACCATTGTGTGTAAACGGGTACGGAAAGAGGGGCAGAACTCCCTTGTATTTCTGATAGGGAGGGAGTCGGCCACATATCCAACAATTTGTAGCGTTGCTGGTCTGATGAGAATGATGTAACATACTGATGAAAGTATTGTTGCGCAGCGCAAGTCGGTATGATAACTCGTGAGGGGGCAATTCACTGAAAGTATGCTCGACAGTGTCATTTGAGGAAGAATGTGCACGTACGGAGATAGGAAAGTACATGTGTAATAATATGCTTGTAGCAATAATCGTAAGACTCAGAAAAAACATAATCAATAATGTGACAATACAATGGCTACGGAGAGATTTACAATATTTCTCTTTCTTGATCTGTTTCTGTCTATCTCTCTCTCTATTGGGGTCTAACTGGTACATGTCAGGAACCTGTCTAACCGCTTCACCTAGGGGAGGACTTAAACAATTAAACTGTCTGACTTGCTAGACCTCAACTTCATGCGGAACTCCTGCTGCGGAGTTTTTTCTACCAGGGGGAGTTTAGTATCAGTCTCTGGAATGGGGCAGGGCTGGGAGTCTGTTTTTGGTGGCAGTCCATGGTATTTTTTGATGTGACTCGAGTGGAGCCAGCCTTTTCGGCCCTCCACCTTAACTGCGGTCCTTGTTGTTAACAGTACAAGCTTCGGCTCCTGCCAGCGGGGCTCCAGCGGACTCCTCCTATCGAAATTCCGGATAAACACTAGGTCTCCAGGGACGATCTCGTGTGGCTTCACCTCGGTGTTGTCGGGAAAGGCTGCAGCTACCTGTGAACGACATGATTGTAGTGCAGACATCAAGGAGGCAAGGTAATCTGTCAGCATATTACAGTCAACATCTGTGATCTTACGAGGCAGAGGCGTCCCCCACATATTCGGCGGCCTGCCAAAGACCACCTCGTACGGGGATAGCCCTGTTCTTGAATGAGCTACCATTCTCATGTAGAAAAGTGCAACTGGTAATGCTACAATCCAATCAACTCCCTTCTCTCTACATACTTTGGCGAGACGCATTTTCAGGGTCTGATTGTGTCTCTCTACGAGACCTGCTGCCTCGGGATGTCGGACACAATGGAACTTCCACTGATATCCTAGCAGGAGTGATACCTGCTTCATAAGCTCGGACGAGAATGGCTGACCATTATCTGAGTACACGATACGGGGCAAACCATACCTGGGGAAAAATTCACGTACCAGCTGCTTGGCAGTGGTCGGAGCAGTGTAATCTGGGACTGGATATGCTTCTGTCCATCGGGAAAGTGCACATACAACTACGAGGACATACTTGAATCCTCGACAACGTTCCATCTGGATATAATCCATCTGGAGGACTTCAAAAGGGTGATCGGGAGGATGAAATCCACCTTGCTCTACGGGAATGCCTTTACCTGGGTTGAACTGACAACAGATCATGCAAGTACGCATTTCTGTTTTGCTGCTCCTCGTAAATGCTTATTGAACCAAAGGTTTTGAATACTGTCTAACATGGCTTTTTCACCTAAATGTGCAGGACTATGTGCTGTGTTAATGATAACTTGAACCATAGAGTCGGGGAGAAACCATGTGGCTTTTCCCTTCGTCATCCATCCCTGTTCTGTCTGTATCCCTCCTAGTTCAGTCCATTTCTTTATTTCATCTGGTGTAGCATGTGTCTGTATGTCAATTACATCTAGGGCGGGATCCCTCACTGTCATGCAATGTGTCGGTGTCGGACCTACTGTCTTTGTCATATCAGTTGTGTGAGTATGGGTCTGAGCTGTATGCTTGGCTGTTCGATCTGCCAGGTCATTACCCTGGGAAATGGTATCTGTAACTTTCGTATGTGCTTCGCACTTCATGATGGCTATGGCTGTAGGCAAATGTATTGCTTCTAGCAGAGCTTGAATGAGGGGTCCGTGCTGGATCTTGGCACCGTGAGAAGTTAAGAAACCTCTCTCTTGCCAGAGGACTCCGAAGTCGTGTACAACTCCGAAGGCATAACGGGAATCAGTGTATATGTTAACTTTCTTATTCTTGGCTCGAATGCAGACTTGGGTCAGAGCGATGAGCTCTGCTGCTTGAGCTGACAGGGTGTCAATACGATGTGTTTCTATGACTTCAGTTTCCGTCGTGACTGCATAGGCGGCCACTAACTCTCCTGTACTTGTTCTCATACATGAACCATCCACATAAAGTGTCAGGTCTGGATCTGGTAATGCAATATCTGTCAAGTCTTGTCTGGGTTTCGTCGTAATGTTAATGACTTCAACACAATCATGTGCCAAAGGGTCTGTCTCACTTAATGGCAAAAGTGTAGCAGGATTCAATGTATTGCAGCGCCTGATTTCTATGTGTGGCTGAAACAATGTCAATTCATAACCCGTCAGTCGTGCTATAGTCAAATGCTGAGTCTGTGTTCTGTTCAAAAGGACTTCCACGGAATGTGGAACTTGTACTGTCAATTGGTGTCCTAATACTATGGAATCACTTTGTCTAATCTCTAGAGCTGTCGCTGCAACTGACTTTAAGCACGCAGGCAGGGCCTGGGCTACTGGATCCAATGTACTAGAAAAATAAGCACACGGTTTGTGTGAACCTGCTTGATCCTGGGTGAGTACTGATAATGCAGTACCTTCGCGTTCTGTGACAAAAAGTGTAAAAGGCTTGTTGTAACATGGTGTTGCTAAAACTGGTGCTTGACATAAGGCTTTCTTTAATTCGTCAAAGGCTTGTGTATGTTCCTGAGTCCAAGGGAGGACAGTCGAAGACGCTGCCTCCTGTGTTGTCAACTGTATGAGTGGCTTAGCTAGGAATGCATATTGTGGAATCCATTGTCTGCAATAGGAAGTGAGTCCAATAAAGGCTCGTACTTCTTTCTGTGTCTTAGGTTGCGGAAGATGTGCAATTAACTGTATTCTTTCAGGTGTAAGCTGCCTACCCCACTTGGTCAGCAAGTGCCCAAGGTACACCACTTGCTGAGCACAGAATTGTAGCTTCGAAGGAGACACCTTGTGTCCCTTGTCCGCCAGGAAAAGCAAAACTGTCAGTGATGCTTGTTCACATACAGGTTCGCTACGGGCGGTGATCAGTAGATCATCGACGTACTGAAGTAGGGCTGTGTTGGGTGGCATGTGAATACTGTCTAGTTGTCGTTTTAATGCTTGACTGTAGATGCTGGGGCTTTCTGTGAATCCTTGAGGTGCGCGTGCAAATTTGAAGCTTCGGCCATTTAAACAGAATCCGAAGAGATATTGGCTTTCCGGATCAATAGGAACACTAAAGAAGGCGTTCTTGAGGTCTATTACAGTGAAGAACGTCGCTTCGGAGTCAATGGCAGTCAATAGGGACGAGATGTCGGGGACCACAGGGTACTGTGGTACAATACATTTATTCAATTCTCGTAAATCGATCACTAATCGATAAACTGGAGGTGCATTTGGATCTGTACGTTTAAGAATCGGAATGATAGGGGAATTACAAACATTGGAGTCGGCTTCTACAACCACTCCTTGTGCAATGAGCTCGTCAATGATTTTCAGTAAAGCCACTACAGCATCAGGTGGTAACTTGTATTGTCGGATACGTGGTAGTACTACTCCTGGCTTGAGTGTGACACGATATGGAGTAATGTGCATACAACCTACATCAGTGGGGCCTTGTGCCCATAAATGTGCAGGAACATTCTGTAGTCTGGGATCAATATCTCTCAACACGTAGTGACCCTTAAAGTCACGCAGAAACAACATTACTCCTTCCGGAGAACAACAAATTACAGCTCCTAGAGCTTTCAGAGTCTTAATTCCAAGTAAATTATCTGGACATGATTTCGTGAGCAATAAATCTGTAGTGCGGGACAATGGACCAACTGCAAGGGGAACTGGTTTCGACACTTCATTAACAATAGGTTTTCCTGAAAATCCAAGGGAAACATTCTGTGAGCCTGAGAGGGGTGCCCCTGGAACCTAGTTGTGACTGATTGTTGTCCTGCTTGCCCCTGTGTCAATCAAAAACTTTCTATCTTTCCCTAATACCTGACTATGTACATAAGGACCCTCTTGATCTACAGGAACCTCAATAAGAGGCAAGCCAACCTCCCTCTCTAGGCTGTTTCATGTGTATCGCTGATAATCGGGGTAGTCGGTTTGTGCATACTGGTACATCTGCTGTGTTGCATGTTGTGATGCGGCAATGGGCTGTGGCTGTGGTACCGCTACAGTCTGTTGTGGAACCTGCATAGGCTGTATATTCTGTGGAACGGGTTGTTGGACCTGGTCCTGTCTAGGAGGACGCGGTCTCTCTTTAGTTTTACCTGTAGCTATGTTGTGTTTCAAAACTGTACAATCGTTTACATAGTGACCTGGCTGTTTACAATAGTTGCATGTCCCTTTAACAGGAGCTGCTGAGTTATTGGACTGTGATTGTGTCGTACCCTTTTTATGACCGTCTGGTGGAACTGACTGAGCAACTAGCATTTTCATTTTCGTGTCTTTCATACGTCTTTGTTCGTGATCATGTTCCTCTCTGATTCTGTTCTGGTGGTACTGTAACATTTGTAACATTTGTGAAGGCGAATTAGCTTGCCATGTGCTCTCGACTTTCAATACACGGTTCTTAACCTGAGGCAATGAATTCTCGACTAGTTTAGATACAAAAAGGTGTGGGTATGACTCACTACTTGCTTTCAGGCCACTATTAATAATAAAACATTTCTCAAATCGGGAATAAAAATCACTAGTGTCTTCATCGGGTTTCTGTTTGCAGGCTGAGATTGCATCCCAGTCCTCCTTTTTAGTTGCTAACAATCTTGGCAAAACCTGTACTAACAATCCTGGTAATGCTTTAGTTTTATCCCCAAGACTTAGACCTGGGGTTCGAACATTTTCTTCCGTTTCTAATGCAGCCCAATCAATCTTTTTATCTCCCACCTCCCATTCCTTTTCTTTGAGTTTCTCGTAAATACCGGCAGGCAATAATACTTTCAATATTTTCATGATGTCGGGATAGGTGTAATCTCCCATTAGTAACATGTCTTTTATTTCACGGTGAAAACCTGCAGGGTCTTTATCATGACTGGGCACTATTTTCTTCATTTCCAATAATTCCATTTTAGTGATGGGCGTGTATACATACACACGTGTAAGGGTATCATCAGTATTCCTGACTGGATGTACTTCTCGTAAGGGACTCTGTTTGTCAAAGTCAAAGTGAAATGGTTTCCTGACTGGGGGTGGAACGGAAACAAGGTGCGGAGTCAAGAAGGTTCTATATTTGTGACGTTGTTCTAAAATCGTTTCAATTAGATCGGTACCTAGACCTCTCCATCGTCTCAGGAGTAAGTCTTGCAATAAGTTATATAGTGGACCTGGATCAGATGCTTGGTTTTCATACTGTATAATGAGATGCTGGGTCATGTATATACCAGCTAATCGTTGTTCTTCAGGGGTAAGACTTAAAAACGTTTGCACTACTGAATCGTCTTTATATATGCTGTCATCTCCGGCCCACTGTACTGCGGACCGGGCTAGTTCCTGATCACGTAAGGTATTGAGTTCTTGATAACCTATCCTTTCTTTCAGTACTTTGTCAGTCATTTGGAATACATGTTCAAGGGAACATCGCTCTGGTATCGGACAAAGGTAACGTTTCTTGTTTTCGATTGTTTCTTGTTTACGAATGGGTCTATCGAAGGGCCTATCAAAAGGATGCGGTCTAGGAAATTTCTCTCTACCTACATATCCTATCATCTTTTTGTCTGACTGTTGCGAGGTTTCTGCTAGATCCTCTGTATCATCCTCCTCCTGCGAGGAAGTTGGCTCGTCTGATTCGAGCGGTTCTTCAGATTCTCGACGGGCATGTATATCTACTATTTCTTTACGGATCTTTCTAACCATAGCATGTACACTTTTCTCTCTATCATGTTTACCATCCGCTATATTCTGGCTCCATCTATTCAGTCTATCCATCTCATCTTGTGGAAAACCTGCCTGATCTTGTTCTCTTATTAAACAATTAACCAAAAATCGCATGATTAAACCTTTGTTCTCAACTTTCTGACGTGACATGGCTTCTCCACCACTCTCCGGTCTTTCTCCTGTTCTAATAAAATGATACAATTTGTCTAGATGTTCTGGCATTTCTGGTAGTAATATCAAATAATCTGTAACACGTCTTAAACGTAGGGACGCTAACAACATGGGTCCTGTTGTACCAGGCATAGTGTCATATCTGCAATCTGTAAGTTCTTTTCTAAGCTGTTCGGCCGGGGCACCTTTAGGTGTCCGTGCCATTGCGAATTCTCTCATTGTCACTCGGTGTAACGGTGGGGGTGTTTGATAACCTCCTGTAGCACCTCCTGAGGCGGAGGCTTGAGCATAACCTGGCTATAGGGTCGGTACCTGCTGTAGCTGGGTTGGAACCTGGACCGTGCCAGTCCCAAAAGGATTAGATGGATGCAGTTGTTGAACACCCGGGGGAACAACGGGTGCGGGTGCAGGAAACAGACCGGGAGGAGGGAATGATCTGGGAGGGGTCTGTCGTTGCGGACCTGGTGGCTGATGATCATGGGGCAGGTTAACATCAGCAGGTGGGACATGGGCAGGTACATTAGTATATGCGGGAGCTACATCGTCTAAATAGGAAGAAAGAAAAATATCTGCTGCGGTCTTGTGACGTAATTTAGTCGGAACCAATGGGGGGGGGCAGATCTTTCGGGGTTTCCGGGGTCGCCTTGGGCAGGCCCTCGGCCAGGACTGGATACAGTCCTGTCAAAATGGCATTACTCTGTCTGTCGTGTTGTTCCATTCTAACTCGTTCTCCTTCTTCTAGTAGTTCTTTTTCTTTGGCTTTTTCAGAATCCTCTCTACTTTTCTCTGCTTTTCTGAGTGCTTTCTCTGTCCGTCTGTGTGATTCTTTCCGCCATAATTCAATGGCGTCTTTCTGTGACTGTCTGGCTTTCTTTTTCCACAACGCTTCTTCTACTCTCATGATGCACTCGGTATCCCATGTCCCTGTAGCGGGCCATCTCTGATTCTCTGCTAAATCCTTGGTGTAATCCACCCACAAGTCGAGATATAATACGGCATCTAAGCCGTGCTTGTGGTACATAAAATGACCAGGAGTGTCCCTGGGTGGGATGGGAACAGCCTCCTCAAGTATCCCTTTTCTAGTTCCTATCTGACGTAATTTCGAGAATAGAGGCATTGCTGCCTCGATCTAGACACTATACACAGTTAACACAGTAAAAATAAATGCGAACAATCACTCATACCATGACATTAAAACACATTGAAACATTTCAAAAACGAACAACAAACACCGTATAATTATATATACTAGATGCACTGCTAAACAGTACAGATACACTGCTAAAACAGTGCAGACCGGGTCTGCGTACCCAAACCCGTCTTGACCGGATACAAATTAATGCACCCGTCTAGATGCGTCCCCAGCAACGGTACTCACCGGGAAGCACGGAACGGAAGGCCTCGGAAACTTGACTGGACTGGACTGGACTGACGTCACTGCTTCTGCCGCGCACTACGCATGCGCCTCGACTCTACTGGTGGGCCTCTCGATACCTCGGACACTGCTCTCTCGGCTGGGCTCTGGTCGGGATCCTCCGCACTCCTCACCGCCTCGTCTGGATGTCGGCCGCAGTCTCCGTCACCTCCGTAGGCCTGAGGGAGACACAGGAAATCCTGCGGATGCGCATGGGGTCCGTCACAGCTGTAGTCGGGGGCAGAACCTGCGACGCATCTCCGGCGCGTGGGGTGGGGGAGGGGTCCCTATTCGGGCGCCAAATTATGTGGTAAATAAAGATTTACCGTATACTGAATTTCTATGCGGTATAAGTTCAATAAAATAGCTCAATCAAATGAGAGGCAGAGTCCGTGGAGTCTGAGTTTATAAGGGTTTTATTCCATGTAATGGAATGGTTCGAACCATGGTATCATGTTCCATCACCACGAAGGTTCAGGAAGGGATAGACAATGCTTTATTAACAGTGCACAATATATATAGTCAATGCATACAATGGTGATGGATACAGAACGCGTAACAGCTGAAAGAAAACGAGATAAGAACACATGTGCGTAACAAAAGGCGTGCACGGAGGCGTACACGGAGGTGTGTGCTAGAAACGTCACAGGAAAGTGTCACAAGTGGGTGGATTCATAGAGGAATCCTGCAGTGTCAGCAGAAATATATGGCTGGATGCGCGCGCAGGCAACATGACGTGTGATTGACGTGGAATTGGGGGGTGAAGGGGACTTGACATTTAGCTCTACAAGGGGAGACAGAAGTCTGGCGTGTCAGAACAACCTAAACCCAATCATATCTGATATCTTGTGTTTGAGGAACTGTATTATCTAGAAGGAAAGGTCTTTCGGGTAGAGGCTATTCTATACTGACTGCTAGTGCGTGCATATGTGTCTATGTGTCTACGTGTAATGCGAGGGGCCATGGGCCTACCATGGTAACTGGAGCAATGAATTACTTGCACGGAGACAGAAAAGGCCGGGCCCTTTGCTCTGCAGCTGGGGAGATTTTTACCTAAACCACTAGACAGGAATGTATTTTCGAGGAGCGGAGCAGATAACTTGAAGGCTAAATTGTCTTGGCAGGCAAGCAGGCCGAGCCGGGCACCGCTCGCCGCGCAGGGAGTAAGGTAAGGGTCACGGATGCAGATCCAGGCTGTAGCTTTCTGAGGCAGAAGGCAGAAAGGGCTCGATGGCAGAAATCAGGGCTTAACTCAACAGAGCCAGGAAAACGTGAAAGTGCACCATGTAAAGACGGTGGCACAGCATACTTAGGAACGGAATTATCGATCCATCCATGGTGGATCTGATAGAGGACATGTTAACGTTGGACGCAAATGTATTTGCGTCTTCATATCTGGTCATGGAGGGAAATTACATGTACTTGAAGCACGTACATGGAGCCGTTGGAGTCTACGTTAGGGGACACAATTGACCATAAAAATTCCAATTACCTCACTATGCTTATACCAAGTTAAGGGGCTGGATTACCTGCTAAGTCCCTCCTATGAGTGGACCTGAAAAGGGGGTGGTTACACCCCTTTCCCTTTGCCCAATTTTGCGCCAGAGCGGGGCTGGGGTGCCCCAGAAACTGGTTTGAACCGGGCTATGCATGGAGCACCTTGTGTGCCCCAGGCAGTGTCTAGAAAAGCATCTGCTGATGCAGCCCTCCCTGCCCCAATACACATAATCTTGTCTGGGGAGGTGCCAGCACCCCCTTGGACAGGAAGCCTATTGTCCAGGCCTCCCCTGCAGTAGGAGGTCAGACTTGTGTCTGTGGCAGCAGCATCCATTTTGTGATGCTGAGGCTCTGTTTAACTTTAACCGGGTTTACCAGTAACTACATGTCTTCTCACTCTAGAAGGGTGGAATGCTACCCCCGCCACCAGACTGGGGGGATGAGGGGTTGTATTCCAAAGTGTTTAACACCTTACAAGACATGTTTTGATAAAGCCAAACCAAAGTTAGCATTAACTGCGAGGATTATAATGCACTTAAGAGCATATGGTATGGCTATATCTTATAACAGCTATAAGGAGATGGTTCCGAAAGCTGCAGGGGGGCTCAGCTCATGCTAGGGCACCCTCTCACTTACAACCAAGCACTCTGCCTCCAGGATTGATAAGGCCTGCCATAGGAGTGACTTATAGGTGTATATGTGTCTATATAAGGTAGATATAGATATACTATGTCTAAGTAAGGGGTGATTACTCCACCTCACCCAGGCTGTGTGAACAGACCTGTGGTGTCAGTTTGGAGGGCCAGCCTGGGGTGGAATAATACATGCTTCAGCCCCTGGAAGGCATTGGATGCACCTATGACCTGGGTACCTATGGTACACTATATAGGTGCTCACAAAGGTGACCCAATACCCAATCTGGTATGTACCTAAAGTAGATGGTATCAATTTAGAGAGAGAACAGCTATGCTGTGGGCCTTATTAGCAGGACCACAGCCAGTCTAAAGTCGAAAAAAATTAAAATCACAGCAAAAAGTGGGTGTGACCATAGGAAGCAGACAACATACCCTACTCTCCTACACAACCCCCCCGCCAAACGCAGCGACATTAAACTAACCTTGACCAGTTGAGTCTTCATGTTCAAAGTGGAAATATCTGGAGAGTCCATCTGCATTTGCATGGTCAGTCCTGGGTGTATGTTCCGCTGTAAAGTCCATTCCCTGTAGGGAAATGGACCACCTGAGTAGTTTGGGATTTTCACCCTTCATCTGATTTAGCCACAAGAGGGGCTTATGGTCTGTCTGAATCTTGAAGTGAGTACCAAACAAGTATGGCCTCAGCTTTTTCAGTGCCCAAACCACAGCAAAGGCCTTCCTCTCAATAGCTGAACAACGTTTCTCTCTTGGGGTCAACCTTCTGCTAATAAAAGCTACTGGCTGGTCTTGACCATCTTTATTCAATTGTGAAAGCACAGCCCCCACTCCCAACTCAGAAGCATCTGTTTGAACAATGAATTCTTTGGAGTAGTATGGACTTTGCAGAATAGGTGCAGTGCACATGGCCTGCTTTAGGTCATCAAATGCCTTTTGACAGCTTACAGTCCACTGAACTTTCTTTGGCATTTTCTTGGAAGTTAAGTCAGTCAGTCAGTCAAAATACTTTATTGCGATAACTTAATATCATATAAAGACAATGGCAAAATGCAAATTATTTAAAATACATATACAATAAATACATACATTAAAAACAGTTAAGATCCAAGAAAAAGAAAAATCATACAGCATATCACATATCATATCAATATAAAGTGCACAGTGCAAAATACATAAAAGCCCCAGAAAAACAGACATATCTGTAACCAGATATGTCCCTGTTACAAGTCCTATTATAATTACAAAGTGCCTTTTATAGTGCTCAGTTTGTGCTGTTAAGGGGGGTTACCATATTTTTTAATCTAATATTCCTGTTCCTAATAGCACTCACTAGGAAACTGGCCACATGGAACATAATCCTAGGAGTCTGCAGAAGCTGTAAATAAATAAGAGCAGGTTTAACTTGAGTAAATCCAGCCTCCTTGAGAATGGGCACAAGGAACTTCCTACTTGCCTCTACGTAATGACTACAGAACATTACTAGATGCATAGTATTTTGTTCGGAGAAATGATCACAGGAACATGGTAGCGCCTTTTCTGGAGTACTCCATACAGGATAAAAACCAAGATTAAAATGTATCAGGTTAAAACAAAAACGAGTTAAAATAAACCTGTGGTAAGGGTGAGTCACCTTGTTCAAGTAGTTTTCTGGGCCGTCAGGTATAGATAATATTAGACTGACCCTAACACTTGGTTTTTTCAACTCACACTCTTCTCTCCAAGGATAGGAGCTCTCTCATTGCACATTTTGTGAGCGCAATATCTTTGGGTGTTATTGACTCTATTGCAGAGTATAACTCTGGCCTCCCCAATTTGGAAAGGTTTTCCTTAATGTAATTCAACCACTTAATGTTGTTGACTTTGTCCAAACACAGACAGTCTTTCATGATAGTATGGTTTAAAGGGATTTCTTTGTTAAGCCACATCCTCAGCCATGCTACTAAAGGTGCTGTTTTTATCAAGTCTGTGATGTAGCCTTCCCCAAGTTCCAAGTGTACAGTGTAGGACGGAGTCGATTGTGGGACACCAAGAACAAATCTAAAGAATTTATTTTCCATGATCTGTAGGGAATCTAGTCCCCTATAACCCCAAATTAAGATGCCACTGAAATACATTTAGCCTTATAAATTTTCATTATGGCTGCAATTGGCCTAGCCCCCAGTTTCTTAGAGAACCCCTGGAGAGCTGAAGATGTTCTTGCTAACGAGGTTACTCTGTTCTTCAACTGGGGTCCCCAATTACCCTTTTCATCGAATGTGATCCCTAGATAAGGGAAGGAAGCTACTCGAGCAAGCTTCTCCTGTCTGCAGAAAAAGGTTTTATGACAGTTTTTCCTTGCTGCACTGCCCATAAGCATGATTTGGGACTTTTTCGCGTTTATTTTTAGATCAAGTGAGCCCATTAAGGATTCAAAGGCGTCCAGGAGGCGTTGGAGCCCCACTCCGGTGCGTGCGAGAAGTACCGCGTCATCCGCGTAAAGGGGAACAGGAATCCCCTGCTCGCGGAATGTCGAGGGTCACATCCCTCAGGGCGGGTTCCAAAGCATTCACATATAATGTGAACAGTAGGGGTGCAAGAATTCACCCCTGGTCTGACCCCTTTTTCTGAAGCAAAGACCTCCGTACACCTTCCACCCGTGGTAACTCTAATTTTAGCTGTAAGGCCCGAGTGCAAGTCAGCCAGTAGGTTGACTATTGTCCTATCCAAGCCCATTTCCAGCAGTATTGACCAAAGCTTTGATCTATTAACCAGGTCAAAAGCAGAGGAGAGGTCCATGAAACCGAGGTACATGGACCCCTCCTTGGCCTTGGTGTATTTCTCTATCAACAAGTGCAGATTAAGACATTGGTCCTGGGTACTTCTTTTGGGTCTAAATCCATATTGCACATTGGTCAGAATACTTTTTTCAGTTGCCCACTCATTTAATTTTGCTAATATGACTCTTCCTAAAATTTTAACTGATGAGTCAATCAATGAGATTGGTCTATAACATGCAGGATCCTGCCTGTTTCCCTTTTTAAACACAGGGATAATTATTGATGTTTTCCATGATTCTGGTATGTTATCATGGCTTAATGCATTAAAGACCCTGCAGAGTAGTCTAGACCAAAAATGAGGGAAACATTTAAAGGCGTCAGCAGGAACACCATCAGGTCCTGGCACCTTTTTCTTCAGAGTACAGTCTATTGCTTGTAAAACATCTGTTACCTCAAAGTTCAATTGGTTTCCATTGGTTATACTGCCAACCAGACCCCCGGGACCTCCACTACTGTGGTCAGAATAAATATCACTAAAGTGTTTTATCCAACCTTCATCAGGTATGTTAGTTTCAAGGGGAGAATTCTCCTCTCCTGTAAATAAAGGTTGGTTAACAATCTTCCAAAATTCTCCACTTTTTTTCAATATTGCTGGGTCTGATAGCTGGGACCAAGCTTCATCTTTAATCTCTTTTTTCCTATCTGCTATGGCTTTTTTATACCGGGCTCTACAAGTAGTGATAAGTGCAGGGACTTTCGGAACAGCTTTCAGAGCACTTAACAGCGCAGAGTGTGCTTTTGAGCATCTGCTATCAAACCATCTTTTGATGGGCAATTTCTTCATTTTTGGACCAGCAAGCAGTCTTTGATTAATCTTGCTGCAGATGCTACCAAAAGCAAGTACCACTTCCCTATTGTGAGCCTCACTAGATAAGCACACGCCAACCTCGTCCTCAGCATCAGAGAGTACCTCTTGTACAAAGGATTCTGGAGTTATGCTATCCAATTTCGATCTGCGTCCCTGGTCTTTGACTTTAAGAGCTAACCTGTTGTCGCGAGGACCATCTTTTCGCCCTATGAAATCAGTAGTTACTAGATCCAAGGAGACAGGATTATGATCGCTAAAAACAGAAACCACAGTTTTATACATTAAAACCTTACCTAATAAACACAATGAAATGAATATATAATCAATAATAGAGCCATTGTCTGTTCCCTTGAAAGTAGGGACCCTAACCCCCCCTCCCCACACCCAGACTCATATAAGTTCCATCTTGCTAAAAAGTTTTCTAAACATTCCCCCTGTTTATTATGTTCAAGATGGATAGGCGAGCAGTTAGGAGGGAATTCTTCTTCATCGCAAACGCACATTAATATACAGGGGTGGATATTAAAATCCCCCAAGAAAATGATTTCAAAGGAATTTACATTTTCACTGTAGACTGACAAAAACTGATCCAATCTATCTAGACTATGCAAAGTACAGTCAGATGCATTGGCATTATAAAAATTTATAAATAAAATATTGGGATGTTCTGCTGAAGAAAGTTCAACAATTAAACAGTGATCGTAGCCCGAATCACATTTCTTCAGGCGGCCTTTTATGTCTAGTTTAAAAAGACTTAACAGGCCTCCCTTGGCTCTTCCTGCAACACTGGAAACTGCTGGGATACAAAAGTGACTATAGCCATCCAATGAAAAACTATTATTTTTGTCCCAGGTTTCTTGTAATGCGATAATGTCGAACTTACAGATAAAATCTGACCATGCCGGGTTTCCTACTTTTGCCTTAATTCCTGCGATGTTCCAAGTAAGCATACTAAGTATAGGTACATAGTTCCCTTCATGGCTATTTTGTTTGGGCGAAAGTCAATCATTTTGGTCCAAAAAGGATAAAGGAGTATAACGATTAGACAACAAAAGAGGTTGTACAAAAGGATTTTGATGAACTGGATGAGCTGGATGATTTGCAATATTACAACTTCGGTCTTGGCCCCATCTGTTGTTCATATCCCAATTGTTGTCCCACCCGGGTGCGGGGTTCCTAGGGTAAGTAACGTTCGGTTGTTCTCCATAATTTTTTTTTAAGTTAATGGGAAGTTAAGTCATTAAGGGGTGTCACTATGGAACCATACCCCTTGACAAATTCCTGTAGTACCCAGTCAGGCCCAAGAAAGCTCTGACCGGTGTCTGGGTGGTGGGAGCAGTCCAGTCCTTTATGGTCCGGATCTTGCCCTCCAATGGTTGAACCTGACCTCCACCTACAAGGTGGCCCAGGTATACAACCTTACTCTGCCCTATCTAGCACTTGGTAGCCTTGATAGTTAGGCCTGCCTTTTGCAGGGCCTCCAAAACATTTTTCAGGTGGATCAGGTGATCTTCCCAGGTGGAGCTAAAGACAGCAATATCATCAAGATAAGCTGCACAGTAGTCATCCAGGCCTGTGAGGACTTGGTTCACCAACCTTTGAAAGGTAGCAGGTGCATTTTCCAGGCCAAAGGGCATTACCACAAACTAATAATGGTAACCAGGGGTTGAAAATGCTGTCTTTGGCTTTGCATCATCAGCTAGTCTGATCTGCCAGTAGCCAGATGTCAGGTCAAATGTACTCAAAAACTTGGCAGATGCCAGTCTGTCAATGAGCTCATCTGCCCTCGTTATTTGGTGGGCATCTGTCCTAGTGACAGCATTGAGACCTCTGTAATCCACGCAAAACCTCATCTCTCTCTTAACATCTTGGGTGTGAGGTTTAGGCAGCAGGACTACTGGACTGGCCCAAGGGCTCTCTGAGGGCTCAATGACTCCCAATTCCAACATCTTTTGGGCCTCTGTCCTGATACAGTCCCTGACATGATCCAGGTTGCCTGTAAATCTTACTTTTAACAGGCAGAATGTCCCCAGTGTCCGCTTCATGAATGCACCAGGTAGTCTGACTTGGAGTCAGGAAAAACATATGTCTGTAGGCCTGCAGAACTTGTCTGCAGTCCCTCTGATGCTGAACAGAGAGGCTGTCTGCCAAGGCTAGACCATCGACTGACCCATCGTCAGGGTTGTGAGAGAGCAGGTCTGGGAGAGGGTCACTCTCTATCTCCTGTCCTTTCTCAGTAGCCATGAGCAAGCCCATGTCAGCCTGTCAACATATGGTTTCAGTCTGTTGACATGAAGCACCCTGTGGGGGCTCCTGGGAGTTCCAAGATAAACCAAATAGGTTACCTCCCCCTTCTGTTCAACAATAGTGTGGGGTTGTGGAGCAGGGGTATGTGCGTGCCTCTTTTTTTCGACGACTGCATAGTTAATTTCTCGTGCGAAGAGTTTCCTACTGAGGTATAGGATCGGTTTTTCGACCCCTTTCGGATCCTTCTGTGACAGGACAGCCCCCAAAGCCTGGTCGGATGCGTCAGTCTGTAGGATGAAGGGCTGTGTATAATCGGGACTGATTAATACCGGTTCGGAAACTAGGGATTGTTTGAGCATGTTAAATGCGTGTAACAGCAGGGGAGAGGGATGTTGTAGCTTCTCTTCTGTTTTTGTGTTTTTTCTCAACAAATCGGTCAATGGGGCCGCGTTTTTGGGAAAAGTTGGGGATAAATCTCCTATAATAGCCCAGCAAACCGAGGAAGGCACGGAGGTCTTTCCGGGTTTGTAGGAAGGGTATGGCTTGGATGGCCTTGATCTTGTTGTCCTGAGGACGGAAGACCCCTTCTCCCAACAGGTATCCCAGATATCTCACACTCTGTGCCGCTAACGTGGTCTTGGAGGGGTTGATTGTGAAGCCATGTTTCCCAAAGGAGGATACAACAGACTGCAAATGGTGTAGATGTTGTTCCCAACTGTCACTATATATGACGATGTCATCTAGGTAAGCCCCGGCCTATTGTGAATGGGTTTGTAACACCAGGTTCATGGCCCTCTGAAAGGTAGCCAGGGCTCCGTGCAGCCCGAAGGGCATTACCTTAAATTGAAACAAGCCCTCTGGGGTTGAGAACGCAGTCTTCTCTTTGTCTTCTTCATTTAAGGGGATCTGCCAATAACCTTTGCATAGGTCAAGGGTGCTTATATATTTGGCCTTGCCTATGCGCTCCACCATCTCGTCTACGCGGGGTAGGGGATAGGAGTCGAAAGCAGAGATCTTATTCACCTCTCTGAAATCGATACAGAATCTAGTGGAGCCATCGGGCTTAGGAACCAGAACGATGGGCGAGTTCCAGCTGCTGCTGGAGGTTTCTATGATGCCCATTCTCAGCATCTGGTTAGTCTCTTCTTTAATGATGGCTCTGCGTGCTTCAGGGATTCGGTAGGGTCGTTGTCTCACAGTTTTTCCGGGTTCCGTGTGGATGGCGTGTTCCACTACCGTGGTGTGTCCCGGTAAGGGCGAAAACACCGCTTGCAAAGAGGACAAGGACCGCCTGAGGTCCTGTTTGTTTCTTTCAGGCAGGTCAGGGTCAAGGCAACCTTCAAAAGGAAGGGTTTGAACACCGGACAGGACAGGATGGGGCCCCTCCCACTTTTTCAGGAGGTTCACATGGTAGATTTGGGTGACCCCTTGGGTGGCGTCTGTTTCGACCTCGCAGGTGACAGGAGTCACTTCTCTTAGGATGAGGAACGGTCCCTGCCACTGCCCTAGCAGCTTATGGTCAGAAGATGGCAGGAGTAACAATACGAGGTCTCCAGGGACAAAGGAACGGGCCTTGGTTCCTTTGTCGTACTGATGTTTCTGCGTGATTTGGGCAGCCACCAGGTTCTGCCTCACGATCTCTCTTATCTCTCCTAAGTGGGTCTTGAGATTATCGACATATTCGGGTAGAGGCCGGGTTCAATCTGGTTCGGTTTCCTGGGCCTCCCGAGCCATGTCTAACAGGGTCCGGGGTGCTCGCCCATACAACAGCTCGTATGGTGAGTAACCGGTGCTGCTTTGGACCTTACACAGGTTGGCAAAAAGGTAAGGGGAAGCATCTCCTCCCACCTTTTGCTCTCAAGGCCTAAAAGCTTCTTAAGGGTGGTTTTTAATGTAGCGTTGTAGCGCTCTGCCAACCCGTCAGTCTGGGGGTGGTAAGCCGAGGTTCTTATTTGCTTGATACCCAGATTGAAACATACTTGGCGCATGAGGGATGAGACAAAGGGCGTCCCTTGATCGGTCAAGATCTCGCAGGGAAAACCCACCCGAGAGAAGATGGAGATGAGGGCTTTTGCTATGTTCTGGGTGGTGGGTTAGCGCAGGGGTACTGCTTCCGGGAAGCGGGTGGAATAGTCTACCAACACAAGAGCATACCTACACTCACTCCTAGAGGGTAGCATGGGGCCTATAAGGTCCATCCCCACTCTGGTAAAGGGGACATCAATGAGAGGGAGGGGTTGGAGAGGAACCCTCGGGGGACGATACCGGCTGTTTTTCTGGCACACCGGGCATTCCTGGCAATATCGTTTAATTTGCCCATACACACCAGGCCAATAAAATTTCTCCAGTATCGTTTGTCCCGACTTTTCGTCACTGAAATGCCCTCCCAGTAAGTGGCTGTGGGCCAGAAACAGTACCTTGTCACGAAACAGTCCAGGGATAACCAACTGGGGGGATTGCTGGGGCCCTCCCTTCCTGTACAGGAGTCCGTTCTTTATGAAGAAGTAAGGACCTACTTGTAGCAGGTCCTCATTGTCCAGGGCACGGCCCCAGGTGTCTTGTAACACAGGGTCTTCTTGCTGTGCCTCGTGGAATTCCCTATCAGTTTCCCAAGGATGGGTGTCCACCTGAGCGGGGTAAGCCACGGTAAAGTCCCTTTTTTATTTCTTCTTTTGGTTTGTAGACTTGAGCGGTTTGGAAGATGAGTCCAATAAAGAAGAGACATAGGAAAATGGGGCTTCCGCCCACCATCTCTTCAGTGAGTCTGTAGTGTCCTGAAGGAGGTGGGGAAGGCCACTGTAGTCGCTACCTAGGATAGCTTGTTCTGGTAGATTGGGTACCAGACCAACCGTTAGCAGGCTTCCTTCGTCTGTGGGGTGTTGCACACGCACTCTTGCTGTTGGGTAACTCTTAGTATCACCGTGGACACATTTGATGGCCACGGTACCGGTCACTGGTCCGACAGGATGTGGCAGTTCCTGAGGTCGTAGAACGCTATGCCAACACCCCGTGTTGGCGAGCGCCATCATTCGGTGGCCATCAATCCTTACGGGACAGCGGAACGGTGGAGGGGTTGCTTCAGTAGTGAGACAGACATAGTTCTTGGCATGTCCTATGTCCATGGGTTTCTCCTTCTGTGGGCATATGCGAGCTATGTGCCCATATCCACCGCAATGGTAGCATTGAGGACCGGTCTGGGTTGGCCGAGACATGACAGGGTAGGGTAGCAAGGGAACAGGATCAGGTTTCCTGGCCACGGGAGGGGGCCTTTGGGGCCGGGGATGGCTGCCATGTGGTATGCGGGGAGGATGCTCATCCTTGGTTCGCTGGGATTCCTGTGCTCTGCTATAGGCGCTGGCAATTTCCACTGCACTGTCGAGTGTCAGACGAGCTTGTTGTCGCACCCATTTCTGGGTGGCCGGATGCAAGGATGCTAAGTACTGCTCCAGGTAAATCTTTGATAGGATGTCTTCCTTGGTGGCCGTGGGGGGCTTCAACCATCGATTGGCCAAGTCCTGAATACGGAACGACAAAGCCCGGGGAGTTTCCTGGGGCCCTTCCCGTGCCTGACGCAGATGAACCCTGTATGTTTCGTTGTCAATCCCTAGACGCTCCAGGATGCAGGCCTTCATGTCGTTGTAAGGGGTTTGTCCCTTTATGTTGGCCTGCTGGTAGGCTGCCTGCAACTCTCCCGTCAAAAGAGGACCTAGGTAGTGGCCCCATCGGTCGGCAGGTCAGGCGGCACGTGGGCTAGGCGCTCGAAATTCGTGAAAAAGTAATCAGGATCTTCACCCGACACATAATTTTGTAAGACCACGGAGGGTAGAGAGGCCGTTGATCTTTGCTGCCCCATGACGGTGGAAAGTTTCTCAAGGGCCTGATCCTGCGCGGAGCCCTGGCCCTTTAAGACATCATGCAGCTGTCCACGATCGTCTTCAGCCATCTTGAGGAATCGTTCCATCATTTTCCCTAGGTGTTCCTGGCTTTCCGCCAGCTGTTTGACTGCGGCATCCATGCTTCCGGGATATCCCACTTCTGACACCAACTGCTTGGCCGAGGTCGTCTTGTCCAGGGAGAGGCACCGGTGTTCCTCGGAGTTATACAGGGGGAAGAAAAGTACAGGGCGATTAGTCCTGGGCGAAAAGGACTTCTGAGTACTGCCACCTACACCGGGGAGTGAGGGAGTTGAAAATGAACGACGTGAGGAAGGGACGGTAGGGGAGGTTGGGAAAGGGAAGGCAAGAGATGGAACGGGAAGAGGGTGTTGCGTGTGGGGGAATGGTGCTCAGGTCTTTTATACATCGCCAGTGATAGGATTATATATAATATCAGTGATTCAGTGATCGTGCGCTCCTATATACACTATTTTACAACTAACTACAAGGCAAATACGGAGAAAGGTTAAAGTGTACTCACGTGCCCCGACGCTCTCCAGCCACCTCCTGAGGTCGCCACCAATCTTCAGACCAGACCTCCTCCTCCTCGTCCTCATCTCAGCTCTTCCGCTCCGCTCTGCTCACTGGTACGGGTTCTTCGCTTCCTGCGGCCTCCTGCCACAAGTCCGCAGCTTGGAACGCCTCTCCTTCCTCACCGCCGGCTTTTCTGTGTTCCGGGCAGGTATCTGGGTAAGCACTTTCGGGGTCAAAGACGGTCCCTTCTGGTCCTTCGAATGTCGCCTCACTTCCGGGGTCAAGGGAGTTCGCTTCCGGTCTTTTGCGCTCTGCTGTTGCTGCCGGTTCCTGTAGGGGAAAAGAGAGAGGAGGAGTCCTGGTTGATAGGGACGCTGCATGACAGGTCTCGGAGGTCAGGGAGCCCTCTCCTGGATGATGCCCCGGAGATATAAGGGCTGCTTCTTCACAGGGGTCTACTCCACTTGTCTTGGAGAGATGCTGGGACCACTGGCTCCAGCACCCACACTTTCTGCCCTGTTTGGTAAACAGTCAGCACAGCCTTTTGGTCATGCCAGGCTTTCTGTAATTCCTGGATAGCCTCAAGGTTTTTGGATGCCTTTTTCATATACTCAGCCATCCTTTAATGGAGACCAAGTACATAGTCCACAATGTCTTGTTTGAGAAGTTTGAGAGGTAACTCCCATCCTTCCTTCACCAGACAAAGGGGTCCTCTTACAGGATGCCCAAACAAAAGTTCAAAAGGGCTGTAACCAACCCCCTTTTGTGGGACCTCTCTATAAGCAAACAAAAGGCAGGGCAGCAGGATGTCCCATCTCTGCCTGAGCTATTCAGGGAGACCCTTAATCATGCCCTTTAAGGTCTTGATGAACCTTTCAACTAGACCATTGCATTGAGGGTGATAGGGTGTGGTGAACCTATAGTCACTCCACACTCCTTCCACATTGCAGTCAGGTAGCTAGACATGAAGTTTGCACCTCTGTCTATAACAACCTCCTTAGGAAAGCCCACTCTTGGGAAAACTCCCAACAGGGCTCTTGCCACCACAGGCGCTGTAGTGGTCCTAAGGGGAATAGCCTCTGGGTATCTGGTGGCATGATCCACTATCACCAAAATAAACCTGTGCCCAGATGCAGTATGGGGATCCATTGGTCCAACAATGTCAATCCCTACTCGTTCAAAGGGAACCCCTGCCACAGGTAGTGGTATTCGGGGGCAGTTTGCTGTCTGAGGGGTTCAAGAGAAGGGCAGTCCAACTCAGATCTGCCCTGGAAGGTCCCCATGTCCCAAGAAACTCAACCTGATCAGGTTCAAGCTCTTCTGGGACAGTTCCTTCTTGGGTCTCACAATCAGCTTCCGCAGAAGGCTGATCCTCATTCTGAGGCAAGGGGGAAGGAACTGCCTGAACCCTACTGCTTCTCCTCCTGGTAGGCACCTGGTCCATTATTCCAGAATCCAGTGCCTGTTCAGTGTTGAATTTTTTGACCTGTGACCTAGTCACAGCAAGGACATGCACTGAGATTCTTAACATTTCTGCATGGGTCCTATACTCCACTTCAGACCAGGCTGAAGATTCCAGGTCATTGCCAAGCAAACATTCTACAGGGAGGTCTGAGCTAACAACAAACTTCTTTAGGCCAGTTACCCCTCCCCAGGAGAAATTAACAATTGCCATACTATGGGTGGTAGTCACATTGCTAGCATTGGTCACTAGGTAATTCTCACCTAGTATGATCTGTCCAGGGTCAACAATGCTGGGTGTCACCAAAGTGACACTAGCACATGTGTCCCTGTATGCCTGAGCCACTTTGTCATTAATTAAAGGAGCCTGTCTGTACTTGCTCAAGTTACTGGGACTCACAGTAGAGTAAGTAAGTAAGTAAATGATTTTATTTGTACATAGTTAATTAAAACCTTTACAAATCAGTTAAAAAATTACTAAAAATTTAAGTAAAAGTCATTTCATGCAACTTTCTAAAAAGTTAAAATGTGCTTAAATGTCAAATTTTGGGCCCTCTTTAAAATTAAAAGTTCATGGTTCCAGGGAACCATATCAATGATTTCCAGTCCAGCTTTATTTATTTATTTTATTAGTCCGCGGTCAACGTGTTCTTCTGTCTTTTCAATACAAGTTTGACATTTTTTTGTGACCCGACAATTTAATTTTGTTTTGGTGGGATTAAAGCACAATTTGACCGCCTGCCTACGTGTTCGGAAACCATGAAGTTTAAACGATGGACGCAGTAATTTGCACCTCAGATCCTTTAGTTTAGGGCAGATGCAGATTACATGGATAATGTCTTCCTTGCTAGTTTGCACAAGCAACGGTCTTAAGGGGAGTTTTTTTCTTTCCCAGGGCGGCAGATGGGGAGCAGCTGGGATTACACCAAGACGTAATTTAAAAAAGTTTTCCTTTGCCTTTAGATTCATTCCAATATTAAGATACTCTTGAGGTTTCAGTATTGCATAGTCACTGAGTGTAATTCAGCTGTGCGCTCTTTTGGATAGGGTCTTGTTATCCTCGATGGAAGAAATGATACGTGCTGATTTTTTTGTGAATTTTTTAAAAAACAAAACATCAGTTGGGGTGTCCCAGAGGTCTGACAGTCCCAAGATTTGGACTGATTCAAATAAATAGTCTCTGGCTATTCCCATAGATTTGATTTCAAAGATTCAGTCTCTGCACTCTGAATTTTGTGCCAGGTCGTGACATACACGCTCCATCTGTCCAATTTTTGTTTTAGCAAACCAAATTCAAGCCCAATTTGTGCTGGACAAACGTATCTTGGCAGATTGAAAATTTCCCTGTATGAGTTTGCTATCACTATATCCAGTAGCGCTGCATCCTTTCTTGAAGGGCTTCACTCCCATATGTAAGGGTTGGTTGTAGCTTTGCTCGAAGTACCTGGAGCAACTGGTTAAACTCTACCTCGGGGAGCTTAACCTTTAAAGATTTTATCACCAAACAGGTTGCGGTTCCCTTCTCTCACAAGGATTCTAGTTGAGGCTTGAACGAGTTTGTGTAGTCCAAGATTACTCCCAGATATTTATAGGTGGTTACCAAATCCAGCCTGTGTCCGTTTAGATGCCAGTTATTTTTCCTTTTTTTTCCGATAATTCACTGCCACAACTTTAGTTTTTGAAAAAATGTATTTGCAAGCGGTTCCGTTCCGAAAAGGTGTGAGTTATGTTCAAAAGATGTTGAAGGCAGATCAGCGTTTGACTGATTAAAACCAGGTCAACTGCATACAACAATTTGGACAGCGGAATTTCCCCTAGTTTTGGTGCATGACCGGGGCAGTTATCAAGTTCTCCTGACAAGTCTACGAGAAACAGGTTAAATAGAAATGGCGCCACAAAACAGCCCTGTTTTAACCCTTTTGTTGTTGGGATCTTTTTACAGAGGTGTGTTCCTGCTCCTAATTTAACCCTGATCCAGGTGTTTGTGTGCAGTAGTATCAGTTGGTCTAAGAGTTGTTTCGGTATACCCCATTTTTTCAGTTTCCGCCTGAGTTTATTTCGGTCAACGTGATCAAAAGCAGCAGTAAAATCAATGAAACACAGGAAAAGAGGTGTTTTGGTCTCTTTTACTGCGTCCATCAGCAGGGTCAGTGCCATGATGTGTGTAATGGTCCCCTGACCCGGGCCGAAGCCTTTTTGAATAATAGGGAGAATGGAATTTTCGGAAGCCCATGATGTTAATTCCTCCAATACATTTCCTGCAAAATACTTGGCCTCCACGTCTATGAGGGCAATAAGTCGATAGTTATTTTGGAGTTTCCTGCTTCCCTGTTTGAAAATTGGGCTTAGTAGTGATCCAAACCAGGACTCCGGTAAAGTCAATGTGTCCTTTATGTTTTTAAAAACCGGTGTTAGTGCTACATTTCAAAATTCAGCATCTGATTTATATAAAATTGGTGGGATGCTGTTTGGGCCAGGGGCACCTGTTGGTCTACCTCTAGCTATTTGTCTCTTGATTTCCACTGATGTATAAGTGGATTGATCAGTCACAGCAGACGCAGAATCACTTAAATCTAGCCTTAAATTTCCTGCACAGGGAGGTAACTCAGTTCCTTTTGAATCTAGGTTTCGAAAAGTTTCCATTGCGCAGCCGTTGCATGTTTTTTCTCTGCAAACTACTTTGCTAGGCCCTTTTGTCCCTATTTCTTCAAGATACTCCTTGTTGTTAGTGAATGTGTGTTTAAATGCTTGAAGAGGTAATTTCTCCATGCTTCCTCCGTTATGTTGGCCAAGGTGAAGTGAAGAGAGACAGGCTTTACGCGACCTAAGCAATAACAAAAAACTAATAATAAAACCTGCGGATAAGGGTGGTGCTACGGTCATACAGAACGTAGAAGACTATGATAAAGAGTGCAGAAGGCTGCTACAAGATGAAAGAAATTATGGAGTTCTTCACAACGATCCTACAACCAGCATACAAACAAAGATTGGTACCATGGTAGAGGAGGCATTGTCACACGATTGGATCACTAAAAAGGAGGGGGATTTTCTGAACCAAAAGAATCCAAGAACCCCCTACCTTTATATCTTACCAAAGATCCACAAAAACCTCCAGAACCCTCCTGGGAGACCGATCGTCTCGGGTATTGGGTCTGTTTTAGAACCAGTCTCCAGGTTCGCAGACGCATTCCTGAGACCAATGGTTCAAAAAACATCTATGTATCTTAAAGACACAAAGGAAGTGCTAAACCTTCTGGAAGAAATACGGTTTGATCCTGAAACCCAGCTGTTAATCAGCTGTGATGTCGAGAGCCTATACACCAGCCTGCCCCATCAAGCCACCCTGGACATCATTGAGGATGTTTTGTTTGAGGACTTTTGGGAATACCAAACACCTCGTAATGTGGTAATGAACTGTTGCGCACTGGCCTTGAAGGAGAACTTCTTTGAGTACGAAGGCACCCTGTATATACAAAAACACGGGACCAGTATGGGAAGTACATTTGCCCCTAGTATAGCTGGACTGTACGTACACCATCTAGAGGTAACGAAAATACTGAACCCCAACAACCCATTCAGACCCAAGATAAGACTATGGAAACGATACATCGATGATATCCTTATCATCTGGGATGGAGATGAAAAGGACTCTGAACAGTTCCTAACCTGGCTCAATCTACAGGACGAATTCCTAAGGTTTACCAGCACAGTGTCCAGGAGTAACCTGGTTTTCTTGGATCTGAATATTTTTCCCAAAGATGGGAGACTGGTGTCCACGACACATTTCAAGAGCACTTCCAAGAATTGCCTTCTTATGTACAACAGCTTCCACCCCAAACATCTGCGGGACAATCTGCCATATGGCCAGTTCCTGCGCCTACGCAGGAATTGTACAGAGATTGAGACCTTCAAAACTCAGTCAAGTGACCTCAAAAAGAAACTAAAAGCACGAATGTACCCTGACCGTGTTATCAACCAGGCCTACACACGAGCAAGAAACAACTGTCGTGAAAGTTTGCTGGAAGAAAAAACAGCCAATGAGGAAGAGAAACGTCCGATCTGTGTGACAACATATAACACAAGCTCCAACTTAGTGACCAAGATCATTAACAAAAATTGGAGAATTTTGAACAGCGGTGGGTTACAAATATCAAAACCTATGTTTGCACACAAAAGAGCAAAGAGCCTGAGGGATGTCTTAGTGCACACAAGACCGAAATCCATTAACAATATACAAAGAGACCCTAACTTTGTTCAAGGGCACTATCCGTGTGGTGGATGCAGAGTCTGTGGACTAACCAAGAAAAGCAAAGAAATAACTTTCAACAACGGCACCGTCTGGGAGCAGAGAGCTTTCAGCAACTGCAACAGTGCTAATGTTGTATATCTGATCACCTGCCCATGCCAACTAGAATATGTAGGCATGACTAGCAGGGCAGTTAAGGTGAGGATAGGCGAACATAAGAGCACGATCAAATGCAAAAAAACCAGCACAAAACTGACCAACCATTTCCTTGAAATGAATCATAAACCAGAGGAAATCAGATGGACGGTAATAGAACTGGTAAGCAATGAAAGATTTCTGCTGGAAAAAGAACAGCGATGGGTTTTCCGTATTCAATCACACAAACAGGGCCTAAATGATGATATACCCTGGAGCCAACTATAGGTATCTAGTCTAGTATCGGACTCTATCTCCCCTTAACAGTCACTGCCACCACGAATATTTCCCAGCCCAGCATCTGATTCCACCCGCCTAATAACAGTCACTGGCATGATGAGTTTTTTACCAACAGCGAAATTCCTTCCCCTAGACTCTGTAAATGTACCGTATAAGTATCAATGTATACGGAACTTTTTGTTAAATAATTGCGCAAATACTTGTTAATGTCATTAGAGTTGACACTGTGAAAAGACTTCACAATTCGCTCTCCCACCGTGCCAAAAAGAGGCGGCCATCTTGGTTAACGCTCTAGCCTTGTGGAAAGGGCGGCACCCAGCGTGCAACAAACGCGGAAGTGCACAGGCGCTTATTAAACACCTACTCACTCGAGCCCAGCTATCCTCGGAGGAGCACGGGGGTAGGAATAATGATTTCTTATTCTGGCAGAAATGTAAGTAGTAGACTCCGACCTCGAGTCTTTAATAAACGGGTCGCAGGGGCAGATAAAAGCACAAATAACTCGCCGTTTTTTTCAAAAGCCACCCTAAACGAGACTTTGTCTTTTATAGTAAACTGCGCAGAAATACCCTTCGCCTGCAAACTCATGGGGCACTGTTAACTATTAAGATAAGTATGTCACCGTTACCAACTCAATAACGTTACAAAGGAGGTCCCCCTCCCCTGTCTTTTGCTTGTCTGTTGTAAGTGCATTGAGTCACGAATGTTGTGTGTGTGTGATGCTATGATTATGGTCCCGACAAAACGGTACCATTGGTGTCTCCCATGAAGGATAGTTGATGTCGAGAGACACATTACTACATGTTGAATTTTATGTGGTAGTCCAACCGCCTTTAGAATTTGGAAATGCGGTTCCCCTCCAATAATATGGAGTAATCTGTCTGTATGTATTTTCCGTTCAGATAACAATGCCTATTTCATGCATTTATGTAGGTTTTTCTCTTCCTTTTCCTTTACAGAGACCACAATAGGTCGATTTTTTCTGCTTCACTTGGGCCAACTCATGCCCTGAAGCCAAAACAGCCAACTTATTTTTGTTGGTTGTTTTTAGGACAGTAGGCACTACTTGTTAGAACTGAGTAATAACAGTAGGGATCGTTTTTTTGGTCCTGATGAGTAAGCAGTAGGGGACTGCTTACGAAACATGTCGACAAGGTAGTAGCTAATGCTCTACCACACAACCCCTTCTTAATGTTCCCAGCTGGAGAAGCTAATAAAATTGTTTTTTTCTACCAAGCCAGGGAATTTTTAACTTTTTTCATTTTTTTCACTTTTTGCACACCCACTAGTGTTAGGTCCCTACACCTTCACTGACACCTATGCACCCACACATAGCCTCTGTCACATCTTAGTGCTCCCGCGTATCTCGTCTGGTCGTAGCACGCCCCGTCCCGTTATAGGGGCGGGAAGACCCCTATGATGAAGCATGACTCTAGCTGGTTTTTTAGAGTGTGAGGGGTATTTTAACAAGCACATTGTGCTCCCATCTTTCCATGTGTAAGAGAGAGCCTAGCACCCTGTTACAAATGGTTAAAATTATAAAAAATATCACTTTTTCACTTTTTTGATAGAATCTCTGTGGTTAAAAATAGACCATTGATGTTCCAGGTGCATATCTTCTTTTGTCTGGGGTTGTCCAAGGCTTGGTTGAGGTTACTCTCCCTTTGTCAATTTGTATGGTCTGCTATTTTAATGGTCCGCTGAATTTGCCTCTAGTTTTGTGGGGCAGTTTGCCAAGGGTGACGTAGGTCCCTTGAGTCTTGCTCTGGTTGAAAGATCTTTGTGTCTTGGGAATGTATTTTTGGTGAAGTTCTCCTTGCTTCCTTTAGTACTGATGTGATGTCTTTCCGTGATGGTGTTCCAGTAGGGGGTAGGAAGGGTGTTGGATAGGGAGGTAACTTTTCAGTTTTGAGTTTTATCCCCCATTGCTTAAACGTATTTACTTCCTTCATGATTTTTTTGACTATCTCTATAGAGTTCAAGTTGCTTTGTTTTTTTCCGAACATTGTGAGTTATTGATTGGCTGGAAGACTATTCGAAGAAGATCAGAGGAGCCAATATTTTCTAGGTTTGTGATCGAATGTAGGAGCCTTAGTATATTTCCTCTGTTCAATATGTCGTCACTACCACAAGATATATATTCTGGAATGAGCAGAATAGTGGCCATTCTATCCCTGTGTTGTACTTTGGTTTGCTTTGCTCGAGATCCCTCGCTTCCGGTATCACCCGACTGTGGAGAGCGTCTTAAACCGCTCCTTGTGGGGGAAGTTTGTTGTATTCTGTCCTGCCTTTCTCTCTGTGAATCCCTTGTGATGTTTATTGTTTCCCCTGTTTGCTTCTGTGTTAACTCTGCATTGCTGGTCTGAATATTGTCGCAGGTTTCCGTGGTTAAAATTTGTTCAGTTTAATGGTCCTTATTAAATCAAAATTATGTACAGTTTGAGTTGCTTTTGTTTAAGGAAGTCCCTGCTTACTTCCAGAAAATGGAAATGTATGAGATCTGTCTCTGGATGGTGTACTCAAAGCTGCCGACGACTTGGCAATAATTGTCAGAGGGGGTTTCTCCAAGTCTTCTGGCAAAAACAGGGAAGCGAGTTGACTGACATGTTCAACTTTTGGAGTCTGAACAGTTGTTGTTGGGGACAAATATGATGGAGATTCTTTGTGGAGTCTTCCGCTAATAAGGATCCTGTTTCTTCCCCTTCATTTTTTTCTTCCTCTGAGTTTTACAGAGGCTCTGGGCATTGGTTGATACACAGTCAGCTGTAGTTTTACCCACTTCTGATGGTTGACCCGTAAGTTCAGCGTCCATGCTCTCTGACAGTGGAGGTAGGCCGTCCTGCCTGCCATATTCAAGTTGTTGTTTAATGTCCTTGCTATTTTTAATACGTTTGAAGGGCTTTTTAGTGGTCCAGAGAGTTCAGTGCTCTTTGCTGAGGACTGTAGAATGCTTGTTTTTAGATCCCCTCTCATTGATGGTAGGGTCAGTAACTTGTCTACAGTTGGTTCACTTGAGCATGATGATGGTATTGATTGGACCGCATAAGCCGATTCATGTCCTCTCTTTATGAGGCCATTAAGTTCTGATATTTTCGAGTCGATTCCAAAAATGGAATCAGCCATTGCCTGTGAGTCTTGCAGGGTGGTTAGGAATGTTACCCATACTGACTCCGAGCTTGGGCTTCCAATGTTGTGGCTTTTTTCCATTCTTGGGGGGTTATTTGCTTCTATTAGTGTGTTTGAATAAGCTGGTTTCAGGTTGTAGGAAGCTACTAGTTCTTCCCATTCCTGGGTAGCTATAAAAGTCTTGTCATTATTTGTTGAGTGAGAGTCTCTAAAAGGTAACAGAGTGCGATGCTCAAGGGGCATATGTGCTATTGGACAGTTGTGTATTAATGATGGCTCCCAGGTAGCTACTTGAACTGTTTCAAATGGTTTTGTTTGAATTTGAATTTAAAAATTTGAATTTAAAAACATTTGTATAGCGCGCTTCTACCACGCGGTTTCTTGGCGCTTTTGGATTGCGAGGAGACAACAGGAGCGGAGGGAATCTAGACATTGTAGGCTCGGGAGAAGAGCAGAGTTTTAAGACCTTTCCGGAACTCGATGTAAGAGGATGTCATGCGGAGTTCCGTCGGAAGGGAGTTCCAGAACGCAGGAGCGAGAACTGCAAATTTTGTTCCGCCCGCCTTTTTCTTTCTGAAACGGGGGGTAGTTAGAAGTGCCTGATGGGTGGATCGAAGCTCTCTACCCGGCGTATAGGGCTTGATGGCGGAGCAAATGAACTCCGGGGCGGTGCCCATTTTGGCCTGAAAGGTGGTACAGCCAAGCTTGAACAAGGCTCGCTCTTTCACCGGCAGCCAGTGCAGTGCCTGCAGTAAGGGAGTAGCTCGGTGGAATTTGGGCAGGCCGTGAATCAGGCGGGCGGCCTGGTTCTGCACTAGCTGCAGGCGGTGAATGGCGTAGGCTGGGGCGCCATTGTAAATGATGTTGCCATAGTCAAGGCGCGAGAGCACCATAGCCATCACTATGATCTTTAGGGCAGGTAGAGAGAAAAAGCGAGAGATCTTCCTGATGGTTCTGAGGGAAAAAAGCAGAAGGAAACAACCGAATTGACCTGTGAGTGAACAGAAAGTGAAGAGTTGAGGAAAATACCAAGGGTTTTGACCTTGGGGACAGGGAGCGGGGGGACACCAAGTGAAGGAGGCCAGTGGGAAGGGGACCAGGGACTGCAAGCACCTCCGGTCAAGACTAACTCCGTCTTGTCTGGGTTGAGTTTGAGGTGGTTGCAGTTCATCCAATCCTGGATGAACAACATGACGGATTGGACGTTCTGGGAAGATGAGGAAGAGTGGGAAAGGTTAAAGATTAGCTGGAGGTCATCGGCGTAATTGAACACCGTGACCTCAAGCTGCTGTAACATAAAAATAAGAGGGTAGATGTATAAATTAAATAAAAGAGGGGAAAGTGAGGAACCTTGGGGGACCCCACATACAACCTTACGAGAGGCAGCGGTGAAACCAGCTAGGTGGACCGCCTGAGCCCTATCACTCAGGAAGGACTCAGGCCAGGCGAAGGCCAGGCCCTCTATGCCTGCCGCCCTGACACGGGTGAGGAGGATGGAATGGTCCACCGTGTCAAAAGCGGCGGACAGGTCTAAGAGAATGAGGGCCTGCGGGAGGTTGGTGTCAATGCCCTCGCGTAGGCTGTCCATCACTGAGGTCACCACCTTCTCCGTAGAGTGGAGGGGGCGAAAGCCCGCCTGCCGGGGGGAGAGGCAGTGATTAGTTTCCACATAGGTGCTCAGGGTGCTGGTTACATGGGTTTCTAGAACCTTGCCCAGGTAAGGCAGAAGGGAGATGGGACGGTAATTAGAAGGGGATGAAGGGTCGGCACCGGGCTTTTTTAGGATGGGGATAACAGCCGCAAATTTGTGAGCAGTGGGGACCACTCCATTGCTCAATTGAATTGGTGAGCAATTGTTTAATTGAGGAGATAAATCTTGTTGTTTTCAGTCCTTGCGGTCCTGTGCTTTAACTGCAACTGATCGGTCTGCTTGGGTTATTTAAATTGCATTCATTACGCTCTTTAGTTGAGGAGATTGATCTTGTGTTTTTCCGTCAAGGTTATCCAGAACCTTACTTTTAACTGGTGGATCTAAGCTTTCTGTATATAGGATGCTGGTTTGGTTTAAATTTGTCTCAACTCCACTGGCTGGATGGCAATGGGGTTGGAAGTAATTTACCAACTCAGATAGTGTGACCATCTTCGGGGACCTCAAGAAGCTGGGTTTTATGATGTCCTTACCAGAACAGGACGAACCTGGAGCGGCCGTACTTTGACTACTTTCACTGTTTGCTCCTTTGGCTACTAAATTGGTGCAATCACCCACTCCCCTGGTTTCAGATGTCGCTATTGTTGTTGTTGCCACTTCAGTTATTTTCCCTGGGCGGAGCTGACAGGTCGTCCCTGTCATCTGTTAGGTCACAGCTGGATTAATGTAGAAAGGACTGCAGTCAGTTTTACTTAGTAGCAGCGGTGTTTGCAGCCCTTCTATGCTCCCAGTCTTGGGTTAAATAGCCGTCCCTGGGTCCTTCAGGAAAGAGAATTTTGTATATATTTTTGGCTGGGGAGTGCAAGCTTTTTTCCTCACAGACATTCCTTCAATGGTTATAACATTGTTTGATTCCTTTGACGTTGTAAGAGACAATGATTGTTGTGGCGATAACTGCAAGGTCTGTGGTGCCATTGGCAGCTGGAGGGGCAGCGACTGTGTGCTGATGCCAACAAGAGTCGGTATGTCAGTAGTCGCCGTCCCACAACTATTGCCACAAGTATTATGCTTCTCAGATGGATTTAAGAAAATGCTCCACCTCTGTCCAGGCGGTGTAAGAACTTTTGTTGTTGTTTTTTTGGTTTGATGGTCTGACGGTTTGATGATTGTTCAAGTGTCTCCTTCAAATCCCCCCTAATGAACTACTCACTTTTCCCCAGTTGGTTGTGAGGGGTAGATTATTAATACCGTTGTTATCTACTGGGTGAGTAGCTAGGAAAACGTTATAGTGTTGAGGCGTTATAGCATTAAGGCGATTATGCTCACAAAATTAGAGCTCCAGTAATCTTCTGAAAGTTTGTGCGCCCTTTGGTCCTGCGGGCCCCCTCCTAAGAATAGAACAAGAGAGGCTGTGAGGTTGGAAGCGGCTTCACCAGCTGTGACCATCTGCGCCCTGTGTTTATAACCAGCCAAGTGCTGCACAGAAACACAGAGGCGCGCATAAGGGAAACAGGAGTGAGTACTGAGGCTGGTACAACAACAGGGCCGGTCGCTCCACGCACCGCACAGCACCCCGTGTGTGACCAGGACCTTCACTGCTGCTGCCACAAGTTCGCCACTGCTCCTGTGCTCTGTCTGCTCTAAGTATTTTGTCTTTTACTGTGCCCATTATTGTATTTACTTTGTGCCCTGTGTTTAGCTCTTTTCTGCACTCCCTGTGACTGTATTTCTCCCGCTCTGTGCCCCAACGCTCCCCACTTCCCGCTGCTGCTCCCCTGCAGCCCGCCCCTTTTTCTCCACTTTACCCACTCCCCGACGCCCATTCGCTGCCCCGCTCCCACCTCCCACCTGCTCCTCCCTCCCTCTTTGCCATTTATGGAGGAGACCACAAGGACGCGTGCAGCGGGCGCGCCGAAGACGTGCTAAAGGCAAGCCCGCGCTCAGCGCCAGAACCCCTAGCCCCCGCAGGAACCAGGACACCCGACTGAAATACGACACCGCCACCCTCAACGCTCTCAACACCGGACAACCACCCGCCTGCTATCAAGCCACCCCAAGGCGCACCCACGGACCCTTCACCTGTCAAGCCTGCAAATTCACCTGCCTCCGACCCCGTACCCCGCCCGCCAAACCACACCACAACAACAACCACCTCAAGTGCATCCTCCTCAACAACCGCTCCGTTCACAAGCACGCCATTGAACTCTGGGACCTCCTCGACACAACAGCACCTGATGTCGCCTTCCTCACGGAAACCTGGATGAACGCCTCCTCAGCCCCCGACATCGCCATAGCCATCCCGGACGGCTACAAAATCACCCGGAAGGACTGCGTCAACAAAACAGGAGGAGGGATCGCCATCAACCACAGAAACACCATCAGCGTCATGACCAACACCGAAGACACCTTCTCCACCGCCGAACACCTACACTTCCAGATCCACACCGACCCCCAGACCAACCTCAGAAGAACACTCATCTACAGACCCCCGGGCCCGGGCACACAATTCAGTGAAACCATTGCCGAACTCACCAGCCCGCACGTACTAACCTCACCAGAATATATCTTCCTAGGAGACCTGAACTTTCACCTGGAGGAAAACAACGAAAGCACCACCACCACCCTGCTCGACAACCTCGACAACCTCGGACTCAAGCAACTGGTGGACACCCCCACCCACCTCGCTGGCCACACTCCATCTTCTCTGCCAGTAACCACGTCACGTTCAGCCAATCCACAGGACTACACTGAATCGACCACAGCTGCATACACTTCACTTTCAAGAAGACTACATCTCACCACCTCACGCATCAGATCCCCCGCAGATGCTGGAGCAAAATCACCACAGACCAGCTTACCACATCACTGAGCGAGAACCCACCAACCGACACCAGCATACCCGCAGCCCACAATCTTGCACAGTGGATCACCAACGGCGCCAACGACCTCGCCCCACTGAAGAACCGCCACGGCAAAAACACCACCAGAAAACCCTCATGGTTCACAGGTGCCTTCAAAACTGCACAGAGATCCTGCCGAACAGTCGAAAAGACCTGGCGCCACAAACGGACAACAGAAAACATGACAGCCCTCAAAAACGCCACCCGAGAATACCATCAGCAGATCCGGGCCACCAAGAGGACATCGTTCAAAGAGCGACTGGACAACAACACCCATAACAGCAAGGAACTCTTCAGCATCGTCAAAGAGCTCTCCAACCCCAACGCCAGCAACAAAATGCATCACCTCTTCGCAAGACCTCTGCAACTCCCTCGCCACGTTCTTCCACAGCAAGATTGCAGATATACACAACAGCTTTGGACCCCAAACTCCACCTCTGGACACCAAACCAGCGACCCCCACCACCACCATCAGCTCCTGGACCCCATCAGCAGAGAAGACACCATCCACGTCATGAACACCATCCACTCCGGCTCCCCCTCCGAACCATGCCCCCATCACATCTTCAACAAAGCCGACACCATCATCGCACCCCACCTGCGGAACGTCATAAACAGCTTTTTCAAGTCAGCAACCTTCCCTGAGAGCTGGAAACACGCAGAGATCAACGCCCTCCAGAAGAAATCCACAGTGGACCCCAAGGACCTCAAGAACTTCCGCCCCATCTCTCTTCTCCCCTTCCAGTCTAAAGTCGTCGAGAAGACCGTCAACAAACAGCTGACTGCTTTCTTCAAAGCAAACAACACGCTCGACCCTACCCAGTCCAGATTTCGAGCCAACCACAGCACCGAGACTGCCCTCATCGCAGCCACTGACGACATCAGAACCCTGATGGACAATGGAGAAACTGCCACCCTCATCCTCCTAGACCTCTCAGCAGCCTTTGACACCATCTGCCACCGCACCCTACTACACCGCCTCGACAACACTGGAATCCAAGGAAAGGCCCTGGAATGGGTCACTTCGTTCCTCTCTGGCAGAACCCAGAGAGTCCACCTCCCCCCCTTCTGCTCCGCGGCCACCGAGATCATATGCGGCGTCCCTCAAGGATCCTCACTCAGTCCAACGCTCTTCAATATCTACATGAGCCCCCTCGCCACTATCGCACGAAAACAAAAAATCAACATCATCTCTAAGCCGACGACACCCAGCTGATACTCTCCCTCACCAAGGACCCAGCCGTCGCCAAAACCAACCTTCAGGAAGGTATGAAAGAGGTAGAAGAATGGATTAAGCACCGCCGTCTTAAGCTCCACTCGGACAAGACGGTGGTCCTCATCCTCGGACAATCCCCATCTGCCTGGGACGACTCCTGGTGGCCCTCGGCACTGGGCACCGCACCGACACCCACAGACCACGCACTCAACCTGGGATTCATCCTGGATTCCTCCCTCAGAATGACCAAACAAGCCGTCTCATCGTCTTGCTTCAACACCCTGCGCATGCTTCGAAAGATCTTCCGATGGATCCCCACAGAAACCAGAAGAACAGTCACCCAGGCCCTCGTCACAAACCGGCTGGACTACGGGAACGCCCTATATGCAGGAACCACCGCCAAAGTTCAGAATCGCCTCCAGCGCATACAGAACGCCTCCTCATGACTCATCCTCAACATCCCTCGCCACAGTCACATATCCATCCACCTGAGGAACCTCCACTGGCTCCCCGTCAACCAAAGAATCACTTTCAGAGTGCTCACCCACGCACACAAAGCGCTCCACAACATGGGCCCGAATACCTCAATGGCCGCCTCTCTTTCTACACCCCCACCCACCAGCTTCACTCCACCAGCCTAGCCCTCGCCATCGTCCCACGGATTCGCAGAACCACCACCGGGGGAAGATCATTCTCCTACCTGGCAGCGAAGACCTGGAACTCCCTCCCCACTTACCTACGACTAACCCAGGACCATCTCAGCTTCAGGAAGCACCACAAGACCTGGTTCTTCGAGCAGTAGCAGCGCCCCCCTCCTAGCGCCTTGAGACCCTCACAGGTGAGAAGCGCGCTCTATAAATGGTAATGATTGATTGACTGTGGGCAATGAGGAAATGATGCAGTGTGCTGATGCGCTGTAATATATGGTAATGCAGTGCCGGATCCTGGGCAGGGCGAGAGAGCAAGGCACACTGGGTGCTGCAGGCAGCTCCCAACCTAGTTGGGCCGCCTCTGCAGCACACCTGGGCACAACACTTCTGGCTGACTCTAACATCAACCATGCTCTCCCGCTTTACCTCTTGTTACCATGGCCCTTCAGTGCCGCTCAATGTCAAGTAACACGTTCCACCAGTGGTCAACGGACCCCCGGGCTCCAAACCACTCAAGTTCCTAATGCCTGGCCTTTTAGGTCACCGGGGGCAACTCCTCACCAGCCCTGCTCACCTCACCGTCTATCAGGCACAAAGCGTCTGTCTCCTGCCTTGGCCAACGTTGGGTAGGGGTGATGGCGAATTAGAAAACTGAGGCTGAGTGCTTTCCCACTGCTGCTGAGGTTCGCGTTAGTCCCTTGTGACCTACTGTGGCTCAGCGAGGGCTCCCACAGGTCAGCTCGTCTGCAGCCCCCTTCCTTCCTCCGGTGTTTGTTTTCTTTTTTTTAACGTATTTTTGCCCCCGATGCTCTCCTGCGACTCACTCGCATCTCGCAGCTCGCAGCTCGTGCCACTTCCTGGATCTGCGTGATCTGCGTTGCAAAAACCTGGACAGTAGAGGACATAGGTATGTCCCCATCACAGATCAGGACAGCTTGAGTTGGTATTCTGACTAGGTCAGAATCCATCTCAGTTCCCAGGGTTAACCCTACTACACCCTTCTGTTGAGAACCACCACTTTGAGCTGAATTAGGGGGAACAGTTGCCTTAGGGGCAATGATGGCTGGAGCTGCCTCCTTTTTGGTGCATTCACTCTTCCAGTGAATATTGACCTTAAATACTTTGCACCATGGTTTCTTAGGAACTTCTTTATTTTTGGATTGGTGGGAACTCCCATCAGTAGAAGCTTTTTGGGGACCTTGAGAAGACTTCTGGTCTTTTGCTTTCTCCCCACCCTTTTGGTCTTGCTTCTTCTGATCACCATCTTGGTTCTGTACCTCCTGCTTCACCCTGGTTCTGACCCATTTGCCTGCCCTCTTACCCAATTCTTGGGGGGAGGTCAAATCAGAGTCAACCAAGTGCTGATGCAATAACTGGTTCTGAAAATTATTAAGAACCTGTTATCTCATTATAAGGTTATACAATCCTGTATAGTCACTTACTTTACTGCCTAGTAACCAGCCTTCCAGAGCCTTAGTAGCACAATCTACTAAATCAGTCCAGTCCCGAGTCTGTGTCTTTTGAGTGTCTCTGAACAGGAACCTGTACTGCTCAGTGGTTAAGCCAAACCCATCTATCAGAGCACTCTTCAGGACGTGTAGTTGTCAGCATCCTGTTCATTAACTGTTAGGAGCTTATCTCTGCCTTTGTCTGCAAAGGGGAGCCATAAAATTGCTACCCACTGCTCCTTGGGGACATTCTGCACTTTGCAGGCCCTTTCCAAAGCAGTGATCCACTTGTGGATGTCATCCCCTGCCTGATAGGGTGGCACAATTTTGTTCAGTTTTCTATGGTCCCTTTCCCTACCACTAGGGATGTTGCTGCCACCAGTGGGCTCTAGCCTACTCAAGTTCCTCTCTCTTTCAAGATCCAGGGTCTCTTTTGCAAAGGCAACTTCTTGCCTCTTGATTCTAAGCTTTGCCTCTCTCATCCTAGCTTTATGCTCCCTTCTCTGAGGTGAAGGCATACTCTTCAGAGCTGAGATATTAGACCCTACTGATGAGTCAGAATGTTCAGATCCACTGGAAAGTGATCTGGGTCTTCTGTGCTCGCCATTAGGCCTACTTGGGGGTCTGGGTTGGATCCTTCCTCCTCCAGTCCCATGTAGTCCTAGGTTAACATGGTTCAGTTCATTTAGCTCTACCTGGTTCAACTCCTCTTCCTCAGAGTCCACTGGGTCTTGCCCATTGTTACCCTCTTCAGTAGAAGGTTGACCCCCCTCTCCACTACCTTGGTTACCTGGGTCTGATGCATTCTCTACATCATGAGCCACTAGGATTTCTACCAGGTGGTTAAAGGTTGGACTCTGTCCTTGTCTCAATCTTCTGACTGTACACATGCTTCTCAATTCCTGAAAAGTGAATGAGTCATATTTAGAAGGCACCCTATGGTTGTCTTCTGGCAGAGGCCCACTAGGCCCTGCTTCCAAGGACATTGCTAGTGAGGTGTGGTGTGTTCACGTACCTACACTACTTGTTTCCTACTAGAACCTCTCTAGGAGTTGCAGTCAGGGTGTGCTAAGCCCTTACCACCTGCAACTACTAAGTTCAGTAAAACTTATGTATTATAAGAACTTGATTTATATGGACCTACAGGTACCTTAATGTGATCTTTCAAATGACATTTCAAGATTAAATGGTAAAACAACTGCAAGCTCTTATCCCATCCACTGCACACCAATGTGAGAAGTTAGCTGGCATATGATGTCCACTAGTTCTAGTGGGCAACTTGCACCAGTCTAATCGACCCTTATTGATGGTGGTTGTAAAGTAAACCTTATAGAAAGCTATCCTAGTGGTAGCATGGACCAGCAGTCAACAGGCTAAGACTTCAGAGAGCATGAGAAGCTGGTTGTTTTACCAATTATAATCCCTTGAATACCAAATGAAAGGACACCACACAAGGTATATATCAAATATATATGTATTTATTCTAAACATAACCCCTATGTACTCTTTATGAGGTCAGAGGTAAAAGCCCAATACAAGTTACTTAATTAGCATACGATAAGTTGCACAAATACAGTTTTGCCCTAGGGGCTCACAAACCATATACTAAAATAGTGGTATAAGAACCACGTCTGGTATAGAAAGTAGGCCTAGGGCACAGCTTTCCAAACTTTTCATGTTGGTGACACACCTTTTTGTGAAATTTCTTTCAGGGACACGGTAACGCGAGCGAGCGCAGTGAGCTAGCCCGAACCACCCACAACCCCACACACACAACCCCATATACACAACCCCCCCCACACAAACACACCCCACACAACCCCACACACACAGGCCCACACCACACACACAGCCCCACACACACACACACCAGAGCTGGAATTCAGTGCGTCTTCTGTTTCCCTCTCCCATCTACCCCTACCCCACTCAAGCCGTGAAGTTAGAGGATTGCTGGTAATTTCGTTTGCGCTTTACAAATACTGCTTTCATTCACTGAATGACCTCGCAGTGGGCACTGCCTTCATTGCAGTGAGAGCCACCACTTCTCCCCATTCTTATGCTTTCTCTCGTGGTTTTCTCTCACTTTAATCACCCGGCTCTCTTCCTCTTGTTGTATTTCTCCTCCTGTCTTTCACCCCCTCCCCTCTCCTATTAAACCTCTGCCCCCAGAGCTCATCCTTCACTGCAGGGCCTCTTCCCGGAAGCTGCTCTTAGAATGTGTGCCTTTCCATTCCTGATGCACTACAGCTCTCATTCAGGCAGACATCCGTCCAGGACCACCTCCTGTCTCTGCCGAAGACTAGAGGGCACATGTCCTGAACCCCCTCCTTTCCCCCATGCCACATCTCGAATGCCCCCTGTACTCCCCTGACCCGATCTCACCACTCATCCTTTACCCATGATTCCCCTGCATTCCTCTGTAATGGTGCACTTGTGTCCACGTACACCTGGCTGCACTGAACATCCCCATCCCCCCAAGCCCTCGGATCTCACCAATGTTTCTTTACCCATGAATCCCGTGTCCCTCTATTGTTGTGCACTTGTGCCCACGCCCACCTCTAGCAAGATCTGCACTGCCCCTTTAACCCCCATTGTCCTGTGTTCCTTTGTCCTGGTGCACTTGTACCCACGCTCACCTCTGATTCCCCTGCATCCCTCTATAATGGTGCACTTGTGTCCACGTACACCTGGTTGCACTGTTCAGCCCCCCCTCGAGCCACCGGATCTCACCACTGTTCCTTTACCCATGATTCCCCTGTGCACATCTATAATGCCGCTCCCTTCTTTTCCAACACCACCTCTTTCTAGCCCGGGCTGTGCTGCCCACCTTTCTCATGTGTTCACCTCTCGTGCGCTGCCTTTGTCGAGACGAGTGCACTACCGTACCTTAAACACCCTCCCTTTACACCCCTCTCATCTCCATTTCTTCCTCCTTCTACCTTGTTTTGTGTGTGTGCATGTTTCTGTAGCACGAACTCCACTGGAAGGTCTCAGAGCGCTTTACACGAGCACCAGTTGCATTACACACAGACGCATCCATGAGAGACAGCCGCTGAGATTCTGACAATGTCCCAACTGAGCCTCCGTATAGCTGAATGAAGCTCCTAACTACGAGGCTCCACAAGGGTTCGCTGCTGCTCCGCTGCTACTCTGCCTTGCACTATGTAAAGGCTGGAGTCGCATTCTCCTATATCGGCCGCCCCTGACGTCATCACATCACATTGCGTGACACACCTACACATGGGGCGCGACACAGTAAACGTGTCGCGCCACACAGTTTGGAAAGCAGTGGCCTAGGGAATCACTGGGGCTACTCTTAACAACCAAAGGTTAGGAAGTAGGAGGCCCACGGGAGACACGTGCAGTGTCTAAACACAGTCGCAAGTTACCATTGACTTTCTATGGGAAACAAACAAGTTACAAAGTTACTGTTTAAGGGCACTTCCGGATGGACTACTACAAAACCCCTTTAGACTAGGACACTTCGAGAGTCAAGACCCATGGAAGCACTAGAGTACTCTTGCTACCTCACCCAGGGAAGCCGGGTGCATATGTGCCTTTTGGTGTCGGGTTTCGTCATCGTTTTTAATGGAGATCTGCAAAGAAGTGCTGCAGGTGATCAGAGGAAAAGTGTCCAGGTGGATCCAAGGGTGGATCGAAGATCTGAAGAACCTGAAAGCAGAAGGTACAGAGTCTGGGTCACTAGCAAGTGATCAGGAAGGAACCAGGCGATGTTGCGTTGATCTCAGGTGAAGAGGTGAAGCTTGTGTCTACAGCCATGAGGTCCAAGAGGTGTCGAAGACAACCAGGAGCTGGATTTGAGCTGTCCCACAAAGGATCTAGTTGATTGCAGTGTCAGTATCCGAATTGGACCCAACAAGCCTTGGCAAACGCAATCCACACAGGAGATGAAGATTGGCTTCGGTGCAGACCAGCAAGGTCTGTGGCACTTCTCCTTTGCAGGGAAGCTGGAGCAAGCCTGGAGCAACCAGGAAAGCAGATTAAGTTCAAAAGAAAGTCTTCAGGGGGCTCACTAGCCAACATACTAGGAACCAGTAAGACGCATCAAGCTGAAATAAAAGAGCAGGCCCCACATGGCACTCGTGGAGTGTGGAGGGCTGAGCTTCAGTACAAATGGTGCTCAGGTCTAGGGCTTCTCATACCCCTATGCACAACTGCGATTTATCTCAGGAGTCGATGCAGTTAGAAAAATGCAGGATGTCCAGGAGTCCCGGTCCCACGTCTCTCGTGTCCGCCTCAGGCCTCAGCTTTGCTGGGATCTTTGAGCAGGGTCAGTGATGTCTGGAAGTTTGTGTCCTGTGTCACAGAGTTTTCGAGTTCTGGTGGGAGCCTCGACAATGCAGACCAGCAAGTTACTGGTGGTACCTGTTTGCACAGGGTGATCACTCCTTGACCACAAGGGAGATGTCTTCCATCTTCCAGTCGAAATGGAATGTCGAAGGTCCAGGATTTATTTTTCAAAGTTTCGTCCAGGGTAATCTAAAGTCCTATGGACACAGCTCCTATACATATACCAAGCTAAGGGGTTGGATTACCTGCTAGGTCCCTTCTATGGGTGGACCTGAGAAGGGGGTGGTTACACCCCTTTCCCTTTGTCCAGTTTCATGCCAGAGCGGGGCTGGAGTGCCCCAGCAACTGGTTTGAACCGGGCTATGCATGGAGCACCTTGTGTACCCCAGGCAGTGTCTGGGAAAGCATCTGCTGATGCAGCCCTCCCTGCCCCAATACACATACGCCTGTCTGGGGAGGTGACAGCACCTCCTTGGACAGGAAACCTATTGTCCAGGCCTCCCCTGCCAGAGTTTCGTCCAGCAGTAGGAGATCAGACTTGTGTCTGTGGCAGCAGCATCCATTTTGTGATGCTGAGGCTCTGTTTAACTTTAACCGGGTTTACCAGTAACTACATGTCTTCTCCCTCTAGAAGGGTGGATTGCTACCCCCACCACCAGAACTGGTGGGGGGGGGGGTTGTATTCCAAAGTGTTTGACACCTTACACAACATGTTTTGATAAAGCCAAACCAAAGTTAGCATTAACCGCAAGGATTATAATGTGCACTTAAGAGTATATGGTATGGCTATATCATAGAACAGCTATAAGGAGATGGTTCCGAAAGCTGCAGGGGGGCTCAGCTTATGCTAGGGCACCCTCTCACATAAAACCAAGCACTCTGCCTCCAGGATTGATAAGGTCTGTCATAAGAGTGACTTATAGGTGACTATGTGTCTATATATAAGGTAGATATAGATATACTATATCTAAGTAAAGGGTGATTACACCACCTTGCCCAGGTTGTGTGAACAGACCTGTTGTGTCAGTTTGGAGGGCCAGCCAGGGGTGGCCTAATACATGCTGCAGCCCCTGGTAGGCCTTTGATGCACCTATGCCCTGGGTACCTATGGTACACTATACAGGGGCTCACAAAGGTGACCCAATACCCAATCTGGTATATACCTAAAGTACATGGTATCAATTTGGAGAGAGAACAGCTAGGCTGTGGGCCTGATTAGCAGGGCCAGAGCCAGTCTAAAGTCAAAAAACCAGAAAATCACAGCAAAAAATGAGGGTGACCATAGGAAGAAGACCCTACTCTCCTACATCCAGTTCTTTTGATTCATCTTTTTCAGCTTGAAAGCAGCACATGGGCACTGAATAAGTGTTATCAGGTGCACAGCCGGAGACAGCTGAGGGTCTCAATGAACATAAATCAAGGAAGGGATTGCATTCATGTACAAAACACGTAGGTCCTCATTGCCCAGATTGAAAACACACCCACTTATGTGTATCAGTGTACCTGTTCTTGTTGCTCATCTGAAGGTTATGCACTTATTTCACCTAGAAATGCAAGTGCTGTAACAAAAGAGTTTAAAAGACTGAAAATCAATAATACTGGCATTGAGTTGGAACTTTAATAACAGCGCTTAGAAACTGTATGTGTGTACACCTCTCTCTCATGCTTGTGTTCTTTTTCTATCTTTTTTCACGTTCTCGTTCTTTAACCAGGCTCACTTTTGTACCCTGCTTTGCCCTCTCTGTCTTTCCATATATATTCCTCTATCTCTCTCATACTCTCTCCGGCTCTCCGTTTACTCGTCTGACTCACTTTCTCTTTCTCTTTCACTGTTCTCCTCAATATCCCTCTATAAGTCTATTTTTCTCTTTGCCTGTCTATTCAAATCTTTGTCCTTCTGTCTCTGTCTCACTCAGCTTCTCCCTTATGCTCTTTATTTGGCGCACATGTTTGCCCTCTCCCTTGCATCACTGTCTCCTCATTGTCTTGTCCTACCTGTGAAGTATAGTAGCCTAGTTTCAAGCCCGGGTAGGTATCCCTTGATGCCACACAATCAGAATCATGAAGTTCCAAATGGCCAGGCTGTGCTTGTGCATACTCTAGAGAAACAGGGAGTGAATATGTGCATCTATGCGAGATTGTTATATATCAAGTGTGATACCCTGAGCCATTTCCAGCTCTTCAGCTAAGCACACTGAATGGTGGGATTTCAACCTCATACATGAGGGAAATGAATTACATCTCTAAAAATTCAACATGCTATTGGATTGAAGGTCAGGACTGTCTGGAGTTTGTCAAGCCTGGCATAGCTGACTTGGTGGGGTTTCACATATTTTTTTTAAAAAGTTTTTATTATTGCAAAGTTTGGCTCTGTTCTCAATATCTATCAGATATACAATCTCCTCTTCATCAGGTCCTTAGGCTGGTATTAATAAAAAAATAATTCAAGTAATCTTTATTCGGATAGAAGTATCCATAAAAGCACAGTTCATCACCACAAGCAGGAAAAATACAGTACAAATTTAAGAGCGCGAAGATCCACATTAAAATCCAATACAAATACAATATTACAACAGTAAATTTCCAAATAAAATAATAAAAATAGCGTTAAAAAATGGTTGGACGGGCATTCAGAATCTAGCAGCATTAACAGCGTAGTGCAAATATAAAGTTAGGCGAGAATACAAAATCAGAAGCATATTATGAATAAAGTGCAATACGTGTTTATCAGCATTAGCAGCATGGTGAAAATATGATTAATTATAACCACCCATTCCGGGTCATGTCAATAGTAGCAACAACATGATCAAGTAAAGTACTTTGTTAATGGGCAGTATTGACAACATCGGCGTAAGATAGGTTTATATGTGGAAAAAGGGGTAATGATAGATATATTCCACTGAGCAATGTTAAGTACATTTATCACATTAAAATTCGCTTATGGAGGCACGTGAGCGTACCGCTGCTTGTAGGAACGCACTCACACGGCAAATCAGATCATCACTCCCACACTGTAAAATTTCAAAATATGCGGATTTGAAATCAAAGATTGCCGATGCTTTAAAATACGGAATCAAATACTGTTTAGTGTATTTCACATAAAACTTGCAAAAGAATAAAAAGTGTATCACCGTTTGTTTGCTACCAATGCCGCAAGGGCAATATATCTGCTCAAGGTTGTTACTAAATCCCAAAGGGAAACAGAGTAGGTATTAACTACTGCCATCCCTAAGGCAGAAGAGTAAACTCCTTTTCCATCGCCCAATATTCTTCAAGAGGTATTTACGTGGCATATGAGGTTGGGTGCCCGGTACCTCCAGAAGGGGCATGTACCTAACAACCGATGGTTTTAGGCGCTCAGTGTTGTATCTTTCTTTGTTGTACAAATCGTACAGCGCCCCCTAAGTGATTTTTTGCTTATACCCTCTAGGGCTAGGGGACGTAAGAAAATATGTTCCAACTTCACACTGACTATACTTTTCGTGACCGCAGGAAGCCAAGGTATGGAGCCGCCCTTGTCGCACTTAAGGCAATCTACGATTATCTCTCTTGTTAAGATTGCTGCAGGGTTCTGCCATGTTTTTAGCCAGAATATAGCTGGGCGGTACCAGATAAAGTCCTCTACATAGTATAAATTAAATTCCCTATGACATATGTAGGTTGAAGAAGAAATTTGGGCCGCAAGGATTTTTCTACAGAATCTGTTTTCTTCTGTTTTGATCCCGCTGCAATTTGTATATCCCCAGACTTCCGCACCATAAGTGGCCGTTGGGACATATTGCAGTTTGTAAATCTTCGTTATGGGTAGGACCACCTCTGCTTGTTTTGGCTGCCAGAGGCTCAGAATAGAGTTGATCGCTTTTGAGAATTTACTTCTGCTAAGGGCCACATGAGCTTGCCAGGATCCTATCGCTGAGAAAACTAGGTCCAAATAGGGAAAAGTGATTGTGCGTGTTATGGATTCGCTACCAGAAGTTATAACGTTAATGCAGTGTTTTTTAGGGCTGCAGGTCATTATATACGATTTCTTGAAGTTGGTACAAAGCTCCAAATCGGCCATAAAGGCCACAAAGCCCATGACTAAAGTGCGCAGTGCATTGGGTGTGCGGCCCACCAGGACCGCATCGTCTTTGTATAAAAACGCGGGGAGTAATTTACCATTAATTTTGGGGACGTCATTGGTCAATTTAGACAGGGAATTATGTAGTTCGTTTATATAAAGAATAAAAAGTAGAGGGGCAAGAACACATCCCTGTCTAACCCCTCTACCAATAACAATATCCCCAGAGACCCCCCATCGTTACTAATCCTCACCCGCGCCTTTAAGTCCCTGTGCAAATGTGCCAAAAAATAAACCAAAGCCTCGTTCAACCAATAATTTAAAAGGACCGCCCATAAACGAGATCTATTAACAAAATCAAATGCTGATGTGAGGTCCATAAAACCCAAGTAGACTGGTGACTTTTGTGCAATCGTGTATTTACCCAAAATGAGATTTAAATTCAAGCACTGTTCAACAGTTCCAACATTACTTCTAAAACCCAGCTGACAGTAATTTAAAATTTGGTTGTCTTCAGCCCAAGTCCTAATCTCATTGAAGACAACCCTGCCCAAGATCTTCAATGTGTTGTCTATCAAGGAAATTGGGCGATAACAGCTGGGGTTGGATCGATCTCCTTTTTTGAAGATGGGCACGATGATGCTAGTCGACCAGGTGCTCGGGATAATTGTATTGGTCAAGTTATTAAAAACATTACATAGGAGAGGTGGCCAAAAATCTGGTTCGTATTTTATAAGATCGATAGGGAACCCATCCGGTCCTGGGGCTTTATTCCCTATACTTTGGTATATGGCATCCTCAACTTCGGTTACAGTTATAATGACCTTTATGACTGACAGGCTAATATTGATGTTGGGGGTCATTAGGGGTACCGTATAGATTCTGGCAAAATGCGCCTCCCATGATTCGCTCGAAATATTACAGCTTATGGGAGTAATATTCAGGCCCATAGAGCTCATGGCTTTCACTGCTTTCCAGAATCCAGTTCCGTCGTTGAGTGAGGCGGCACTAGCAAAATTAGCCCAACGTTCTTTTAATAACTCATCTGTGCGTGTCCTGGTTGCTTTCTTGTAGCAAGCTCTTAATGATCTGACTAAGATTATGTCCATGGGTGTAGCCGCTAATGCTACACACAGTTCTCTATTAGCTCCCGAGCTGTGTCATCGAACCATTTGGGTTTCTTGCTAATGTTAATGGCTGGTCTTGAGAATATATGTTTGATGCCAGCACATAGGCTACTGAACGCCTCAATAATCCCTGCATCAAAGGTACTGCTTGATAAACAAATTTTTCAATTTCAAATTTCAAATTCAAAAATATCTTTATTTCGATTGCTTCACCATAAAAGATAATGCTACTTGATAAACATGTTTCTATGAGTAAAAGATACAGCGTTAATATGTTTGCAAATAATACTTTGTTATCTATGCTCTTCCAGATCACTGTGAGTTTATCAGTGGATGCCACTAAATGATTAGCCCCTACATCTCTTACGGTACTCGGTTTGGGGGAACATTTTATGATTGTCAAAATTGGGTTGTGATCGCCTTGGCTGGTACATAAGACCTCCGCCTTTACTAATAGGTTTGCCAATGAGGACGATATAAAAACATAGTCTATTGTAGATGAGCAACCACGTCCCCTATAAGTAGGCAATGGGCGATTGTTATTTGGGTGTACTCCAACCTTTTCCATTTGGTTGGTTAAATTACACAAGGATAAGTGGTTCCGAAGTTCTGCCCCTCTTTTACATGTGGGCTCCCTGACTGGGGTGACGGTAATGATATCACTATCACTAAAAAGTTGTGCATTAAAATCACCGCCTAGGCAAATTCCATCCAGTTTATCGTGCGCGTATTGATGTTCTAAATTATCGATAAACTCAAACAAATTAATAAAATTCCTGTTTGGTAGTGATGTAAAATCATTATTATAAAAATTAATGAAACACATCGATACCCCCGTTTATAAATCGTGGCTCGAAAGTTCTCCTTGTTTGTCACAAGGGATTTTATGCTACCCCCGGCTGAAATATTTATCCATGTCGAAAGACCACCACATGGACGACCTGTTTTGGGGCTAGGTACAATGCTGTTGTTACACACAAACCCTTCTAGGAATAGTTCCTTTGTGCACCATGTCTCCTGGAACATTAAGATGTCATATTTATAGACCAGATCAACCCACTCCATTGAATTTAGCTTGGCTGCTAATCCTGCGATGTTCCAGCTAAGCACACCTATGTTAGAATCTTGGGGTCTAGGATCGGTAGCAGTGGGGCGATCTTTTGGAAATTCCGTAGACTTAGGTGCAACAGTCAATGATCGGTTCGATAGTCAGTCCAGACTCTCTAGACTGGACAGAACAGCAAACCTATGTGAGGCATGTGTAGGGATTGTGAGGTTACGTGGGACCTGGGGAGGTTTATAGAAAAAAAAACTGGGGTAATGAGTGGATGAGATTTGGGGAGTTGTTATGAGAAATGTGTGCTTGCAGTAGCCATTTTACCAACAGAGGACGTCTAAAGTTTAAAACAATACAATGCCCTATGATGTTCTTTTGGGAAGATCCCACCCAACCCACTCATCGAACCATTAATATTTCACCGGCGTTTGTCGTCCCTAGGCCTTTATGTTTAGATAACCAGTCAACACTCTTGTTCCGGAGTTGCTCCCAAGACTCAGTTTGATCTTTCTTTAGGGGATGAACACCTGCTAAGACTTTGACATAAGGGCAAGCTTCGGGTGGTAAATGAAGGACATCTGCAGATGGCTTGTTAACTGAATTATCTAAAATGGGAAGAGTGTTTGGGGCCTTTACAATGTTTGTGAGTGTGGAATCCAACGGCATAGAGTTAACTGATGCTGAATTCCAAGGCAGGCTATTACTAATGGTATTATGGCCAGATGCTGCCCTTGACAAAGGCACCAAGCTAGGGATTGGTTGGTAGAAAGATTACTTTTATAATTACCACACATATCACAACCAATATTGGGAGGGGGTGGTGTAGGGTCATCAATCTACTGTGGGAAACTTTGACTAGTTATTCTCAATGACTTTAAGTGATACTCCCCCTGGTTTTATCAGCAACATTAACTGAACTTTTATGAGTGTCAGATTTCTTTACCAGATTTTCAAGCCTGTCCAAACGTTTCAAAAGGGCATTAAAATGTTTCTCAACCAATTTTTTCCTGCGGTCATAAACAGAGTCCACTATGGTATCAATTGAGATATCACAAGGCCTGACACGAATACTTGGGGCAATTGTATGCTCAGGTCGAGTGTGGATAGAGTGGGCTAAGGCTTCTGGTGTAGTCAAATCTACAGTAATGTCATTTGTTTGCTCGATAGGCCCTGTGGTCACGGCAATGGTTCCTTGTATCCAGGAGCTCAGGGATGTAGATTGAGGTTTGGAGCGAAGTGGCTGTTTCCTCTTGCTACTGGTGGGTTTTAGCGCAGTTCTCTTCCTTTTGGCCCCTGTTGCTTTGGTGACTGGGACAGCGTTTTCAGCAATGACATTAGCTTGAGTCGGGGATTGGCGGTCAGTAAAATCCTCATCTGCCTCATCGATCTCAGTGCCTAACAACTCGGGACCTTCTGGCCGCATCACTCGATGGCAGGCAGTGGTGATTAGCATGTTAGGTATCGAAGGGGGAGGGGCATTAGAGTTACTCCACTCAACTCCTTCAGGCAAATTCAGTTGGGGTGCAGGTACGCCCAGGGATAGTCTCCTCCCTGTTAGTTCAATCTCAGATGAGACAATACTAACAGCTCTTTCGAGCATGCTGTCAATAGTAGTGGTAGGCCTTGATCCTGGTATTGCTGTGTGTCTCCCCATATTTCAATTTCTTTTTGCCACTCACCTTATCAGTAATGGGCAGCTCAGAGGGGTGCCCCGTCCCAGCCTCTTTCGGCCTCTGACGGCCTAGGGCAACCCCCCTTCTCCCGGAGCGCGCCCGAGCGCGTCCGGCGCAGTGGGTGCCGCAAGGACATGGCATGGGCAGGAGGGGTTTGTGGTCCCTAGGTGGTCCCAGGTGTCCGGCGTGGGGCTCCTGGGAGAAGTAGTCCTCCCGCGAGCCGAGTCTCAACGATAAGCCCCACCAGCAGTGAGCACCAACAATGGGGATGAGGAGCCTTGCTTGCTGCACAACAACGATGTATCCCCCACAGCAGCAGCCACGGACAGCGGAAACTCCACGTCAGTGTCCAGATCTGCTCCACGGAATCCGGCTGTTGCTTACAAGGGTCCACCTCCAAATGTCACAAGACCTCTTGTATGAACACACAGAGGCCTTGAGCCATTAGGCGAGGGATAAATAGAACCGGGATGGGAAAGGGAAGGGTCAGCTGGGAAAGGGATATACCTGCAACGACAAGAACATATATATCTATTAATACTCAAGCAGCAACAGTCTACTCTCATTAGGTCTCACTAGCATAAACCATAAGTACCTTATGGTATGGAAGAAACCAGCCTTGGCAAAACACCACAATCACCTCTTGACACTCAATGAACCTACAGGAACACAAACATAGGTCAAAGAACAAGTACACCTACAGAACACATATGTCGCCTAATTCATCCCCCTTGCACCTAACATACCATGACAAAATGCCAGAGGGATGTAAACTGGAATCTGGTAGGTAAGGCAACACATATACTGAGTAGAACTAGAACCAACGCTCCATTGGTATACAGGTAATACACCCAGTTCCTTATTTGTAGAAACGGTAGTGCGTGGGAAGCAAGAACCCCATCACTCCGCTCTACTCGTCATAAGGATATTAACGAATAGCAAAGTCCCCAGCATTTAGTTAGCACCATTCAGCGTCACTGCTGTGAAAAGAAGCAAGTACTCCTCCTTGCCTAAGCAGTCTGAAAATAAAGAATAAAGCAGGTTGCTTTTTGGAGCACGGTAGCGTGTGGTTAACGATCACCACTGCCCTCCGCAAACCGTAGTCCTCTAAGCAAAGAAACAGATCTCTATAGAGTTAAGTCACATTGCAGTTCTCCCCGTAGTTAACAGCACTATGATCGAGGAATGAAAAAACAGCAACGTGTGGCTGTTAACCACCGCGCTCCGCTTATCCAGAAAATGAGCAAACACGGCAAGGCGGACGGCCTCCAACCTGGATCGCTTGTCTCTCGAACTCCAGCACGGCAAAGGAAAATGCCAGCCAACGACCTGCAGGCACGGCGTCTCAGAGCGGCACCAGGAAAACCAGAACCAAACAGGAATTACACGCAACAGGATGCGTGTGAGGATTGTACTAGTACTCCCCTTTCACCGGGGATTCTGGGTATTGTAGTTCGGACTCCTGTTTCCGGCTACGAAGATCGTGAATCGAACGCTGGCACCACGAGTGTCCAGCAATGCAGGCGCAACCTGTAAAGTCCTGACAGTATGCCCTCCCTCCTAGCGCCTTCTAGGGCCAGGCCGCCGAGGGAATCTACGGTGATACGAATGTACCGCCTCAGGAGCATGGATGTTCTGCACAGGCTCCCAAGAATCATCCTCCGCCGAGTAGCCTTTCCAGGAAACCAAATACCACAACACACCCCTCTGATATTTGGAGTTCTTGATACTCCTCACCACATACTCAAACCCATCATCACATAACACAGGAGGAGATGCACATCTCCTGGCACCAAAAGCAGGTTTCAGCAAGTTACAATGGAACACCGGATGGATTTTGAGCGTACCGGGAAGTTTTAACTTGTATGCCACCGGATTCACTTGTTTTGTGATGACATTAAGACCAATGTATCTAGGGTGGAAGATACTGCGCAGTTTGAAACGGATGTTCTTGGTGGAAAGCCATACCTTATCCCCCACAGCATAGTTTGGGCCTGCCCTTCGATGTTTGTCCTCTCCTCTTTTGTACTCTGCCTTTGCTTTCTGTAGATGAGCTCTGATCTTTCTGTGCACTGCATGTATGTTGCGCATTTGCCCCAAAACAGTAGGTTGATCAGCCACCCCTTCCGGGATGTTGATGGGGAGAATCCGTGCGTCAAAACCATAGGTGGCGCAGCAAGGCGAAACCCCCAGTGAGCTGTGCCAGGCGTTGTTGTACGCCACTTCGGCCATCCACAACAGGGAGACCCATGAATCCTGAGCTTCAGCAGCATAACATCTGAGGTATTTCTTCAGCATTTGGTTCAATCTCTCTGTCTGCCCATCAGTCTGCGGGTGGAAGCTAGTGGAGAGAGAAGACTGGATCTGCATGGCCTTGCATCAGGCCTTCCAGAACCTGGCGATGAATTGCGGACCTCTATCCGAGACTATCACCTCAGGTATCCCATGCAAACGAACCACATTTCTTAACAACAACTGTGCTGTTTGACTGGCGGTGGGGAGATTCACACAAGGAATGAAGTGTCCCATTTTTGTGAGACTATCAACTATCACCAGAATTGCTGTCTTGCCTTGATCTGGGGGTAGACCCGTAACAAAATCAACACTGATGGTCTGCCAAGGTCTATTTGGCGTGGGTAGAGGCATCAGCAGCCCCTTCCTTTTTCCTGTCTCGTTCTTAGCTCGGGCACACTCCTCACACGTTCCTACCCACTTGATTACATCTCCCTTGATGGTTTCCCACCAGAAACGGCGTTGCAACAACTGAACCGTTTTGGTCACTCCGGAGTGACCTGCCAGCAAGGAATCATGGCACCATTCAAAAGACTTCCTCCTTAAGGCTACACTAGGAATGAACAGCTTGCCCTCCTGAAAAGGCAGTCCTTGCTTCAGAGTGTGACCATTCCCCAACGTAGCCCAAGACACCCATGCATCGTGAGATCTTGAGTTACGTATCATATCCAAAAAGGTGGTTGCCTGAATTACGCAAACCACCTTTCCCGGATCTACTATCGCCTGTAAGGGTTTGGTACCAGGAATGTCGCCAGGATGTGACTGTTTGGACAGGGTATCAGCTTTCTTATTCTCCGCCCCAGACCGATAAGTGATCACAAAATCATATTCAGAAAAAAACAACATCCACCTCATCTGTGTCTGAGTGAGGGTCCTTGCGGTCTTCAAGTACTGAAGATTTCTGTGATCTGAGAACACATGGACCGGGAACGTCGCACCCCACAGATGTTGACGCCACTCCTGAAACGCTTTCTTCATAGCTAACAGCTCTTTCTCAGCTATAGTATAGTTTGTCTCTGCTGGACACAGTTTCTTGGACATGTAGGCTACGGGATGCAGTGTCCCCGTAGTCTGGTTCCGCTGTGACAGGATGGCCCCTATGCTGTGTCAGAAGCATCCGCTTCCACTACGAACGGAAGTTCTGGTTTGGGATGGGCCAGAATCGGGCGGTTATTAAAAGGCTTCTTTCAGATTCATAAATGCGTTATTTGCTTCTATGGACCAAATAAATGCGACTCCTTTTCTGAGTAACTTTGACAGAGGCGATGCTACCAAGGAAAACTGTGAAATAAACCTGCGGTAATAGTTCGCAAAGCCCAAGAAACTCTGAACGTCTTTTACGCTACATGGAACTGGCCACTCTTGGACAGCCTTCACTTTTCTCTCTGACATTTGCAACCCGGTAGGACTCAGGATCACCCCCAGGAATTCCACCTCTGTCACCCCGAATTCACACTTACTCAGCTTGCAATAGAGTTTGTTTTCCCCCAATCTCTGTAAAACTTGAGAGACATTGTGTCGGTGGTTGTAATTGTAATTGTAAAATCACCTATATGGCGCATGGCTACCCGTAGGCATCCCAGCGCTCTTGGCAACGGTGACCCTGGGCTAGTCCGATCTACATTCCTACTGCAAGCTAATTTCTGGGGAATAGGAAGGTTTTGAGTTTCTTCCTAAACTGAAGGAAGGTCTGTTCCTGCCTCAAGTTACATGGGAGGGCATTCCATTCTCTTGCTGCTTGCAGAGAAAAGAGCTGGCCGCCCGAGCGGGCTCACTTTATCCTGGGAATGATTGCCAGGTTGTGGTCACTCGAGCGGAGATTAAGTTGGGGCTTGTAGGGACTTATCATATTTTCCAAAATGGAAGGGCCTTCTCCATGCATGATCTTGTATGTGATGCATAGGGATTTAAATCGCACCCGTTCCTTCACAGGGAGCCAATGGAGTGATCTTAGAGCTGGCTTCGCCGACATATATCGACTAGTTCCAGTCAAAATCCTGGCGGCATAGTTCTGAGCCACTTGTAAGGTTTTAAAAGTGGATGCCGGCGCCCCAAGGTATATAGCATTCCCGTAGTCAATTTGTGATAAAACCAAGGATTGGAATACGGTCTTCTTTGCTTTTTCCGGGAGTTGGGGCAGGATTTTGCGCAGGGATTTGAGTATCCCATGACAGACTGCAGAGGTCTTTCTGGCTTGTGTTTCGAAGGACAAAGCGTTGTCGAGCCAGAAGCCTAAACTTTTTATTTCTGGTTTGGGTGGTGGTATGGCACCCATACAAGTGGGCCAAGCTAGACAGTCGGGGATATCCTGCTTTCCTAAGAGCATCAGCTCGGTTTTTCCTCCGTTAAGTCTGAGTTGAGACAAATTCATCCAGTTTACTACCACCTCCAAACAATTAGCCAGATTGCTCAGGGGAGCATCTGTTTGTTGCAAGGAAAACACCAGCTGGGTGTCATCTGCGTAGCTTATTAACTGGATTCCAAACGGAGCAACTAGTTCCGCCAACGGGGCCATGTAGACATTAAACAGTGTGGGGCTGAGGGACGACCCCTGTGGTACTCCACACTGTAACGCTAACAGGCGAGAGCAGTTGTTACCCTCAAACACCTGAAAATATCTTTCCTCGAGAAAAGATCTCAACCACTCCATGGCTTTCCCGGTTACCCCGATGTTCCGGAGTCGAGACAGCAGCAGATGATGACTTACCGTGTCGAAGTCGGCGCTGAGGTCGAGAAGGATAATGGCCGCGCTGCCACCTGCATCCAAAATCCTTCTGGCCTCTTCTACCACCCTCAACAGTGCTGTCTCAGTGCCTTGTCCCTTCCTGAACCCCGTCTGGGATGGATGGAGAAGATTGTACTTCTCCAGGAATGCCGCCAATTGGATGTTTACCAATTTTTCGGTCAATTTCCCCATCCCAGGTAACAAGGATACCGGTCGATAGTTAGCCGGGTCTCCTGGGTCGAGGTTCGGCTTTTTAATCAGGGATCTGACCATGGCCACTTTCCATGCCTTTGGGACCGTAGCCGATTCCAGGGAGGTGTTAACCATCTTAATTATGGGTTCGCTGATGGTTGGAAGTGCCTGGTTAAGTATTTTCATGGGGACTGGGTCTCGTGGTGATCCACTTTTTATACTCCTCAACAGAGAGGGGAGAAGCTCTTCCGTGAGGGGGGCAAACTCGGAGAGTGTTGGACATTCACTTCTTTCCTCCGGGGGAGGTACACTATGAACATTTCCCTGGGGGCATTGGCGGCGGATTCAATTTTGTTCGCAAAGAATGCAGTTTTAGCGGTAATAAGAGTGGTTTTGTATTTCTTCAGTTTGGCTTTGTAACTGGTCTTCCTTTCCACGCTAAAATCGTTCCGGCAGTGTCGTTCTGCCCTTTTACATTCTTGTTTTAGTATCCTTAAGTCTGAGGTAAACCATGGATGTTTAAGCTCTCCCTTCCTAATTGTTGAGGGTTTTTTCAGTATAAGCGTATCTAGGGATTGGGTGATCCACTGAGTAAAATTATTGACAGCCCCTTCCACATTAGGCTTATCCCGTGGCTTACTGCTTTCTAACAGTCCCTTCCATTCGTCCAAGTCAAGTTTTTTCCAAGGTCTTATTAGTCCTCTGTCTGAGGAAGTAGTAGTACTCGTCCTGGAAATTCTCCAGTGAAAAGGAATCACCGAGTGATCCGACCAGGGGACAGGGTAAGGCTCCAGGACTGTTTTAGTCGCAATGTTAGTAAAAATAGGGTCAAGAGTATTTCCTAACGTGTGCGTGGGGCACCGAACCTTAAGGTTAAGGTTATAGCTCTCTAGGTCATTTTCTAAGTCTTTAGCTGCCCTATCTCCTGGCTTGTTAAAATGGAGGTTGAAATCTCCTAATAGCAGGAAGTTCGTGACCGCACATACCCCTCCTATCACCGCCTCCAGCAAGCTTTCGTGAAATGTGCCAAGGGGGCCTGGTGGTCGATAGATCAACATCCCTGCTATCGAGCTCTCACATGAGGGATGGAGGGTGAAATGTGTACTTTCACATCCCTGAATCCTAGTATCCTGTAGTTGGCAGCTTATATTCTCCCTATGGATAATTGCAATCCCTCCTCCTACCCTCCCTGGACGGTCTTTATGCTGTGCTATATATCCTGGGGGTAGTGCCTTGAACAGATCTGGGCAAGAATGTGCCCCCAGCCAAGTCTCCACAAGAAACAGGGCGTCGAGATCTCCGTGGATGATTAAGAGTGAAATTTCCTCCTTATGTCCAGGCAGGGATCGACAGTTAAGTAAGGCCATCTTCAGGGTTGTAGTCTGTTTAGATTCGTCAAAAGCCTGTTCCGTTACTTGAAAAGGGCAGTGATTACATGCTTGATGGCCTTTCGTCAGGTCTAGCGTATGTAAGCACCGGGAAATGATTGTTCGCTTGCAAGCTAGAAGGTCATCACGAGTATAGACTCTTACCTGAGCAGAGTGTCTGAGCCCGAGGCCCGATCGTGCGCAAACGGGCTTTCCTCTGGTGCTCCTACGGCGTTCAACAGGCGCTCCCGCTGCGCGTCCTCATGACCCGTTTATGTAGGCTCTCCTCCCAAGCGCGTGAGCGCTAGAGCGCTACTGAAGAAGAGGGCCCCGGAAAACGACGCTTCCTCAACTAATATGGCGTCCTAGGTGATCCGGGGCCCGCTCTAGAAGTGGTGAGTTGTTCGACAAAACAATTTTTTAAAGTGCAAGTGGGGGGCGGCGTGCGCGATCACAACGCAATTAAAATCAAGGTAAAATAAACTATATTAAACCCAAATACCAAAATTAGGAATTATTATTTTAAAATATGTACTTCGCGAGCGCAACGCGCTACTATCCTGCGGCAGTACTATGCAGCGCGGCAACACCCTAGGGGGCACCTTGTTCCAGGTTCTCGGTCTTATCTGAGTAAATGAGAATGTCGTCGATGTAGACGACCACACATATGTCCACAAACTCCTTCAAGACATCGTTAAGAAAATACTGAAATGCCGCCGGGGCGTTACATAACCCAAACGGCATAACAGTATATTCATATAATCCGTAACGAGTCTTGAAGGCAGTTTTCCATTTGTCACCTTCCCTTACACGCACCAGATAGTACGCATCCCTTAAGTCCATGCGGGTGTATATCTGGGCATCCCTCACTTGATCTAACAAGACCGTAATTAGTGGCAAAGGGTATCGGTTTCTTACAGTGTTTTTGTTTAATACCCGATAGTCCACACAGGCTCGCAAGTCTCCATTTGCCTTTTTTATGAAAAACAAAGGAGAGGCTGCCGGGGATCTAGAGAGTCTGATGAACCCTATCTCAACAAAGTGATCAAGGTATTCTTTTAGGTGTGTCGTTTCCGGAACCGACAGTGCGTAAACACGACATGACGGCAACGTGGCGCCCTCCACTAGATCTATTCGACAATCATACATTCGGTGTGGGGGTAGTTGTTCTGCCTGGCTTTCACTAAAAACATCCTCGAAGCACTGGTATTCGGAGGCTAGGATGACCTTTTTCTCCGCGGCAGTAGCCACCACTGCCGGAAGAAAGAAGGCTGCCGTAGGCTGTGTCTGGGAGGAGTCCAGATGTTCCTTGCATATCTCTGACAAAAACCGAACCTCTTTCGTATTCCAATCGATCAAAGGGTTATGATGGCTTAGCCAGGGCATTCCCAGAATGACCTCATACTGAGGGGCTACTATGATGTTTAAGGACAGTTTCTCTCTGTGCCATCACTCTGGTCCTTTGAAAGACAATTCCACTACATCCATCTGTTCCGTAATGAGACCCGATATCAAAGGCTTCCCATCTACGGCTAACACCTCCTCGGGGGTCTCTCTAATAACTCTGACCAGTGACAATGAAGCTACTAGACTGCTATCTATGAAATTCCCCGTGGCCCCTGAGTCAATCATGATTTGACCTGATGTACGCTCCGCTGACTCTCCAGACTCATGGGAAGAACTATATGTGTCTCTGTTTCCTTGGAAGCCAGAATTGTTAATGAAGGGATCTTCAAAGGCTGGGATTCCCTATGGCCTTCCTGAAGGTCACCTGTCACAGACTCTGACTCACCAACCAAAGAGACCGCTATTCTCTTACTCTTGTTCCATACCCCAGAAGTATTTGGTTTATTGGGACACTCTTTGACGAAATGCCCTTTTTTCCCACAGTAAAGACATAACCCCAGGGCTCTATGGTTTTCTTTTTCTTCCCTGGACAATGGCGCTCGTACAGCTCCAATCTCCATGGGTTCTGAGCCAGGGTCAGAGGAAGGCATGGACCTCCTGGGGACGGATTCAGACCCACCAGGATCCCTGTCCCACTGTCTTCTTTCACCACCTCTTTCACTTTGTCTGCCATCTAGTCGTAAGGTTAGGTTTATCACATCTGTGCAGGTAATCGGCTGAGGGTCTATCTGTGCTATGATGTCCTTTAGTCCGTCTCTCAACCCTTGGTAGAAAAGTGACATCCCTTTTTCCTCTGGCCATGATGTCTCTGCCACCAACCTGTTGAAGTCGGTCAAGTAAGATACCAAATCCCTCCTACCCTGCCTAAGGGTGAGCAGCTCTCTGTCTGCGCTAAAAGTTGGGGCACGCCTATCAAATACCCTCTCGAATTCTGCACGGAAAGCTGCCCAATCCGAAAAAATGGCGTCATTCTTTCTTACCAAGGGTACCGCCCAATTGGCAGCATCCCCGACCAGATAGGAAATGGCAAAAGCCACCCTTGAGTGATGGTTTGGAAAAGAGGCCGGCTTGCGGGAGAAATGAAGCATTATCTGTGTTAAAAACACCTGCGTCTTAGTCGGATCGCCAGAATACCGTTCCGGACTAGCCAACGGAATGGGAGGGGGAACAGTGACCTGTCCTTGTGCAGTGGACGCATCAAAAGGGTTTCTACTCAATCTATCCACCTTATCCCTCAAAGCTGCCGCCTCCATTTTGGAGGCGGCTAGCTCTTGTTGAACCAGCACCAAGGCTTGTAGCACATCTTCCAAGGTAGCCATTGTAAGCACAACCGAGTCGAGTGGAGCTAATTTCGTGGGCGTGTAATTCTGTCCAGATCTGCTCCACGGAATCCAGCTGTTGCTTACAAGGGTCCACCTCCAAATGTCACAAGACCTCTTGTATGAAGACACAGAGGCCTTGAGTCATTAGGCGAGGGATAAATAGAGCCGGGAAGGGAAAGGGAAAGGGAAGGGTCAGCTGGGAAAGGGATATACCTGCAATGACAAGAACATATATATCTATTAATACTTAAGCAGCAACAGTCTACTCTCATTAGGTCTCACTAGCATTAACCATAAGTACCTTATGGTATGGAAGAAACCAGCCTTGGCAAAACACCGCAATCACCTTTTGAAACTCAATGAACCTACAGGAACACAAACATAGGTCAAAGAACAAGTACACCTACAGAACACATATATCGCCTAATTCATCCCCCGTGCACCTAACATACCATAACAAAATGCCAGAGGGATGTAAACTGGAATCTGGTAGGTAAGGCAACACATATACTGAGTAGAACTAGAACCAACGCTCCATTGGTATACAGGTAATCCACCCAGTTCCTTATTTGTAGAAACGGTAGTGCGTGGGAAGCAAAAACCACATCACTCCGCTCTACTCATCATAAGGATATTAACGAATAGCAAATTCCCCAGCATTTAGTTAGCACCATTTAGCGTCACTGCTGTGAAAAGAAGCAAGTACTCCTCCTTGCTTAAGCAGTCCGAAAATAAAGAAAAAAGCAGGTTCCATTTTGGAGCACGGTAGCGTGTGGTTAACGATCACCACTGCGCTCCGCAAACCGTAGTCCTCTAAGCAAAGAAACAGATCTCTATAGAGTTAAGTCACATTGCAGTTCTCCCCGTAGTTAAGAGCACTATGATCGAGGAGTGAAAAAACGGCAACGCGTGGCTGTTAACCACTGCGCTCCGCTTATCCAGAAAATGAGCAAACACGGCAAGGCGGACTCAGAGCGGCGCCAGGAAAACCGGAACCAAACAATAATTACACGCAACAGGATGCGTGTGGGTATTGTACTAGTACTCCCCTTTCACCGGGGATTCTTAGTATTGTAGTTCGGACTCCCGTTTGCGGCTACGAAGATCGTGAATCGAACGCTGGCACCACGAGTGTCCAGCAATGCAGGCGCAACCTGTAAAGTCCTGACAGTCAGCACTCCTCTCCACCACAGTTTCTATAGAAAACTACAGAAGACTTGCGTCGTGCAAAGAGTTTCACCAACTGAGCTACAGGCTCCCTCTGTCAGGTTGCGGATGATTGCGCCTGCACGGTCATCGGCGGGGTTGCGGACAAGGAAACCCGTCACCGATGTTTTCAGGAGTGAAACTACAACTCCCATCAGCCCCGGAGGAGGAAGGTACTTGTAGTCTGTAGACACGCATCCGGTTGCATGTTATTCGTTGTTTTTCCGGTGCCCGCTCTGGAGGTGAGGAGGTCGCTGATCGGCGAGCGGTCTTCAGCCGCTGTTCGTTCCTTTCCAGACGTGGGACCAGGTAGGATCGGCTTCAGTCAGGAAGCCTCCTCGACGGGCGGAGTGCCTGTAACCGCCATCTCTGGGTTTTGACTTATGGAGCGGAGCGCGGTGGTGTTCTGCCTCGCCTTACCGTTCTTTCTCTTATCGTCGGAGTACAGTACTCCGGGAAAGGACTTTTGCATTTCTCTATTTTCTTTGGGCACAGCTTGTGTCTTATTTCGCGGGGCGTAGTGGTGGTCGCAACTACGCGCCACCGTGATTATTATTTCCTTGTCTGCCAGTAGGAAGCAAGCGGTGTGAATCACTGCGTGTTATGTTTATTCAAGACTGTGTTTTTTCTTAAAGACTTAACAGGAAGGACTACCGCTAAAGGTTATTCCTTATGCCTCACAGAGCGGAGTGCAGTGGTTCTTGCTTCCCACGCACTACCGTGTCTGTTAATAAGGACACTTGAAATCTTCCTATCCTTGTGGTCTTCCGTGTTTGAATACTGACTCATTTATGGAAATGTGCCTACAACAGAATCCAGTTATAGTGTCTCTTGCCTAAACTCATGGTATGTCGAATGTAGGGGTTTGCATACACAGCTATGTAGGTCTTCTGTTGAGTGTAACTATTGGCTAACCTGTATTTGTGTCTTTAGGCTGCTTGAAGTGGCAGAAGGCAATAGAGGAGACGCTTGTCCTACATCGTTCTTTATTCAGACCACAAGGTATATACCCTGTTCCTTAGCGAGACCATCTGAGAGTAGCTTGTTGTTATCATTGTATTTACAGACTGTATGTTTTTGTCGTTACAGGAATTCCCTTCCCTGCTGGCCCTTCCCTTTCCCTTCCTGGTTGTTTTTTCCCTCGCCTAATGGCTCAAGCCCTCTGTGTATTCATATCAGAGGGGTTGTAACATTTGGAGTTGGACCCTTATGAGCATCAATCGGATTCCGTGAAGCAGATCCGGACAGAATAACACGCCCACTAATACTGCTTCGCCCGATCCGTTGGTGTCCATGATGGCTACCCTGGAGGATGTATTACAGGCCTTAGTGTTAGGCCAGCAGGAATTGTCTGCCTCTAAGACTGAGGCGGCTGCCTTGAGGGATAAGGTAGACCGGTTGAGCAGAAATCCATTTGATGCATCGACATCATAGGTACAGGTCACCGTTCCCCCACCCATACCATTGGCTAGTCCAGAGCGGTACTCAGGTGATCCGGCTAAAACGCAAGTGTTTTTAACTCCGATCATGTTGCATTTCTCATGCAAACCGGCGTCCTTTCCCAACCATCATTCGAGGGTGGCTTTTGCCATATCTTATTTGATATGGGATGCGGCTAATTGGGCCGTGCCTCTGGTGCGAAATAACGACGCCATCCTATCGGATTGGACGGCGTTTCGTGCTGAATTCGAGAGGGTATTTGACCGGCGAGCCACTACCTTCAGCGCAGATAGGGAACTGCTTACACTGAGACAGGGTAGGAGGGACTTAGTGAGCTACTTAACTGACTTTAATAGACTAGTGGCAGAGACTTCCTGGCCAGAGGAAAAGAGAATGTCACTCTTTTATCAAGGGCTAAGAGACGGGTTGAAGGATGTCATTGCCCAGATTGACCCACAACCAGCCACCTGCACTGATATGATCAATCTCACGTTAAGGTTGGATGGCAGAATAAGTGAAAGAGGAGGAGAGCGAAAGAGGTGGGACCGGGGATCATTCGGGGCTGAGTCAGCTCCGCGGAAAAACTTACCCTCTTCCGAATCCGGTCCCGAACCCATGGAGATAGGTGCAGTCAGGGCACCCTTGTCTCGGGAGGAAAAAGAGAACCGTAGAGCCTTGGGTTTATGTCTCTATTGTGGGAAGAAGTGGCATTATGTAAAAGAGTGTCCCACTAAACCAAAGGTGACAGGGGTATGGAACAGAAACAAACGGGTAGCAGTCTCTGCGGTGGGTACTGTCGATGTGGTGACCGAACGGTCCCCGGAGCGGCAAAGGCAGACGCTGCCGCTAAAGATACCTTTGTTAACCATATAAGCCCTGCAAGATACTGAGTCACACATAGTCCTCCCAATGAGCCTAGAGAGTCAAGATCAGATACATCAGATCAAGGTTATGATTGACTCAGGGGCTACAGGGAACTTCATAGACAGTGGTCTAGTATCCTCTCTATCCTTAGTAAGGGTCACCAGAGAGTTGCTCGAGGAAGTGTTGGCCGTAGATGGGAAGCCTTTAATATCTGGTCTCATTACGGAACAAACCGACTTACTGGTGTTGTCATGTATGAGGCCAGAAGGTCTACACAGAGAAGAGTTAACGTTAAACATCATTGAGGCTCCACAATATGAAGTCATTTTGGGGATGCCTTGGTTGAGCTACCATAATCCGTTGATTGATTGGAGAACTAAGGAGGTCCGGTTTTTGTCTGAGGAATGCAGGGAACATCTGAGCGCCTCTAGCACACCGCTGGCGGCAACCTTATGTCTTCCGCTAGTGATAGCCACCGCAGCTGAGAAACAGGTGATCCTGTCCCCTGAATACAAGAGATATGAGGCTGTTTTCAGCGAAAGTCAGGCCGAGCAGTTGCCTCCTCACAGGCCTTACGATTGTCGCATAGACCTAGTGGAGGGAGCCACACTACCTTCTTGCCGTGTGTACGCTCTGTCCATACCTGAGACTGCCCATTTAAAGGAATATCTCGATCACTACGTAGACATCGGGTTTATTCATCCCTCTAGATCCCCGGCAGCCTCTCCTTTGGTTTTTATCAAAAAAGCAAACGGAGACTTGAGAGCCTGTGTAGATTACAGGGTACTAAATAAGAACACTGTAAGAAACAGGTACCCCTTGCCTCTAATCTCAGTCCTCCTGGATCAGGTGAGAGATGCCCGGATATACACCCGTCTGGACCTGCGAGGCACGTACCATTTGGTGCGCGTTAGAGAGGGGGATGAGTGGAAGACCGCCTTCAAGACACGTTCTGGCTTATATGAGTATACTGTTATGCCGTTTGGGCTGGGTAACGCCCCTGCAGCATTCCAGTATTTTCTAAACGATGTCTTGAAGGAGTTCGTGGATACATGTGCGGTTGTCTATATTGACGACATTCTCATTTACTCAGACAAAACCGAGTCTCACAGACACCACGTCTCTCAGGTTTTGCAGAAATTAGGGGAGAATCGGCTTTTTTGAAAGCTGAGTAAATGTGAATTCGGAGTGACTGAGGTGGAGTTCTTGGGGGTGGTTCTGAGTCCTACAGGGCTGAAAATGTCGGAGAGAAAGGTGCAGGCGGTCCAGGAGTGGCCGATTCCCTCCAATGTAAAAGACGTCCAGAGATTCCTGGGTTTTGCGAACTATTATCGCAGGTTTATTTCACAGTTCTCACAGGTGGCCTCACCACTGTCCAAACTGCTCAGAAAAGGAGTAGTCTTTCTGTGGTCTCAAGAAGCGGCTGAAGCGTTTGCGACCCTGAAAAGAGCCTTTACCACTGCCCCCATTTTGGCCCATCCTAAACCCGAATACCCTTTCATAGTGGAAGCGGATGCTTCAGATACAGCAATAGGGGCAATCTTGTCACAGAGAAACCAGACCACTGGGCAGCTACACCCGGTGGCTTACATGTCGAAAAATATGTGTTCAGCAGAGAAGAACTACACCGTAGCCGAAAAAGAGCTATTGACGATTAAGAAAGCCTTTCAAGAATGGCGTCACCATCTGTGGGGGGCAGCGTACTCTGTCACAGTATTCTCTGACCACAGGAATCTCCAATACATGAAAACCGCAAGGAATCTCTCCCAGCGGCAAATGAGGTGGATGCTGTTCTTTTCGGAATATGACTTCATAGCCACTTACAGACCGGGAGTGGAGAACAGGAAAGCAGACACCCTGTCCAGACAGGATCAGACTGACACAGCACTCGGAGAGAAATCCCCAGCGGCTATCATAGACCCTAAGAAGGTGGTTTGCGCTGTTCATGCAAACACCTTTTTGGATCTGGTTCGCCAATCCAAGACCCAAGATGCCTGGGTGAGGTGGGCTGTTAGAGGAAGTGGTCGCACCATGAAACAGGGGCTGCCTTTTCAGGTCGGCAAGTTATATCTACCAAGTCTCGTATTGAGGAAAAAGGCTTTCGAATGGTGCCATGATACCTTGTTGGCCGGACACGCAGGTGTGAGCAAAACTGTACAGCTGTTGCTACGTCACTTCTGGTGGGAAAACCTCAGGGAAGATGTATCCACATGGGTAGGTGCATGCGATGAGTGTGCCCGAGCCAAAAGCGAGACTGGCAAAAGGAAGGGGCTGTTGATGCCTCTACCCACACCAAAACTACAGTGGCAAACCATCAGCATAGACTTCGTCACCGGACTGCCTCCAGATCAAGGCAAAACAGCTATCTTAGTGGTGATCGATAGCCTCACCAAAATGGGACACTTCGTTCCCTGCGTAAATCTTCCCACTGCAGGACAAACAGCTCAGTTGTTGTTGAGTAACGTCATCCGTTTGCATGGGGTACCTGAAGTTATCATCTCTGATAGGGGCCCGCAATTCATAACCAGGTTCTGGAAGGCCTGGTGTCAGGCCATGAACATCCAGTCTTCTCTCTCCACAAGCTTTCACCCACAGACTGATGGACAGACGGAGAGATTGAACCAAACGTTAAAAAAATACCTCAGATGTTACGCGATGGAAGCTCAGGACTCATGGGTCTCCTTGTTGTGGATGGCTGAGGTGGCCTACAATAATGCCTGGCACAGTTCACTGAGGGTATCACCGTTTTGCGCCACTTATGGCTTTGACGCCCGAACATTACCTATCAGCATTCCGGAGGGAATGGCTGATCAACCCACAGTGTTGGAGCATATTCGGAACCTGCAGTCTGTGCACAAAAAGATCAGGGTTCATCTGTTGAAAGCAAAGGCGGAGTACAAAAGGAGCGAGGACAAACACCGTAGAGCAGGTCCGTCCTATGCGGTGGGAGGCAAGGTCTGGCTTTCCACCAGGAATATACGATTCAAACTTCGCAGTATTTTCCACCCCAGATACATCGGCCCATATGTCATCATAAAACAGATCAATCTGGTGGCGTACAAATTGCGTTTGCCTGGTACTCTCCGTATCCATCCAGTTTTTCATTGCAATTTATTGAAACCTGCTTTTGGTACCAGGAAGTGTGCACCCCCTACTGTGCTCTGTGGTGATGGATTTGAGTATGTGGTGCGGAGTATCAAGGACTCCAAATATCAGAGGGGGGTGTTGTGGTATCTGGTGTCCTAGAAGGGGTACTCGGCTGAGGACGACTCATGGGAGCCAGTGCACAACATCCATGCCCCTGTGGCCATCCGTTCCTTTCATCGGAGGTTCCCCCAGCGGCCTGGTCTTAGTAGGTGCTGAGGGGAGGGACATACTGTCAGGTTGCGAATGATTGCGCCTGCACAGTCATCGGCGGGGTTGCGTACAAGGAAACCCGTCACCGATGTTTTCAGGAGTGAAACTACAACTCCCATAAGCCCCGGAGGAGGAAGGTACTTGTAGTCTGTAGACACGCATCCGGTTGCGTGTTATTCGTTGTTGTTCCGGTGCCCGCTCTGGAGGTGAGGAGGTCGCTGATCGGCGAGCGGTCTTCAGCCGCTGTTCGTTCCTTTCCAGACGTGGGACCAGGTAGGATCGGCTTCAGTCAGAAAGCCTCCTCGACGGGCGGAGTGCCTGTAACCGCCATCTCTGGGTTTTGACTTATGGAGCGGAGCGCGGTGGTGTTCTGCCACGCGTTACCGTTCTTTCTCTTATCGTCGGAGTACAGTACTCCGGGAAAGGACTTTTGCATTGCTCTATTTTCTTTGGGCACAGCTTGTGTCTTATTTCGCGGGGCGTAGTGGTGGTCGCAACTACGCGCCACCGTGATTATTATTTCCTTGTCTGCCAGTAGGAAGGAAGCGGTGTGAATCACTGCGTGTTGTGTTTATTCAAGACTGTGTTTATTCTTAAAGACTTAACAGGAAGGGACTACCGCTAAAGGTTATTCCTTATGCCTCACAGAGCGGAGTGCAGTGGTTCTTGCTTCCCACGCACCACCGTGTCTGTTAATAAGGACACTTGAAATCTTCCTATCCTTGTGGTCTTCCGTGTTTGAATACTGACTCATTTATGGAAATGTGCCTACAACAGAATCCAGTTATAGTGTCTCTTGCCTAAACTCATGGTATGTCGAATATAGGGGATTGCATACACAGCTATGGAGGTCTTCTGTTGAGTGTAACTATTGGCTAACCTGTGTTTGTGTCTTTAGGCTGCTTGAAGTGGCAGAAGGCAATAGAGGAGACGCTTGTCCTACATTGTTCTTTTTTCAGACCACAAGGTATATACCCTGTTCCTTAGCGAGACCATCTGAGAGTAGCTTGTTGTTTCATTGTATTTACAGAGTGTATGTTTTTGTCGTTACAGGAATTCCCTTCCCTGCTGGCCCTTCCCTTTCCGTTCCTAGTTGTTTTTTCCCTCACCTAATGGCTCAAGCCCTCTGTGTATTCATATCAGAGGGGTTGTGGCATTTGGAGGTGGACCCTTATGAGCATCAATCGGATTACGTGAAGCAGATCCGGACACCCTCTGTTTGTCTCCTCGATGCAGTCTCAGAACTTCTTGTCCACTCCCCCAGTCACAGCCAGTTCAAAGGCACTCTCCCCGGGGCGGCCGCTTCCTGCTATTCACACTGCTCTCATACCGCTGCAGATACTAGCAGCTCAGTGTTCAGGACTGCACCTTACTTAGAGCCTTTGTATGGTGCAGAGCGTCGCAGGCATCCCTGGGCTGGGCTGAAGCCGCGTATTGCAACCTCGGGAGCATAAATCAATCCGGGCGGTCAGGGGGGGGGCAGATCCCAGATATTGTACGCGCTGTTCCGTTCCTATTTAAAGGGCCTTCTTACGCGTCAACCCCGCTGGTATTAATGTATAGTAAGTTTACCAGATAAGCCATGTAACCAGGGGTACCCTATTCAGGGCCATCTATTCCTTTTACAAAGCATTGTAATTTGGAATCTATCTATCTGGTCAGAATGGAGAAATAAGGCTTTACATTTTAAGGATGCTATATTGTATTAATCTTTGCAATCAAGACAACGGAGGAAAGTCTTTCAGAGCGTACTTTGCCAGGATGAATATATTATTTCAGAAAACAGAAAGTGTCTGACACAACAAGTTTCTGAAACTAAACAGTTCTTATCAGCATCCTGTTTGCCTTCTGCTCTTCATCTTGATCTACATGCCATCGGTCGCAAGGGGAGTGCCGTGGGTCGCAAGTGGAGTGCCATGGGTAGTAAAGGGAGTGCCATTGTTTGCAAGGTGTCACAGGTGTGATCCCTGGCGACTTCTAAATGATAGTCCATGGCTGCATCCTTCCTCTTGGTACTTTTCATTGGCTCCTGCCTGTGCTGCAGTGCCTCACTAGAAGCCTCGCAGCTAGCACTGACTACTAAAGAAGAGCACAAGCCACCAACCTCTGGAGGGCCTAGGAAGACTAGGTGTCCTGCATTCGCCAGGACATTCCAGGTTTTTTACCAGCTGTCCCATTAGATTTCCACAATTTTAGCACATGTCCTGGTTTTCAGAGAGGGTCGACTAAAGACATAGGGAGTCACGTCTTTATGTATTTCATGGGCAGTATTGCGGGTTGCTGGCCTGAGAGCACTTGACTGGCAGAGAGAATGGGGGGCCCCTCCATGTACTTTGCGGGGGGCCCTTCAAGTTTCATTACACAACTGGCGGTACGGGACCCGAGTGATGCACGATTGAGTCTGTGCCATGCACTGCTGGGGAGAAGCCAGGCTGCTTCGGCCAGCGAGCTCGGACCCGACTCGTTGGTGCAGCCATAGGCCTGCGGTGACGACACCGTGAATACAACACGACCCAGAGTGGGAACGACTGCCCGTCACATGTGCCTGGGCTGAGGAGGTGAGTAGGAGCCCTAAGGGGCTGAATAACTTAACAACTGGGGCACTCCTCCCTGATGAGGGGTGCCGCCAGTATAGGGACGTGGGCCCAGCTCCCCCCTGGGTGCTTGTACCTCTCCCCATATATATTTACAACAAGGGGTGGTGAGGGACAGAGTCTCTGAATTAAGCAGAAAGCTCTCACCCAGTCAAGAGATCAGGGCTAGATCCAACACCGTTTTTTAGCTCACTGCACCATCCCAGTTTCAGAACCTGGCTGTATGCAAATTAGTCTGTTCCTGTCCCAGTGCATGATGGGAACAGGGCAAACCAAACTACAGAAGCCAATTCTTACACTGGGAAGGAAACAAGCTCCCGGGGACCGGTTTCTGGCATTACAGCCGTCTTCGGCCCGGTTTGCTTGAATCCTGATGGTGCAATGAGCAAGGGTCTCACATCTGAGAATACCCTTCCACGCTTAGGGTGGACAAAAATATTTACAACAAGGGGTGGTGAGGGACAGAGTCTCTGAATTAAGCAGAAAGCTCTCACCCAGTCAAGAGATCAGGGCTAGATCCAACACCGTTTTTTAGCTCACTGCACCATCCCAGTTTCAGAACCTGGCTGTATGCAAATTAGTCTGTTCCTGTCCCAGTGCATGATGGGAACAGGGCAAACCAAACTACAGAAGCCAATTCTTACACTGGGAAGGAAACAAGCTCCCGGGGACCGGTTTCTGGCATTACAGCCGTCTTCGGCCCGGTTTGCTTGAATCCTGATGGTGCAATGAGCAAGGGTCTCACATCTGAGAATACCCTTCCACGCTTAGGGTGGACAAAAATATTTACAACAAGGGGTGGTGAGGGACAGAGTCTCTGAATTAAGCAGAAAGCTCTCACCCAGTCAAGAGATCAGGGCTAGATCCAACACCGTTTTTTAGCTCACTGCACCATCCCAGTTTCAGAACCTGGCTGTATGCAAATCAGTCTGTTCCTGTCCCAGTGCATGATGGGAACAGGGCAAACCAAACTACAGAAGCCAATTCTTACACTGGGAAGGAAACAAGCTCCCGGGGACCGGTTTCTGGCATTACAGCCGTCTTCGGCCCGGTTTGCTTGAATCCTGATGGTGCAATGAGCAAGGGTCTCACATCTGAGAATACCCTTCCACGCTTAGGGTGGACAAAAATATTTACAACAAGGGGTGGTGAGGGACAGAGTCTCTGAATTAAGCAGAAAGCTCTCACCCAGTCAAGAGATCAGGGCTAGATCCAACACCGTTTTTTAGCTCACTGCACCATCCCAGTTTCAGAACCTGGCTGTATGCAAATTAGTCTGTTCCTGTCCCAGTGCATGATGGGAACAGGGCAAACCAAACTACAGAAGCCAATTCTTACACTGGGAAGGAAACAAGCTCCCGGGGACCGGTTTCTGGCATTACAGCCGTCTCTGGCCCGGTTTGCTTGAATCCTGATGGTGCAATGAGCAAGGGTCTCACATCTGAGAATACCCTTCCACGCTTAGGGTGGACAAAAATATTTACAACAAGGGGTGGTGAGGGACAGAGTCTCTGAATTAAGCAGAAAGCTCTCACCCAGTCAAGAGATCAGGGCTAGATCCAACACCGTTTTTTAGCTCACTGCACCATCCCAGTTTCAGAACCTGGCTGTATGCAAATTAGTCTGTTCCTGTCCCAGTGCATGATGGGAACAGGGCAAACCAAACTACAGAAGCCAATTCTTACACTGGGAAGGAAACAAGCTCCCGGGGACCGGTTTCTGGCATTACAGCCGTCTTCGGCCCGGTTTGCTTGAATCCTGATGGTGCAATGAGCAAGGGTCTCACATCTGAGAATACCCTTCCACGCTTAGGGTGGACAAAAATATTTACAACAAGGGGTGGTGAGGGACAGAGTCTCTGAATTAAGCAGAAAGCTCTCACCCAGTCAAGAGATCAGGGCTAGATCCAACACCGTTTTTTAGCTCACTGCACCATCCCAGTTTCAGAACCTGGCTGTATGCAAATTAGTCTGTTCCTGTCCCAGTGCATGATGGGAACAGGGCAAACCAAACTACAGAAGCCAATTCTTACACTGGGAAGGAAACAAGCTCCCGGGGACCGGTTTCTGGCATTACAGCCGTCTTCGGCCCGGTTTGCTTGAATCCTGATGGTGCAATGAGCAAGGGTCTCACATCTGAGAATACCCTTCCACGCTTAGGGTGGACAAAAATATTTACAACAAGGGGTGGTGAGGGACAGAGTCTCTGAATTAAGCAGAAAGCTCTCACCCAGTCAAGAGATCAGGGCTAGATCCAACACCGTTTTTTAGCTCACTGCACCATCCCAGTTTCAGAACCTGGCTGTATGCAAATTAGTCTGTTCCTGTCCCAGTGCATGATGGGAACAGGGCAAACCAAACTACAGAAGCCAATTCTTACACTGGGAAGGAAACAAGCTCCCGGGGACCGGTTTCTGGCATTACAGCCGTCTTCGGCCCGGTTTGCTTGAATCCTGATGGTGCAATGAGCAAGGGTCTCACATCTGAGAATACCCTTCCACGCTTAGGGTGGACAAAAATATTTACAACAAGGGGTGGTGAGGGACAGAGTCTCTGAATTACGCAGAAAGCTCTCACCCAGTCAAGAGATCAGGGCTAGATCCAACACCGTTTTTTAGCTCACTGCACCATCCCAGTTTCAGAACCTGGCTGTATGCAAATTAGTCTGTTCCTGTCCCAGTGCATGATGGGAACAGAGCAAACCAAACTACAGAAGCCAATTCTTACACTGGGAAGGAAACAAGCTCCCGGGGACCGGTTTCTGGCATTACAGCCGTCTTCGGCCCGGTTTGCTTGAATCCTGATGGTGCAATGAGCAAGGGTCTCACATCTGAGAATACCCTTCCACGCTTAGGGTGGACAAAAATATTTACAACAAGGGGTGGTGAGGGACAGAGTCTCTGAATTAAGCAGAAAGCTCTCACCCAGTCAAGAGATCAGGGCTAGATCCAACACCGTTTTTTAGCTCACTGCACCATCCCAGTTTCAGAACCTGGCTGTATGCAAATTAGTCTGTTCCTGTCCCAGTGCATGATGGGAACAGGGCAAACCAAACTACAGAAGCCAATTCTTACACTGGGAAGGAAACAAGCTCCCGGGGACCGGTTTCTGGCATTACAGCCGTCTTCGGCCCGGTTTGCTTGAATCCTGATGGTGCAATGAGCAAGGGTCTCACATCTGAGAATACCCTTCCACGCTTAGGGTGGACAAAAATATTTACAACAAGGGGTGGTGAGGGACAGAGTCTCTGAATTAAGCAGAAAGCTCTCACCCAGTCAAGAGATCAGGGCTAGATCCAACACCGTTTTTTAGCTCACTGCACCATCCCAGTTTCAGAACCTGGCTGTATGCAAATTAGTCTGTTCCTGTCCCAGTGCATGATGGGAACAGGGCAAACCAAACTACAGAAGCCAATTCTTACACTGGGAAGGAAACAAGCTCCCGGGGACCGGTTTCTGGCATTACAGCCGTCTTCGGCCCGGTTTGCTTGAATCCTGATGGTGCAATGAGCAAGGGTCTCACATCTGAGAATACCCTTCCACGCTTAGGGTGGACAAAAATATTTACAACAAGGGGTGGTGAGGGACAGAGTCTCTGAATTAAGCAGAAAGCTCTCACCCAGTCAAGAGATCAGGGCTAGATCCAACACCGTTTTTTAGCTCACTGCACCATCCCAGTTTCAGAACCTGGCTGTATGCAAATTAGTCTGTTCCTGTCCCAGTGCATGATGGGAACAGGGCAAACCAAACTACAGAAGCCAATTCTTACACTGGGAAGGAAACAAGCTCCCGGGGACCGGTTTCTGGCATTACAGCCGTCTTCGGCCCGGTTTGCTTGAATCCTGATGGTGCAATGAGCAAGGGTCTCACATCTGAGAATACCCTTCCACGCTTAGGGTGGACAAAAATATTTACAACAAGGGGTGGTGAGGGACAGAGTCTCTGAATTAAGCAGAAAGCTCTCACCCAGTCAAGAGATCAGGGCTAGATCCAACACCGTTTTTTAGCTCACTGCACCATCCCAGTTTCAGAACCTGGCTGTATGCAAATTAGTCTGTTCCTGTCCCAGTGCATGATGGGAACAGGGCAAACCAAACTACAGAAGCCAATTCTTACACTGGGAAGGAAACAAGCTCCCGGGGACCGGTTTCTGGCATTACAGCCGTCTTTGGCCCGGTTTGCTTGAATCCTGATGGTGCAATGAGCAAGGGTCTCACATCTGAGAATACCCTTCCACGCTTAGGGTGGACAAAAATATTTACAACAAGGGGTGGTGAGGGACAGAGTCTCTGAATTAAGCAGAAAGCTCTCACCCAGTCAAGAGATCAGGGCTAGATCCAACACCGTTTTTTAGCTCACTGCACCATCCCAGTTTCAGAACCTGGCTGTATGCAAATTAGTCTGTTCCTGTCCCAGTGCATGATGGGAACAGGGCAAACCAAACTACAGAAGCCAATTCTTACACTGGGAAGGAAACAAGCTCCCGGGGACCGGTTTCTGGAATTACAGCCGTCTTCGGCCCGGTTTGCTTGAATCCTGATGGTGCAATGAGCAAGGGTCTCACATCTGAGAATACCCTTCCACGCTTAGGGTGGACAAAAATATTTACAACAAGGGGTGGTGAGGGACAGAGTCTCTGAATTAAGCAGAAAGCTCTCACCCAGTCAAGAGATCAGGGCTAGATCCAACACCGTTTTTTAGCTCACTGCACCATCCCAGTTTCAGAACCTGGCTGTATGCAAATTAGTCTGTTCCTGTCCCAGTGCATGATGGGAACAGGGCAAACCAAACTACAGAAGCCAATTCTTACACTGGGAAGGAAACAAGCTCCCGGGGACCGGTTTCTGGAATTACAGCCGTCTTCGGCCCGGTTTGCTTGAATCCTGATGGTGCAATGAGCAAGGGTCTCACATCTGAGAATACCCTTCCACGCTTAGGGTGGACAAAAATATTTACAACAAGGGGTGGTGAGGGACAGAGTCTCTGAATTAAGCAGAAAGCTCTCACCCAGTCAAGAGATCAGGGCTAGATCCAACACCGTTTTTTAGCTCACTGCACCATCCCAGTTTCAGAACTTGGCTGTATGCAAATTAGTCTGTTCCTGTCCCAGTGCATGATGGGAACAGGGCAAACCAAACTACAGAAGCCAATTCTTACACTGGGAAGGAAACAAGCTCCCGGGGACCGGTTTCTGGCATTACAGCCGTCTTCGGCCCGGTTTGCTTGAATCCTGATGGTGCAATGAGCAAGGGTCTCACATCTGAGAATACCCTTCCACGCTTAGGGTGGACAAAAATATTTACAACAAGGGGTGGTGAGGGACAGAGTCTCTGAATTAAGCAGAAAGCTCTCACCCAGTCAAGAGATCAGGGCTAGATCCAACACCGTTTTTTAGCTCACTGCACCATCCCAGTTTCAGAACCTGGCTGTATGCAAATTAGTCTGTTCCTGTCCCAGTGCATGATGGGAACAGGGCAAACCAAACTACAGAAGCCAATTCTTACACTGGGAAGGAAACAAGCTCCCGGGGACCGGTTTCTGGCATTACAGCCGTCTTCGGCCCGGTTTGCTTGAATCCTGATGGTGCAATGAGCAAGGGTCTCACATCTGAGAATACCCTTCCACGCTTAGGGTGGACAAAAATATTTACAACAAGGGGTGGTGAGGGACAGAGTCTCTGAATTAAGCAGAAAGCTCTCACCCAGTCAAGAGATCAGGGCTAGATCCAACACCGTTTTTTAGCTCACTGCACCATCCCAGTTTCAGAACCTGGCTGTATGCAAATTAGTCTGTTCCTGTCCCAGTGCATGATGGGAACAGGGCAAACCAAACTACAGAAGCCAATTCTTACACTGGGAAGGAAACAAGCTCCCGGGGACCGGTTTCTGGCATTACAGCCGTCTTCGGCCCGGTTTGCTTAAATCCTGATGGTGCAATGAGCAAGGGTCTCACATCTGAGAATACCCTTCCACGCTTAGGGTGGACAAAAATATTTACAACAAGGGGTGGTGAGGGACAGAGTCTCTGAATTAAGCAGAAAGCTCTCACCCAGTCAAGAGATCAGGGCTAGATCCAACACCGTTTTTTAGCTCACTGCACCATCCCAGTTTCAGAACCTGGCTGTATGCAAATTAGTCTGTTCCTGTCCCAGTGCATGATGGGAACAGGGCAAACCAAACTACAGAAGCCAATTCTTACACTGGGAAGGAAACAAGCTCCCGGGGACCGGTTTCTGGCATTACAGCCGTCTTCGGCCCGGTTTGCTTGAATCCTGATGGTGCAATGAGCAAGGGTCTCACATCTGAGAATACCCTTCCACGCTTAGGGTGGACAAAAATATTTACAACAAGGGGTGGTGAGGGACAGAGTCTCTGAATTAAGCAGAAAGCTCTCACCCAGTCAAGAGATCAGGGCTAGATCCAACACCGTTTTTTAGCTCACTGCACCATCCCAGTTTCAGAACCTGGCTGTATGCAAATTAGTCTGTTCCTGTCCCAGTGCATGATGGGAACAGGGCAAACCAAACTACAGAAGCCAATTCTTACACTGGGAAGGAAACAAGCTCCCGGGGACCGGTTTCTGGCATTACAGCCGTCTTCGGCCCGGTTTGCTTGAATCCTGATGGTGCAATGAGCAAGGGTCTCACATCTGAGAATACCCTTCCACGCTTAGGGTGGACAAAAATATTTACAACAAGGGGTGGTGAGGGACAGAGTCTCTGAATTAAGCAGAAAGCTCTCACCCAGTCAAGAGATCAGGGCTAGATCCAACACCGTTTTTTAGCTCACTGCACCATCCCAGTTTCAGAACCTGGCTGTATGCAAATTAGTCTGTTCCTGTCCCAGTGCATGATGGGAACAGGGCAAACCAAACTACAGAAGCCAATTCTTACACTGGGAAGGAAACAAGCTCCCGGGGACCGGTTTCTGGCATTACAGCCGTCTTCGGCCCGGTTTGCTTGAATCCTGATGGTGCAATGAGCAAGGGTCTCACATCTGAGAATACCCTTCCACGCTTAGGGTGGACAAAAATATTTACAACAAGGGGTGGTGAGGGACAGAGTCTCTGAATTAAGCAGAAAGCTCTCACCCAGTCAAGAGATCAGGGCTAGATCCAACACCGTTTTTTAGCTCACTGCACCATCCCAGTTTCAGAACCTGGCTGTATGCAAATTAGTCTGTTCCTGTCCCAGTGCATGATGGGAACAGGGCAAACCAAACTACAGAAGCCAATTCTTACACTGGGAAGGAAACAAGCTCCCGGGGACCGGTTTCTGGCATTACAGCCGTCTTCGGCCCGGTTTGCTTGAATCCTGATGGTGCAATGAGCAAGGGTCTCACATCTGAGAATACCCTTCCACGCTTAGGGTGGACAAAAATATTTACAACAAGGGGTGGTGAGGGACAGAGTCTCTGAATTAAGCAGAAAGCTCTCACCCAGTCAAGAGATCAGGGCTAGATCCAACACCGTTTTTTAGCTCACTGCACCATCCCAGTTTCAGAACCTGGCTGTATGCAAATTAGTCTGTTCCTGTCCCAGTGCATGATGGGAACAGGGCAAACCAAACTACAGAAGCCAATTCTTACACTGGGAAGGAAACAAGCTCCCGGGGACCGGTTTCTGGCATTACAGCCGTCTTCGGCCCGGTTTGCTTGAATCCTGATGGTGCAATGAGCAAGGGTCTCACATCTGAGAATACCCTTCCACGCTTAGGGTGGACAAAAATATTTACAACAAGGGGTGGTGAGGGACAGAGTCTCTGAATTAAGCAGAAAGCTCTCACCCAGTCAAGAGATCAGGGCTAGATCCAACACCGTTTTTTAGCTCACTGCACCATCCCAGTTTCAGAACCTGGCTGTATGCAAATTAGTCTGTTCCTGTCCCATTTCTGAATCGTTTTTGGCCACTATAGGTGTGGCAGGGTATACTCAGACATGAGTCCCTTTCTCACTGCACCATCAGGATTCAAGCAAGCCGTGCCGACGACGGCTGAAATGCCAGAAACCGGTCCCCGGTAGCTTGTCTCCTTTCTGGTGAAGAATTGGCTTGGTAGTTTAGTCTGCCCTGTTCCCATGATGCACTGGGCCAGGGACGGACTGATTTGCATATAGCCAGGTTCTGAGCTGGGATGGTGCAGTGAGATAAATAACGGTGATGGATCAAGCCCTGATCTTTGGACTGGGTAAGAGTGGTCTGCTTAATTCAGACACTCTGTTCATCACCACCCCCTTTTCTGAATCGTTTTTGGCCACTATAGGTGTGGCAGGGTATACTCAGACATGAGTCCCTTTCTCACTGCACCATCAGGATTCAAGCAAGCCGGGCCGACGACGGCTGAAATGCCAGAAACTGGTCCCCGGTAGCTTGTCTCCTTTCTGGTGAAGAATTGGCTTGGTAGTTTAGTCTGCCCTGTTCCCATGATGCACTGGGCCAGGGACGGACTGATTTGCATATAGCCAGGTTCTGAGCTGGGATGGTGCAGTGAGATAAATAACGGTGATGGATCAAGCCCTGATCTTTGGACTGGGTAAGAGTGGTCTGCTTAATTCAGACACTCTGTTCATCACCACCCCCTTTTCTGAATCGTTTTTGGCCACTATAGGTGTGGCAGGGTATACTCAGACATGAGTCCCTTTCTCACTGCACCATCAGGATTCAAGCAAGCCGGGCCGACGACGGCTGAAATGCCAGAAACCGGTCCCCGGTAGCTTGTCTCCTTTCTGGTGAAGAATTGGCTTGGTAGTTTAGTCTGCCCTGTTCCCATGATGCACTGGGCCAGGGACAGACTGATTTGCATATAGCCAGGTTCTGAGCTGGGATGGTGCAGTGAGATAAATAACGGTGATGGATCAAGCCCTGATCTTTGGACTGGGTAAGAGTGGTCTGCTTAATTCAGACACTCTGTTCATCACCACCCCCTTTTCTGAATCGTTTTTGTACCTCTCCCCAAGCAAGGAGACCTGCAGTGAAGCCGTGGGCACCCTGTCACACCACCTGTCCCTGCAGGGCCTGACTAAGGAAGGGAGCGGGGATGGCCCTAGAAACCTGACAAACTGTCACACACCGGGAAAGCATGGATTACCCTGCTGCACTGTTGGAGGATCATGCTGTCTCCCCTGCTCTGGAAGGTGTGGTTGGTTGGTAACCTTCGCTACTGTGGTCCTATGGCGTGTGGCTCTCTTTCTGGAAACCGTATGAGTACCAACTGAGAACTCCTGTGGGACGCTTGCTTCCAGGGCCGCAGGCCCACTGTCGGAGTGGTGAAGAGCAGATCAGCAGGCCATCCCTGGTCACAATAACTTTGTACAGACCACTGAACTGACTACAGCCACATATATAAACCGTTGCTACTAATACCCATCCAGGCTCTTCATAATGGGCATACCTGAAATACACCAATCTAAACTCCTGTTCGAAAGCAGGCCTCCCCTCTGCCTTTGAAGAGCATAGTTTACGACTCCACCTCCTGGCATGGCATTCCTACAGACCAGCCCACTGCCCTCCAAGCAGAGGGGTTCTTTATTACCTCTTCAAAGCAGCCTGGATAATCCACTTATTTTATTTTATTTATTTATTTTATATTAAAGGTGTTATATACCACTGGCTAGACCCAGAGGTATCAGAGTGCTTTACATGAGTATCAGGTCATAGTTACAGGTTACATCGTTACAAAGGTTACACAGTTATTAGAGCATGGCAACATAGTTACTTGTAAGGTCGAGATGAACAATAAGCACAAATACGTAAAGGGAAAAGCAGGCAAGGGGGGAGGTTCAGGGGGGATAGAAGCAGGGGAGGTAGACAGATAATGGAGGTGGGAAAGAGGAGGGGAGGGTGAGAGATACCACATGGAAAGAGGAGGGGAAGGGTGACGGGGACACAAAGCGGTAGACGAGTCAAAGCAACGTCCAAAGTCCAGTAAGCTGTGATCCCAGGGAAAGTGGTATCACTTCCCTATCTCTGTTGCAAGAGGCTCCCTTTACGCTGTGGACTCTCTCAGAGGGGTCTCTGGGACTCCAAGGCCTACATACTGGATCCTTCCCCAAAAAGGGGAGAGGGAGTGCTTTGGCAAGGGGTGCCTTATCATACCTCAGCTGTGAGTGGCTCCCTTGGCGCAGTGGACTCTCTCAGCGGGTTCGCTGAGACTCCAGACTATAAATATTCGATCTTTCCCCAACAAGGTCGAAGGGCACAAAGGACAGGGGGCTATGCAGAGTAGCAGGCAAGGGGAGAGATTCAGGGAAGAGGGGATAGGAGCTAGGGAAGTAGACAAAGAGAGAAAGAGTACTAATTGGGAACATATTTAATTAATGAGTTGTTATATAGCGTTGGCTAGACCCAAAGGAATGAGAGTGCTTTACATAAGGAACAATAATATTGCAATTAACATCAGTTAAAAGTTACATAAGTATCAAGAAAAGCATTTAAAGAACATAGGGGACAAGGTGAATGGAGCAAGGAAGGGTAAGGGGATAGGGTAAAGGGGTAGGAGGAAGATAAGACGTAGAGACGAGGGGGAAATCTGCCCAAGGTCCGGCTGGGTAGGTGACGGCAGAGGGGGGAGGGTGGGGTCCATAACCCATCTCCTCTTTGGCTATCTGGTAGCTCCACCGGGCATCAGGAGACCACTAAAAGGCTGAATTTGGACTTACAAACAAGAAAGTCTTATAACTTCTTGTATGTTCACTTTAGGAAAAATTCAACAATATAACATTCTTAAATTTACTATTACCATTCTGGGAAGTCTTTGCATGGTCCGGCTAGTCACCTCCTATCAATATGTATTAATCAATAACTTCTGACCATGTTAACCTATGGGCCATGGGGTGGGCCATGGGTTTTGCAATGGGAAAATGACTTGGGCCAGTTTTCTAGCACCAGGTCTTATAAAAATATATTTTATGAGTATTTCCCTAATCTCTACAGGACACCCACCCCCTGTGCAACTAGGGGAGACTACAGGGGTTTTGAATCTGCAGAAATATTGCAGATCCTCCTTACCCAGTTCTTCTAGCATCAAAGTCAAATTTGAGCAGCTCTTTAATACAATTTGGGGAGTGAAATGTAAAGTTTCACTTTGCTCAGGCATATACAAACTTATTTTATAAGGGCGTACCTTATAGATAACTGACCCCCCACACCTGGGGTACCTAGGGGTGCCCTGGGGTCCCTAATATGCAAAACATAGTAGGTATTTCATTTTTAAGGGCCCCTACCCCCAAAGTCGAGTTTGGGCACAATTTAAGGTGTTAAAGCAGTCCTGGAAACAAGTGCTGCTTTTAAACTGACCTCAGACTTCAGCACTGCACACATGCTGGTGCAGAAAATCTGCTGGCCTCTAAACTGCCATGCCCCAGGATCCTGGAGACTTCTTGGTAGTTTAAATCCCCTGCCCTATTACATACTAGGGGCTTATGGGGTAGGTCATATCAATTACAGGGGTACCCCACCATACCATAGTGTACCCTAGTGTATGTTGGGTGTCTTAACTGTATTCTAATGTGTTCCTTTTAACTTTGCACTGGCCCTGGTCCTGGTTGAACAGAGCCCAGGGTCAGTCAGAGTCTGTTACCACCAGTTCCAGTCAGCAAAAAGTTGGGTGATGCCCAGGGCACAGGATGACTTTGCAACAATACTCATGCAGACAGCCTTCGCCCACAGCTCCAGATATTTTACTAGTGTTTTTGCCACTTCGACCTCCAGTGCCTGAGTGCAGCCCTTAAACACCATTCATATCGGGCTAGCGCTCAAGCGCGACTAGCCCGATATAAGAGGAAACGTTCTCTTTCCCGCTTGGTCACTGAGTTGCTACCACACTTGAGTCTCCTGTCTCTTCTAGAGAACCAGCCCCTCTACTCAGGGCTTTAAGTGAGATGAAAAACAGAGAGGTGAGAGTCTCTTGGAGGGGCGTGACCTAATGTATTTAGGGACGTGTCTTAAACATGTATGCTAAAAATCTGTGCTTACCATTGCATGCTGCTCAACTATTTTGCTGCCTCTGTTATTTCAGCTTGATATTTATTTTAAAAGTTTTATATAGCGCTGGCTAGACCCGGAGGTATCAGAGCGCTTTACATGAGAATCAGACCATAAATTGCAAGTTACATCGTTACAAAAGGTTACACAGTTATTAGAGCCTGGCAACATAGTGACAAGTAAGGTCGATACAAACAAATGGACATATTCGTAAGGGAAAAAGCAGGCAAGGGGAGATATTCAGGAGAGGAGGGGGTAAGAGCAGCGGATGTAGAGAGAATGGAGAATGGGAAGAGGAGGGGAGGGTGATAAAACACATCATGGAAAGAGGGGTGGGGAGGGTGATGGGGACACGAACCGGTAGAAGAGTCAGAGCTGTGTTCAAAGTCCTGTAAACTGTGATCCCAGGGAAAGTGGTATCATTTCCCCATCTCTGTTGCAAGAGGCTCCCTAAACGCAGTGGACTTTCTCAGAGGGGTCTCTGAGACTCCAAGGCCTACATACTGGATCCTTCCCCAAAAAGGGGAGAGGGAGTGCTTTGGCCAGGGGTGCCATACCATACCTCAGCTGTGAGTGGCTTCCTTGGCGCAGTGGACTCTCTCAGTGGGTTTGCTGAGACTCCAGAGTATAAATATTGGATCATTCCCCAACAAGGGGAGAAGGAGTGCTTAGTTAAAGGGTCCAAAAGGACAGGGGAACTAGGCGGTGTAGCGAGCAAGGGGAAAGATTCAGGTGAGAGGGGATAGGAGCAAAGGAAGTAGACAATGAGAGAAAGAGTGCTAAATGGGAACAGATATATAGATAGGAGACAAGGAAAAAGAATAGTTACAGAAATATGATGTGGGGGAGGGCGAGACAGGGAGATGGGGATAAAAACGGTGCCCAAAGTCCGGCTGGGTAGGTGACGGTCAGGGATGAACCAAGGCTGATCTCCTCAATAGCTGAACAGAGCAGCTCCACCGGGCGTCGGACATAGTGCTCGGACTCCGCAGTCAGTGTGGATATCAGGAGTACTCAGAGATTGTCAGATTTGGGGGGGGGGGAGAAACCATGGTCTGAATGAATTCCAGACGCCATCTTGAGGTCCGACACAGTCCTGGTAGGATTATGTAAGGAAGAGTTTAGTTAGGACTCTTGGAAGGCAAGGTCCTGGCACCAAGGACTCGCACAGCCGAACAATGCACACCCTGCCAGCAATGCACACAATTACCAGGCGAGACCTTCACTGTTTTAGATCTGCCAAGCAGTTTTCAAGGAGAATCCGGCCATTTAGCGCTGATATGGTGGAGGCCACTCCTGAGAGACCTCCTTCCAGTTTTCTCCGCTATATAATACAACAACTGACATTACACCTGAAACAAGCCAGGACTATTGGCTTTTTCATTAGTTGTTAGCTACATAAGATACGTGAGTAACAATGACTGTTGTAAATAACATTGATAACTCACCAATTTTGAAATTACGAGACTGAGAGAAAATAAATGCTTCAATGTATTGCAACGTTTATATGACACTTACTACCCCTGAGGAGGAATTGTAGCACTTTGCGTTGGGCAGGATACTTGACTCCACGAAGTGCTCTAGCATCAAGAAACAGGGTAGGCTCTACCCCAGCCTTTAAGCCACCAACCTGACTGTGCCTGACTGTGCTCCTACCCAAAAGCTCCGTAGAGATGGCAGTCATATGATTACTTTCCACACCACCCATGGAGACATGAGCCTGACTCTTCCAAGCATTAATAACATGTCTTGAGGTGTTCCCGTTTTCCTGACTATTCTGCAGTTTGGCTTTACAGCAAACAGAAGGACCCCCTCCTGCATGCCTGTTATTGTGGGGGGGTTGAATTTTGGCACAAATTTAACTCAAAGGTATAGGAACGCCTTACACATTACACAAGGACAGATTCATATTTTTGAAGGCAGGGGAAGATGAAGTGAATTGCCCAGAATCACAGAATGTCGAGCCGACACCGAGATTCTAACCTGGTTCCCGCTCTGAGTTGGGCAGCCCCGGCCATGTTGTCCCATTCTCTCCCTGTGGCCGAATCTGCACAAGCCTGTCTGTGTCTGTGATAGAGCGCGCAGGTCACCCGACTAACTTTATTACCAAATAATGCACATTTGGGCCCATAAAAGATATTTTCATTATACTTTAATCAGGTAACCTACACACTATTATCAGTAATTCAGTTTCACTTCTTTTCAATTTCCGTGTACCTGACTTACCAATCCTTGAAACAGGTACCTATGATCACAATGGGTCAGGGAGCTAGCTGTGGGAGTAAGTAGACAACACAATACCATATACCATTGAAAATGTTTATACTCTTTGTAATGACCACAGACTCAAGAAGTTTTAAACACCTTTATCTAATCATCATCATCATCATATGCCATGAGCATGAAATTTACACAGATCAAACTATCTATAACTAGAATTAGAAATATCGTATAACTATGAATGAGAGTAAGAATCATTTAGAAAGCAGAACTAAAGGAAAGGAAAAATAAGGAACACGCTATTTTAGAATAACAAGGCTTTCACAATTGTACTAAAGGCGGGTAAAGAAAGGGAACATACTAATCAAAGTAGACTTTCGAAAGTCACTAACGGTTCAGAGGAAACTAAACTTATGCAATTTGATTTATCCATATGTACTTATTCCCTATAGGGAGGGTAAGAATGGAACAAACTATGGGGTTGATTAGGATCGCGGACGGACTTGCGTCCGTCCGCGACCCCAGAGCAGGAGGGAACCTCCGCATGGCATGCGGAGTTCCCTCCTGTGCAATTAGGATGTGACCGCCACCCTGGCGGTCACATCCTCTATTTTTAACATTGCGGCAGGTACAGCTTCAAGCTGCACCGGCGGCATTGTTAAAAATGCACGCAATGCATTTGCATGCAGAAAGAGGCAGGCACTGCGCGGTGCCTGCCGCTTTCTGCATGCAAATGCAGGGGGGTACCATAGGTACCCCCCATGTGCACCCCCCACCCCCCTTCACCTAGGGGGCCCGCAACGGGCCCCCGCAGTGAAGTTCCGTATGCTTTTCCACGGCGGAAAACCCGCCGCGGAAAAGCATAATTGACTGGCCATCCTAATATGGTGGACGGTGTCTGGAAGACACCGTCACCATATTAGAGCTTTTCCGCCGCGGTTGTAATCCGACCGCGGCGGAAAAGCTGCAGACGGAAACCAGGACCCACCAGCCATCCTAATGTGGCGGTGGGTCTTTCGTCAGTCCGCTGCAGTTTTTCCGCATCCTCGGGGCCGGCGGTGGCTTCCGCCGGCCCCGAGGATGCGGAAAAACCGCAATCATAATGACCCCCTCAATATGCAAACGATTTAAAATTTGACTAAAGGTAGGTAGAAAAGTGGAACATGCTAATAGACAAAAATGCATGAAAATCTCATTTATAGAAAGACAGGGGAAAAAGCAACGTAGGCAATTATGCTTTATTTGAGACATTAGGAAGGAGGTTTAGGAAAGACAAACACCCACATAGATTATATTTACCTAGGATAGATTGAAGACTAACCCTGGCCACGGGTCAGTTGGAAAAGGCAGGAAAGGACCCTCAAGGACTTAGGTTGCCAGTAGGCGAGCAGGTACAGCTCATGGACAGTCAGGACAGGATAACCCCAGGATTTGGATCAGGACTGGGTTCACCAAAGGGTACGACCAACACCCCCAGCTTTGGTTGCAACGCCTGCGCTACTCCCTCTCTGCAAGGAAATCTGCCAATAACCCCGATTGGGTTCTCGAATCTCCCAGTAAAGTGCCTCGCCAGCACTTAAGGTTCTCAAAACCCCGAGTGGGTCTGTGGAAATTCGGACAGAGTGCTCCGCAGCTCTCTTTAGTAGTCACCTCTTTTGGCTGTGTACAACTTGGCATTGCGCTCGCACTAAGTCGCATTAGCGCTTTTAACTTACCCCTTTTGTATTTTCTTTAGAGTATTATTTTAGCTCCTAGTTATTCCGTTTTTATCACCGTCCGCATTGCTGCATTATAATCGTGCCTTCACCGCCTTTCAGGCGGCCCTGACCGTCACTCCTGGAATTTGGTGGGCGCCATCTTGGGTGGGTTTCGGGAAGCGCTGCACTATCCCGCCTCTAGCAGTCAGGTGGACTGGCTAGAGGTGGTTCCTGGCATTTGCTATATAGCAGGCTCGAGGTAGGAGCGTATCCTTTGGCTGTGTACAACTTGTCATTGCGCTCGCACTAAGTCGCATTAGCGCTTTTAACTTACCCCTTTTGTATTTTCTTTAGAGTATTATTTTAGCTCCTAGTTATTCCCTGTTTTTATCACCGTCCGCATTGCTGCATTATAATTGTGCCTTCACCGCCTTTCAGGCCGCCCTGACCCTCGCTCCTGGAATTTGGTGGGCGCCATCTTGGGTGGGTTTCGGGAAGCGCTGCACTATTCCGCGCTCTAGCAGTCAGGTGGACTGGCTAGAGGTGGTTCCTGGCATTTGCTATATAGCAGGCTCGAGGTAGGAGCGTATCCTTTGGCTGTGTACAACTTGGCATTGCGCTCGCACTAAGTCGCATTAGCGCTTCTAACTTACCCCTTTTGTATTTTCTTTAGAGTATTATTTTAGCTCCTAGTTATTCCCTGTTTTTATCACCGTCCGCATTGCTGCATTATAATTGTGCCTTCACCACCTTTCAGGCGGCCCTGACCCTCGCTCCTGAAATTTGGTGGGCGCCATCTTGGGTGGGTTTCGGGAAGCGCTGCACTATTCCGCGCTCTAGCAGTCAGGTGGACTGGCTAGAGCCCTACATAAACCGGACCTCATGGCACGCAGCGTGTGCGCGCTGCGTGTGCACCGCAGTGACGCCAGAGTCACGCCAGAGTCCAGCCCGTCTGTGCCCGTCCGCGCTGAGGACGGGCTGGACAGCTGGATGGCTGGTCTTGATGAGGCTGTCCTCCCGCTTCTTAAGTATTCGTCACAGGAGGTGCTAAGGCTAAAACCTACAGTACTTTCGTGTTTTCACAAAAGTTCTCCGGATGATTTTCTATTGTCTCTACGTTGCAGTTGCTTTTCGGTTGGCCCTGGGGGCTCTAGATTACCTACCTCTTCTTATCTTTTAGAACCACATGCCGACATAGGAGCCAGCGCTTTGAGAGTTGATTGCATTCTTATTAATGCTCGTTCACTTATTAAAAATAACATTGCTTTCAAGGAGCTGGTACTCGATAGGAAACCTTCGTGGATCTTTGTCACGGAAATGTGGGCAAAGGACTCCTCGGGTCCCGACCTTGTTGAAGCAGTCCCTGAAGGGTACTGCTTAGCAGAGCAGGACAGAAAAGGCCGCGTAGGAGGTGGGATAGCGAATCTTTATAAGGACTGCTTCCACTGCCATATTCTACCAGTTTCTGACCCTAAAGATACCTTTCAAGTTCTATATTTTTCCTTGACAGGCTTTCAGAACTCTGCATTTAATGGGATCCTGGTCTACCGTCCCCCCGGCCCCAGAGCAGACTTCGGACAGCAGCTGCTCCAGGTCCTTGAACCTTATTTTGGTCGTGATGATCTTACTGTTTTAGGAGACTTCAACTTTCATTTGGAGTTGCGGGAGACTCATGACACTCTCTCCCTGCTGGATGTTATGTCTGCCTGTGGACTCACCCAATTGGTGAAAGGGGCCACCCATCGAGCGGGTCATACGCTCGATGGGATCTTTTCTAATGATCCGAGGCTGACGGTAAAAGACCCCTTTTTCCTCTCATGGTCTGATCACCTATCCGTTCCTTTTAATGTGTCCTGTCCGATCTTGGATAGAACTAGAAAAAATCAGAGCAAAATGGAATCACATAGGAATTTTAAGAACATCACGGAAAGTTCCTTCGCCCCCTGGACATCCAGTCTATCCACATCCCAAGAAGACAATGTCCAGTCGGCGGTCCTACAATATGAAAAGACCGTTACCGAGGCCCTGGAAGAACTGGCGCCCATCCGGTTGTGTTACTCAGCCAGGAAAAGACCATCTGCCCCATGGTTCTCGGAGCACTTAAGACTCCTTAGACAGGAAGCTAGAAGACGGGAACGTCTCTTTCACACTAGCTGGGATCTAAAGGACAAGGAAGCCCATAAGACCCTGTTAAGGAAATATAAGCTGGAAGTAATAAGGACAAAACAATAATATTTTACAGCTCTTACCACCTCTCTCACTTCTCCAAAAGAGATGTTTAAGATAATGGATTCCCTCACAACCCTCCAGACCCCGGACCCGGTCATTGCATCACAGGAGCTTTGTAATAGTATAGCCTCATTTTTCCAGACCAAAATCTCGGACATCTATACCGCCCTGGAGCTGCAGAGATTGTCTACCACTGAGCCTCCTTCCCTCGGGAATGTGGACCTTGCTCTCCCGGAGAAAATTATGGCGGGAGGTCTGGAATTTTTCCCTCCTCTCTCTTTACAGGATTTAGAGACCCTCCTTAATAAAACTAAATCCGGCTCTCCTCTAGATGCCTGTCCGCTTAAGATCCTGAAGCAGTGCAGAGAGTCCCTCCTGCCCCCCCTTGTTGACATCATGAATCGGTCCATGAGGGATGGTATTTTTCCTCAGCAGTGGAAGAATGCAGTAGTAAAACCTCTACTCAAGAAACCTTCTCTTGATCCCGGTGTATTAAAGAACTTCCACCCCATCTCACTGCTCCCGGCTCCGGCGAAGATGTTGGAAACTCATCTAAATAAACATCTTGCTGCCTTCATGGAAAGCTCGGGCTGTCTGGATCTTTCCCAGCATGGATTCAGGAGGGAACACAGCACCAAGTCTGCCCTGACCATAGTGCTGGACAATATCCGCACGCGCGTAGATGGGGGACAGACCTCCCTCCTGATCCTATTAGACCTTACGGCAGCCTTCGACACCCTTTCTCCCTCAGTCTTAACATCTCGTCTGAGGGAGATTGGGGTTCAGGGGGCAGCCCTGAGGCTACTCACCTTTTTCCTCAATCAAAGAGAGCAAAGAGGGATGCTGGGTAAATTTCTATCTCCATCCCTGTCTGTGCAATGTGGGGTCCCCCAGGGGTCGGCGCTAAGTCCGACCCTCTTCAACATCTATGTGAACCCCCTTGCCAGACTAATTAGATCTTTTGGGATGGAGGTAGTCTCATACGCGGATGACACCCAGATCCTCGTCTCTCTCTCCCAGTCAGTTACTTCGACTGCCTCCAACTTTAGATCTTGTATGGAGGCAGTCGTTCAATGGATGATCTACAACTCGTTGAAACTGAATGGGGAGAAGACGGAGGTGATGGTGTTCGGAGGAAAGGAGGAGATATGGTCAGCCGATTGGTGGCCAGATTAATTGGGAGCTTGCCCTGTTCCTGCCTCTTCCTCCAAAAACCTTGGGGTTGTGATAGATCCCACCCTCAGTATGTGCCAACAGGTTAACAGAACTGTATCTACCTGTTGTGGTATCATTCGCATACTGAGGAAGATTAGGCACTACCTTTCACAGCAGGCAAGGAAACAACTTGCTGTTGCCTTTGTTGGTTCGCGACTGGACTACTGCAATGCGCTGTATGCGGGACTGAATAAAAGCCTGCTGCAGCGCTTGCAGGTTGTCCAAAATGCAGCGACCAGGTTTGTCCTTGATCTACCCCGGCGCACTTCGGCTACCTCTGCCAGAAAATTGCTTCACTGGCTTCCCATAGAGGATCGTATACTGTTCAAGACCATGTGTATGATCTACAGAGCCTTAGCAGAAAGCAACCCCACTGGAATTGGATCCATTCTGTCTCGCTACAGTCCTGGCAGGAACCTGCGTTCCTCTAACAGACTCCTTCTTTCAGTCCCTCGCATTCGGAGAACCAGATGGGGTGGTAGAGCCTTCTCCAATCTGGCACCAAAGTGGTGGAACGCCCTCCCACTGGAACTAAGATCCCTTCCCATCATTCAGCTTTTTAGAAATGCCTTGAAAACCCATCTCTTTGTGCGGGCTTACTTGTAGTTGTGCTCTGCCTTTTTTGATCTGTTTTGGTAGGCGCCTTGACACGTTCGGGTTTTAGTCGCGCAATATAAATTGCTTTTCAATTCAATTCAATTCAATTCACCTATAGAGTGCGTTAGGTCAGTGACAGGTCAGCTATTCGGACAAGTCGGTCAATTTCTCTAGCTAAACCTAGGCTAGTTATACTGTTTTCGGGTCAGTGTACCACCCACCAATGTTGCAATTGAACGGATCCCCAAATTCTGATTGGACAGAGGAGGAGGTTAAGTCATCACACCACCTTCATTTAGACTTTCTCAGGCTTAATATTCAATTTTCGTTCCCACCCCTTAAATTCTAGCTTCCCATGACATATGATTTACAGTGAACAATAGGGTATACATAAGTTAATACAATTGTATCAAAATTAGGTACAAGTCAGCTTCGTCTTGCTGGGTAACAGGACGATTCCCAGGAGCATCTTGGCTTTGGCTGCCAGCTGGCTGGGTTCCACTGCTGCAAGGTTCATTTCCCTCATCACATGACAAGTACCATTCGGGCTCTTCAAGATGGAGTAGCAAGCGCCTCCCAGGCCCAAAGAATACGATACATGAAAAGTAAGCGAAAACAATTTAGAAACAAAGAAAAAATGAATACACTGTATACCATGATTGGCTATATTACAACCCTTACTTTATAATAACTACAGCATTAGGGTAAGTGCAGAACAAACAGCTTTGTAAAAGCGGCGAGGCAAGCTCGGAGCATATGAGAAAACAAAGCGGCCATCTTAAGTGCATTGCGCATGAGTAACAAATTCCCACCAGAACTGCGAGTGCGTCACATCACATGGGTATGACCGACGCATGCGCAGACTAAATCCCCTGCAAAGCAGCAGCCATTTTAGAGGCAAGCGTATTAATGTTAGTAAACACATAAGCAAGCTTCACTGGGACACCCCGTGTAGTGTAAAATGTGCAATATTAGTAAGACAAAACGGATTGATTACAAAGTTAACGTTATTTGAGGTTCTTGAATACAAGCAAGTCGCGTAACGTGCGAATACTTGCTCGATCAATCCCCTCTTTGATGATATTTACTATCATCACTATTAATGGAGCAAGACGCCAACTTTTCACATTTCACCCAATTTAATTTCTTCAAACTTTTTCTTCAGCCTTTTCCCTGCATCCTTATTAGGATGGAAATTCTTTGCTCTTTTGTAAATTTGATTATTCAGTTCTTCTAATTCGAGTTCATCAACATTCCGTTTCATTCCTCTCTTATTCACAGCATACTTCTTTTTGTCTTTTCGACATTTACAGCAAATTATTATGATCAGCACAATTAAACTAATTCCTGCTATTGGCATCAGTATTTTACTCACAAGACTTTTACCTAGGTTATTTATTTATTTTATTTATTTTATAGCATTTGTAAGGCGCGCAGCTACTCACAAAGGGTTTCCCCGGCGCCAGAAACGCAAAACACTCAGATATCACTGGGGAGAGGACAGACAAAGCAATTATTTATTAAAAAGCCACGTTTTTATGCTCTTTCTAAAATTCACATAGCTTTCCTCCTTGCGAATGTGAAAGGGCAGTGTGTTCCACAGCATTGGCCCCAGGTAGGAGAAAGATCTCCCGCCTATTCTGGCTCTTTTAAACCTTGGTACTGCAAAGTTTGCCGCTGTACCTGAACGCAGGTTACGGTTTGGGAGGTAGGGCTTAGCAAGGGCCTGAAGATATTTGGGGGCAGTGCCAGCTTTGATTTTAAATAGGTAGCTCAAGGCTTTGAAACGAATACGGTTCTCAACCTTAAGCCAATGCAGATCCTTGAGATGTTGGGTGATCCTAGCAGATCTGGGGATTTTACAAAGCAGTCTAGCCGCAGCGTTCTGCACTAGTTGCAGACGCTTTATCACTGCTTTATTTGAGCCCAGGTATAAGATGTTACCGTAATCAAGCCGAGATGTCACTAAGGCATTGACCACGGTCTTCTGGGTAGTAGGTGGCAGCATCCAGATGATTTTGCGTAACCATTTGATAATGGTGAAGCATATACCTGCCACTTTGTTTGCTTGCTGGGACATGGATAAACAGTCATCAATGGTGACCCCAAGGTTTCTAACCCGCGAGGCTGGGGATGGAAGTTTACCCAATGATGGTGGCCAATGGGAATCATTCCAGAGATCTTTGCTATTTCCTAACAGGAGTACCTCTGTTTTATCTCCATTTAGTTTAAGTTGGTTGTCTGACATCCAGCAAAAAATTTCTTGGAGGCCTACTTTTAATGCAGATGGGGTAGACATGTCAGATTTGGAGAGTGAGAATAGGACTTGTGAATCATCTGCATAGGTCATTAAACTTAAGCCAACATTTTCTACAAGATTGGCCAGTGGACGTAGGTATAAATTAAAAAGCAGAGGGCTCAAAATTGATCCTTGTGGCACTCCGTGAGGAGAATGGAATACCTCAGAGCAAGCCTCCGAAGAGGAGATCTGGAAAGTACGGAGGGAAAGGTAGGATCTAATCCATTCCAGAGCTTTGCCTTCGACACCATTCTCCCCCAGCCTGTCCAGCAGTATGGAGTGAGAAATGGTGTCGAAAGCCGCACTGAGATCTAACAAGACCAGTGCTACTGTTTGGCCGTCGTCCATAAGCTCCCTGATCCTTTCTGTGACCCCGAGCAGGGCCGTCTCAGTAGAAAAACCACTCCTAAACCCCGATTGAGACGAATGTAGGAGATTATTGTTTTCTACATAGGTTGAGAGTGCCTTGTGGATATGCCTCTCTAGGATCTTGGAAAAGGCGGGTAGCAACGAAATTGGGCGATAATTGGCCAATATCATCGGGTCTGCGCCTGGTTTTTTAAGTAGGGGGCTGACCATAGCATGTTTCCATAGAGCAGGAACTATGGCTTGCTCTATGGATGCGTTCAGTATTTCTGCTATGGGAGTTAAGGCAGCATCCTCTAATTTGTTTACGATACTGACAGGAATAGGGTCACGTGGGGAACCCGATTTGATTGATTTTAGTAGTTCCTTCAGTATATATAATTTAATAGGAGGCCAGGCTTCAAGATGACAGTTTACTCTAGGGACTAGGGTGGTGTTTCCTTGCTTGTCTGCTGACTTGTTAGTATTTTTAATATTAGAGACGATGTTCTCAATCTTATTCGTAAAGAAAGAGGCCAAATCCTGGCATTGCTGGGTATTAAGAGGGGTAGGTTCTGCTCTAGCGTTATCCCCAGCTAACTCTTTTACCGTGTTAAAGAGAGTCTGGGATTTGTTTACGGCCATGTTAATTGTATAGGTGACATAGCAAGCTTTGGCTTTCATGCAAGCTGAATGGTAACAATTTCTGGCCTTTCGGTAAACTTCTTTTTGGTAAAGGTCGTAATTTTTTCGCCACTGTCTCTCTAGGTTCTTACAGCTAGATTTTTCTTTCTTCAAGGCTTCTGTGAACCAGGGAGCAGGAGGGCGATGGACTTTCCCTTTGCAACGGGCTAGGGGCAGGCAAGTATCAACGGCGCCAGTTAGCCACTTTTGTGTTAGCTCTGCAATGCTATCCATATCTCCATCCAAATTTGGATGATTTTCCTTCAAAGCATTGTTCAGGTCCTCCAAATTTAGGAATTTCCAGTTTCTTCTAAAAGATTCTGTAGGAGTCGAAATTGGACCTTTTTTGGGCTCTAGCAAAATCGCAAAACTTAGAAGAAAATGATCTGACCAGAGAACAGGCGTGGTGTTAAGCCATGAAAGTTCTTTCATGTTTGATATTATAGGGTCCAGCAAGTGTCCGGCTTTGTGAGTTGGACCGCTATTTCGTAGTGTCATGTCCAACACCATGAGGTCATCTATTAGATTTTTACGCGTCTTGCTTTGGGCGTCGTCTAGATGAAGATTCAAATCTCCTAGTACAGTGTAATTTTGGGCTTTTAGATGTTGGGGTAGGATGAAATTTGCCAAGTCATCTGACCAAGATGGATTATTTACTGGTGGTCGGTAGATTAATAGTCCGGAAAAGGTGAAATTTGGACTGAGGGAAATTTTGAAAGAAGCAGCCTCGCAGTTAGGAATAGCTGCAGGTTCAAAAGTTCACACATAGTCTCTGCTGTAGATAATAGCAATACCCCCTCCTATTTGTCCTACCCTATCTCTCCTAGCTATAGCATAGCTCGGGGGGAGGGCGGTTGCAACATCGGGGCCCGATCCATCGTGGAGCCACGTCTCAGTTAAAAATATAGCGATGGGCTTTCTGTCAGTCAATAGGTGAAAAATATCTAATTTATGCTGGGGCAGTGAACGGCAGTTTATCAGAAAGAATAAATATTCTTTTGAACTGACTTTCTGTTGATAGGATTTAAAAACAGTCCCCTGTGGGGTATCAGGATAGGGCTGATAGTTAGTCAGGGTAAGGGTACACTCTGGGCATGTTTGTGCACCAGCTAGTAGAGGATTCAAAGTTATACAGGTGTCATGGCTAGAGGGGCGTAACGCCCTAAGTTGATTACCTGTTAGCATATCTTTACTATGAGGTGGGCAGAGGGTCGTGCCCTATGTCCCGGCCTGGCCCGGACGGGCACAGACGGGCTGACTCTGGCTGGACTCCGGCGAAGACGAGGCGCGTCCGCTCAAAACGCGTCCGCTAACGCGGAAGAGACCGTTTCCTTATGAAGCCGAGCCTAGAGCGCTCTCACCGCTCTATCCCGCCCCAAAATGGCCGCCACAGGTTAGAAAACCAATTACCTACAGAGGAGAGACCATCAGTTAGTCTCTTCCAGGCACTGTCAACCTCCAGTGGTTTGATCTCCTTTTCTAAATTAGTTATGTTTCTCACATATTTCTTGATTTCAACACTTTTGTCAGGAATGTAAGTGCAACAATGTTGCGCTTTTAACATTCTACACACTCCGCCCTCTTTTGCCAATAAGGTGTCAAAAGCAAGTCTATTCTGTAAAACCATAGATGTGATCGCAACCATTTCGGTATTGACCATCAGGAAACCTGCAGCAGTGTCAGTTGATAACCGATCTACTACTGTAGACAATTTGCAGATTCTGTGTGTATTCAGAGTAACTCCCACTGCAGGTATCAATGCACTAACTATATCCCCTAATATTTCTCCTACACTTTCTCTTTTACTATGCACTAAGCCATTAGTATTTACATTGCTTCCAGTGACTTCATTCACATGGAATATTTTCGGGAAGTCAATTCCAAAATAACAGCTTCCATACCAGTGATCCAGTTATTTGAAATAAGCCTTGTTTCCACATATATAATAAATTCCGGGAAACACAGGTTCTGACCCATTTTTGAAACCCCAACCTCCAATTACCTTGTAATTGTGTTCGCATTCACTGGAACCAATGAATATGTTATTATAATAACTAGACTTTGCTCGGTGAAGACAAAGTTTCCCTTTCCTTTCGAAATCCAGCAACAAAGCAGGATTAGCTCCACCGTTTGAGGTGCTCCCCATGTTTTCAGCCCACTTAGGAGTTTTCTATCTTTTATCATTCACTTTTCTTTGGAAACTTTCTCTTCTTTTCTCTGCCATATTTAGAAACATTTTCTCTTGTTCATGTAATGAACATGTTAAGTTATCTCTATGTGCTTCACCTAAATCTATTGTACCTATGGTTAGAAAATATTCTCCCATATAACGTGTCACATCACTTTTAGTATGTACAGGATTCAGATTTGCACGTATAGGAAGTTCAGAAAATATCACGTCTGAGTTAGAGTAATAGTACTGTAACGGTCCTCTTTTATAGAACAAACTAGCTAAAATACTACAGGAAATTCCATATGTTAGTGGTAAATGATGATAGGTCACACCCTCAGCTACTGAAGTAGGTAGCGTCATACAAACGTAACAGTCCTCTATTTACATTGCTTATACGTAGTGTACTAACAGGTTTGCAAATACGTTTAAGTGAGTTCTATTCTTGATTCTGTGATAGTGTAGTCCTTCCTCATCTGATGCATCTAAGTCCATTCTAGTTTGTCTAAGACTAAGTGTTTTCTCAGGTCTTTCTACACTTTGTGGTGTCTCTTTCGTTTGCAGCTCTTCTGTGCCCGTTGTCACTATCTTAGTAGGGTACAAATTAGTATCTTTACTCATCATGTAAGGAATAGTAATTGTTAGTCCTATCCATAATATCAGTACTAATGCTATACTACACAAACATACTTTGCAATATGTTTTACAACAATTACGTCTAGACTTTCCATTCACATTGGAATCAGACATTTTGTCACAAAAGAAGTTTTTCAACCCCTCTTTGTAACTTTGCACAGGTTGCTTACACAGGGCAACGTTCAGGTTGATTCTTCTTCTTCGCTAGTCTGGTCAGCAATCAATTCTTCATCACTTTCGTCACTTATATCAAGATTTTTAAATTCTTCCAACACCAGATAAGTCCATTCAGGATTCTGATATTTATTGTTCAGTCTCTTTATTCGGGCACTTCTTCTCTTAGGCTTTGCTCCAGACTGTTCAGTGTCGTTGTAGTCTCGATTCTCTTGCTCAAGTTTTTCCTCACAGTCTTTAGTCTTAGTCTTAGTTTTTTGACAAATCTTGGTTCCCTATTCTTCTTCTTGAATCTTTTAACGGGCACTGCTATTTGGCTTTCTTCTAATGCTCTTTTGTTTTCGTTCAGTTGTGGCACATCTGTTTCAACGTCTTTTTCTTCCCTTTCTGTCTGACTAGTCCCAGGTAATATTTCGGTTTCTTCTGCCTGGTTACTAAACTGGCCTTGTTCAGGTGTATGCTGATTTTGTCTTTTGGTTGTTTCAACTTCTATTTCCTGAACACATTCGTCTAGCTCTATCTGATCCTGTTCAAGCACTTCGAACTTTTGATCTTCTTCCGCTTGAACTTCCGCCCTATTTTCTATCAGTCCCTTTTCAATCTCAGGAGTTCTTGGAGGTGTGTCGATAACCTGTTCTGCCCCTATCTGACCTTCCTCATCATCTGCTTTGATATGGATTTCGATGATCTGATTATCTCCTTCTATTCCTGTCTCGTCCTCACTATCCCACTCTCTATCTAAGTAGGTTTGTCTTCTGGTTCTTATTGGATCAAGTGTCAGGTCGATTACTGGGACCCAATCATCTTGACTGGTGCTCGGTTGTTCTTCTTCAGCTACTTCAGGACCAACGTCTAGAGACCCCTCAGCTGCACAACCTTCAGCCTCAGTTTCTTCGTCTTCTGTCACCTTTTTCGTATGGCTGGCATGGATCCACCGTGGCACACCTGCACACTTCACCGCAGTTGTGGTAACAAGAATCACTTGTCTTTTCATTCCCCACTTCGGTGTAAGGCAGCTCGACCTAGTGTGTTTATTAATTACAACCCAAACACCAGGGTTCAAATCATGGGCTGGAGTTGCTGGCCTGGCGACGGTGTCTTCCCCAATCTGGTGAGAGATAGAACGCACTTGGTCACCCAGTTGCTTGCAGTACTCTAGCACCAAATCATCAGAAATGTTTATCAGTTTGTGTCCTGGTTCCCATGCTTGCGCATTACTCTTCCCATCAGTATTTCGTGAGGGCTCAGGCCTGTCTTCCGATCTGGAATACTTCTGAGTCCCATTAAGACATGGGGCAAAGCGTCTATCCATTGCATTCCAGTAGATTCACTCATTTTTTCCAATCTTGACTTGATAGTGCCATTCAGTTGTTCTATCACTCCAGAAGCCTCTGGGCGATATGCACAGTGCAGTTTTTGGGTAATTTTGAATGCTTCACAGATTTGACCTATTATTTCATTCTGAAAATGCCCACCTCTGTCTGATTCAATTGTGACTGGAAAACCGTACCTAGGTATTCGTTCCCTCAGTAACAATTTAGCTACAGTGATGCTATCATTCTTTCTTGCAGGATAAGCTTCTACCCACTTTGAAAATAGGCAAACAATGACAAGGACGTACTTCATTCCTCGACAGGGGGGTAACTGAATAAAGTCAATTTGTAATCTGATAAAAGGACCTTCTGCTTTCCCAATTTTACCTGGTAAAACTACTGTTTTCTTTCTGGGATTGAATTGCTGACATGTCAAACACCTCTGGCAGAGTGCCTCCGCCATGTTTCTGAATTTCGAATTGAACCATGTCTGTCTAAAGACACGCCCCATTGCATCTCTTCCTACATGTGCATCTCCACGTATTAACCTAGCCATAGGAGCAAGCAAGCTGTCGGGCAATACAGGCATACCATCAGTGTAAACAATGACACCATCCTCATTCCTTCTCTGACAACCACATTTTCTCCACCTTCTCTTTTCCTTTGGTCCTGCTGCATTCTGCAAATCTCTTAGTTCTTCCCAAGTTTGTACATCTTCAAACACCATAAGTTGGCAGCTGTTTCCGCTTCCCCCCAATTTGATATTGACCGACATTCTATGTTTTGCACAATGTTGGGCCAGTTGGTCAGCATATCGATTACCTGCCGTCACATTGTCATCGCCAGATTTGTGAGCAGCACACTTGACCACTTCCAATTCTTTAGGTAACTGGATTGCTTCCAGTAGTTCTTGTACAACTTTCCCGTTTCGGATAGGAGTACCTGGAGAAGTCATAAATTCTCTTTGCAGCCACAACTGGCCAAAGTCATGCACAACCCCATAACCATACTGGCTGTCAGTGTATATGGTTATTCTCTTGCTTTTCCCAATTTTACAGGCTCTTGCCAATGCAACCAATTCAGCTACTTGTGCAGACTTTACTCCAAACAAATAGGATGCTTCTACTGGACGTTCTAATGTACACACAGCATAGGCAGCGCTTAGGCCTCCATCCTCATGTCTCAGACATAAGCCATCTACAAACAGCTCAAAATCGTCTACAGTGAGGGGCATTTCCTTGATGTCTGGGCGTGGTTTTGTACTACACTCAGTAAGATCAATGCAATTATGCTCGACCTCTCCCTTTGCTTCTGCAATAAGTGAATTTGGTAATAGGGTAGCTGGATTCAGTATGTTACATCGAGTAATGGTTACATTTGCTGCACCCATAGAATTCTCTCATACTTAGTCAGCCGACTAGGTGTGAGATACTGTGTTTTGGTTCTGGTCAGTAAGATTACAACTGCATGTGGAACATACACAGTTACAGGATGTCCCATAATGATGGATTCACTCTGTTCGAAACTCATGCAAGTTGCAGCCACTGCTTTCAGGCATCCAGGTAATCCAGCAGCCACTGGATCCAAAGTAGCAGAAAAATATGCCACTGGACGGCTAGTCAAGCCATGCATTTGAGTTAGGACTGAAAGTGCACAATTGTCTCGTGTGTCACAAAACAGTGCAAAGTTTTTCGAGTAATCAGGCATTCCCAATGCGGGAGCTGTGCACAGACATTCTCGTAACTTTGTAAAAGCTGACATGTTTTCATCATCCCACTCCACTGGGTCTTTTGCTCCATTCTTTGTCATTTTTATCATTGGTTTTGCTAGGACTGCAAATCCCACAATCCACTGCTTACAGTATCCTACAACTCCAAGAAACATTCTGATTTCTTTCTGGGTATTTGGTAGTTCCATGTTTCGAATTATTCTAATTCTTTCTGTGGTAACCTTCCTGATACCTCTCTCTATCTGGTGCCCCAGATATTTCACTGAGGAGGTGCAGAACTGTAATTTATCTGGTGATACTTTATGTCCTACTTCACCTAAATGGTTCAGTAGGGTAATGGTGTCAACAACACAGTCTTTCTGACTTTTAGACGCCACCAAGAGGTCGTCTATGTATTGCACTAGGACTGATTCTCCAGGTAAGACCAAGGATTCAAGGCATTTTTCAGAATTTGATTGAAAATCGAAGGACTCTCTGTGTACCCCTGAGGGACACGATTCCAGATGTAAACATGACTGTGGAATTCAAATGAGAAAAGAAATTTGCTGTCTGGATGCAATGGAATTGAAAAGAATGCGTGACATAGGTCAATGACGGTAAACCCTCCAGCATTCCATGGAATTTGGTACAAAATCACTGCAAGGTTTGGAACAATAGGACAGCAAGGAACAACGATTTTATTTACCTTGCACAGGTCCTGCACTACCCTGTACTTCCCACTAGGTTTCTTGATTCCAATTATGGGCGAATTACAAGGACTGCTCCTTACCTCCTGTATGATGTTTGCTTCTAGCAATCTTTTTATTTCAATGGCAACCCCTGCTTTTACTTCTGCACTCATTTTATACTGTTTAGTGTTTGGGTAAACTGCATCTTCTTTTATGGAAATTTTAATTGAGTCAACATTTGACATTAATCCTACATCTTTTCCAGTAAAATCCCATACCTCTGGTTTCACTTTCTGTTGGAGTCCTTCAGGTCAGTCTTGTATTGTCAGTCTTTTGATTTCTGAGTCAGGTCTTATTAACATTAATTTGTAAATTCCGTCTTCATCTGGGGTCTAAATTTCAACGCCTTTTGGTGTGCAAAAGATGGTACAGTTCATTTTGCACAGCAAGTCTCGTCCTAGTAAGTTCAAAGGACTTGAGTCACAGACAACAAATCTATGCATTTCTTTGAAATTCCCTATTTTAATCTCCATGGGCTCGGTAACTGGGGTACTAATTAATTGATTAGAAACACCCACTACTTGGATTGCTTCTCCCGAGAGGGTTAGGTTTGGAACGTGTGCTGTTCTCACAGTAGAACGGGTAGCACCAGTGTCCAACAGAAAGGTGACGTCATTTCCTTCAACCTTTCCTGCAATGTATGGCCCTGACTGGTCTACCGGCAAGGAGGCGCTAAGTACGCACTCCTCGTCCTCCCCCCTCAGGCACTGTTAGTAAGGTTCATCACAGAGGAATGTATCATTCAACAAAAATTGCGAAGTTGCTGCCGTTCTATCCTCCCTTCCTTCCCAAACCTCTGCTTCCTCACGCTGTTGTGCTTTGCTCCTATAGTTTGGTCTAGGTGCATGAGGCAACTGATTCTGTTTTACCTGTTGCTGTGCCTTCCGTGGTCCCTCATTCTGCGCCTGCGGATTTAAATCATTATTTGGCACATTATCATTCTGCACAGCCTTACACTCGTCCCTCCAGTGCCCCATCTTCCAGCACCCGTGACAGGGGAACTTCTTTCGTGCCTCTTCTCGGCTCATTTTTACCCGGGGCTTTCCTCTACCTCCAGGGCCTTGATTCTGGGTATTATTCATTCTTCTTAACTGTTGTTCTTGGCGCTCTGCTAATTTTACTTGTGCCCACATAACTTTTTCTTTTAACTCTTTTCGTTTATTTTCCAGCTTATCTTCACAATATTTGGCATACTTCAGGACCTCATCAATAGGTATAGCTTGCCAGCAGATTTTATTGTCTTTGATCCACTGAGAAATCTCAGGTCTTAACCCTAACACGAATCGATAAATGAAGTGGGTCATGTCCTTCATTTCAATAATATCTAGCCCACTATACGTTTTGAACACTTGTAACAGTCGTTCATAGTATGAATGTACAGTTTCATCTCTATTCTGGGTAGTTCTATCTATTCGAGTCCAATCTGTCTCTTTTGCAGGCACCTTTCCTTTCAAGTACAATATTACCTGGTCATACTTCCTCATCACCTCCGCTGAAGGAGCTCCTGTCTTTGGGTCTCTGCCATATTCTTCACTCGGCCAATCAACAGCAATTTTACATTCTATCCACAAATCTACGGGAACTACAATGTCAAAGAACCCATCTAAATCTTTCAGGAGGCATTTTTGAACTTTAACAAATCTCTCGACCTGTCGGTACCATTCTACAGGTTTCTCATGTAATTTTGGGAAATCATTTGCAAATGACACAATATCCTGTCTGGACCATGGGACATGTACATATCCTCCACCTGGCACTTCTCTCATAGGATACAATGTTTCTGCCTTGTCAGCTTCTTTTAGGAAATATTCAGAAGTCACTTGTCTGGATCTACTGTCTTCCTTTTTCTTTGCCCACCTGGCTTTCCATTTTTCTAGGTCTCCCCATTTCTGTAACAGATTCAATAATTCTCTTATCTGAACCTTTTTTCCTGACACATTCATGGTTTCTAAGTCTTTGTCTGTCAGAAAATTCTGCTCTGTAGGGCTTTTATAATACTTTGGATCTGCTGACGTCTATACCCATGCTAGCTGCTGTGTCCATTAGTTTCTCATGGAATACTGGTGTTTCTGGTAATACTTTTGCAAATGTATAATAATTCTTCCTCACCAAGGGTGTTCAGCCTGTCTAGTCCAACGTTCCCAGCCATCAGTTCTTCCAATTCTATTCTTAACCTATAAATATCTAATGGTTTTGGCTGAGGATTTATCTTCTCTAATTCTCGGGTCCATCAATCTATTTCTTCCGGAGTCACTACCGTGGCACTTCGAGTACCTGTAGATGACTCTATCAGGACTTCTCTTGCACTAGTCTGAGTGTTCTTTCTCTGTGAACTGCCTTCTGGTTCCCTTATGGGCAAATCCATCAGGGAAATTAAAGACTCGCATTCACTTGCCTGGTCATCAACTATTAAGGGCTCTTTTTGTGGCTGCACCACAGCTGGAGTAATAACTGGAGTCTTTGGACTAGCCTGTTTATCCCCGTAAAGAGGAACAACTGGGCCAATAGTCACTGGAATTGTCAGAGCTTCAGGACTTGAATTTAACTGGGATATTTTTTGAATAAGTTCCGTTCTCTGTTTAACTAGAGCTTCTCTTTCTTGTTCCTGTAAAACCTTTTCCATGGAGGTTTCATGTATTACTTGTGGAATTAAAGGAGGGTAAAGATTCGGGCAGTTGGAATTGTCATACTTGGTCCCTCACCACAAGACGGCCTATAATATGGAACAGTCGATCAGTCATGCTCGACCCCTCATTACCACTAGGCCTATAACCTGGACCAGTCGTATCAGATGCACTTGCCCTTCTATTACTGGGAGGTCTAAAGAATGGATTTTTCGTACTCAGGAACCTAGACTCCTCATCATATGGCAGTGGATTTTTCATTAATAAATCCTCCAGGAATTCATCTTCTGAATCACCCGCAGTCATTAAGTGTCTGGTTTTCTCTGTCCTTTTTCCTCTTACGGGTTTGTCTACAGTACCAACTGGGAATAGTCCTTTTATCATCACGTTCTGTCTCCACTGCTTCATCTTTTTCTCTTTTGCTTCTCCATGCATTTTCGGATACCATATGCTTATTCCTTTGTCAATTCTAGGTCTATCTCGCTCAAAGGCCTCAATCTCCCATTCTTCTAAAGCCTCATATTGCGTCAATCTTGGTCTGGGATGTAAATCATTCATTCGGGTCCTTAAATTAAACAAGATTCTACCTTTAAAGTCTAGAGGGAATGCTAAAACTCCGTCATCTTTGGTATATTCCACTCAATTTTCTAACCATACACAGGTATGATACCCTTTGTCAAATAACATGAAAGATGCGGGAGTATTAGGTGATGGAATGATTATATCCTCTCTAGTTTTGATGGGTTTATCCTTCTTGAAGTAATTTTTAACTTTGTCTATGAGAGTCATTTTTTTCTTGCTTCCGTACATATTATAAGGTCTGCCTCTTAACATCTGTTCCTTACCAAAACCTAAGTATTTCGGATCAGGTAAAAATTCTGAATACCACATATACTTCGTAAAACCTAGTTCGTGCGTGAATTACATGCTCCTGTTTACTCATTTTCTTCCAATGCTAGCGCGTCTTGTAAATTTCAAAAACCAATCAACACTGTGGTTGTACATAATTTCAACCAATTGGTGCACGGGCTTTCGTGAGACAGGTTCTCACGCTTCTGCGCTCACCCCTCCTTTACAATACCAGCTCCGTTACACACCCGCTGTTTCGACCAAAGCAGCACAGAGTGACGTCAGCGCAGCTCCGCGACTGACTCCCTCCTTCACAAGGTAACGGAAACTAGATTTCTTTCTTAAAGTGCAAGTGCTCTATTTAATTTACAACGTATAATATTCGCCACTGTACTCGAGTGTCTAGAAAAGAAAGATTTGTTTCACTGCAAGTAAACCTCTTCTGTCTACTTTTCATATACTGCGGATAGATCCCTTCTGTCTATCCTTCACACAAGCATTAGAGAACCTGCTACTTCTTTGACTCATTCACTCTTTTCAGGATATATACTAAGTCTAAAGTTTCACTAGCGAACTCTTTTGCTATCACTCAAGCTCCGATGAACCTACTACTACTTCCGTGTGACCCTTACTAGGTTATATCACAATCGAAGTTTCATTAGCAAACTCGCTGGGATAATTTATTCAACTATTCATACAGAAAACCCTAATTAGTGCTTCCAGTTCTGCCTAACCATACACTAATTTTCCTCGAGCCACTGACCTCACCGCGAGGTGGATTCTCCTCACCACCCGCTATTCTGCCTCCGGAGATTCCAGACAAACATATAACAATCACTAATGAGTTGTTAATACATATAAAAATATAGCAGCATTTCATCAAAACATTTCAAAAAAACATTTCATAACCTTTCAAAGCAATTTTATATTCAATCAATACTTTTAGCAGCAATAAAAAAAAAATTGGCAGCAATTTTATTTTTCACAGTTTATCAACAAATAACCTATCTACTTATCTTAACTAGTCCATAACCATACAACTGCTACCAGAAAATTACTGATAGAGCGCGCAGGTCACCCGACTAACTTTACTACCAAATAGTGCACATTTGGGTCAATAAAAGATATTTTAATTATACTTTAATCAGGTAACCTACACACTATTATCAGTAATTCAGTTTCACTTCTTTTCTATTTCCGTGTACCTGACTTACCAATCCTTGAAACAGGTACCTATGATCACAATGGATCAGGGAGCTAGCTGTGGGAGTAAGTAGATAACACAATACCATATACCATTGAAAATGTTTATAGTCTTTGTAATGACCACAGACTCAAGAAGTTTTAAACACCTTTATCTAATCATCATCATCATATGCCATGAGCTTGAAATTTACACAGATCAAACTATCTATAACTAGAATTAGAAATATCGTACAACTATGAACGAGAGTAAGAATCATTTAGAAATCAGAACTAAAGGAAAGGAAAAATAAGGAACACGCTATTTTAGATTAACAAGGCTTTCACAATTGTACTAAAGGCGGGCAAAGAAAGGGAACATACTAATCAAAGTAGACTTTCGAAATTCGCTAACGGTTCAGAGGAAACAAAACTTATGCAATTTGATTTATCCAAATGTACTTATTCCCTATAGGGAGGGTAAGAATGGAACAAACTATATATGCAAACAATTTAATATTTGACTAAAGGTAGGTAGAAAAGTGGAACATGCTAATAGACAAAAATGCGTGAAAATCTCATTTATAGAAAGACAGGGGAAAAAAGGAACGTAGGCAATTATGCTTTATTCGAGACGTTAGGAAGGAGGTTTAGGAAAGACAAACATCCACATAGATTATATTTACCTAGGACAGATTGAAGACTAACCCTGGCCACGGGTCAGTTGGAAAAGGTGGGAAAGGACCCTCAAGGACTTAGGTTGCCAGTAGGCGAGCAGGTACAGCTCATGGACAGTCAGGACAGGATAACTCCAGGATTTGGATCAGGACTGAGTTCACCAAAGTGTACGACCAACACCCGCAGCTTCGGTTGCAATACCTGCGCTACTCCCTCTCTGCAAGGAAAGCTGCCAATAATCCTAATTGGGTTCTCGAATCTCCCAGCAAAGTGCTTCACCAGCACTGAAGGTTCCCAAAACCCCGAGTGGGTCTGTGGAAATTCGGACAGAGTGCTCCGCAGCTCTCTGTATCAGTCACCTATAGAGTGCGTTGGGTCAGGTCAGCTATTCGGACAAGTCTGACAATTTCTCTAGCTAAACCTAGGCTAGTTATACTGTTTTCTGGTCAGTGTACCACCCACCAATGTTGCAATTGAAAGGATCCCCAAATTCTGATTGGACAGAGGAGGAGGTTAAGTCATCACACTACCTTCATTTAGACTTTCTAAGGCTTAATATTCAATTTTCGTACCCACCCCTTAAATTCTAGCTTTCCATGACATATGATTTACAGTGAACAATAGGGTATAAATAAGTTAATACAATTAGGTACAAGTCAGCTTCGTCTTGCTGGGTAACAGGTCGATTCCCAGGAGCATCTTGTCTTTGGCTGCCAGCTGGCTGGGTTCCAAAGCTGCAAGGTTAATTTCCCTCATCACATGACAAGTACCATACGGGCTCTTCAAGATGAAGTAGCAAGCGCCTCCCAGGTCCAAAGAATACGATACATGAAAAGCAAGCGAAAACAATTTAGAAACAAAGAAAAAATGAATACCCTGTATACCATGATTGGCTATACTACACCCCTTACTTTATAATACCTACAGCATTAGGGTAAGTGCAGAACAAACAGCTTTGCAAAAGCAGCGAGGCAAGCTCGGAGCATGTGAGAAAACAAAGCAGCCATCTTAAGTGCATTGCGCATGAGCAACAAATTCCCACCAGAACTGCAAGTGCGTCACATCACATGGGTATGACCGACGCATGCGCAGACTAAATTCCCCGCAAGGCAGCGGCCATTTTAGAGGCAAGCGTATTAATGTTAGTAAACACATAAGCAAGCTTCACTGGGACACCCCGTGTAGTGTAAAATGTGCAATATTAGTAATAAAAAACGGATTGATTACAAAGTTAACGTTATTTGAGGGTCTTGAATACAAGCAAGTCACGTAACGTGCGAATACTTGCTCCATCATCTGTGTCAGAAATCCCGGATGAAGCAGCGAGATTTAAAGGGCCCACTTTATCTTTCAATAAAACGCGTACATTAATCGAATGTTCCAGCTCTGCTTATATTGTACGATAGTTTGCTTTTAATGGTGTCTTCTATTCTTTCCTCTTCATCTTTGTTATTGTAACTTATGCACGGGGCTCTGTTATTTTAACAATAATCAACAAAGAGCACGTAGGGCGACGAGCTCTTGCTTGGGGCAATGTATGGGATTTGTTTCTTGGGTGGTGTCTCTAGCCAGGCACAGAGAAGAGATAGTGAGCCGCCTATGCTTCAGGTACCATACGAGAGGCCTTGTTTAAATAAATAAATACCTACCGGAAAAAAAAAAAAACTCGATGCTCAGTACATTAGCAATAGACGAAGAGGGTAAAATGTGCTGAGCAGGCTGGTTTGAAATATTAATAAAAAAACACGCAAAAGCAGTAAAAGCCTTTTGTGAGCCAGTAAAAGACGAGGAGTTTGGAAGCGCAAGAGGTTCAGGGATGGGCTGGTGGTGTGTCTGTGGTCACCTGGTGCAGATAGTTGCCCAGTACTGCATGTAGTAGTCAAAGCTCAAACCCCCCTTGCCTCTCTCTACCTCTGCATTTCCATCAATGTGAGCTTAAACCATTTCCTCAAACTCACTCAGCTGTCTGTGCAGTGTGTAATCACATTCAGCAGCCATCCCCCACTCACCTGTGACTGTTGACCCCACCCATAGATCAGCGTGACTGCAGACCAGGAAATGACTGATTAGGTATTTCATTTAGCGCCCAGCCTCTGCCCCCTGTGAACTTTAGCTAACTATCTAACAACAAAGGACTCTCTTGGGAGTTCCGCGATGTCTGGTACTACCTTCCCAGTTAAGATTTTTTTATTTTGCGGAGGGTAAAATGGAGAACCCAATAAAGGTCCATCTTGCACCTGGTTTTATCGGCGTGACCCAGGCCCACTTAAAGCCCTGCCCCTACTCACTGGAGGACTTGGACACATACTGAGTGTGGACATGCTTCATAGATTCTTCAATCAGGGATGTTGTACTTCGCGCTCTGCATTAGATTGATGACCTTGCACCATACACTATCGGGCTCGACTAGTGGTGCACGGGCGCAGAACGACAGCTTATCTATCGGTCTGACTCAACACACATTTGACGATTGGACGCGGTCAAGGGGGCGGGCTTATATTCTATTTCCAAACATTCACACTGTGATTGGTAGAGCCATTTGATTGATGGGTCTTAAGCTGAGGCAGGTAGGGTGACCAACTGGCATGGGTGCAAATTCAGGGCAGTGAGGGTCAAAATTCAGGACAAAAATTCAGGACAGGAGGTCAAAATTCAGGACAAAAGGTACGTTTTACAGACATTGCGCAATAGTATATAAGTAAATAAATAGACAACTACTAAAGTACAAGTAAAACTAACTTTATATTAGGTTGAGAGAATTGTGCACTTCATGGTTTGTCAGTATGCGTGCAGCTTTAAGCAAATGTGCAGGTCTTTTTGTGGTAACAAAACCGCCCCACCTTTCCAGCTCCCAGAGAAAACACCCGATGCCTGGTCTGTCCAATCTGACCTTGATACCACCCTCCAATTGCGCCCCTCATCTTCACATAGACCCTCTCTCATGTGTATTTAATTTCTTCTAGATTGCTTCTCATCCCAAGTATGTGGGGCAGAGTGTTGGAGTGCATTACAACACACACATATATAGAGACAATCACTCAAAAATGTGAATGTCAATTTATAGGAAATGTTGCTTAAGATAATGGGCCTTACAATGTGTAATCATACTTTCATCCATCATTCAGTCTTTCACCATTCATTCTGTCCTTCCATCTGTGTGCCCATCCATGTCCATATTCATCCATTCACAATCCTATCCACCACATATCCCTGCATCCATCATTTACTCATCCATCCCTCAATCCACCCTTTTACTCATCCATCATCCACCCATCCACCCTTTCACCCTATCCATCCGTACACTCATCCATCCACTCTTCCACCCATCCATGCATTTACTCATACATCCAGCCATTTACCTACCAAGACATCCTTTCACTTACTCATTCAACCATCCAGTCACTCATCATTCCACCCATTCAGTCATCCATTTACCCATCCCCCTTTCTCTTTCAATTCCCCTTTCACTTAGCCATCCATCTACTCATCCACTTATAAATCCATCCATTGAACCTATCACCCATCCACCCTTTCACTCCGTCACTCATCTATCCATTCTTTTGTCCATCTACCCGCCCTTTCACTCACTCATCCAGCCTTACATCCACCCTTTCACTCATCCGTCCATCCATTCACCCTTTCACTTATCAATTCATCAATACACCCTTTCACTTATCAATTCATAAATCCATCCATCATTTCACTCATCCATCCACCCATTCACTCGCTCATCATCCACCCCTTCACTCATCCATCCATCCATCCATCCATCCATCCATCCATCATTTCACTCATCTATCCAGCAATCCACCCACCCATCCCTTCACTTACTTACTCACTCACCTTTTCACATTAATTATGAGACCCATCAAGAACTCCACCCTCCCTGTAGTTCCTAAAGCAAGGGGTGGGGTGGGCAGAGTTCACTATGCTCCTGCACATAGGCAATCTGAAAAAGTGGAAGGCATGAGTCATGCATGATGCACAGTACCTGGACGTGGGGCAACTGTGACATGGTGTTTTTTCCAGAGCTTTAAGTGGGATGTAAAATCTAGGGGGGTTTCTACAAAAGGGTGTTTAATGTAATAAAATGTGTGGTTTAAAACACATAAGCTAAAAATCTGTGCCTAATAAAATGTGCCGCCAGACTGGTATTTTTGTAGCTTCTGTCATTGCATCCAGATATATAATACAACAAGTAACGTTACACCTAGAACAAGTAACGTTACACCTACAACAAGCCAGAACTATTGGCTTTGTCAATGGTTGTTAGTTTCATAAAATAAAAAAGCAGCAACCATGGCTGCTATACTATAACAATATTCCTTTCCTTTGAACTTCTTTCACGGCCTTCCTTTGGTGAACTGAATTCTCACCTAGCAGCAGCATGGGCTTTCTGCACTTCCATGTGACTGAATGCCCTGCTTGGACTAAGGCTGGAGGAGGCCACCACATGCTGTGCCAGCCCAGATTGACCCATTGTCATTCTGTATGTGGCAATCAGACCACACTCACCGCCGCCGGAACCTTGTACTGTTAGGGAAGCTGCTGCTGAACGTGTTGTGGCCCCTATACCGTTGAGTGAACAGTACTGCGGTGAGTAATTTACTAGAAGTAAACACCTGTTGGAACACACACCCTCACCCACCTAGCGAGGCAATCTTTCAGCACTAGGTGGGACCCTACAGCAGCACTGCCCCCTGTCCCGCTAGTAAGCTCACCGTCACAGTGGGGTGTCTGCTTATGTATCTCTCCTCCCTATGATCTCAAACCTAACAAGCAGAGCTTTACATGCTGAAAGAAAGTGGCGGGGTGGGGGTCCTCTAAAATGGGCGCAGCCTATATAATTAAGGGCTTGTCTTGAACAGATAAACTAAACCTCGTTGATTTCCATAGGTTGAAGCTTACTGACTCTCTCAATTATTGTTAGCTCTTTAAGATGAAGTGCTACTTAGCACTGGCTGTCTTGCACTTTTAGTGACATTATGTCTGCTTCAATGATCACAAGTGCACAGCCACCCGAAAAGAAGCGCACTTAGGACTGGTGCTTCTGCTATGGAACTCCTTTATATTTATACTTTGTATGTTTCCCAAGTTAATTTGCATGTTTTCACAATATATTTTGCAAGAACTACTCAAGGTTGCCAAGGCTAGACCTCTTGACTTTGACAACACTATTTTTCTTTTTTAAATATTTTTTTATTGGTATTTACATATTACATACAATAACAGACAAATAAACTTGATGTTCTTTGGATGACCATCATGTCGGGCCTTTATGATGGGTTTTGCTGTTCAGCTATGTTTGCCCCGACGAAACATGTAACACTAATTGTCGCCGTTGTCTGGTTTCTAGTTAGAACATAAAACATACAACACTAGGTGGGGGTGGTTGTTTGTGACAGAAACATACGACAATATTTGAGGTTGGGCTATGCTTTTTCTATGGTGGTTTGAAGGAGTCTATGAATTTATCTAGTTTAGCCCACATCTCTCTGTAGGGGTGTCTTCCAGGAGTGTTTCTGAGAGTGGTGTAGTCTGCCTGTTGGACCCGGCCTCGTGGCGTGGCCCTCGCTGATCTCCGCAGCTCCAGAACTACGTGTGGAACGGATTCCCTTCCACCCAGAACTGTACATAACACTCCTACCCCGGACCTGAGACGATCCCCAGACCGCGTGCCTGCACCCGTGCACGTGACCATCAGACTCCATGTTTGGCCACCCCGGCCGGCCAGCCGCCTTCTTTCCTTTCGGCAGCCCCTGGCCACTCCTGGCTACAGCGAAGCCTGCGCGTCCGGCGCACCCAGATCCGCCCGGGGGGTGAACGACTCACCAAGTACCCGAAACCAAGACTTCCACCACGCCTCCGGCCCCCTTCCGAGGAACTGGTTCCCCTCACACCTCTGAACTATCCCTGGGGGCTGGTTTCGATTGCACCTTGGGCCTCCTAGTGAGCTGGCTCCAGGCCTTGATGGGCGTCTGGGATTCCCTGGACGCATGGTCCAAAGCCTCAAAGACCCAACCGCCCAGACAATCAGGCGCCTGGCCCTCGGACCTCCGGCCCCCTGCCTCTGAGGGTCCGGACATCAAAGAGCTCCGGTACTATAAGACAGCCTGCCTTCCATCTAGTCGGCAGTTGTATCTTGGACAAAAAAGCCCTGCTGATCTGATCGTGGCTGACCTTGAGGAGAACAGACTCTGACCCCCTGAGCCCTACGGAACGGAACCATCGGAGCCCTGCTGATGCTGTTGCGGCTCCCTCTTGAAGCACAAGACCTGAACCATCGGAGCCCTGCTGACACTGTCGTGGCTTCACCTGCCTACGAGTACGACGGAGTACTCCTGACCAAGCCCTGCTGACCTCGTCGCGGCTTAACGAACTCCCTGGTCTGGCTGGACCATCGACGCTACCCTCACAATCATCTTGAATCAGAAGTGAGTAGGACAGCAAGTCCCATCGCCAGCCCCCGTACCCCCCAGTTCGAGGATTGGGAACTGTGCGTAGGGTGCGTGGCATGCCAGCTGGCCTCCTAAGACTGTCCCGCTTCCCCGATCCCTCGTTACGAGATTTTCGCGATCCCTCGATCGCTGTGTATTGCTCCCTACTTTTAATCATGATAAAGTCTTTCCTGATAAAGAATCACGGTGTGGTGTCTGTTCATAAGTGTGGTGTGTCGACAGTGTGTACGATCAGTCCTCCCCGGCGGGGACTCCCCCTCGATAGGACTCGGCAGTAATTGTGGGAGAGGAGGTTCCAGGTGGTTAGGAGAGTCCTCTTGACCCCTGGGGTCACCACCTTCCAACACTGCTCCTCTATGGAAGATCATCCAGTTAAGCCACTCTTTGAATGGGGCCTTGGCGGTGTCTTTCCAGTTCATGATTACTATCTTTGTTGCTGAAGTGAGGAGGAAGTCGAGGAGATTTCTGTCCTCTTGAGTGGAGATGTCTGGTGATATATGTGCTGTTATGATTGTGGCGAATGTTTGCCAAGGTTGCAGCCCAGCGTTTTGTTTGTGAAGACTAACACCTGTTTCCAGACATTTTTGACTATTGTACAGCTGAAGATTAGGTGTTCTAGGTCTCCTCTCTCTATTTCGCAGTTCCTGCAGGTGTCGTTGTCTCTTAGACCTATAGAGGCTAGGCGTGCTGGTGTCCAATGTGCTTATTGGAGTAGCCAGAATTTGGTCTGTGCTTATACTGGCAATATCATGTTTTTAGATGGGGATGCCCACAGTGTCTCTAGTTCCTGTTCTGTCAATTTGGATTTAATGTGGGATTCCTAGAAGGTCGTCTTTTTGGTGTTAAGTTTGGACTTGGTAGGTCAGAGTAGTTTGTATAGGAGTGAGACTTGGTGCCCTGTCTTGTTTATGTCCTCCATAAACTGGAAGATGGATGGGGTTTGTCTGTGTAATTTAGTTAAGGCTGTTTTGATAGCTAGAAAATTATAGAGTTCTATATCTGGGAGTTTGTGTTTGTTTTTCAGATTGTTGAAGGTGTATGATTTACCTTCCGTTTCAAGTTGTGCTGGGAACTGAATACCCCTCTTCCTGCATGTATTCATGTCTAGTGTTTTCCTCCTGTTCCTAATCTTGGGGTTAGACCAGAGTGATTCCCATTGTGAGTTTTTGATGCTGATTTCCAGGTTGCGGTCTACTTTCAATAGTGCCGGTTTCGTGATCTTTAGGATCGGGTTGTTGTTGAGTGCTTGTTTGTTGGATGTTAGCAGTGTGAGTGGCTCTGTGTTGTTCAGCATGGATTTCTCTATGGCTAGCCATGTTGGTGTGTACTTTTGTATAGGGAGCAGCCAGTGCATTCCTTGTCTGGCTATGAATGCTAGTTGAAACATTTTCAGATCTGCTAAGTTGAGCCCCCCCATTTTCTTCCCCAGCTTCAGCTTACGGAGGCCTATTCTAGCTTTTTTCCCTCTCCATATAAATTTGTTGATCATTAGGTCTATTTTTTTGTGGAAGTCTTCTGTCAGTGGCAGTGGAAGCATGTCTGCGAGGTAGTTGATTATAGGAGTTACCACATCATTTTGATAGTGTCTATTCTACCCCACCATGTGATGAACTTGGGTGACCACGTATCTAGTAGTTCTTTAATCTTTCCCAGTGTGAAAGTCTCGTTCAGTTCTAGGGTCCTTCTCAGGCTTCTTATAAATTGGATGCCCAGATATTTGACAGCTTTTGGTTGCCAGGCTAGGCCTGAGCTTCATATTACTTCCTTTGTTGTGTGTATGTTGAGTGGCATACATTCTGACTTGTCTTTATTGAGTTTGTAGCCTGAGTGTTTGGCATATGTTTCGATTGTAGGCATGAGTGCCGGTATAGAGTGGACTGGTTTGTTCGTTAATATAAGCAAGTCGTCCGCGTAGGCGGCGATCTTGGCTGTTGTATTGTTGATTGTTATTCCTGTGATGTCTGTGTTTGCTAGGGTCTCTGTGATCAGAGGCTCTAGGGCTAGTAGAAACAGTAGCGGGGATAACGGGCACCCTTGTCTCGTTCCTCTTTCTAGTTCGAACAGGGATGATGAACCTCCGTTTATGGCTATTTGCGCTTTTGTTTTTTTGTATAGTGCCATAACCTTCTTCGTGTTCCCGTCCCCTAAGTTGTACTCTTGCAAGCATTTCTCCAGGAAGTGCCAGGAGACTCTGTCAAATGCTTTTTCGGCGTCTAGTGTGATTGCGACTGCCGGGCCTAGTGAGTTTGAGGAGTGTTCTATGACCTGACAAAGGTGTCTCGAGTTGCCGTGCGACATTCAAGATTTCATGTATCCTACCTGCGTGTTTCCAATTAGCTGGGGTAATATCTTGTTAAGTCTCATGGCCAGTACTTTTGCGTATATCTTGCAGTCTAGGTTAATTAGCGATATGGGGTGGTAGTTTTTGGGCCATTGTGGGTCCTTACCCTCTTTTGGGATCACAATTATGTTGGCTTGTGCCATTGTTTCTGTTATTGTCCCTTCTTCTGCGCAGTAGTTGAAGGTTTTGGTCAGAAGTGGTAGAAGAAGTTCCTTGAACTTTTTGTAAAAGGGTGCTGTGTAGCCGTCCGGACCTAGTGTCTTGTTGTATTTTAGTGAGTTTATGGCTATTGCTATCTCGGTCTCCTTGAAGTCTTGACCTAGTGTTTTCGCTTCCCCTTTCAATATCTTCGGTAGGTTGAGTGTATTTAGGTAGTCTGTGGTGCCTGCTATGTCAATGTTGTTGTCTTTTGTTTATAGGTCTTTGTAGAACTCCCTGAAGGTTTCTAGGATTTCTTTGTGGCAGGTATGTGCTTTGTTGTGCTGGTCGGTAATCGTGGATATGCAATGCTGTCTCTGCTTGCGTTTGAGGTATGTCGCTAATGTTTTCCCTGCCTTGGTTGCTTCGCAGAGGTTGATCTGTTTATAGTTTCTTATCCACAGACCCGCCCTCTCGCCGAGGATTCTGTTAAATTCGTATTTCTTACCTGTAAGTGCTAGAAGGAGCTCTGAGTTTGAGGTGTTGTCTATGTGTTGGGTTCCTAGTTGTTTTATGTCCTTTTCTAATTTGTCTAGCTGTGATTTTGCTTCTCTGTCCCTTCTGGCTTTGATTTCTATCAGGCTCCCTCTGATGGTTGCTTTTAGGGCGCCCCACAGGCATTTTGGGTCGGTATCTGGTGTGTCGTTCTCCTTTATATAATTATTAATTTCTCTCTCTATTTTGTCCATGTCTTCCGTCTTCGCTATCGCTATGCTGTTGAACTGCCATCTGCGGGTAATGTGGTCGTTGTGTCTGCCCGTTAGGTGTAGACTGATGCAAGAGTGATCTGAGACCGTTCTAGCTGCTATACCTGTGTGTTCTATTATATGCGTATGCGATTTTGAGATGAGAATGTAGTCGATTCTGCTATGTGTTATTCGGGTTGGAATAGAAGGTGTAGTCCCTGGTGTCTAGGTGCTGTAGTCTCCATGGGTCTTGTAATTCAAATCTGTTGCAGATATTCTTCAGGATGTTGTAGGAGGCTGGAGATCTCGTCTGGGAGCTTGATTGTCTGTCTAGGGTGTGGTCTAGGACTAGATTGAAGTCACCTGCTAAAATATTTAAGTTGTGCGTTTGGTGTTTCTCCAGTTTCCTTGTTACCCTCTCCCAGAATGTTGTGTCATCCTGTAACTGTAAAGAATGCTTTATTCGATTTGTTTTTTAAAATCATAAAAGCGTACAGAAAAATAACAGTCAAATTAAAAAATAAATATGTACATTCAAGGGTAACATAACTTCAAATTCAAAGACATTGACCCCCCCTCAGATATCAGTGATATGACATATTATTCAAGGGGTTTTATCCCTCTCTAGAGTAAGGAATACACGGGTTTGTCCTTTAGGTGAATAGGTTCAGAAATTACGACAGTTGTATGGTGGATCAAATCTGTTGAAAGCAGAAAGACTGGTACCACTAAGTGCCTGGGCTTCCCCACCCAACCGATGGCGGTAAGCTGTTGTTGGTCCTAACCGGGGGATATTTGGCCTACAGGGGTAAAAATCAAATAAATCCCAAATATGTATTGGACCATCCCCTTTTTGAGGTGGACAAGATCTTAAGTGTGATACGATGTTCCGGTCCCTGAATCTAACAAGTACCAAGTCCCCTGGAATGTTTTTTGGTAGTGGGCCCAACCAGCCCACCCTTCTCACACTCAGTATTCCACCATCTTTGTCCGGTGGCAGGGGTCTGTTTCTTCCCATCCAAAAAATAACTTTGTTTAATAGGTCCTGCTGTCTTTCAGCTTTTCCCTTCAGAGGTGCTGGTACTCCTGATAGGACGGAAACGTATGGCGCAGCTTCTGGCGGAAGGTGTATGTATGGTAGTTTGCATACAGTCTTGACCTCTGAGGGCCTTGATATAACAGATTTAAATGAAGCTTTTGAGGTAGTTGGTTCTGTAGTTTTAGGGGGTTGTAAGGTAACTTGCATGCTTTTGTGGATGGCAGTTGGATTAGCTCTTGGAAATGTGGTAGTTGGCTGGGGTCGGTTCAATGTTACTGGTTTATCGATGGGATTCAAAATAGCCGTAATTTTATCCTCCAGACCCGCGAGCCTTTCCCCTATAGCATTGATTTTGTCTGTTAATGGGGAAATGATGGTTTTAACAAGTTGTTCAATCTGAGTCAGAAAAGAAGTCTGGGAATAAGATGTTAGATCATCCAGTTTAACATCAGTCTCCATGGTCCTGGGGAGGTTGTGACCAGACAATGCAGGGCTTACAGATGGTTTGTGGAATTTGCGTTCAGTCCTTTCGGCATTGCTCTCATCGTGCTTTCCTTTAACGGGTAATAACCATGAAAGTACAGAGGCTTGTGTGTTAACTTTGTTTGATAATAAGGGGGATTCATGTGTACAGCCTTTAGTATTGGTAGTACGGGTGCCTTTAACGAGAGAGGGTGCGTCCACACTGACATACTTAGTTTTACATAGGCTGTTTAGTTCATCCCACAAGGACAGGTTATGCATTCTTGGGGAGTATAGTGGAGGAGATAGCGTGCTAGATGGAGAATAACAGGGACAGTTTATATCTGTCACGTGAACAGTAGGCAGGGAGCTTGTGGTAATAGTTTGGTGCATTAGCGCCGCTTGCCCTGGACACCCATGCGCAGCAAAGTTTGTACCCCCCTTACAGGGCATGTTCGAAAAGGAGATGGTAAAGTAACGGAAGACAGACAAATAATAATATATGGGCACTATACCTCTTTTAGCAGAAGTTACAGGGGGGTAGCCCGTCCCGTCCTGGTCGGTCCGCTGAGGGCCACAGAGGGCCCGCCCTTTGCCCGGGCTTAGCCCCGGGCACTCCCGCGCGCGACTCGCGTTGCGAGAGGTGTTGCTTGCTTTTCAGGCGCCTCCAGGCGCGAAGGTAGCGTCAGGGACGCGACTCGGCCGCCGGGGCACCTGGGGGTTGAAGTTCTTTGGGCCGGTGGAGCTGAGCTGCTTTGCGTGGCTGCCGTTCCCCTCACGGCGCTGGACTGTGCTCCGATGATCAAGCCGTTGCCCTCACGGCAGGTAGGTCGGGCAGAGCAGGGGGACCCTGAGCGCTCGGCGCTCCTTGCTTTTCAGGCGCCTCCAGGCGCGAAGGTAGCGTCAGGGACGCGACTCGGCCGCCGGGGCACCTGGGGGTTGAAGTTCTTTGGGCCGGTGGAGCTGAGCTGCTTTGCGTGGCTGCCGTTCCCCTCACGGCGCTGGACTGTGCTCCGATGATCAAGCCGTTGCCCTCACGGCAGGTAGGTCGGGCAGAGCAGGGGGACCCTGAGCGCTCGGCGCTCCTTGCTTTTCAGGCGCCTCCAGGCGCGAAGGTAGCGTCAGGGACGCGACTCGGCCGCCGGGGCACCTGGGGGTTGAAGTTCTTTGGGCCGGTGGAGCTGAGCTGCTTTGCGTGGCTGCCGTTCCCCTCACGGCGCTGGACTGTGCTCCGATGATCAAGCCGTTGCCCTCACGGCAGGTAGGTCGGGCAGAGCAGGGGGACCTTGTTTGGTGCATTAATGTTGGTTACTGATATTGTTTCCTCTCCTCTTTTGAGTTGGGTGCACAGTAGTCTGCCTTCGTCGTCTTGTTCTACACTTTCAATTGTTATTTTGGATCTAGAATTCACAATGGTGATTACTCCTCTCTTTTTCCCCATTGCTGGGGAGCAGGCTAGCTGGCCTATCCATCTCGCTTTAATCTTATTCGCGTCTTCTAGTGATAGTTTAGTTTCCTGTAGGAGGATGATATCCCCCTTCGTTTTAGCCAGGTAGTCTAATATGTTTTCCTTTTTATTGGGTAGTTCAGGCCCTTGACATTCAGGGATATAATCTTGAGGTCGGATTGCAGTGTGTCCTTGTTACTGATTGTGGTCGAGTGTTATTCGTGGTTTTCTTCGCTTGTGAGTGTGGTGGTTGTTGTATTGTGTTTGAGGTCTCCCTGTGCTAGTGGTTGGCGAGCAGTCAGATGGAACCTGTTTTCTGTCAAAGGATGTATTAAGGTTCTGGACTTGACTAACATGACAAACGTGATGAACATGGTAAACACAACAAACTGGACTCAATTTGCCCCTCTCTTAACCTTCTCTCCCCTACCCTCCGTCCCCCCCAGAAAAACTGTTGTGCTGGAAGCGTGCAACAGCAAGGTCCTCCCCCCCCCCCACCTCCCGGGACTTAGTATAGAGTTGTTGTATTTCTCGTAGTCCAGCGTTCTTTGGACCACATACCACCCCTCTTTTTCAATTGTATATTGTTCGGTGGACAAGATTCCCTTGTTTGGCCATTTCGTTAAAAGCATATCGTTGTTCTTGTGTTGCTCAACGCTGGCTCTTGTGGTTGAGTCCTCTCTCCTGTTCTCTATTGTTTGTAAGCTTGTTCTTAGTCCGAGGTAGTCCAGTGCTGACCTTATATGAGGTAGCTGTGTTGCTTTGTTGTGCGCGTATTCTCTGCTTCGGGACCTTAATTCCCTGTTAAGGTGTTTTTGTCTTTACTTTTTTGAGGTAGATATGTTGCTGGTTATGCTCATTATCGTCTTATTTCCTTTATTTTGTGCCACTTCTTTTTATGTTCTCTGTGAAGTCTACTCAGCTTCGTTGTCTTGCGACGCTATTCTTTTTGATGTCGTGGTCGTCATTTCCATTTCTTGTGGTTCGGTTGATGTCAAGTATCACGATAGATCTGTAGGATCATCGAAGGTTATCGTTGTACCTTTGTTGTTTACTCTGAATCTCGTTGGGCCAACGAAAGAGTAGACAATGTTTTTATTCCTTAGTTTGTCTCTTTGCCTCAGGAAGCCCTTTCTGATGTCTACCGTAGTTTTCGAGTAGTCCTGCGTGAGGATGATCTTGTTGCCGCCCCGTTGCAGGTTCGGATTTTTTCCTCGCTACTCCGAAGATGGCTTAAGTTTGGTGTGAGCGTAAGGGCTTGCATATTATTGGCCTTGGTGTTTGTCTATTGCTTTGTTTGTATGCAGGTACTCTGTATACTTTGTCCAGTTCAAAGGGGTTTTCGAATTTTAGATTTGTTATTTTTGGGATGAGGTCATGTAGCATGGCTACACAAGAACCCGCCTTATCTTCTTCTCCTTCTGGAATGGCAAGAATTCTTATATTCCCCTTTCTCTGTCGGTCTTCGAAGTCAGCTGCCTGCTTTTGTAGGTCTGTTGTTGCTTTAGTGATATTTCCCATTGTTTTGCTCGCTGGCTGTGATTTGTTTTCTATGTCGCTCACTCTCTGCTCTACTGCGATAATTTGTTGTTAGCTGTGTGGATGTCAGCTCTGCACGCTGCTAGTTCGAGTTGTATGGCATCGGTAGTTTTTTTAATTGATTTTGCCAAATCATGGACTTCAGCCAGTTTTTTGAGTATGCTGTCCAGTATGCTGCTGATGTCTGATTTTTGTTTGAAGGGAGACTCTGGCTTGCTCTCGGCTTTTTTTGTAGTTGCGACGCCTTTTCATTGCTCCCTGTCATTTTTCGTAGCCCTCTTTTACTTTGTAGGAGCTCAAATCTCCTGTTGTTGCCTAGCGGTGGCGGTAGAGTGCTTTTCTTATTGTGACTGTTTGTACCCACTACGCTTGCTATTGAGTATGTTCTTGTGCATGACCTTCTTTCTTTGTTGTTGCTGCTTGTTGCCTCTTGCGATCTTCCCATTGCTTTATGTTCCTTGTCTTTCATTTGTCTTTTCTCCGTCTTGCTTGTGGCTGCGGCTCTTAGCAGTTGTTAGAAAGTTGTATTGCAGACGCGCTGCTGTGTTCCTTCTCGTAATTTGCGCTTCTCTCTTCTCTCTGCCTCTCACCTGCAGTTCTGGTGGACTGAGGCGCTAATGTTGCTCGCTTATATTGTAGCTTTTCTCTTTCTTTTTCGTGGTGTTCGTGGTGCTCGCTTGTTCGCTCCCCCACGTCTTTACCCAAGATGGCTGCCCTATGGTGCCTTGGCTGTGGCTTCACAGATTTATGATTTCGCGTTGGCACCTATTTCTCCTCCTGTGTGAAGGGATGCGTTAGGTTCATTATATTGGCTTGTAGTATCCTCCTTCCAAGTTTGCTTCTCGCTCACTCACTTTTCTTTTGTTGGTGTTTTGTTCTGCTGCTTTCTTAAAATGGCCGCCTTCATGGGGATTAGTTTCACTTTCGCTCGCAGTGTTTGCGATGTTCGTGATGCCCTCCTATTGCTCTTCCGTTTTGGTAGGGCAGCGCTAAGGTCTTCTTGTCCCCTCCTTCTTAGTCTGCCTCTCGCTGGCTCACTTTTTCTTTCGTTATTGTTTTTGTTTTGCTGCTTTCCTAAAAATGGCCGCCTTCGTGGGGATTAGTTTCACTTTCGCTTGCGGTGTTCGCGATGTTCGTGATGCTCCTTCCTGGGCTGCCGGCTCCTATTGCTCTTCCGTTTGGTAGAGCAACACTAAGGTCTCTGGAGTAGCTTGTGACCCGCTTGATCTTAGTTGCTGCTCGAACGCCCTCTTTCCTCTAGTGTTGTGCCTCTTACGATGGCCGCCTCCGTGCGAGTTAGTTTTGCTTTCACCCGCAGTGTTCTTTCCCTGCTTGCCGGCACCTAATGTTCCTCCGGTGGGTAGGGCAGCGCTAGGGTACCTTGAGTGGTAGTGTTGTTGCTTACCCACCCCTTCTTGATCTGACGGTCGCCCGCTCTCTTTACTGTCGCTGTTGAGTTGGTGAGCCCCTCTTTTTTAATTAAAGTTGGTTTCAGTTTCGCCCGCAGTGCTCTATGCCCTGGATGGTGTCTGCTTCTTGCGCGATCTTTAGTAAACAAAGTTTCGCTCTCTTTTCTTTAGGCACTAACCTTGTTTTCCGGATATGCCCAGCGATGCAAGCTTTTTTCTTTGGTGCCCTCTCGTACGATGGTTTCTCTAAACCTCCGCCACCATCTTGTCCAGATCGCTTCAGTTGGTCGGCTGCTACTGATTTTGCTTCGTTTTGGTCTTGGGTTAGGGGAGTCTATGCGTTGCACCTCTCATTCCGTGCGGGATGAGCTCCGGTTTTGTTATTGCCGTTTGGATCTTGGAATGGCCCCTGATGTCGCGCCGGGGTGTAGCGGACCTCCGGACTTAGTCGACTCCACGCATCTTAAGCTGGTAGTTGTTTAGCTCTAGCGCACACACCTTTAGTTCTGGTCTGCATTTTCCCTGCGTAAGACAAAGGCTATACTGTTGCTGCCTGTGCTCTTGTCTGCTTTTCAGCTTCCCTCCGGTGCTTGCATTGAGCTGCAGGAGGGATTAGTTACAGCTGTGTGCTCTCCTTATGTCTCCTCCCTGTGTGTCTCACTTCAATGCTGTATGAACTATCACATTAAACCAGACCTACTCGCTTGGTCGATATTGTTCTCTTAAGCGCTCGTCTTGGTCACAAGGCAAAGTAAAAGAGCTGCATTCAAGATTTGCAATTGGACCACAAATGGTGATCTTTATTTCACTAGGATTCAATTTCAAATCATTTAATGTCGAGCGTGTGACCATCTTTCATCAACAAGCCTTTGTGTGCACTGTCCGCGCATGTCGACCTTTGCTGCCTTGGCTGCACCCCCTATCTCGTGCAGTGGTGATGGAAGAGCCCTACAGGAGATGCTCAGGATCTGTCCCTAGGGGTGGCATTACTTTAATACGGGAGCCTGGGCACCTCTGCTGAGACTCCCGGAGTGCGTCAAAAAGATGTTACTTCCACCCAGGGCTTTAAGTGGGCCAGGTCTTGCTGGTGCTCAACGCCAGCAGTTCTTAAAAGCAGGGGCCGAAACGGGTCCCTGTCGGGGTGGGGGGTGACGTATCTCTGGATTAGCAGCACCCGTCTCTGCTTTTAATATGTCTAAGTGACTTGTTTTTCAGTTTTATATTACGCACACATGAGCATCAATTATATTACACAAGGACGTGTTAATTTTTTGAATCACAGGATGTTGAGCAGATGTCAGTCTCAAACCTGCTTTCTCAGGCTCGATAATCCGTACCTCTAGCCTTAGCCACAACCTCGCCTACAAAAACGGAACCATTTTTAATATTATATATAACGAAGTCATAGGTGTTGCTAATTTGTACTCATGTATCTCAAACCTCAGATTACAACTATGATTTTCCTCATTCTTTTCTAGAGACTTGTCCTCCCTCCATCTCTACTTTTTTCACACAAGCCTTATTTTACTAATATAATCTCCCAAATAATACTTTCTAGATTCTTCCCTCTTCTATCCCTCCATTGTCCTATTCAATAAAACTAACCGACTCACATGTCCACCATTCATATTAACATATTTCCGTATTTCTCTGTACTAACCCATCAGCAATTCCAGTCAGGGGTAGAAATAAATACAATTACAGTGACAATCCCATCGAGGTTGAGGTACTGGAAGTTGCTCCCTAGGAATGATGTCAGTTGCTCCAGAGCAGGGATCAGGTTGTCCAACAGGGTCTCACTTCTGTCTGGGGCAGAAGTTACAGACAGGAACAGAAACATTCCATCCCTGAAGGCATAATGTAGATGCAAACAGGAATCATATGTGCTCTTTTTCAAGCCTTTAGTGTGCTGCTTGAGAAAGCGAGAATGACCTGGAACTGACTGCTGTACCCTGCTAAAGTATCTGTGCATTAGTCTCAGTAAAGAGATCATGCGTTGTGCCTCTCGTTGAATATACTAGCCAATTGTGGGCAGACCACCAGACCTCATGCTTTATTAAAATGAAAAAAAAGATAAAGAGTAAATGAGTCCTTACAGCGGTCTCCAAAAGCGCCACTGAGTATTTAAGAAACATGGAGAGTATTCCAATGTGAAATATTACACAACATGCAATAAGGATGAGAAGCACTTCTACCAGGGGCAACAACGAGATGACATAGGCTCAGGCAATAAAAATGAAAAATGTTAGTGTAACGGGGAGGACCCGGACCCACCAGGCTTACCTGTTTCACCTCTTTCCAACCAGAACACAAGGGATTGGAGAAACACGAATATCCTCGGAGACAAGGAGCCCGACGAGAGTGGAGAGCCCTGCTTCTTTAATTGGGCGGAGCTGGACCAGGACTATGTCACAGGGCCCGCCCCCGTATCCCAGGTAAAGGCAGCCCCTGAAAGCACACAGGTGTGTGTTACACCCGGAGGCGGCGGAGGTGAAAGCGATGGAGAAGAGGACGAGTGCGGAGCGGAGAGGAGAGTGGCGAAGAAGAGAGAGGAGAGGCGGGAGTAGAGGGAAGGAGATGAGAACGGAGCGGAACGGAGTCAGGAGGCGGAGTGGAGACTGGAGCAGGAGAGTGACCATCGGAGGAAGGAGGCGGAGTGGAGTCCGGAGCAGGAGAGAGACCATCGGAGGAAGGAGGCGACGGACGGAGAAGAGGACGGAGAGAGGAGAGGCTTAATCGGAAGACCCAGGGAAGACGAGCCCAACAAGCCAGGAGGCAAACCGGAAGGCGCATCCCCAGCCACACTTAGAGGGAAGTGTGGCTACCAGAGGTACGATCAAGGTTTTCGAGTTGGGTTGGTTTTGAGTGGTCTAAACCCCCGTAAAGGCACCTTAAGCCTCCCGTGCACTACACTTCCTTCACCACCCTAGCACTGCAGACCCTAGTTGAATTCTCGTTGCACGTGTGTTCCCTCACTCCCTTCCCTATGCCTTTTGGCAGCGCAACATTCTAAAACAGTGCTGTCTTTACTTTCTTTTGGAGCGGCCTGACTACGCGACATCATGGAGGAAGAGAGCCGAACCACAAGTCCCAGAAGACACCGGGATGATCGCCGGACCGCCATAGAGAAGCGCCAGCACAGACAGATGGAGGAGTCCAAAAGCCCCCTGCCCTACTACAGGAAAACGATACACCGGAAAAGGACATTCAAATTAATAAAACCTGCCCTACCTAAAGTTCCTGTGTCTGTAAATCTGTTTGAAGGGAACTTAACAGAGCCTACACCGACCCCAGTGAGCAGGGGCGGACCTGAAGTGTTACAGTTAGTTAATGAAAGAAACATGAAAATATACAGGATAATAATAGGGGAAACACAGAAAAAGAAGAACTTCAATAAGCGTGAAGGGTGTTATATTAAAATAGAAACATTGAAGAAGGAAAATCAAGGATTATACATGGTCTGAGGCGAGAAAATAGGATGTGATTTAGAGGAAGGCACCAACAGAGAATTAATTACAAATAGCAGATTATTTGTCTTTAGGGAGCGTGTTTCTCTTTTTCACCCAGGTTCAAGGGTCATTCTTTTTTTTAGGTCTCGCCTCTCAATGCGCATGCGCATTGAGCGAGACTATAGGGGCTTAAATAAGGTTTACCTACACTGGCGATTAACTGGCGGTTTGATGCTGTGCCCGTGCGCTTTTAGGTCAATGCGCAACCGCATTGACCTAAAATGCACGTGCACATCATCAAATCGCCATCTGTTCCCCAGCAGCACTCCTCCCACACCTTTGAAGTGAAGCTTAGCTTCACTTCAAAGGCCCCTGCTGCTTCACACTACGGCCATGTCTCTCCCCCATCGCCGCTCTCCCCGCTCCGCCCCCTGCTGCGGCCATGTCGCATTTCTCCTCCCCCCTCCCCACAGCAATGCCCTCCGTCTTGTTTACCAAATGGTCACTCCCACAGCCTTTTGCTTGTTTTTAGGGGTTTGCGAGCCGTCTATTTTTTTTCCGTCTTGTGTGCAAGCGTCTTATCTTTTGCCTTTTGAAAGTATCATGTAAAATAATTATTTTCACAATGTTTTCAGAGTCCGTTTCAAGACCCTCAAATTTAATTAGCTGCTTAGATAGCCGTTCAATTTCGCTCTTTTTAAAAAGCCCGCATGAAAACTTGTTTGGTTACTTTCTGAATCTGCTACTTAGCCAGCACCTCCCCTCTCTCTCACGGACGCCAGGCCATGTTGTTTTGCTCGCATTTCTCCTCCCCCTCCCCAGCCGCCAGCACCTCCCCTCTCACTCACGGCCGCCAGGCCGTGTTATTTTTTCAGCCTCCCCTTTTTCATTTCTCTCTCCTAGCTTCGCCCATTTCTCCCAATCACTCTCTTCTCTCACTCGCATACCTCGCTGTCAGTCTCTACTTTCCCGCTTCCATTCCTCTCTAAATGTAAACAGACACCCTCCCACACACACACACACCACCGCCACAGTGCCCGAACCTCCAATGTTCGCAGCCTCCATGGTCCAAACACACCAAGCAATTCTAGAGGAGGGAGGTTTTAGTTTGAATGACTAAGTGCTGTGGCAGCACCCTCTCTTCAGTGTTGCATTCCAAATGCTATAGGTGTCACATTCGCGAAAGTTATAACTATTGGCATTGTAAATGACAAAGCTATCAATTTAGCTGTTTTAAAAACCAACAAATAAATAAAATATTTGTCATTTACAAGACCAATATCTCCAACTTTTCTAATGCAAGACCTATTGCATTTCCAACATTGAGAGTATTCCAAGGTGAAATATTGCACAACATGCAATAAGGATGAGAAGCACTTCTACCAGGGGCAACAACAAGATGACATAGGCTCAGGCTATAAAAATGAAAAATGTTAGTTAATGAAAGAAACATGAAAATATACAGGATAATGATTGGGGAAACACAGACAAAGAAGAACTTCAATAAGTGTGAAGGGTGTTATATTAAAATAAAAACATTGAAGAAGGAAAATCAAGGATTATACATGGTCTGAGGCGAGAATATAGGATGTGATTTAGAGGAAGGCACCAACAGAGAATTAATTACAAATAGCAGATTCTTTATCTTTAACTCCTTCCATCTGGTCGCCAAATGTAGAGTGGGAGCGTGTTTCTCTTTTTCTCCCAGGTTCAAGGGTCATTCTTTTTTTTTTTTACTTGCAGTGACGGACAGGAAAACGAAGACATTACATCCTCCTAAATAGGGCGGGTGGTATAATCTCCTCCATCCAACGGCCACTGCTCCATCAGAGGAGCTGTTCTATTGATGGAGCAAAGGACCGAATACTTGGTCTACCCATCTCTAAATTGAGCAGGCAGACTGAGGTTTTGACAGCAGAACACTCTGCTGCATTCGTGACAGAGCACCCTGCTCACCAAATTCTAAATCTGGCTCTTAGTGGGCAGTAAAGAGAAATAGATGAGTAGGTATTCAGGTGGAAATTAACCAGGTGGATTTTTTAGGCATTTCCTGAGTCAAAAGTGTGAAAGCCATTCTAATTATTGTCCAGAATGATAAGGCTGTTTCTTTGAATGATTAATTTAAAGCTTGTGATATATGTTTTTCCAGTGTTTACAGGACTAGAATTTTACTGTTTTTTTAATTTTTGTTACCCTCCCCGGTAGTGTAAGCAGATAAATGAGCTACGTAGGATATTACTTGCGGATCTCTTTAGTCACCAAGAATCCGGCTTTAAACTTAATCAGAGCTTTTCTGGAAGCTCTCCAAAGAAAGGTGTTATAGGGTCAAATTTTGTTGTGTTGGAAAGGAGACTTGCCATCGTGTGCAGGATTAGTTTGATATGAGTTATTATAGGATCCATGCTAGTATTGCATTTCTTTAATATAGGAGTGATAGGATGAATGAATGTGCAACTGTTTTTAACCTTGGTTTGAGAGAGAAATTGTTTGATTTTTGTAAGGGGAAGAAGACCTTCGTTCCTGGTATTTCCTACCTATCAGTAAAACAGACAAGATAAATTATAAATTAAAATATGTAAATTCATCAGTACATGTGTAAATCCAACAATAAAAATGAACAAAGCGATGAGTTGGAAAAAAGCAGTGATCTCTGAATTTGAAAAATAGAAGACAACTCAAAAAACTCATGAGAAATCTGGAGAGGTGATTTATTTCTCTAAGCACCACTTTAATTACAATAAATATGATCATTCATCAGCAGAATTTAAATAGGGTTTCTTGTTTGGCATAGCATAGCTAGACTGACAACCCACATAATTTAAGATAGAAGCAAGATGTCCATAGGGGTAAAAAAAAAACACTAGAGACAGACTAAAACTGCCTAGGGACACATACAATCCCACTCAAGAATTACTGCTATTTCACAACAAGTAGTAAAACAATCATGATGGCCCTTAAATTGAAATGTGTAAATTCAGCAGTACACTGGTAACTTTAGCAATGACAATGAACAAAGCAATACGTTGAAAATGGGTGTAAGCACTGAAGTTAAAAAAGCAGGGAGACAACTCAGTGCAAAGTCAGCTATTGCCAAAGCAGGATGATGATTTGCCTAATCAAGCATAGTTACAATTACATTAAACGTGGCTATGCATCAATCGAATTTAAATTAGGGGTTGCTTAGTTGGCACAGTGAAGTAAGACTGACAACACAAGGAGATATAGAGTGAAGAAAGGTTGTCATGGGGTAATAAGACTTTTGGTAGGTTTGGAAGATTTGGATATTTGATGCTCAAGGAAATTTGTTTTATTGCTTTTCATAACAAGCTTATATGATTTCCTATGTCCCACAGTTCTGCCAGTTGGCTCAAATAATGTTAAGGTATGTGGCTGGGGTACATTCCCAAGTTTAAGTTCAAATAAAGCTTTATTTGATTGTAAAATTGTGCAATCATAAAAGCAGTACATACACCAGTGTAATCAATATAACAGTATATTAATTAATATAACTCCATTAACATCAGATGTACATGAAGGTTAAAAAGACATAGATATAGTCGGGGATAGTAGAATTAAAATCCAATGATTACTAAAACACTAACAGCCAGATTCATGAAGCCAAATTGCGATCGCAATAGCTGCGAATTAGCAATTGCGATCGCAATTTGAAGAAAAGTAATTCTTGCGAATTCGCTAAATAGAAATTGCGAGTTCGCAAAGTAATTTGCAGAATCCAGGAAGAAGCCCATTAGCGAATCTGAAATTGCAAGAAACTATGGATTCTGCGAATTAATTAGCAAAATCGCTAAATAATCGCAATCGCTATTCAAGCAAAATCGCAAAATGCGAAAAACCCGAAAATCGCTATTTGCGACACGCAATTTAAGGAGAAACCAAACCAGGTGGTAACCAGTAAGAAAGAAAAAAACTTTCACAAACTACCAACAGGTGCAGGCCTGATCAAACACACTTAAGGATACGCAGCTGGAGCATGAGGACTCTCACAATGCCAGGACTCTACATGGTGGCCAGGAGGCGAAGGCTACAGCGAGCAGCACAGAACAGACGCAGGATCCAGGAGTGAATATTCCGCTAGCGGATCACCCTTCTGGGCCAAACTGATAAGCAAATTTACTCTAAGTACCGCCTAAATGGGGCAATGATCATCAAGCTGATCCAGGACCTAGACCCCCCGATGCAGCACCCAACAAGGAGGACCAATGCCATGCCCACCCATGTCCAGGTCTTGTGCAGCCTGCACCTACTGACCTCCGGAAGCTTCCAGGGGATAGTCGCTGTTGCAGAGGGGATATCCCAGCCCACCATGTCCCGCTGCCTAAGGAGTTTTCTGGAGGCAATGCTGACCCGGCTACACCACTACATCTCATTCCGACCACCCAACAGGACTTGAATGACACCAAGCTTTATTTCTACAACATCGCACAATTCCCACATGTAATAGGATGCATTGACTGTACCCACATCCACATCTGCCCACCAGCACAAACGGAATACATGCACCGAAACCGCAAGTCCTACCACTCCCTCAATATCCAGATGGTGTGCAACGCCAAGACTATCATCACAGACACAGTGGCACAATATCCGGGGAGCACACATGACTCCTTCATATTCCGGCACAGCGGCATGCACACACGACTGGCCAGGGGAGACTTTGGCGAAGGACACCTACTAGGTAAGTACACATGCCCCCAAATAGTACACTGTGATCATGTATCTGCGCAGAACAGGCACTCACCCTGTGCTTCTTTCCTTCAGGTGGCAGCGCCTACGGTCTCCGTGAGTACCTCCTCACCCAATACCTCAACCCTGCCACACCACAGCAACAGTGTTACAATGCTGCACACATACGCACAAGAAATTGCATTGAGAGGACATTTGGGCTTTTGAAGAGCCATTTCCGCATACTTCACAAGACTGGTGGGGCCATCAAATACATGCCTGAGGTCTGCTGCCGCATCGTGGCCGTGTGTGCAATACTCCACAACATTGCTACCAAGCGCAGGATACCAGTGGAGATATCTGGCAGTGAGTCGGAAGGGGACAACCGCCCAAATCCACATGTGCGTCATGCACGCGGGGAAAATCCTGCAGAAGGACACAGGCGCCGCAACCACATCACTATTAACTGTTTCTAGTGCACCCATTCCCCTCAGACAACACTGCACTCATGCATGACAAATGTAATAATGACATGAGTTGGAGTTAAGTGAGACCATACATTTTTATTGTTAATTCACAATAATTTGGCCTTTGTTTTCCTTTGTGTCACATGAGAGCAGTATTGCTTCATACCTCTCCATGCAGGGGTAGAGGGCTTGCTTAGGTGTCTAGCATGGCTCTACAGACAGTGTTCAAGGTGTCACTGGCGCCTACATCCAGACGCACCGAGTAGTCTCTCAGGGTCCTGAGGGACGGTGTTGGCCCGTGATCCTGCTGTGGGCCTGCTGCTGCTGCGGCGTTCAGGCACCGGTGGCAAGGACATGCTGCTGTTGTTCGACGCTACCTCGCTGACATCGTCACCCCCCTCTGGTTTACCATGGGCAGTGGGCTGCATGCTGAGCACTGCTGCTGTCAGCCGTTCAAGTGACCTGGCCACATCCTGGCAACACTGTACCATTTGCCCCTGCATGGTAAGTGATCTGCGTGAAAGTTGCGAAGTAGCATTGCCTATTATGTGGTTGGACCTGGTTTAGGCCGACAGGCGGGCCAGTAGTTGGCGGTGGCGGCGGCGGCGGCAGGTCATGTCCTGCTGGGCTACTAGCAGCTGGCTATTTTCACGGACAGCTGCGGTCATCTGTCCGACATTTTGGGCAGTCGTCTGCAGCTGAAGATGTATCGCTGCCAGGTGACGCGCCTGTGTTTGGTGTACCGCCAGCATGTGGCGTTCAATGGCCAGGCCAGGATCAGGTAGATGGAGTGCCCTGCCCGTGCCTGTTGAGGCTTGATGCTGCTGGCACCTCAGTCCGCTGGACTGGGATCTTGCTCCGGCTGTGCGCCTCGTCTGCCTCCTAGCCGCTGGTGGTGTGGCCTGTACAACTGCCGTGGGTCTAGTGTTGGGTTGGTGACTGGACATCTGTGGCTGCAGGGGTGGCCCTTTCCACACGAGGGGGGTGGTGGTGGAATCACTGCAGGTGGCTGGGATGAACCTGGTTGTTGGTCAGATTGGCCCTCACCCTCGGTGTCCTCCGGTAACTCCTTGATATGTAGGGCCTCGCTGTCAGTGCTGGGTTGGTCGGCAGCACCTGTGAAGTAAAAGGGTGCATGATTAATGATATGTATCTTGCACATGAGATGTTGCTACATGCATGCAGGCTTGCTTTCCCTGACTGGCTTTTGGAATTACTTTGATTTGACAGGTCTGGCTGTGTTGGGCTATCTGGGGAATTATGCTTACACTACAACTACCACAATGCATTGGAGCATTTCAGGTGTGCATGGCCTGCATTACTGGGGATGTCATATTGCTAGCTCAGGAGTCATGGGCATTGTTAGGGGACGGGGTCGCAGTCGCATGGCACTTACCTTGTGATTGTTGGCTGGGTCGTATTGAGTCCGGCTGAGTAACACCCATGCAGGCTTCTGGTGAGAGGGTGTCCTCGACAAGGTCCTCCAATGGAGTGTTGGGTGTGGCAATTGGATCCCCTCCACCGGTGGCAAGTCGCTCCCCAAGCCTCTCCGCAATGCGCTCCTTTGCACGACCTCTCAGGTCGTACCAACGCTTCTTCAAGTCGTCGATTGACCGCTGGGTCATCCCGACTGAATTTACTTTTGCGCGGATGCGCAGCCAGATCCAGCGCTTGTCTGCCTCTGGCACCCTCCGGGAGTCCTTGCCGAAGAGGTGTCCATGGACCTTACAGACCCCCTCAATGAGGTACTCAGGTTCTTGTTCAGAGAATTTTATTTTTCTCTTCCTTCCTTGGCCACTGCTCCCTGCTGCTTCCTGGGACATATTGGTGGTATGTGTTCTGCTGGGGTGCTGCAAAATCACTGTTGTGGAGCTCTTCACAATGCTGCTTCCACTGTCTGGCTCCGTGATCTGTTCGTGGGAGGGAAAAGCCTATTTCCTGGTTGTGATGTCATCAATGGGCTAGAATTGCGACTTCCCATTTTTGCGATCTCGCAATTAGCGAGATCGTAAATTGCGATTTCGCTAATTGCGAGATCGCAATTTCAACATGGAAAACGGGCGATTCTGAGAAATGTAAGCGATTGTGGCAAAATCGCAATCGGAAATTGTGGCCGATTGCGATTCGCATTTTTCAGTCGCATTTCTTCATGAATGCCATTCTGCGATTTTCAAATTGCGATTCGCTATTTTTCGCTATTAGTAATTCGCAGAATGACACTTTGATGAATCTATGTGTTAACCCTTTCTATAAGCGAACGCCCTTTTTAGAAACATCGCAACTTTCCATATCATATCCGCATTATCCAGGGTTGGCAGTGCAATATATGCAGGACGGCAAGTCCTAAGCCCCATCGTGTTTAAGATTGGTCAAATCCACACTTTCCTAATATCGGAGTTAAAATCACAAAAAAAGATGACATGGAAGGTGGATTGACATGACAATCGTCGCAAGGACAGGCTATCATAGTGCGACTCCAGTTATTCATGTTGGGAAAGCTAGTAAGTCTGTGGAATATACCGAGTCTGAATCTTGTTAGTAAAAACCTATCGTACCCTACTGGGACTATGGCTAAGTAGGGCTGTATTTTAAAAACACTTAAGATCATTTGATTTTCCAATACCGTGCTCTTAAAGATTTCAGTCGTCAACCGTATCATTTCCAACATTTCAATACCTTCTTTTTTTAATTTCTTCTTGTTTACTGATTGCAGGGATTCAGGGTCAGTAAAATACTCAGGAGGACCCAGATTCTGCATAAAATTAAAAACATAATAAATCCAGGAGATCCTTAACACTGTTTCCAATTTTAAAATATCCTTTAAAATATCCCTATTTAATGTGGGTTCTTCTTTAGACCATACACAATGCCACAGCAGGACTGGCTCAAGTTTAATTATATCAGTCAGATAGGTTAAACCCAGTACGGCATGACAGATGTAAGCATATGCTGTTCTGGGTACAGACAATAGATATCTCAAGAAATTATTTTCCACTACTTGTAGAGAGTTTATATGTGCAATACCCCACACCCTGGACCCATAGGTTGCAGTAGAAATACTTTTAGCCCAATAAATTTGTAAAAGTTCCACAGGAGGTCTTTTCCCTAATCTTTTCGAAAACTGGGTAAGTGCAGATATAGTGTTATTATGCCCACACATCATCTTGGTGGAACATGACACACAAATATGAGAAGGTTTTCGTTGTTTCAATCTTTTGGTCCTCAATGAACATTTCACAAGATTTTTCCTCCCCACACCACATCTCATAACATAGGTCTTGGACGTGTTCACTGATAGTCCTAAGTCATGCATAAAATCATTAAAACCATTCAGAACTCTCTGTAGACCTATTTGTGTTCTGGACAGTAAAACCGCATCACGGCATATAAAAGAGCAGGGATTGGACGACGGTTATCTTAAGGTAGTCAACGTTTTGCTCAAGTAATGTGCCCTCAAGGTCATTTATGTACAAGTTAAAAAGAAATGGTGCAAGGACACATCCTTGAAGGACTCTCCTCCATATTGGGATTGGAGTTGTGGACCCACCCTTAACATCAAAGCGGACTCTAGTTTGAGCATTGCAATAAAACCGTCTTAAAAGTGGATAATTTGATGGTCCACACCTATCTTTTCTAAAATCTCCCAAAGTTTGATGTGTCTTACCGAATCAAAAGCGGCTGTCAGGTCTAAAAAGCTAAAAGCAAATTACAATTTTTTACACTGACATATTATCCCACCAATAATGCAAGGTTAAAAGACTGCTAAATAGTGCCCACTCCTTCACGAAAGCCGTACTGTAAATCTGAAAAGATCCTATTGTCAGATACCCATGTTTTTAATCTTGCAAAATTACACGACAAAATGGGCCTGTAGCATCTAAGATCTTGGGGGTTTCCTTTTTTAAAGACGGGAACTATAATTGACTCTGACCAAGTTGCCTGAAATGAAACATGGCAACTGGCATTCGCTTCTTGCGTAACAAATGGGCCCCATAGAGATAAATTCGATTTAAAAAGATCACTGGGGACACCATCTGGTCCTTGCGCCTTTCCTCCACGGGTGGTGGAGATCGCCATCACACACCTCATCTAGGAAAAATTTAAGATCAGTATTTAGTGAATTATTAGTTATTAATGAGTTATTAGCCTCGTTATCAAGCTGATCTATCCCCCTAAAAACCTCTGTGAAGTGCTTAAACCACTGTTCCTCTGGAATGGCGATCTCAATGGAGAGGCCCCCGTCAGGTTTCATAAAAGGTGCTTTAACCGCCTGCCAGAAAGCACTTCTATCCCTACTTATAGCAGCCAAGAGGAGGGACTCCCAGGCTTCCTTTTTCAGGCTATCTCTTCTCTCTTTAATATCTAGGTTATACGTTCTCCTTGCCACCCTTATAGCCTCCTGATCTCTAGGGATAGTGTGGAGAAACTTTTTTAAATTAGTGTATGCTTTTGTGCACTGGGTGTCAAACCAACCTGTTGGTTTTGCTTTCCTGGATTTATGGACAAAAAGGGCCTCCCTCACGGCGCTAGATATTGACTCAGAAGCCTCTAAAATGCTACTTGATCCCTCTAAGTCGCTCGTACAAATATCAAATTTAGTTTTACACTTAGTCACCACAGTTTTTAGAACACGATCAGGATCAACCATGGCCCATTTCAATGCATAACCGTTTGTTCGGTCCAGTAAAACTGACTCCAAAGGCTGGGGGACAGTATTACCTCTTTTTGTACTACTTAGACAACCTTTAAAAGTGGCACACAATGGGAAATGGTCATTCAGAGATATGTCGCCGATGTAAAATGAGCTGACTTGAGAGGCATAGCGATTTAAAAAATAATAAAAAGTCAATTGTAGAATATAAACCCGCCCATTAAAAGTATAGCCCAGTGATACTAGTTCTAAACACATTTCATTTACAAATCCTAAGTCCAGGGTACATAACAACTCGTTTAACCGCTCTCCGACTTTTGAATGAATAAAATGCGTACAACTGAGCCCTTCCTCCACATCGAGTCCATACACATTTGGCTCAGCAATAGGACATAGACCACAGTTAAAATCTCCACCAAAAATAATCCTAGTATCATGAGCACTTTTATGCCATAGAGACTGAACTTCAGTTACTAACTCATTAAAAACAGTTTCTACATCAAGCATGGCAATGTTATTGCATAAGTTAATCAAAATTATCGATCGCTTGCTATCTATACTAATATTAATTATTTGATAAAAAGCATTATCTAACCTAGATTCAATTTTACTAAAATTCAGGGTATTTGTGATGTATGTACAAAGGCCTCTCTTTAATCTGCCACCTTTACTTTCTCTTGTCTTGGTGTCTAAATTTCTATACCCGTTAATATGTAGCGGGTCTCTTGCCCATGTCTCTTGTAGGCAGAGGATATCCTGGCTTTGTATAAAATCGCACCAAATTGGATTTGTCAGTTTTTGGTATAGTCCCGCTATATTCCAGGATACGAGTTTACAAAGGACTTCCTCGCCTAATTTGTCCTGAATAAACATTGGTAATTTTGGCGAAGCAGGATTACTATCAGGCTTCATTACAGGCTGCATTACCTTTAAGCTTGTAACTCCTTCTATTATGGTTAACTGAGTGGCACAAGGCAACGAAAACTGGTAACAGTCACTATCTATCAACCCTTGCCAAGGATCTCCATATCTGGATGTGGTGTCATTTTTAAGCCGGCACTTAACAACAGTGGGATTATCATCATCACCAGGTGTGGATGATTCATTTATACTGCATATAGACCCTTGGGCTTGGCTGGGCAAATACACCTTATAAGATGTGCTAAATTCTTGATTGTTTAGTCAGTCAATTTCATCTAAGGACTCAAATATTTCAAAGCGATTGCTGGTTGGCACTGTATAATGAGTAGTTCTGTTATCAAAAAATAAAGCCTGCTGGCAATAGCACTGTTCATCAGTTGGAGGGTGATATAAAAACCCCAAAGGGAGAATATTAATACCGTTTACATTGGTCTCCCCACGTCCTGCTCTATCAAAAATGAGCCGCACTAAATTTGGAGATCTGAACGAAAAAACAACGCAATCTACTTGTAATCGTTTGTTTGACTTACCAATTAATGAAACTCTTCGTGCCATTTTAAATTCACTAAAAAGAACATTATTTAGGCCTGTTCTACTACAAGCGCAATGACCTACCTTCCCCCTCACTTGTGGCACTCGCGGCAGCTTTGTATGGTAGTGGTAAACTCTGGGGGTTGCAGTCCTCCCCAGAGTGAAGATGACAGTGTGGGCTGTTTGGCGTGTCCCTGGGACCCTCTCCTACCAGGGGTTCCTTTCACAGTTTAATTAAAATGTCCCGCTGCAGCCAGTAAATAGCAGGGAGCAGAAAAGTCTCCCGCGCCGTGGGGGGAGAGGCAGCGCTATAAGCGCGATGACCCCGCCTCCCCCTCACTCGTGGCACTCGCTGCAGCTGTGTATGGTAGTGGTGCACTCTGGGGGTTGCAGTCCTCACCAGAGTGAAGATGGCAGTGTGGACTGTTTGGCATGTTCCTGGGACCCTCGTCCCACCAGAGGTTCCTTTCAAAGTTTAATTAAATCGTGCCATTGCAGCCGGTAAATAGCAGGCAGCAGAAAAGTCTCATTCTTAATTACCTAATAGTGAGTGAAACTACCTTATTAGCAATTTTTGTCATATGCTTACAAGAAACTATGGCTACCTACCCAATTTATTTGAATCTCTACATGACTTTTCGCTTTAGTGCACTCCCATCTAAAGCTGGGAGAAGTAAGGGATGTTTTGCAACTTTAGTTTCAACATCTTTTTAAGGGAAAGTTTCAGAGTCAGACTTGAACTCCGCCTGTCACCAGTGCCTATGGCTGGATTTCAGTGGTTGCAATAATTTGTTAGTGATATTGATTACAATAAACTCTTCTCCTCTAATAATGCTTCCAGTGCGAAAAATCCAGAGTCTGCCTGATCTTCATTATTTTTAAAGCAATCCACCTGGAAGGGATAGACTCCGCTGACAGCTTTAATGTGGATTTATACAATCAGTCCACAAAAAGGGTTTGCAGTATGCCCAAATATATGGGGTGGTGATCTTCCTCATTTCATACATACTGAGAATAATACAGAGTTAAATAATATAATTATAAAATTCAATTGTTAATTTGCTCATGATTTTTTGTCCTATTACGGAATATGTTCTATGTTTTCCTACTTTTAGAAACAGAGGCATTTCTAGGAAAATTGTTTTATTCTTGTGTCCAATGACCTCTACTCTAAAGTTTCTGATTTTATTGTGAGTGCAAGATGATAAAGTGATCATAATCGGTGTCTGTTACTTTAGCACTGCCTCTTCCTGAGCACAGAGCATCTGTGTAGGAGCCTGACTTAGTAGATGGTGCAGACTTATTTAAGTGAAGCACCCTGCACTAATCCAGGCAACCCTTATGTTGATTTTAGTGGTCTTAGACAACCATAGAAAGCTCTAGTCCAGAAGGAGTGTTAAACAACTTGTTTTACCAGAAAGAATCATATAGTGTAGGTTAAACGAAAAACAACCACACAGTGTAGTTATAAAAATATGTATATTTATTATACACACCCACTAACACATTGGTATATCTCCTACCTGGAGATATCAACATAATACATACAATATTTCAAATGTAAAACAGGCAAGTACTCAATGCAAGTCATTGGGAAAGTTGTGGTTGCAGTTTTTAAGAAGGACCCTTCCCAATGGCCCTGAAAAATCCCGGTGGAAGACAGGCGGTTGGAGAGTCACCCCACCTGTGGATACCCCAGGAACCAGGATACCTACACCAGGGAATCCAGGTGCATTCGTGCAAATCGACATTGGAAACCGTCGTGGACCACAATGGAGGACTTCAGAAAATATGCCTCTGGCGAAGAAGATGAAAGAGTCTGGTGGAATCCAAGGATGGATTTTTGAAGAGGAGTACTTGCAAGCAGAGAGGACAGAATTTATGCCACTCTGGAGTGATCAGGAGGCACTGAAGACCAATGACCACCGATGACAGAAGATACATGAGTGATGGCGGTGACCTTGTCTCTGCAGCTGTGAGGATCAGGCGACTTTGTGGAAGACCAGGAGCTGTTCATGAGCTGCCCCATGTCAGGAGTCAAGAACCAGGGGGTCTGTGTCCGGCAGGTGTACCATCAAGCCTTGGCAGCAGCAACAGAGGTGGTAAACAAAAAAGGTGAATCATTGGGACCAGCAAGGTCCAGGGGACTCACCAATTGCAGGAGAGTCAGAGCATGCCTTTCTCTTTTAAATGCTGCTCCTGTTGATATAAGTACTGTTTATATTGCTTTATATTGAATGAACTTATCCAGTGTTATACTTAAATATCTTCGCTTAAATTGTAATTTAGTTTTAATTAGCTTCTAATTTATAGAAGCATATGCTATGTAGGCTTCTATAATTATTTAATTGAGTTATTTTTCGTTATGGCAAAGGGGTTAAAATTCATGCTGAAGGCCATGGCTTACAGTTGGAGAATATGAGTATAATGTTTGAAAAATGTAAATAGTTTACTGCTGGTATCAGGGCAGAGATAGCGGGAGGAAGGTGTGTGGCATGTGTGGCCTGCTCAACGGTTCGGTCAACGGTTCGGTCATGTGTAAAGGTCATCAGACCACATGCCTACTGAGCAGACAAAGGACTTACAGGATTGGCTTGCCGTGATGGCGCGAGTTTATGGCGGTCCTCTTAATTGGGCTAAAAATAATAAATAAGATAGAAAATACAGAAGGGTAGTGCACATAGATTGTTAGGAGTAGCAGGGTTTAGTTTTCAACAGGTTGTGAAGCAGAGAGGAGATTTACAGAAGAAGGCGAAGAAAATGGTGGGATATTTAAGATGTTTTAGGTTATATTTGTGTAGATTTTGATGTTTGATAGTTTGTTTTTTAGAGTGGTTGGATTATAGATTCAGAGCAAGAAAGTCATGTGGAGACAACTGGGGCTAGAGTTAATTAGGAGGTCCTTAGAAATGTTTTTGCTCAAGACATGAGAGTGCAGATTAGGAAGACAATGGATAGCATACTAATGGAGAAAAAGAGAAAGGATATGGAGTCATGCGAGTATTTTTACTTTTTATCATAGGAGGCGGAAAAGATAGAGAAAGGTGGTAAGAGGTTGAAGAAGACTAAGCATATAGAAGGGAAAAGTATGAACAAAAGAGGGAAAGATGGATTTAACTCCATGACAAAGAAAGGTGCCCTAAGTGGCACACAAAGGAAGGGTGTCCTTAGTGGCACCCAAAGAGTAAGTGTCCAGAGTGACACGCCGGATGAGGTGTTTAATGACTTAGAGATGGTGTCCTTGAGTGATGAAAATAAAGATTTGGCCAAATATGTATTTGATATCACACAAGGTGATGAGTTTGAAAAAGAATATGAGGAAAATGTGAGTGCAGCCTCTAAGGATTTGTTAAGAAATCACTTAGGAGAAGAAATGTTCTCTACTTACAAGATGAGACACCCACAAAGTGGTGAATGGTGGCCTATGGGGCACATAGGGAAATTCATCAAGGAGGGGTTGAGGAAACCATTGTTCAAGGAGGTGAAAGAATACTCAAGGAAAGTGTTCACGCCAGTAATAGAGGAAAATGTGTGCCTTATACCTAATTTGAATCCTGAAATTATCATTTTTTTTAAATTTAGGTTGGGCAGAGACCTATGGAAAGGCCTTGAGCGGTCACTGAAACAATGGTAAGATATGGAGTTGGGCATCCTAGGCCCATAGCTGTTGAGTACCTGTTCCAGAATCTTCAGCTTCCACACGAGCAGATGCTTATTCCTCTATCCCACGCTAAGATACCAAGGTCATATAGATCCTGGCATCAAAGAGGGTGAAAAGGGGATTGGGAGAAAAAGGGAAACACGCCACGTCTTTCTTCCGCTGGACTGGACTGCCACTATTCTTGTGTCTTCTTCTCTGTGTCTTCCTGCTGTAAAAGAGCAACTCTAGCAGTTTTTTCCTTTAACACAATTCAACTCTTATTTCCACTACTTTAAGCGTAATTACCTGTCCTAGCAGTGTTTCTAACTGTTCTCTTGAAGTTTTTTCTATAAGGTGTCTGCTGCTATATTCTTCAGGATGAAGCAGTACTATAAAGATACAGATACCAATTATTATTTAATACCTTTGTCTCTTACTCTCTCTATAATTCACTATGTAACCTATATTACCTTACTGTACCTTGTATTAAAGTTATTTATGTCTCTTTATTTCTTGCAGATGAAATGAAGTATTCTCAAGTTGAAATTCCACGAAGTTTACAAGAAAAATGAGGATTGGTCTTAACTAAAGGTGGTAAGTATATATATATATATATGTCTGGAACTTCGTAATTCGGCAAAAGACACTGGAAGCCAAAAAAAAAAAACGAAAACGGACCCACTCAGGTTGATTCATACGCTTATTTTATTCTGTGCACCCTCTCGTCCGCCATGACGCGTTTCGGGCCCTGGAGCCCTTGATCACATGACATGGTCAGATTTCACCCAGTGATTTGTAGTGCCGGACTAGTCACATGGCTCCAAGCCTATAGAGATAAAGAAAATACTTCAGCCTAGACCGGACTATTTGCCATTCAGCTTTTTTTGTTAAATTTACATTTTGAAAACCTTAATTCATTTTTACAATTTATCCCATGGACTGTGCAACATTTCTCAATAAATACAATAAATATTTATAATAAATATTTGCATATGTGCAAAATTGCAATACACCTATATACAAAAATTATTAAAAATCAATGTACAAACTTCAGTGCATATTAGCTAAGTAAAGTGCATAGTGCAAGTTTTCCAAAGGGATCAATTGTTTTTTAAGGTTTCAAATAATATTGCCCAAGTGGGCATTCTCAACATAGTTCCGAACCACTGCTTCCATACTGCTTGGGTTTTTCTATGTTATCCATGCACCACGAAAAGAAATAGTGTGATTTCCCCTATTTTTGTGTTCTATTTTAGTATTGTTTAAAATCTGGCAGTACTTGATGACATAGCTTGATTTGACGATTCTATGGCCCTGATCCATTTATGCTGCTCCACTAACTGTTTCATATACCTTGCTTATGGTGTTATTCCAGATGTAAGCAGGTATATAAATCCTCAGTCGCGTTGAGGCCATACGGTGTCTTGGTGTCAAGCTCGAGGATATAGCGAGTTTCTAGTACTCGTAAACATGCTTCTCTGTTTTCACCTCTGCGCAATTGTTGCACCATATCTATTGCATAGTATTTCAGGCAGTTTACATCTCCCTTGTGGCATAGATTGACATGCCTGGCCACAGGGTAGGCTTCATCCTTATTAGTCACCGCCCTCATATGCTGCAATATACGCTTGTGGACTTGTAACTTGGTGCTACCAACGTAGCAAAGTCCAAAAACGCATTCCAAAACATAGATAACATAATCTGACTTACAGGTTATCTTTTTGGAAATGGGAATTTCTGTCTCACTAAATGGAGAGCTATATGTTGTTTTGTTCTTCCCTATGGTGCATGCCTTGCACACTGCACATTTAAGGAAACCCTTGCTTTTACCTAGCCAATTGACACGGGATGGTACCTCCGGGCTACTCCTGACTAGCATATCATTCATGGACCTAGCACGGCTGTATGTGATTGCAGGGAAAATTGCCAGTGTTGTACCAATCACAGGGTCCCCTGTGATTATATGCCAGTTTTTCTTAACCATGTTTTCTATTTGTCTATGCTGGCAGCTATATCCCAAAATAAATCTTGGTTGGCCCTCTGCTTTATTCGATATTGTGTGTTCTGCCCCTATTGATAATATAGGGGACAATACAGCTTTGTTGGCCCTTTCCATGGCTTTTGACACCACATTATCTGTATAGCCTCTCTGTAAAAATCTTGTCTTGCTCTCTTTTTGTGCTGCTAAACAGGCTGTATCTGCGCTACAGATTCTTCTAATCCTTAGCATCTCCCCATAGGGGATGCTTCGGATTAAGTGGTTGGGGTGCTGGTATATATATATATATATATATATTACCTACTGGCGGTCGCCAGTAGGTAGTTATAGTCAGGATTTTTTTCAATGTTAAATCTCAAAATTCTATTTGGAATAACTTTGGCGCCGGTTGACGAATCTGCCTGAAAATTTCCTCAAAATGGCCTCGCAGCGACCCGGTCCTTCCCTGAAAGTTTGGGGGAGATTAGTCAAGCGGAGGCCGCGATAAAATGCGGGTCCCAAAACGCATTTTCCCCATGTTAATTTCCATAGGGCGGTCGATTTCACTTTTAGCCCGAACGGATTTACACCAAACTTGGCAAAATTGTAGGGACTGGTAGCCCGATGTGCCTTTGCTATGTCTCAAGATATGTGCTCCAGTGGATTTTGAGTAATTTAGGCTCAAAAAAATATATATATCTATAGGCGCGCTCCGGTACGCGCACCGGGGAGCGCACCGGGCGCGCCACGCGACTTGCGCACAGAAAGCTGATTGGCTGTCCGTTGTCTGTAAACATTCTAAACAGTCCGGAGCGGCCGCCATCTTGTGTCTCGGTAGGATCGAGACATGAGAGGTAGCCAAAACAAAGGGGTAAAAAACCATAAGGGGGCAGAGTAGACACCCCCTGTCCCCCTAGGTTTGATGTGGGGGCCATTAAAGGGCCCCGCGGGGTCTCACCATTTTTTTTTCCGATTTTCGCGGGGGAAGCACCCGTACGCGCACCGGGGAGCGCACCGGGGAGCGTACTATGGGAAAAAAATCACTTAAAAAAATGTTATGTTTATTAATTGTTTTTTTTGTTTTTTTTATTTTATGTAAGTACCTACATGTAGGTACCAATGCAGAGACTTAAATTTAATGTACACCATCTCCTCTGTAGATATCTTGCATGTTGTTATTGAAGTTTTTGTGGTATATGGAATCCATAACATAGTCTGTCAGGAAAGCAGAAACAGATCTTTTAAGCACTCCCTGCAAATTTCTAGGGGATCATGGGTAGTCTATCCTGATCCCTTATGATGAAAAAGAGGTGTAAAATATACATAGGAGATAATATAGTGGGAGAAAGGTAGTAACTATGAGTAAACTTACTATGTAACAGAAAAAAAGTTGCACAGTATACTATAAGTCTCATTTTATAATATAATTATTTTGGTAATACTTCATGAATTACATATAAAAATGAATATTGTCTCAAACAATTTAAAATTATTAAATATAAATGTATTTATCTGATTCTTTTTCATAATTTAATAAAACTTGTAACATAATATTGTCCGGTATTTCCTCATAATTATAAGTACATGATTCCATTTGTTCCAAACATTCTATAAACTGTTGATTCAAAGAGTCATCCATGAAATCAACTTTATCTTTTTGCTCTTCTGGATTTTCCACCTTTACTTAGATTGAAGTAACATTTGCTTGTTTTTCTCCTTCCATTTTCTTTCTGAAAATTGCATAAAAATTAACTATATTAGTAGAGTTAGGGTACTGTTGGGTTTAAGTTTAGACAGGTACTTTTGAGTTTTTAACAGTCAGGTAATTTTTGGGCAGTGTATGGTTTCAGGCAGGAAGGAGAGTTATTAAAAAGTGCATGTGATTAAGCCTAAGTAAATTCATAATTATACCAGAGAAGCCTAACTCAATCCATAACTATTACAGAGAAGTCTATCTCAATCTATAACTATTACAGAGGGATAGTATATAACTAACAGAATATTTTTTCTCAAATTAAATTAAAGTGCACAACATACTTCACTTTCCAAAATAACAACTTACCTTGGAGAAATCAGTTGAAGTTGTCAGTGTTATTTGTTTTCAAATGTACTTCTGGAAGCAGTAGTCAAAATGGCTCTGTTTCCCTCTCTTCTTTTATATATATTTTTGTACATAACCAATCAAATGTCAGGAAATAATCGTAGAAAATGAAAGAAACTTTTTAATTGGTTGTAAATTCTAACATTTCATATGTGTTTTTGTCATGTAATTTACCTCAGGATATTTAGACAGGCCTGTAGCCTAAATGTCTCAATGGAATTCCACCAAATTTGGGCAAATGGTAGGGACTGCTATGTAGTAAGGCTTATTCTATATTTGATGAAAGTGTCTCCAGTGGTTTTTCTGAAAATTACTTTCCCACCTTTTTTTATGGAGCGCTCACAGGTGCGCGCTTAGGTACGCGCACCGGCAGCGTAACGGAAGTCCTCCATTTTGTGTTTCGGTACAATCGAGACACAAGATGGAGGGCAAACAATGTTTGGTATGGCTAGAAGGGGCACAGTAGAGACTTCTTGACCCTCTAGGTTGTCTGAGGGGGGCTTAGGAGGCTCATAAACGTTTTTTTAAAAAAAATTCTTTAATTTTTCGCGGGGGAAGTGCCTGGTACGCGCACCGGTAAGCGTACCGGGAAGCGTACTTTGGTGAAAAATAGTGAAAAAAGTTAGAAAAAGATAAACGTTTTGAATGATCAGAGGTAGGGTAGCTCTGAAAAGAGCTTTTGGGTTCTGTGGTTGAGTTAGGTACCTACAAGTAGGTTCCAATGCACAGTCTTAAATTAACTCATCTGAGAAGTGCACACCATCTCCTCTGTAGATGTCTTGCATGTTGTAACGCAAGTTGTTATTGTATATTGAACCCATTCCACAGTCTCTCATGTAAGCAGAAACAGATTTATTCACCTGTTTCCGTGCTTTCTCAAATTGTGGACAAAATTGGTTGGACCAGTTCCATTTCTGTCTTTGGCATATATTTGAATATACCAAGGCAGTTTGTGGAAAAAGTGTCATCAATTGATGAAAGGTGTCCTTTAAGAGCATTTCCAGACCAACCCCAGTCATAGTGCCCAAATCATTTCCACCACAGTGCACTATTAAGAGGTCAGGGCTTGGCAGATGGAAAAAGGTTTTCACCAATGGTATCAATTGATGACATTTTAATCCTCTCTGGCCAATCCACTTGATTTCCACATTTGATAAATCAAGGTTGTGATAATTTCTGCTTTCTGCATACCTTTGAGCCCAGTGGATGTAGCTATGTCCTATAATCCATACAGAATACATGATGTGAGAAGGTTCTGGTGCAGTCAGATGAAGTGTAGGAATGAAATGGCAGTTGGAACAGTAGGAGTTTACAAACAAATAATTGTGGAGTTTCACTGCTCTTGAATCACAAGCAATGATTGGTGGATTCAGATAGTTGAAAACTGAAAGTTAGGGTGCATGGTTGTGTTGTGTGAAAGAAGCAATTTGAATGGTTAAAAAAAGTTACTAAAAGCTAAAATACCCTGGATAAGCTGGTGTATTGAGAGGTCAAACATCCTTGCTGAGTTAATTTGCAACATTGTACAATAAACTTTTGAACCTGAGAGTTCACTTAGCAGGGTGTTGCTATGGTAACAGATAGAAAGATCTGAGAGGGGGAAGGGTGTTGGTTTGAAAATAGTGAGGGAAGACTTTGATTGGTTGAATTAAGGCATATGTGTACAAAGTTAGAGATTTTCTATGCCAGTCTTGGTTTCAGTGTATTGAGTGCACACTTTTTGCTCTGCTAAAGAGAAATTGGTGTGTGTGTCTGACACTGTTTTCAATCTCCCAAAGCATTTGTAAAGGTAAGTAATGATTTATTTAATTTAGAAAGAGACTTGTTTGCTCTATGGAGAATATTTGGAAGCAGATAGTTATGTTTCAGAAGTCAAATTGTATGCTAGTATATAAGTCCTGTGTTGTGTTTCTAAAATGTTATACATAAAACGATTTTGGGTGCAAATGAATGGTATTTTCATTTGGCCCTTTTTTATGATTGCCTTGTGCAACTGGTGCATCACTTTGTACATGGGAAATAAGTGACGCTCTTGTGGCGCAAGGCCTTCATAAATAAGGCCCTGAGTTTGTTGGCTGTTGATTTTGTTATTTGCTTTTTGATAATACTTATTATGAACATATGCAAGATAGTGGATTTGTATTTGGGAAATAGTGACGTTTCAAAAGTGATATTCTGTGCTTATATATAGGTTCTGCGCAGTGTTTTTTAAATGTTATTCAAAAAACGATTTTGGGTGCAAATGAATGGTATTTTCATTTGGCCCTTATTTATGATTGCCTTATGCAACTGGTGCATCACTTTATACATGGGAAATAAGTGACACTCTTGTGGCGCAAGACCTTCATAAATAAGGCCCTGACTTTGTTTGCTGATATTGAGTGGTTGTACATAGGTTCTGCGCAGTGTTTCTTAAATGTTATTCAAAAAACGATTTTTGGGTGCAATTGATTGGTATTTGCATTTGGCCCTTTTTTATGATTGCCTTGTGCAGCTGATGCATCACTTTAAACATGGGTAATAAGTGACGCACTGGTGGCGCAAGGCCTTCATAAATAAGGCCCTGACTTTGTTTGCTGTTGATTTGTTTTTGGATTTTTGATAATGCTTGATATCAACATTTGAAAGATAGAGGATTTGTATTTGGGGAAACAGTGACGTTTCAAAAGTGATATTCTGTGCTTGTACATAGGTTCTGCGCAGTGTTTTTTAAATGTTATTCAAAAAACGATTTTGGGTGCAAATGAATGGTATTTTCATTTGGCCCTTATTTATGATTGCCTTATGCAACTGGTGCATCACTTTATACATGGGAAATAAGTGACAATCTTGTGGCGCAAGGCCTTCATAAATAAGGCCCTGACTTTGTTTGCTGATATTGAATGGTTGTACATAGGTTCTGCGCAGTGTTTCTTAAATGTTATTCAAAAAACGATTTTTGGGTGCAATTGATTGGTATTTGCATTTGGCCCTTTTTTTATGATTGCCTTGTGCAGCTGATGCATCACTTTAAACATGGGAAATAAGTGACGCACTGGTGGCGCAAGGCCTTCATAAATAAGGCCCTGACTTTGTTTGCTGTTGATTTGTTTTTGGATTTTTGATAATGCTTGATATCAACATTTGAAAGATAGAGGATTTGTATTTGGGGAAACAGTGACGTTTCAAAAGTGATATTCTGTGCTTGTACTTAGGTTCTGCGCAGTGTTTTTTAAATGTTATTCAAAAAACGATTTTGGGTGCAAATGAATGGTATTTTCATTTGGCCCTTATTTATGATTGCCTTATGCAACTGGTGCATCACTTTATACATGGGAAATAAGTGACACTCTTGTGGCGCAAGGCCTTCATAAATAAGGCCCTGACTTTGTTTGCTGATATTGAGTGGTTGTACATAGGTTCTGCGCAGTGTTTCTTAAATGTTATTCAAAAAACGATTTTTGGGTGCAATTGATTGGTATTTGCATTTGGCCCTTTTTTATGATTGCCTTGTGCAGCTGATGCATCACTTTAAACATGGGTAATAAGTGACGCACTGGTGGCGCAAGGCCTTCATAAATAAGGCCCTGACTTTGTTTGCTGTTGATTTGTTTTTGGATTTTTGATAATGCTTGATATCAACATTTGAAAGATAGAGGATTTGTATTTTGGGAAACAGCGACGTTTCAAAAGTGATATTCTGTGCTTGTACATAGGTTCTGCGCAGTGTTTTTTAAATGTTATTCAAAAAACGATTTTGGGTGCAAATGAATGGTATTTTCATTTGGCCCTTATTTATGATTGCCTTATGCAACTGGTGCATCACTTTATACATGGGAAATAAGTGACACTCTTGTGGCGCAAGGCCTTCATAAATAAGGCCCTGACTTTGTTTGCTGATATTGAGTGGTTGTACATAGGTTCTGCGCAGTGTTTCTTAAATGTTATTCAAAAAACGATTTTTGGGTGCAATTGATTGGTATTTGCATTTGGCCCTTTTTTATGATTGCCTTGTGCAGCTGATGCATCACTTTAAACATGGGTAATAAGTGACGCACTGGTGGCGCAAGGCCTTCATAAATAAGGCCCTGTCTTTGTTTGCTGTTGATTTGTTTTTGGATTTTTGATAATGCTTGATATCAACATTTGAAAGATAGAGGATTTGTATTTGGGGAAACAGTGACGTTTCAAAAGTGATATTCTGTGCTTGTACTTAGGTTCTGCGCAGTGTTTTTTAAATGTTATTCAAAAAACGATTTTGGGTGCAAATGAATGGTATTTTCATTTGGCCCTTATTTATGATTGCCTTATGCAACTGGTGCATCACTTTATACATGGGAAATAAGTGACACTCTTGTGGCGCAAGGCCTTCATAAATAAGGCCCTGACTTTGTTTGCTGATATTGAGTGGTTGTACATAGGTTCTGCGCAGTGTTTCTTAAATGTTATTCAAAAAACGATTTTTGGGTGCAATTGATTGGTATTTGCATTTGGCCCTTTTTTATGATTGCCTTGTGCAGCTGATGCATCACTTTAAACATGGGTAATAAGTGACGCACTGGTGGCGCAAGGCCTTCATAAATAAGGCCCTGACTTTGTTTGCTGTTGATTTGTTTTTGGATTTTTGATAATGCTTGATATCAACATTTGAAAGATAGAGGATTTGTATTTTGGGAAACAGCGACGTTTCAAAAGTGATATTCTGTGCTTGTACATAGGTTCTGCGCAGTGTTTTTTAAATGTTATTCAAAAAACGATTTTGGGTGCAAATGAATGGTATTTTCATTTGGCCCTTATTTATGATTGCCTTATGCAACTGGTGCATCACTTTATACATGGGAAATAAGTGACACTCTTGTGGCGCAAGGCCTTCATAAATAAGGCCCTGACTTTGTTTGCTGATATTGAGTGGTTGTACATAGGTTCTGCGCAGTGTTTCTTAAATGTTATTCAAAAAACGATTTTTGGGTGCAATTGATTGGTATTTGCATTTGGCCCTTTTTTATGATTGCCTTGTGCAGCTGATGCATCACTTTAAACATGGGTAATAAGTGACGCACTGGTGGCGCAAGGCCTTCATAAATAAGGCCCTGTCTTTGTTTGCTGTTGATTTGTTTTTGGATTTTTGATAATGCTTGATATCAACATTTGAAAGATAGAGGATTTGTATTTGGGGAAACAGTGACGTTTCAAAAGTGATATTCTGTGCTTGTACATAGGTTCTGCGCAGTGTTTTTTAAATGTTATTCAAAAAACGATTTTGGGTGCAAATGAATGGTATTTTCATTTGGCCCTTATTTATGATTGCCTTATGCAACTGGTGCATCACTTCATACATGGGAAATAAGTGACACTCTTGTGGCGCAAGACCTTCATAAATAAGGCCCTGACTTTGTTTGCTGATATTGAGTGATTGTACATAAGTTCTGCGCAGTGTTTCTTAAATGTTATTCAAAAAACGATTTTTGGGTGCAATTGATTGGTATTTTCATTTGGCCCTTTTTTATGATTGCCTTGTGCAGCTGATGCATCACTTTAAACATGGGTAATAAGTGACGCACTGGTGGTGCAAGGCCTTTATAAATAAAGCCCTGAGTTGCTGTTGTATAAATTTAAATATGTTGCAATTTATTGTTTATATTGTTTGCTTTTTGACATTACTTTGTTGTTTGCTAATAGTGGTCTTTCATGTGTTTTTTTTTACAGAACAACAGATTCAAATCAACTTCTGAAAAGCAAGCAAAAATGCCTTCAAGGCAAAGAATTATCAAAAATACCATACGGAAAAGGAGAACATCAACAACAGAATTTATGTAATCCTCTACAACAATTACTTTAAAAAACACCAGAAAAGCTTCTGGTAAGCCAATTAAGTCTTTTCTTCGCAACATATGTCGTAGAAAAAGAAATGTTATTGCTAATGTGAATATTCAGAAAAAGTCAACAAATCTAAAAAGGAAGGAGAGGCCCACAAAAAATGTCTCGATTGGAGCAGGAGAGAAGAGAATGGATAGCAATAGAAGGGTAAATCAATGTAGGGACATTCGTAGGCAAATGTTTCGCAATAGGGTAGTTTTAAATTTGCTAAAAAATGATAAGAAAAGTAAACTGAGAGCTGCTTTTTACAAGAAAAAGAAAAGTGTAGAAAAGATTGTTGATCAGGCTTTTGAAGTTAAGAAAAAATTATTTATTTTAATAATCAATAGAATTAGGATACTTAATAAGGCAATTGATGTTTTCAAATCGAACAGTAGATGGAAAAGAATTATTAATCGGAGTAATTTTGTGAAGTATTTTCTGGGGAATGGATGCATAGTTCAAGTTCTGAGCCGTTTTTCAATGAGGAGAGTTACTTTCAGGAAAATGATTTGGTGCATGCAGTTGACACCAGTGGTCGAGCATATGAGGTGAAAGATGGTTGTGTGATGGAAAAAGAGAAACTTGTATCTAGAGATGCAGAAGAGGTGTTAGCTGATGAAGTTTTAGGGAGACGTACTAAGGGTCCAGTGTACACATGGAAGTGCAGTAGTATTTGTAGTGTGCGACAGGATTCAATCGATTTGCTTCGAAATTTCTTACGTACATATAGTAAGAAAAGTCTCAAACAAAAAATGAAGATCTTGCAAGAGTTAGATCCTTGCAGAGTGAGAGAAAGCACAGGTTTGCATGGGCATTCGCTAGCTTGTCTTTCTAGAAAAGTATGTCTTAGTGTTTTTCATCATTTTAGGATGTTAGCAGTGCATCTTAATAAGGTGAGGAAATTAGTGAGAAAGTTGTATTATGCAAAAAGTCCAGCACTTAAGCTTAAACAGTTAAACAGTGCTCTTTTGCATGGATCTGAAGTGGATATGAAGACTATTTGTGAAGAAATTGAGTTTTGTTATTTTGGGAACAAAGAGGACAGTGTAGAAATAGATATAGTAATGGATGGTAATGTGGAAGATAATGGACAGATTTCAAGTATAGAAAAGGTTGACGAGGAAATTACCAAGTTTAAGGTGGAATCAAGTGAAAGGCCTAATTTAACTTGTGTGTGTTGTCGATGGACTCATTATAAGATTCAGACTAGGATAGTTGATTTATATGCAAAAAGTGAATTGGAAAATAATAGTGAATGGAAGGATTTTGTAAGTTATTTGTTGGTGGAGAATTCTTTTGATTTGAGTTTTGATCAGCATATTTGTAATTATTGTTTAAAAAAATTAAATGAAAATAGAATGCCTGCTAGAGCAGTTCATAATAATCTTCAATTGATAGATATTCTTCTGAATTGATGGATCTAAATACTTATGAATCTATTTTGATTCAATGTGTCCATCCTTTTCAGGCTATTGTACGCATGGAGCCTAAGACAGGGAAATTGCCTCCATCAGATTTACAGAGAGGATTAAAGGGAAGAGTTGTTTATTTGCCTCTAGATGTAAAGAAAAATATTGATACAATTGGTGTAGAAAGAGTAGAAGAGGATCCTCTAGTTATTCTAGTTAATGGGGTTCCGACAAAGAGTAAGAAAATCTGGCAAGATTTAGTGGATGTTAGAAAAGTCAAAAAGGCAACGTTGTATTTGGTCAAAAACAATGAGTACTACAAAGATGTAAGTGTTGGAGCAGAGGAAACAGCTACAGAAGAAGACAGTGATTGTTCAGTTGGTCAAATTGAAAAAGTTGATGTGTCTAGAAGTGAAGAAATATATGAACATTATACTGTTCATCCTTTGCATTCCAAAGAAGTAATGGGAAATGCAATTGACTTGTTTCAAATGAAAGCAGCAAAAGGAAGTCCCATTAGTGTATGGGAAGAAAGTTTGGAAGCTCGTTGTTTTCCACAATTATTTCCAACAGGTCGTGGTGGACGATATGATGATCGACCAGTTCAAATTCCTGCAGCTGAATACCGGACTCTAAGATTATATGCTGAAGATCCAAGGATTCGTCAATGCATTCCATATTTGTTTCATCTACTGTTTGAAAGTGATTTGTCTGGGCTTTCTTATGCAGTTAATCATATACTAAAAAGTGGAGCTCATTTGCAAAATGTTTCTGCAAGGGACTTTATGGAGAAAGTTAATCTGCAAGATAGTATTTTGGCATCTCAGCTAATCAATCTCATGGCATGCCAACGTGGAACCAATGAGTATTGGTTCCGTCGTCATGGAGAATTGAAATGTATGCTAAGAAACCTAGGAACTCCTACATGGTTCCTCACTCTTAGCTGTGCTGAGTATGCATGGGATGACTTACTTGAATTTCTACGAGAGGCAAATGGAAACATACCAAATATAGAATTAAAAACACCTGGAGAACTGTGTTCTTTGGATCCAGGGAATGTTTGCAGATATTTTAATCATAGATTTGAAGCTATGATGTCTTTTATTTCCAACAAAAAAAATCCTCCCCTTGGAGAGGTTTTGGATTTCTTTTGGAGGAAGGAATATCAAGCGAGAGGTGCTCCTCATATACATATGTTGTTGTGTATTAAAGATGCACCCAAATTTGGATCAGATTCAGATGAAACAGTGATGAGTTTCATTGAAGAGTATTCAACATGTGCTGTTCCAAAATCTACTGTAGAAAACAGTTTAAGGCAACAAGTTTTACGTTTTCAATCTCATCATTGTGGAAAGTACTGTCATCGAAAATTTAAAAACAAGGAAAAGTACTACACGAAATGTCGTTTTGCATTTCCACGACCAGTGATTTCTAAGGGAAGAGTAAATATTTTGATGTCATCTCTACGACATACTGTGACGAGGAAATCTCCCAAAAATACATACAATTTGAAAAGAAATGAAGAATCTAAGTACATCACTGATTACAACCCAGTGATTTTGTTCATGTGGAATGCTAACATGGATATTCAGTTCGTTGCTGACAACTCTATTGCTGTGGCTCGATATGTGACATCTTACATCACCAAAAAAGAAAAGACAGAACTGAAGGAAATGTGGGAGGACATTTCACATGAAAAGAGTCTAAGCAAGAAATTATACAGTTTCAGTCTGAAGATGTTGTCGCATCGAGAAATTGGAGCATATGAATTTTCTGATCGGTTATCATCAGCAAGTCTCTATGTCAAATCAAGAACAATCATTTGGGTGAGTCTAGGTCTTGCTGCAACACGAAACCGAGTTTTGAAATCTATACAAGAAATTGAATATTTGGCGGAGAAAGAACCAAACAGTACAGATATTTTGAAGACAAATATGTTGGATACATACCATCCAAATAGAAGTACTCCCCTTGAGAGCACTTGTTTGTATGAAGTTCTGCAAAACTACAGTTATAAGAGGAACATCACAGAAGATATCAATAATGGAAAATATGCAGTCATTGGCTATGAAGGATGTCTAGTGAAGCAGAAAAAAGGCCATTTGATTAATCATCGAAAATTGGGTTGTGAAGCTCCAGACAAAAGAGAATTTTACTATTTAGCTCTTTTGCAACTCTTTAAGCCATGGCGTACAGAAGAGGAACTACTTGGAGATTTTCTCTGTTATGAAGACTCTTTTAATGCAACTAAGGATACCAAAGAATGTCCTATTTTTCTAAATTATCTGCAAATGTTGAATGAAGAAATGGAGCAAGAAACCACAATTGCTGAAGAGATAGCTAGAGACAGTTCTCAAGATAGTCAGAGTTCTACTTCATTGTGTCAAGATCCACTAGGAGGACCTATTATCCAAAATGAAGCTGCCACTGCCATGGATGAGGTGGAAAGAGCTATGGAACAAGCTCAAGAAGATGGAGTTAACTTAGAAGATTTGGTAAAGCAACTAAACGTTGAGCAGAAAAAGATATATGATAAAGTCACAGAGCAGATTGAACATGGATTCAGACATGAGAAAAAAGAGTGCTCATGTACATCATTTGACCCTGTCCAACTGTACGTAAGTGGAGAAGCAGGGACAGGAAAAAGTTTTCTAATTAAAGCCATTGCAAGTTATCTGCAGAAAAGGACTGATTCACCGCTGTCTTGTGTTGTAACTGCTCCAACTGGTCTGGCTGCACATAATGTTAAAGGGATTACTCTACATCGTTTACTGATGCTGCCAGTTGAGCATGATAATAAATTGCATTACAACAAGTTACCTGGAGATGCTTGTTCTGAAGTTTCAAGAGTCTTGAAGAAAATGAAACTTCTTATCATTGATGAAGTAAGCATGGTCTCAAATCTAATGCTTGCTTTTGTGCATTTGAGAATGCAAGAAATTCTTAGAACAGAGTATGATGTGTTATTTGGAGGAAAACACATTATTGTTTTTGGAGATCTATTGCAGTTGACTCCAGTAAAAGGACAACCAGTGTTTAAAATGCTTACACTTGCAGCCTATCACTGATAGTTTAAAAAAAGTGGAGATTAGGCTCACCTTGCTAGAAACTTCTCTTACCACTCTGAATACCCTAGTAAGTAAGCAGACTAAGTTAGTGGAAACTCATTCCTTGGGTGGGGAATCTTCCAAAGTAATTAATGCCAAAAAAGACCCCCCCAGAAGTATTCCGCCTGCCGTCCCTCTGCAACCCCTTATGGCTGTTAAACTCCAAGAACGGCACAATAACCCAAGCAATAGACATACTGATCCGGTGGTCCCAGTCTCATATACTCCACAAATAGAATCCTCTGGAACACATCCAGATCAGGGTAACGCCCCTTCAACCATGCCCAATTGCCCAACCCCCAGACCACGGAGGCCAGATCTCCCACCCGAGGCTAATAGCCTGATGGTGGTCCTAGCTGGTGCCCCTCATTTAAGATCTGGAGAATACGAGGACTACCAATCCCTTAAGAAAAAGGTAATAAAATGGCTTAACTGGAACCGACCCTTACCACCTCACTTTAATAATGAGATTATTATGGTGAGAAGGGTTCCATGGCTAGGGAAGACCAGGAAAACCATAGTGGGGGACTGTATCATGGTAACCTTTAAAGATCCGGGCACGGTGCGACACATCTGTGGAGGGATGAATCGATCCCTTGATTCCACAATACAGACCCTCCCAGTATCCTTTTTCTTTCCTCCAAATCCCAGGCACCAGGCCCCAACACACGATGGCTGGACAAGGGTGAACTATAGACGTAATCATAAAGGCTTCGACCAACGTCCGCACCTCCATCCCCCGGACACACCATTTTGTGATTTCAACCGTTTTAACTGTTTGAATGGGTTGGAGGGAGTCGACTGACTCACCGACAGTAAATCTGCGGCAGGGATATTGGGCTCTTGTGCCCCCTTGGAGCTCTCCAATGTGCCCCCAGGTGCTATTTCAGGTCCATGGAATGATACACCCGCCTCAGATCACGGCCAAATTGAACTTTCACACCCAGCCACTGAGGCAGTGGATCCTGCTGAGCGGATAACAAGGGCACCCTCTCATGAGGGTGCGGGGGAGCAGGGACCCTTGGAGCCACACATTCTCTCTGCTGCCATAGCCGCTGGCCCCATAATGCAAATGGACCATGGACTTGCCTCTTGTACCCCCCACGCCACGTCATCTTCCACCTCCAAACAAGTGAGGATAATCTCCTGGAACATCGCGGGACTAGTAAATAAATTGGAAGAACCGACCTGGGGAAAGTACATAGAAAATGGTGACATTTGCATGTTCCAGGAAACCTGGGCCAGAGAGGACTTCGAGTATCAAGGCTACGCATCCTTTTTTATTCCAGCCAGATGGGAAGGCAAAGGCCGACCATCAGGGGGTCTTGCGACATGGGTTGCGGCTCATTTGGGCTGTGTGGCAACACGGCTCCCGTGTAGCTCGGACGATATCCTTGTGGTTTCTTTAACCTGGCCAAACAAAGTCAACCTCCTGTTGATCAACATTTATTCTAGGCCAATGGGAAGGGCAAAAGAATCACCGACTTTTAATGAACTTTCGAACTTTTTACTGGAACTGTCGAGTGATTCATACTATGTGGTGGGTGGGGATTTTAACTCCCACTTTGAGCCACTCCCAGGCCTGCAGGAAGGGTTCTTATCAGAGGAAGAAGAGAGGTGGGCAGTACCTGGGGTGGACGCGCCATCCCCAAAAGTTTGGACCCCCCTAGCGCTGCAAATCACTGCCCTCACATTAAGGCATGGACTTAGAGCGTGTAATGGGCGAACTAACTCCGATACACCAGGCAAATATACTTATAATCGCAAGGGAAGGGAGTCACACTTGGATTATATCCTGGTACAACTATCGAGGTGGTCAACAGTACAGGATTTTAGGGTAGTGGACAGGATGGACAGTGACCATAACGCCCTCGAGTTAGATCTCGTCCACCCAGCACCCCAGGGCCTAGAGACCCATGAGGTAGGGAATTATCCCACACTCCTGATAAACAACAGTAGGAGGAAAATTAGGTGGGAGCATATGGTCACAAACAAGGACAAACTCCCACTGCTCTATGCCGAGATTGCCCCCATCCTAGAAACTGTAGGAGATCTTGATAGCATGGCAAACAAGATAGATATCAGGAGTAAATTGTTTGATGCCCACAAAGAACTAATAAAAGTAGCGGCACCCCATTTTACACGCAAAGTACAAAAACTAAAAGCGAGGCCCCGTGGGAAAACGAGATGGTATAACTCAGCCTGCAGGCGGGCCAAAACAGAACTTCTGGGAGCAATCAGGGAGGGCAAAGGAGGTGAAAGTCTTAAGCAATGTAGACAAACCTATAAAAAGCTTCTCGCACAGGCCAGAATAGAATGGGAGGAAAGCCAGTGGGAGGAGCTTACAAAGGCCCTAGCCGTACAAGACCAACGCCTGTTCTGGAGAATGGTGAATGGGGGATCTGGGAGTCTAAACTCGGCAGTGGCGCCTAATATAGCCCCTGGAGTATGGCAGGTCCACTTCCAGTCGCTATATAGCGCCGAGCCCGGAGAGACCTCCGTACCACTTGAACTAGGGAGTAAGGGCTTGCAGGTGGAGCAGGTAACACTTAGTGAGGTTACAGCTGCTATCTCAGGCCTGGCTTCGGGGAAGGCCCCTGGCCTGGATGGGCTACCGGGGGATTTGTATAAACAGGAGAATACTGTCTGGGCGCCCTACCTTGCAGCCCTTTTTAATGGCGTCCTCAGTGGGATGGAAATACCCAGTACTTGGCTGGGGGCTGAGGTGGTCCCTATCTTCAAGAAGGGATCCCCCCTGCTCCCAGCCAACTACAGGCCGATTAGCCTGATAGATGTAGCACAGAAGCTGTTCGGTAGGGTTCTCCTGAACAGGCTGCAGGAATGGATTGAGGAGGTGGGTGCCCTCAGTCCATATCAGGCAGGCTTTAGGAAAGGGGTATCGACTGTGGACCAGGTCTTCAGATTGAACCTGATCTGCTGGAGGACAGTGAGGTTCGAGGGCGGCAGTCTGTACACGATTTTTGTGGACTTAAAAGCCGCCTTCGACCTCGTGCCAAGGGGGAAACTCTGGGTCATCTTAGCAGGGATGGGCGTCCCACCAGACATTTTATTGACCTTACAGAGGCTGCACCATAACAATTATGCCCAGGTGAGGTGTGGGAGGTCGGGGGAGCTGACAGATAGATTTCCCGTTGGCAGAGGGGTAAGACAGGGCTGTGTGCTGGCGCCGACCCTGTTCTGCCTCTTCGTCAACGGGATATTCGCTCACTTAAACGCCACCGACTATACGGATGCCCCCAAACTGAATGGCAACAGCGTGCCCGCAATAATGTTTGCGGATGACACGCTGTTGGTATCCAAGACACCTATGGGCATTCAAAAGATACTTGATGCCTTTGTGGCCTTCTGCCAGGATAGGGGGCTCGAAATCAACGCCACAAAGACCAAATATATGGTGTTGAATCCAAGCCCCAAACAGCGCCCGAACCCCTTGTTAGGATCAACGAGACTAGAAAGAGTTGCCACGTTCGAATATCTCGGCGTGACACTCAATGAAAATATGACCTGGGAGACCCATCAAACTAGGGCTAACCTAAAACTAGTGCAAATCACTGGGGGCATCATACGAATGATGACCGGTTCGACCTACCGCCCATTGGGGGCCCTAATCCAGATATATAAGGCACAGGCAAGGGGGGCGATCTTATACGGGGCAGAATTGTGGGGCCACATTCCCTGTCGGAATTTGTCTCGTACAGAAAATAGGTTTTTACGTCAAATTACCGCTCTCCCCCCTAGCACCCCGCTCCTTCCTTTGAGGCTTGACTTAGGGCTACGGCCACTTGTCGACGAGATAAGTCTGAGACCCATTGCCTTCTGGCGCAGGCTATGGAGCGGTGACGATCTCGTCGACTATAGGGAGGAATTGGTCGAACTACTAAAACACCCCAAGGCGCTCAGTATTCCCTGGGTCCAAAACATCCACCTAGTTTGCACAGACATGGGGCTCCCCGAGCTGTGGACAGACCCAGCTACCACAGCACCAAGAATCCCGAAGAGAGTACTTGCTAAGTTGTTCCATGAGCACAAAAGGGCCGGGGTTATAGCTACCCAGACAGAGGGGTCCCTCTCCTCCTTATTCTTGCAAACTACGGATCTTTACATATTTGAGAAAGCCCTTGATCCTGTATACCCCATATTCACCAGGAAGGTATTTCTCCAGTGGAGGTACGGTACTCTGCCTTTACGGTCCTTTACTAGTACCTGGGCGCAAACCCCTTCGACTAAATTCTGTCCTCTTTGCGTTGACAAAGAGGAAAATGACCTGCACGTGATTTTTTTCTGCCCAGCATACAAGACAGCTAGAAAGTATTGGCTGCTGCCACTGATCAAGAATTTGGGTGGCAGGGAATTTGCACCGATGTATAGGATTTTAAAAAGTGATGTTTCCGGCCCAATTGTCTTTGCACTTTCCAAATTCTTAACGAATGTCTGGCACACGCGTAGTCGTCTTATAAAAAATGCTGGGTAAACTGAAGAACCCCTTTCTTTTAACAAATCACCTGTAAAGTCTGGCTTTTATTGTATAGTATGCATTGATGTTTTATAACTGTGATAGATTTATCTCATTTTATGTATGTGTATCTTTTATGACCAAATGGTCGAAATAAAGACTAAATAAATAAAAATATATGCTTACACATGAAGATACCAGGAAGTCCCTTGGAAGCATTGGAAACGTTAATATATGGTTAAATTTTAAATATGCTGAACTGCTTCAAAATATGCGACAGGCAAAGGATGAAGATTATAAAAATATTCTACAAGATGTACGAATTGGAAAAGTAAGCGAGCTTGGGAAAAAAGCTTTACATGATCGATTAATTTCAAATTTGTATCCAAATGAAAACATTCTTCCAGAGAATATTTATAAAAAAATGACTGAGAAGAAATCTGGGATATGTTTGATGCCAACTCTGCAAGAATGTTCCATCTTCAACAACAAAATGTTAGAGTTAGAAAATAGATAAAATAGAGCACATGGGTGCAACAATTGTTTTGTCTGAAAATTTGAAAACGAAATTGGATTCATTAGAGAAAAGTATTTCTAAAACAGCTGGTTTTGAAAAGACTCTGAATGTGTGTTTAAATTGTCGTATCATTTTGAGAAGGAATTTAAATGTTGAAAGAGGTCTGGTAAATGGAGCAATGGGTTGTGTTGCTGATTTTGTGAATTACAGAAATAGAGATGGAATTGCATTTTTAAAAATAAAATTTGATGGCATTGAACAAGTACAACAAATAAGTCGTGGTTCTGCTAGATTTTTACTTGTAAAAGACTTATATGTTCGCCGAAAACAGTTTCCTGTTTGTTTGGCATATGCAGTAACAATTCATAAATCTCAAGGTTTAAGTGTAGATAATGCTTTGGTGAACATTGGAAGATCTGTGTTTAAAGAGGGTATGGCATATGTGGCATTATCCTGAGTCAGACTTTATCAGGATTGTACTTGATTGAGTGTGATGAGACAAAAATGTGTGCAGATCTAGATTGTGTTAAAGAATACAATAGGTTAAGAAGAGAATATGCTCCACATTTGCCTCTATATCCTCTGTTTGAAAAACGTGTGGTAGGCCGAAAAAGAAGAAATGAGGATAATTGCAGTGAGGTAGTTGCAAAAAGACAAAAAGTAGAGAAAACTGTAATTGAAAACAGGAAGAAAAAGAATTGTGAAGAAAATGTTGTTTGATTTCAGTTTGAAAATAGTTCTGGTGTCAACTGCTATGCTAATGTAGTGGTTAATGTTGTTTTTTTCTTAAAAGTTTACAAGAACAGATTGTTGAAAATCGGGATCAAAGATTGTGTGGTTTATTGAATTCTGTGTTTGAGAAATGTAGCAGTGATACAGCAGAAATAGAAAGTGTAACAGAAATTCGAAATATTTTAGATATGTGTTCTGGTCAAGATAAATTTTCACAGAACATTCAGCAGGATTGTCAGGAATTTTTAATGTATATGTTTGGTGTTTTGGAAGATGAAGGTGTAGATGTAGATAATCTTTTCAGCCTTTCTTATCAATGGCAGCATGACTGCCACAATTGTAGTTTATCAAGTACTACTAGAATAGACACTGAAAGATTTATATATTTGACTTTACCTGACTGTAAATCAGTGTCATTTAAAAATCTAGTTAAAGCAGCAGATCATAATATGGTGTGTACCCAATGTAACTGTACAATGCTGTCCACATTATTTATACAAAGTTATGGGCAGTATATCATTTTAGTTTTCCAACGATATAGACCTGATGGAACTAAATTGACAACTTCTATTAAAAATGTTGTGGCTTCTCAGTTATCAATTTCAGGAAGAACCTTTACAACTGAAGCTATTATTTATCATGACGGTTCTTCGACAACATCAGGACATTATACATGCTACTTAAAATCTGAAAAAGGATGGAGTTACTGCAATGATTCTCATTTAACTTATAAACAATGTTTGCCTTATGACTCTACAAATTCTTATCTAGTGTTTTTAAAACCAAAGTTTTAGTAAAGGGAATTGGCCTTTGAAGTCGGGAATAGATACTAAAAGTTAGTTAGTTAGTTAGTTGATCTAATATTTTAAATTATTTATCTCATGTAGATACTTTAAGTGGATCTCAAAGTAAAAAATACTGATATATCTGACACAAATTGGCCGTGAGGAAAGTGTAAAGTATGATGTTCTTAGATCATTTTTCATAGGAAGTCGATGAAATGGAAGTTATAGAGCACAGCAGACTTTTTTTCCACCAAAAGGACCTTCACTATCTTCTATTTGGCCTCACGGAAAAGTAAGTGAATCAAAGATTAGTGTACATATATGAGATGTATGTTTGAATGTTTTTTTTTAAACACAATCTTTTAGATTGCGTTTTTTTCCCCGCTGTTAAATGATGAAGACTTTGAACTCACTAATTTAAGTGAAATTCAATATATTCTGAGAACAGCACAAATAAATAATGTAACATATTGTAGAAGTTATTGTGTAGTTTGCATTGTGTAATTTATTTTGTGTTCACATTGTCTCACACTCATTTTCCTTTTTCACCCTTATTTACCTCTCTTTACTAATTTACACTCTTTTTTCATCGCTGTTTCTTTACTGCACTTCATTCACAACTTCTCAATCTAATTGGAAATGTCTGCATTTCTCTCTTCCTTCCACCACTTTTTATCTTTTTCATATTCTCTCAGTACCACTGCTTTAGTTTTCTTACCCTCTCTTTCTTTTTCTCCTTTTTTTTCTTTTGCACTCATTGTACTGTAGTTCACTCAGTCCGTCCTTTTGTTTTTCTGTGTACTTACTCTCTCACTCCTGTTTTATCCATCGTTCTATAATAACCTCATTCCTTTCATCCCTTCACTCTGTGACTTCACTTCACTCACTCTCAGTCATCTTCTATTCCTCTTTTTTATTAATAGTTTCTCATTCAGACTCCTCTCCTTTTCACTCATTTTCCTTTTACTTTCTTATCTTTACTGATTTTGTTTTGATATCTTACATTCTTTTAGTATCTTACTTACCTTTAGGAATTTGTTCTCTTTCTATTCCTTTTTCCTTCTTTTTTCTCAAACTACATTACTTTCTTTCTGTTTTTGTATCCTTCACTATTGCTTCATTTCTTAGTAAACATTTGTAGATTTTTAAACCTCATGAACTGTTTCTTCTATTTTATTATATATTTTTAAGTAATTATAACGTGTTTTTTCTTTTATCTTTCACAGATACAAGTTTTCATTAATTATATGGTAAGTGCGTTTAAAAAATGTTTTTTGTTATCACCTTTTGTTTTATTTTCACTATTTTTTTCTCACCCTACCTTAACCCTGTTTCTTTACTTTGCTTTCCTCACTTATTCTTATCCTCCATGTTTACTTCCTACCACATTCAACTTCTTTCAGTACCTCTGCTTATCCACACTCCTTCACTTACCTTTTTTACTGGTTCACTTAGTTCCTTTGTGACACTCTTCTTTTACTCTCTCTCTTCTTTCTCTCTGTTACTCCCCATGTCTTACCCTTATTCACTTATATATACCCTCTTTCACTCCTCTTTACTTACACTCACTGCTATTTTCTTTCCCTCCGTCACCGATGTTCCTTTTCTCTGGTTCCGTCACTATCTGTCATTCCCCATACTTAACTGTCCTTCCTTTTACTTTCATCATCCATTCACATTCTCCCAGAACCTCTGCTTTACTCTTCCTCCTATTTCTTCTCTTCTTTTGCTCCCTTATTCTTTTTCTTTTTCTCAGTTACTTCCTCTTACACTTTTTCTCTGTCTTACTATCTATTACACAGTCCCTCTGTGTTCCTCGCTCTAGCTCTCTTTCTCTTAACACCACTCTCTCTGTCCCCATTCCTTTTAGCATCATACTTTTTTTTTCTTTTTTTTTTGTTGGTGCGCTGACGGGACGCGCACTTGTAAGCGCACCGGGAGCGCTCCTGAGACAAAAATATATTTTTTTAAACTATTTCAAAACAAAAACTAATATTATAATATACATTATAGTGTTCATTTTTATAAAAACATACCTTTCTCAGCTATAGACATTTTTGAAAAAATAAGCTTAGAAATTTACTAAAAAGTACATAGGTATGAAGCCCTATAAAAAGTTAAAAATTAGCATTAAACAAACCTATGAAATTCACTGATAAAAAACAGAGGTTTCACACCAGTAATAGTTAGGAATTAGCATTTAAAAAACCTTTGAAATTCACTGAATGCACTGCTGATGACATCACATATTACATCACTCATGACATGGTCAGTGACATCACTCATGACATCACTGATGACACCATCCTTGTGACACAGTGACAGACCTCCTCTCACTGTAAAGTAACCTTTGAAACACATATTCAAAAATAGAAACTAAAATTTTCAAAAAAGTGGATATAGCCATACCAGTTACAACAACCAATTCAGTAATTTCACCATCTATATACAAATTCACATATTCACCAACAGTTTTATATATTCACTCATACATATACTCACTCATCATATGTAGTGATACCCCTATTCATCCTGTTACACACCGACAGTCATCAAAACGTTACTCACACATATACTCACACATGCAAATAAACTAATAAACATCCATTTATTTGCATATACAGATTTACACACACTACCACCTTACTTCTAAGGAAACTTACACATATGTACTCTCTTAAACAATCACTTATAGAAACACATACTTATTTAAACAGGAACTCTTACAATCTCTCACTTTCACATATACTGACTTATATAAATCAATACTCACATATACTAGATTAAAATATATCTTGTTTCTGATAAACACACCAGTGAGACAGGCATTCAATCACTAACACACACATATGCACACTCATCCACTCATACAGTCCTGCACATATGCAGTTTTCAAAAAACATACAAACAGTGAGTCAGTCATTGATACATCTATGTGCTAAGTAACACCCCCACCAAACTATACAGACACTCATACTGATACTTAAAAACATATAATAACCCATATACACACACATGTAGCTACTCATCAACCCATACAGCCACTTATACACAAAGTGAAACACTGATACATATATTTAAATATTTAAATAATACTCGCTAATATATGTATTCACTAAGATACACTTAATAAGCCAGTTAACCAATCAATTTTTTTAAAAATACATTAATTAAGACAATAATTTAAACATTTATTATTCCATCGACCTTTACATATACATATATAAAACATATTTATTTATCTGAAAGACACACATTCACAAGGATGGTGTCATCAGTGATGTCATGAGTGATGTCACTGACCATGTCATGAGTGATGTAATATGTGATGTCATCAGCAGTGCATTGCACGCGCAAGTTATAGTGAGTCCGACTAACTATAACGTGGGAATTTCAATGGTTTTATGTCAGTAAAATTTCCAGCTAACTATAACTGGTGTGAAACCTCTGTTTTTTTCAGTGAATTTAATAGGTTTTTTAAATGCTAATTCCTAACTATAACTGGTGTGAAACCTCTGGTTTTTTCAGTGAATATATATATATATATATATATATATATATATATATATATATATATATATATATATATATATATATATATATATATATATATATATATATATATATATATATATATATATATATTCACTGAAAAAACCATAGGTTATAGACCATATATAGTTAGGAATTCGCATTTACAAAACCTTATTTTACTCACACAAAACCATTGAAATTCCATATATAGTTAGTTGCACTAACTATATATCGCGCACCCGCAATCCACTGCTGATGATGTCACATATTACATCATTCATGACATGGTCAGTGACATCACTGATGACATCACTGATGACATCTCAAATGACATCACTGATGACATCACTGATGACAACATCCAGTGACTGTATGTTTCTGTAAAGCTAAAATATGTCTTACATATTGAAGAATGAGTGGATGTATAAGTGTCTGGATGAAGAATTTAGTAGGTGCATGACTGACTGTATGAGTGAGTGATTAAATGTGTCTCACTGAGTGCATGGGTTAGTGACTAAACTGTCTTAATTTGGGCATCATTATGTCTGTTGTTCTGTAAACTGTTGCATGTGTTGATAAGTAGCTATATGAGTAACTATATGGGTTATTAATTGGTTGCCCAAGTATTTGTATGGGAGACTGAGTGTGTGTGTGGGTGGCTGGGAGGTGTATGACTCTGTGCATAGATGTGTGAGCAGTTGATTCACTAGATGTATGGTTTTAAAAGTGCATGTGGAAACAGCTGTATGGGCGGTTGACTGTGTGCATGAGTGTATTGGTGAGTGAATGGATATCTCAGTGCTACATGTCAAAGTAAGTACATATGTAAAACACAGTACATGTGAGAGTTGACATATATAAATAACTGTGCATAAGAGCCAGTGAATGTGTGAGTGGCTGTATGGATCATTGTGAACTTGTATCAGGGATTGTATAAGAGAGTAAATATGTGTTAGTATATGTTTGAATAAGTAAAGTTTGTATAACTGTATAGTTGAGGAAATGGAGGTGTGATTGATTCTTTGCATGACTGACTAGGTGTGTGAGTAACTCCATGGATGAGTGACAGTCTGTGAGTGTCTGTTTACACTGATTGTATCTAAGGTTATATTGGAGTCTGAAGAGGTTCATCGTATTATCACATGAATGATATCATCAGTGATGTGATCAGTAATGTCAAATGAGATGTCATCAGTGATGTCATCAGTGATGTCATTTGAGATGTCATCAGTGATGTCATTTGAGATGTCATCAGTGATGTCATCAGTGATGTCACTGACCATGTCATGAATGATGTAATATGAGACATCATCAGCAGTGGATTGCGGGTGCGCGATATATAGTTAGTGCAACTAACTATATATGGAATTTCAATGGTTTTGTGTGAGTAAAATAAGGTTTTGTAAATGCGAATTCCTAACTATATATGGTCTATAACCTATGGTTTTTTCAGTGAATTTTCAAGGTTTTGTAAATGCTAATTCCTAACTATATATGGTCTATAGCCTATGGTTTTTTCAGTGAATATATATATATACATACATATATAAACATATATCATCTGTATATCTATATAAATACAAACATAAATGCATGCATACATATACTTATATGCATACAGATGCATGTTATTTACATGAAAGTTGAAAAAACACTAATAAAAGCAAAGCTAAAAAGCCACCTCATTACAAACAGAATGGCTTTAACTTAAACGAGGGCGAGATCTATTGCATTTTCAATGCTTGTTTACTTTGGTTCCATCAAGAAGGCATTCAGATGTGTCACACATTTGCCATAAATTCTGAATGTTAGCACTCTAGTTGCACATTAGATCACTGTAGTAAAGCTACTGCTCACCAGGGACGTCTGCTGCTGGTATTCAAAGTGCATGTTTTAGTCTGCATGTCAGAATTTTTTTAATGAAATAGAAGAGGATTTGAGAAGTCACTCAAAATGATCCCTAATTTTTCTTTCTGAAGCACTAATCATACTTTCTATGGCAAAATTAACCCCCTCATGTTGTTCCTTTTTAAATTGAGTGTTTTCAGACTTACCACTTCATTCCAATCAAGATGGCTTCTGGTGTGCCATACCTTTGTCATAAGTAAGACTGTTAGCGCTCTAGTTGTTCTTTAGAACACTCTGGGACATTCTGTCATTGGGCTATACTTGGGGTACATCTGGGTGATATTTGGGCTACATTTAGGCTCTTTTGTCTCTGGTGGCCATCTTGGGAGACTGTATGTCAGAATTTTTTAATGAAATTGAAGAGGGTTTGAGAAGTCACTCAAAATGTGCCCTAATTTTTCTTTCTGCAGCACTAATCATAATTCATATGGCAAAATATACCCCCTCATTTTGTTCCTTTTTAAATTAAATGTTTTAAGAGTTACCACTTTATTCCAATCAAGATGGCTTCAGGTGTGCCATACCTTTGTAATAAGTAGGACTGTTAGCGCTCTAGTTGTTCTTTAGAACACTCTGGGACATTCTGTCATTGGGCTATACTTGGGCTACATCTGGGTGATATTTGGGCTACATTTGGGCTCTTTTGTCTCTGGTGGCCATTTTGGGAGACTGCATGTCAGAATTGTTTAATGAAATAGAAGAGGATTTGAAAAGTCACTCAAAATGTGCCCTAATTGTTCTTTCTGCAGCACTAATAATACCTTCTATTGCATAATATACCCCCTCATTTTGTTCCTTTTTAAATTAAATGTTTTAGGAGTTACCACTTTATTCCCATCACAATGGCTCCAGGTGTGCTATACCTTTGTAATAAGTAGGACTGTTAGCGCTCTAGTTGTTCTTTAGAACACTCTGGGACATTCTGTCATTGGGCTATACTTGGGCTACATCTGGGTGATATTTGGGCTACATTTGGGCTCTTTTGTCTCTGGTGGCCATTTTGGGAGACTGCATGTCAGAATGTTTTAATGAAATAGAAAAGGATTTGAGAAGTCACTCAAAATGTGCCCTAATTTTTCATTCTGCAGCACTAATCATACTTTCTATGGCAAAATATACCCCCTCATGTTGTTTCTTTTTAAATTAAATGTTTTAAGAGTTACCACTTTATTCCAATCAAGATGGCTTCAGGTGTGCCATACCTTTGTAATAAGTAGGACTGTTAGCGCTCTAGTTGTTCTTTAGAACACTCTGGGACATTCTGTCATTGGGCTATACTTGGGCTACATCTGGGTGATATTTGGGCTACATTTGGGCTCTTTTATCTCTGGTGGCCATTTTGGGAGACTGCATGTCAGAATGTTTTAATGAAATAGAAAAGGATTTGAGAAGTCACTCAAAATGTGCCCTAATTTTTCATTCTGCAGCACTAATCATACTTTCTATGGCAAAATATACCCCCTCATGTTGTTTCTTTTTAAATTAAATGTTTTAAGAGTTACCACTTTATTCCAATCAAGATGGCTTCAGGTGTGCCATACCTTTGTAATAAGTAGGACTGTTAGCGCTCTAGTTGTTCTTTAGAACACTCTGGGACATTCTGTCATTGGGCTATACTTGGGCTACATCTGGGTGATATTTGGGCTACATTTGGGCTCTTTTGTCTCTGGTGGCCATTTTGGGAGACTGCATGTCAGAATTGTTTAATGAAATAGAAGAGGATTTGAAAAGTCACTCAAAATGTGCCCTAATTGTTCTTTCTGCAGCACTAATAATACCTTCTATTGCATAATATACCCCCTCATTTTGTTCCTTTTTAAATTAAATGTTTTAGGAGTTACCACTTTATTCCCATCACAATGGCTCCAGGTGTGCTATACCTTTGTAATAAGTAGGACTGTTAGCGCTCTAGTTGTTCTTTAGAACACTCTGGGACATTCTGTCATTGGGCTATACTTGGGCTACATCTGGGTGATATTTGGGCTACATTTGGGCTCTTTTGTCTCTGGTGGCCATTTTGGGAGACTGCATGTCAGAATGTTTTAATGAAATAGAAAAGGATTTGAGAAGTCACTCAAAATGTGCCCTAATTTTTCATTCTGCAGCACTAATCATACTTTCTATGGCAAAATATACCCCCTCATGTTGTTTCTTTTTAAATTAAATGTTTTAAGAGTTACCACTTTATTCCAATCAAGATGGCTTCAGGTGTGCCATACCTTTGTAATAAGTAGGACTGTTAGCGCTCTAGTTGTTCTTTAGAACACTCTGGGACATTCTGTCATTGGGCTATACTTGGGCTACATCTGGGTGATATTTGGGCTACATTTGGGCTCTTTTATCTCTGGTGGCCATTTTGGGAGACTGCATGTCAGAATGTTTTAATGAAATAGAAAAGGATTTGAGAAGTCACTCAAAATGTGCCCTAATTTTTCATTCTGCAGCACTAATCATACTTTCTATGGCAAAATATACCCCCTCATGTTGTTTCTTTTTAAATTAAATGTTTTAAGAGTTACCACTTTATTCCAATCAAGATGGCTTCAGGTGTGCCATACCTTTGTAATAAGTAGGACTGTTAGCGCTCTAGTTGTTCTTTAGAACACTCTGGGACATTCTGTCATTGGGCTATACTTGGGCTACATCTGGGTGATATTTGGGCTACATTTGGGCTCTTTTGTCTCTGGTGGCCATTTTGGGAGACTGCATGTCAGAATGTTTTAATGAAATAGAAAAGGATTTGAGAAGTCACTCAAAATGTGCCCTAATTTTTCATTCTGCAGCACTAATCATACTTTCTATGGCAAAATATACCCCCTCATGTTGTTTCTTTTTAAATTAAATGTTTTAAGAGTTACCACTTTATTCCAATCAAGATGGCTTCAGGTGTGCCATACCTTTGTAATAAGTAGGACTGTTAGCGCTCTAGTTGTTCTTTAGAACACTCTAGGAGGCTGCAGTAGAACACAAAGGAATCAACTGACAGTCTCTGTCCTTGTTGGATGTTTATGTTTTACTGAGAATGTCAGACTTCATTTTCACATGACTGAGAAAGATAATGTGAATTTACAGAAAATATGCTTTCAGTTTAGCTTATAGATCCCCTTCCAAACCACTGTGGGAAAATCATGAGATATTAGTTTTCTTTCAAACAATATTCATGATATCACAGCAGAAGGTTTTTTCACATGGTAAAATCAACTTAGAACCCACCACAATTCCTAAAACGAGTATGGTACCATCAACAAATGATTTATAATGTAACTAAAGTCCTAAAACCCTCTATTAACTACAATGCTTTTTAATGAGGTGCTATCATGTATATTGGTCCCAAGATGGCTGCCAACACTTCTTGGATGAAGTGCTGACAGCCAATCAGATCAGATGTGTGGTTAGGCTCCGCCCAGATATATATCTTTTTTTGAACCTAAATTACTCAAAATCCACTGGAGCACATATATTGAGACCTAGCAAAGGCACATCGGGCTAACAGTCCCTACAATTTTGCCAAGTTTCGTGCAAATCCATTCAGCCGTTCGAGCTAAAAGTGAGGCCAACCGCCCTATGGAAATTAACATGGGAAAAACGCGTTTTGGGACCCCCCTTTTTTCTCGGCCCCCCCTTGATGAAACCCTCCCAAATTGTCAGGGGCTGCTCAGAAACAAAATGTTCCATTTTCCTGAAAATTTCAGCCAATTCCGTCCACAAACGCCAAAGATATTAGACATAGAATTTTCAAAAATCCCATAGAGAAAAAATCCTAACTATATATACCTACTGGCGACCGCCAGTAGGTAATATATATATATATATATATATATATATATATATATATATATATATATATATATATATATAAAACATACACCTACTTGTTAAACCTCTGCCTAGATGTGTCAATCTTCTGTGCGTCTTGCATTGGTTTTCGAAGGAATAGATAACCAAAAATGAACTGGATAACAATATTCTTTCGTATTTCCCATGAATTATATTGCCTCTGAACAGAGTCTCTGAGGCAAAAACTTACTGTACTTGAAAACACTTGTAACTCTCTTCCTTTCACCTTATAGCGGGAATTTAGAAAATAGTAACATTGAAGAAATTTCTAATACTAGACTTAAATTGGTTACCTTAACCCGCTGTGAACTCTAAAATTCGAGTAAATAATTATATGCAAAACTTACCGCAGCCTGTGCCCATACTAGACAAAGTGTATAAGGCGACATTCGAGGAGGGTCTTTTACCTGCTTCAACGATGCAGGCCCTGGTTACGTCCCTACCCAAGCCGGGAAGAGATACACTTGCACTGACGAATTATAGACCCCTGTCAATGCTTTCTACGGAGTACAAGATCCTTAGTAAGGCTATTTCTTTGCGGATACAATCTCATCTCCCTACTCTTGTGCATTCAGATCAATGTGGGTTCCTTCCGAGTAGGAGTACTTCCCAGAATAAACGGAGACTGCATGCCCTATTGACAGCCACGCCGCAGGAATACTCTCAGGCAGACAGTATAGCACTCGATCTCAAACAGGCGTTTGACTCTCTGTCAGGGATGTTCATGTTTGAATCCTTGAAGCATTATGGCTTCCCGGAATCCTTATTGAAATTGATTAGACTATTATACACAGACTCAACGGCTCGGGCCAGCACGAGTCGATATATATCGAAGAGCTACCCAGTTCACAGAGGCAACTGACAGGGTTGCCCTCTGTCACCCCTTCTGTTCGTATTGGCACTGGAACCCCTTGCCATAGCCATTCGGGCGCATGGGGATCACATGGGTATCCAGATTGGGGGGACACACAACCTGCTGTCCATCTACGCCGACGGCATCTTATTGTACTTCTGAGAGCTGGCGGCGGATCATTCGATATTATACAACATTTTTAGTCGATTTGAGGAGGTGTCCGGTCTGGCCATCAACCCTGAAAAGTCCACTGGTTTCTATTTCGGAGAGACGCCCCACCACCCTCTTATTCGCTTTTGGGGACCTTTGATACCGGTAGCATAGACCACGTTCAAATACCTGGGCATACAGGTGTATAGGTTACCTGAGGACCAGATTGAGGGCAATATCAGAAGAGCTATTACACGCCTCCGCAGCAGTGTAGGGTTTTGGACCTCCCTGCCCCTATCAGTTATGGGTAGGATTGCTATATCAAAGATGGTCATGCTCCCTCGTCTGTTATATTATTTTGTTAATTTGCCTGTCATTATTGCCCCACAGATATTTAATGCATTAAACACGATCTTGATAACCCTAATTTGGGGCACTGGGCGGCGCCTTATCAGTCTCCGTAAGCTCCAACTGGGGACCAGATTGGGGGGCCTGGGAGCACCAGACTTCTGTGGGTATTATTATGCCAGTCAACTCCAGTGGCTCGCACACTGGGTAGCGGGCAAGAACCTCCACGAGATTGGTTACACTGCAGACCGAATGGCGCATGGAGAACTACATTCCCAGTTGCTGCTCAGAAGCAGGCCTCCTTCGGACTGCCACCCCTTTCTGCGCACGGCCCTATGGTGCTGGAAGAAGGCATTAGCATACACGGCAGAGGTAGTACCCTTCGCCGGAAATATTTCTCTTCTAGGCATCCCAACACCGCAGGGCAGACTCACCCAGTATAGGGTATGTCCCTGGGTAGAAGCAGGGGTGGGCGAGGTGGGCGCCTTTTTTGGAGACAACACATTGCTGGATCATGACTCCTTCTTACAGGCCAGGGGTTCCCCCCAGAGGTTATATCTGCTGCACGCCACAGTGTCCCATTATATAAGACATACCTGGACCCCAGAGCGACTTCGACCCCTGCAACACGAACTGGTCCACTTGCTCTATTATATGGGAGCGGGCGTCCATTTGGTGCGATGGCTATACACCGGGATAAGGACACATGCGGCCATCCCACTTACTACACTAAGAGAAACCTGGGCTCAGGACTCGGGGAAGGTACTGTCGGATAGGACATGGCAGATAATTCTTGAGCACCCCAAGAGGGTGTCGAGGAATGTTAATTTTAAATTCATACAGTTGATGATACTTCACAGGGCATCCCTTACACCACTGAGCAAGCATAAAATGTTTCCGGACTCCCCCCACTGTTGCCCACGTTGTCGGGAGGATGAGGCTGGATTTCTCCACATGTTATGGACATGCCCGCTCTTGCCGGATTACTGGGGGGAGATATGTCAGGCTCTACGTAGCATTACTAACCTGCCGGTACCAGAGGACGCCTTGTACTGTCTAGTTGGGCCCCGTAAACGTCCCAAAACACAAAAAATGAAACTTACATTTCTGGATTTGGCCCTATTATTAGCTGTCAGAGCGTTGACGATGAGGTGGAAGTCACCCAGACCACCCAGAACATCTTTGTGGCAGGCAGACTTAGCGAAGTGGGGCAGGGCGGAGGGGGTGGCGCTTCGACGAGAGGAGGAGAGAGGCCAGTGGAAGTATCCCATAGCACAGGACTGGGAGGTCATGTTGTTAGAATTGGAAGGGATGGAATTGATACCATCACAGGCGAATAGGTAGTGAACCCATATAAATTGTGTGGCCCGATGCGTAGCCGAGGGGGGTAGGAATTCTTATACGCGCAGGCTAGTTGAACCCCTGTAATATATTGTGTTTGTTCGACATCACCGTAGAGGAGTGACACATACTGGCTTTCATTGAGATCAGGAGATGAGTAGGATAGGGGTGGAGATGCGGGGTGGAGGGAGGAATGGGATTACGGTTCATTATTTGTTATTTTTGGTTCTAAAATGACGTATTGTATTGAATAACGACGCTTCTGTTGGTGATAATATGATGTAGCATGACTGAGACCTGTCTTAGAGATTATACAATTTTTTGCTACATGGTGTGTCATGACGCTTATGTAATTGGTCATTATGTTTAGTTGGGAGAAAATGAGAAAACGACTATGCTATACAGAATGTACATTCGATTTGATGTAATTAATACTGTGCAGTCGAGAATAAAGAGTTAAAAAAAATAAAAAATCACAGACCCAGAACCGGTAACTAACGCCTCAGAAACCGGTAATGAAACGTCGGCAGAAAGACGCAACCGTTTCATACAAAAAATCCAGTTGAAGTGCGCAGTTCAACAAACGAGGAACCGCGAACACAGCTGTGATAATAGCATGGTCAAACACTAGACCGGCAACCTAACTGTCATCAATGGCGGCCGTCTTAGAATTCCGCTCTAATTGTGTCAATAGTTTTTTGTACAGCAGGGAAGACCATTGCATAGATAAGTATTTACTTGGTCTAAAATAACGACCCTGATGGATTTTATAAACCACACAGAGTAGCAGATTGTTAGTAAAAGGATTTATCTGCCCAGTCCTGACACATAGCTATGATTTTTGATATGGTGGATGAGGCGTTTATTAATGAAACAGAAGTGGACCTAGAGTTACTTTGAGGATGGAGCCCGAGGACGATAATCCTTCTAGCCAATGCTAATGCCAGATTGATGGCAGAAAGGAGAAATGTTAATTAAATGAAGATAAGCCCTAAGTTGGCTGACATGGCAGGAAGGGAACCTAGCGAAGACTCAAAAGGTTTATTGTTTGGTTAAGGCTTAGGTAAAAGTTTGGGAAAATATGTGGCTACGTTCACTGCATTAGATAGAGCACAGGCGAATATGAGGAAAGTCTTTGGTAGTTGTGTTTTTGGCAGGGCCAGTAGATGGGGACTTTCGACTGGCCCGCTGGGTGCAAAGATCCCATTATAGCAACCAGTACAGAGGAGATGGTACAGGTTTTCAGGCCGCAACAGGTTTCTACCCGAGTGGAGGTGGACATCCAGGAAGAGGAAGACGTTGAAGACGAGGTTAGAATTACCAAGGACCTCATGCTGTGTGCCAGGGCTATTTCTGGTTTTATCCAAGGAAGGGTAGGAGTACAGTTAAGGAATTATGTGAGAAAAGATTACCAAAGATCCATGGGTCTTAAAGACAATACACGATTTCGAAATAGAGTTTGTTGAGCATCCGCAACAGCTGAAAGAACAGAGGGAGTTCTGTTTGTCAAAGGACAAGAGTTGGTTATAATTCAGAAGAAGAGGCTACGCTTCAGAAGGTAGCAAACAAACAAATAGAAGAATATGCATGAGGGTTTATAAGCACTCTGTTTTTGGTACAAAAGAAAGACAAAGTATGGAGACCGGTTATAAATCCAAGGGAGCTGAACAAGGATTTGAATTTCAGACATTTAAAAAAAAGGGTATCTATTGTTTGAGAGATGTTATTAAAGGACGATTGGTTAGCAAAGTTGGGTCTGAAAGACGTTTACTTCTCTATTCCAATGGAGAAGAACAGTTAGAGGCTTTTGCAGTTCCATTGGAGGTAGAATGTATTTCAGTTTCAGTGCCTTCCTTTCCGTTTGTTATCTGCTCCATGGTGCTTCATAGAGGGTAGTGATGGCTTTTTGAGAGACAGAGAAATAAGATTAATAGTTTATTTGGATGATATATTGATTATGTCTCAAGACATAGAACAGTTGAAGAAATAGTTGAATATGTGAAGAATTTGTTGGAGAAGTTGAATTTTCTGATAAACACAGGGAAATTAAATTTATTCCTGCTCAAAAGATGGATTTTTTCGGTTTCAAGGTAGATGCAGCGAAGGTTACACTTCAACTTGCAGAGAGGAACGTGAAAATGATAAAGAAGTAAATCTTGCATGTGTTAAGGAAAAATGCTTTCTTTAAGGGACCCCATTAGGGATGGTAGAATTGTTATCATATTCCATTCCAGCGATTTTTCCAGGTCCTTTACATTATCGTGTGTTGCAGAGATTAAAGAGAGAGGCATTGAGAAAGGTCTGTGGTACAGAGACAAAGTATCTCTGAAACAAGAAGGACGAGAGGAATTGAATTGATGGTCACAGAATATGGATGCCTGGAATGGTTGGGCAACTTTTGGTTGTGCACCTGATTTAGTTTTGGAGACGGATGCCAGACTGAGAGGCTGGGGAGCTCGTTAGGGACAAAGTCAGGCAGGTGGTATTTGGTCAGGAGAAGAGAAGAAGAGACATATGAATTGTTTAGAATTAGCGCAAGACTTTATGTCTTGAAGAGTTTCAGAGAAGTTTTGGAAAGCCAAACACTGTTAATGGAAATGGACAGTGTTTCAGCTGTGGCATATATCAATTGTTTAGGAGGGAACAGATCCTATGGTCTGTGTGATTTAGCAAAATAATTTGGCTATTTTTGCAACACCAAATTGTGTGGGAATCAGAGTACTTACCAGGACTATTGAATTCAGTAGCAGATTGGAACTCAAGGAACATGAGAGATTACACCGATTGGAAGCTGAATCCTTGGTATGTCAGAAGAATAGACAGAATGTGGGGTGCGCTGGAGGTGGATCTTTTTGCAAATAGACTGACTTTCCAAATAACGAAGTATTTCAGTTGGATGCCAATTCCAAATGTTTGGGCAGCGGATGCATTTCAGCCGATATGGAAGGGAACGTGAGCTTATGCTTTCCCGACTTTTTTGATGATTCAGAGGGTTCCGCTAAAAGTGAGAACAGAAACGTGTCAAATAGTATTGGTAACACCATTTTGGGTATCTCAGGTATGGTTCCCATCCATAGTGGAGGTGGCATGTGCCATTCCTTTCTTGATTCTGACATCAAAAGGCCTGTTGAAGAATGGAGTAGGAGAAGAATATCCTTTAGTTCAGGATCAGGTTTTAAACCTTCTTGTTTGTAAGGAGTCAAGAGATCTGATTGTTTCAAAGGACTTTCGAGCAGGGATGTTGAATTGCTTGAAGAATCTTGGGTGCCTGGAACAAGAAGGAGGTACAAACCAGTTTGGAGAATATGTTGTAGTTGGTGCTTGGAGAGGTGTTTGGATCCGGTAGATGCTTCTGTAGTGGAAGTAGTGATTTTTTGTGTGGAAAAGTTTGAGAAAGGATTAAGTTATAGAACTATGAATTGGTACAGATCAGCATTTTCAGCTGGACACGTTCTCATGGATGGAGGGACAGTTGGGAGAAATGCCTTGGTGTGCAGAGGTTTTAAAAGACTGAGGCTAAGAAGACCATCCACTGGTTTTTATAAACAAGGGGACCCCATAAAGTGAACCTGGGGTAGAAATATGCTTTTTAAGAAACAATGGTTCAAGGTAGGCCTAATAAGGTCCTAAGGAGAAAGGTGAAAGTAGCGAGTATTTAATAAACGCTAGGGAGCGAAAGATGTAGGTACAGGTAGGAACTTTTATTTACTCTTTCTTTTTTATATATATACAAATCTTTATACTGTATTTCAGGTGCTCAAGTGAATAATACGGTGCAGGACGTGACATAAGTGATCAAAGTGAACGGACTGTCACACAACAACAACAAGGTTAAAAACACAACAATTATATACAATGGAACAAGTGAAATTCCTTGGGTGGGTCGACGGCGTTTCGATCTATATAACTTTAGATCATCATCAGGACTGATGAGCCTCCTGAAACTGCAAGATTATGGATTTGAGTTAAAACATTGTTTGCCTACATGTATATTTAAACTTTCAGAAATTGTGTGCTCCCGGGGAATAATGAATTATCATGCACATGTTTATGTACTTCTCATGCATATTTAATCAAGGTACATAGGGGGCGCATAGTTACCTCACCTATAGTGTGCTGCGCATAATTAACCAGAAGGGGGTACAGCTATTTGTAAAACCATGCACTAATTTAATAATCAGATGAATGACTGAATTTTTTTCATTACCTTGCCAGTGCGTTATCAGGCAAGGAAGACTTATTTGGACAAGGTAACTGAATTTGTTGTCGCTTTCCAGAGAGAATCTGAGGGCAATATAAAATTGTTAAAAAAACAAGCATGCAGAAATTGTGGCGGTAGTCATTTGCTAACAAGTTTCAGTTTTTTAATTTTTTTATTTCCAATGGTAGATGCCACTAAATTGGCCCAGGGATTGCTCAGATGCGTAGTTATATGGTACTTATAGCCTAGTTTAAGAAACGTGTCTTAGGGCATTTTAAGTGTAATAAGTGCATGGCATGCGAATTTACTACGAACACCAAAGTATTTGAGTATGGAAGTTGCAAGCACACCCTTAATTTATTCACCAATTGTAATTCAAAAAATGTTATTTACAGTATTGAGTGTCCCTGCAAATTGCTCTACATCGGACAAACAACTCAACAGATAAAAACAAGAATATCACAACACAGAAGCAGGATCCGCTGCAAAGTGACAACGGCTCCTTTGGTTGAACACTTCCTCGAGCTGGGACACTCCGAAAATGACCTGAAGTGGCAGGTTATTGACAAACTTGTGCCAAATGCAAGAGGTGGTAATCAACAGACAATTCTGAATCGGCTGTAATGCAAATGGATTTTTTATTGCAAAACCATTGAGAAAGGACTCAATTCACTTGACGAATGGAATATGTGCACCTGAACTAAAACAAGTGGTGGTTTACTATAAAACCCTTTAGCAAGGACTCTTTCCATTTATCGATTGGAACATGTGCACCTGAACTTTCATAAAAAGCTGCACACTAATGTTCATCTCAACAAACTGTACATTACACTGTTTGCATAATGTTGTGCTTAATATTTTGTTAAAAGGATAGGAATTGAGAATCAAATTGTAGCGTTCTATTTCCTTTGCTTGAATGTCCACAATTGCACCGATCATTAGTATTAATAACCGATCGTTAATATCATTCCGTAAAAAGATTTGGTAAAATTGACAGCCAGCTCCTTAAACAGTCCCGCGCATGTGCAAGTGCAAGTGTAATACACTAATGTGTCCGCGTGCGCACCTGCGAGACATTGCCACGCATGCGCCGCTCTAACACACTACTGTGTCTGCGCGCGCATCCCCAAAACACGCTATTAATGGAGTCTTTGGCGTTACCTTAGTTGTGAGCAGCTGATAGCGAGGTACTCGGACCCCCCCTTTCCTGCTACGCCTACACGCCAGGATTAAGTAAGTGAACCCCCAGCACGGACGTCTCGCTTGCAATTTCATTTAATTAATTTAGTATTACCTACGTACTGACAACTTGCCTTTGCAGTTCCAGGCTTCAATATCTAAATATCGCCATAGCGACGAACGTGCTAGCGGAACCCCCTACACCGCCATTACTTTTAACTATACAAGTAAGTTTGTTTGCCTTCCTCCCGCCTTCTTATTGAAGCCTTGTGAAGTAGTATCCTTAATGTTCTAATCCCAATTTCCCATTTCACAAGTTCAAGTAGGACCCTCGTCCAAAGTAACAGTGTCAGAGCGCTACTTGGATCATCCCATTGAAAGATTATGCTTGACTAGACCAATGTGAGTCTTCACCTGTGAGCACTCACTAACAAAAATGGTTGTCCCTAACCTTAAAACAACCACTGAAATTAAAAAAAAAAAAAATCTATAATTGCATGTTTCTTAAACTAGGCTATAAGTACCATATAACTACGCATCTGAGCAATCCCTGGGCCAATTTAGTGGCATCTACCAAAATAATTTTTTTTTTTAAAAAACTGAAACTTGTTAGCAAATGACTACCGCCACAATTTCTGCATTGCTTGTTTTTTTAACTATTTTATATTGCCCTCAGATTCTCTCTGGAAAGCGACAACAAATTCAGTTACCTTGTCCAAATACGTCTTCCTTGCCTGATAATGCACTGGCAAGGTAATGAAAAAAATTCAGTCATTCATCTGATTATTAAATTAGTGCATGGTTTTACAAATAGCTGTACCCCCTTCTGGTTAATTATGCGCAGCACACTATAGGTGAGGTAACTATGCGCCCCCTATGTACCTTGATTAAATATGCATGAGAAGTACATAAACATGTGCATGATAATTCATTATTCCCCGGGAGCACACAATTTCTGAAAGTTTAAATATACATGTAGGCAAACAATTTTTTAACTCAAATCCATAATCTTGCAGTTTAAGGAGGCTCATCAGTCCTGATGATGATCTAAAGTTATATAGATCGAAACGCCGTCGACCCACCCAAGGAATTTCACTGGTTCCATTGTATATAATTGTTGTGTTTTTAACCTTGTTGTTGTTGTGTGACAGTCCGTTCACTTTGATCACTTATGTCACGTCCTGCACCGTATTATTCACTTGAGCACCTGAAATACAGTATAAAGATTTGTATATATATAAAAAAGAAAGAGTAAATAAAAGTTCCTACCTGTACCTACATCTTTCGCTCCCTAGCGTTTATTAAATACTCGCTACTTTAACCTTTCTCCTTAGGACCTTATTAGGCCTACCTTGAACCATTGTTTCTTAAAAAGCAAGAAGACCATCCACGGCAAGGTATGAACTTTTATGGGATGTGAATTTGATGCTGGCTTTATTTTAGTCTGGGCCAGTAAATACATATTTGGATTTGAAAAGATTAACAGTGAAGTTGGCCTCCTTTCTTTGTTTAATATCTTGCAGGAGGGTTTCAGATGTAAAGGCTTTGGAGGTAAGTAATACAATTAATGGGTCAGATGGTGTATATTTTGAAACATGGAAAAGAACAAACAATATGTCTGATTCTATATTTTATGCAAAGATTCACAGAATGTAAGCCTTTCTCACAGGTGAAAGACAAGAGAACATTTTGAAAGCTGGTGGTTGGTCAAACTTAGGAACATTTGTGGAGCATTACTTTAGGTCAGTAAAGCATATGGCAAATGTGGTGTTGAAGGGCTTTCAACAAGCATAATGGTAGCCTCCGGTCTTGAAATGAAATGGGGATTCTCCAAATGTAATAAACAGGGAATAAAGATTTCATTAAAGACTCAGAGGTTAACATTATCCCACCAGCCACTTCCCGGGAAAGAAAAGTTAAACAAATGGAAAGGAATAGAAAGAAGGTGGATTGTAAATGTTTAGTTATAGATATGTAAGTAAACAAGAACATTCTATTGGTTTATATTATGAGGATAATTAAGTATTAACATTTTATTTAAGATTACAAAATAGTGATGTTTAAAGTTTGAAGAACATTGAGTTTTATTTTTTAGAGACACAATAAAAAAGGATGAAGAGGAATAATGGCTGAAGAAGAATGAATATGAAATAGAAAAGGATATACAGTAAGGAAGGAAGTTTGTTGTAATTAAAGAGGTAAAATGTTCTGTGAAAGGATTATTTATAGATAACTGAGTTCTGGTTCTAGATTTGTGGTGTATTGTTTTGAAAGTGCTTTAAAGGTGCTGCAGCAATGGCAATTAAAATGTTTGAATCATAATGTTAGCCTCAGTGTCTTTAATGTAATCTTTATTCCCTGTTCCTTACATTTGGAGAATTGCCCTTCTGTTAGAGACCTGCCGAATGTTCAGAATTCTCCCCAAACCAAAATAACCAGATCATGGTTGTTCCCTAGCAAACAAAACTCTATGAATTTGCACCGACTACTGTTCTTATAGATCAGGATCTGATACACAGGGCACTGATTCACTAAAAAGGGCTTTGGAGACAAGAAAATGTGAGATTTGAACTAAAGCTTTGGAATCCATCTAAGAGGCAAACCAAAAGAGGAACTCCAAAGCCTTTTGGAAAGTGATTATTAACCCATTTTAAAGGGCCCTGCTGTCCCTACTATTGAGGTCAATATCCGCCCTGAGTGTCGGGACAAGCACTTTGAGCATATTTTTAATTCACATTGCTGGAATATCTCTTGAACATATTCATCTCCAAGGTACCTGCTGATACTTTAACCAATGATCAAGTTTTATGTTTTGATCAAAATGAGGTTAGTGCAGCACTGAAATTGAGTCTCTATGATAAGGCCCTGATGGAACTCCTCTTGATTTATCTTTAGATAATATAGATTTGTGTTCCCTTATTCTGATAAAGGTTTTTAACTCTGTAGCTAAGCATAGCCCCGATTTCTGGTCAGAATCCACCATTGTACCTAGTCTGAAAAAAGGGCAAGATAAAGGATCTGAAATGTTATATCACTTTTAGACTATCTGGTTAAGGTTGTGGGTCTCATCGTTCTAGGTCGGAATGCTGGGCTGAGAAAAATGAGAGCATGACTGATATTCAGTATGGATTTCGCAAGGGAAGAATACAATTGATAAACCTCTAAATCTCAAGCTTTTGATTAGGAAATATATAATGTCCGAAACAAAACGCGTCTCCCTACGAGGGAGACGTCCCCTTGGTGCATCGCTTGTGGTCCACTGTGGTCGGACAACTTGAGTTAATGTTGAAACCAAGTGACGTAAATTATTAGAACAAAGTTCAAGCACACAATGTTTATCCTTATGGTAGAACAGCACAGGATTTATTTCATCATCCTGTGTTTCCTCATTCTTGATAATGCATTCAATATATTATCTCCAACTGAGATGATACAACACATTTGTTTAATCCATGACCCAATGCATTTCGGGCTGGGCTAGCCCTTCGTCAGGGGATAGTTCAATTCTGCAAAAGCAAAAATCAAAAGCAAAGTCGAACAACTGGCAGACAGCCTGAAAAACTAAACACTGAAGAAAATATACACAAGCTGTAGTGTGACTGTGATGTCGCAATCGTAACGTGCTCGTGTGAAGCAGGCTATAACAAACATCGTGCGGATCATGAAGGTTGAACCAGTGCTGAGAATAGTTTGTGCCACTTATAAACACCACCCTCGAAAGTGCGAATAAAACAACATAAGCAAACCCAATGACAAGTGTTGTGGTGTGAATAGATCTAGTACGTGTATATAGAGAGTTATACGGTCAGGTGTATGGAACCAACATTTTTAATTGAAGAGCAGTTATAGTGGAAAAAAGACATTCACATGTGGTTTCAGTCCTACCTCTGGAGAACCGCAGCCTTAAGGCCCGGCGGCGCAGGGTACACCTAAATCCCCGGAGTTCACCTGCCTTATCAAATACAGAGACACAGACTCTTCGTCTGGCGTAGAAGATGGTATTTATTAGCTGCAGCTAGTACAGTGGTCTTAGAAGTCGTCAATGCAATGAGGTTCAAAAGAGACTGTCACTTAACTCCGTGGCGCACAGGTTTATATACAGTATAACACAATGCAAAAAGGCAATTTCACAAGAGCATGAGCTATAAGCAAATGTTAGAAACAATGTTTTAAGACTAAGGCAACTAAAATTCCCGGTCTCGTTTGTTACTCGACCTCTTAAGTAAATTACGAATGAATCCACATTATTCAGTTTACGAGTAGAGAAAACACACAGGTGTGTGTCGCAGGAGGACAGTCGTGAAACAGGAGAATGCAGGAGACATGTAGCGAAGGACAGCAGATAAGATAAAGTAAAGGAAACAATGGTGTGAACCAACATGTAGTCCGGACGGGGATTAATCAGCTCAGACAGGAATTAGTGTACTCGGCCAGACCCTGAAATTCACTAGTAAACATTAGCAGAGAAGCCACCTGACACGCAAAGGCAGAAACGACAAAAACATCGCATTCGCCGAGCTGCCTGAGTGAGGGCAACACAAAATGGCGGCGGTCACAAAATGGAGGCTGAGAACGAACAAATTCGTAATTTTCAGAACCTCAGACCCTCCTTTTGCCATTACTCGGGCAAAGACAAACCAACTCACGCTAATCGAAGTCAGAGTCGACGCTGATGTTCATAAGGTTTTCAAGTTGTTGCTGCACCATCATTCGAATATTCTCTGTCTTCTGAGTAGCAGATTGTGGAACACATAAAGTAGCCAACAGGCCACAGACTGCAGGACCACATTGCACACATGCACAACAAGAGAATATGACAGCTAAGATTGCTCCAAGGAATGTTAAGATCTTCCATCCACAAGTTGACAATATTCCCCAAATCCATCCCATAAAAGACCAATCTCCTTCGTCCTGGTGAATCGACTCGGAGATCTTGTGCAATTTGGAAATGGCTTGGTATACTGCTGGAGCGTCGTCTGGAATATAAATGCAGCAACTAGATCCGATCAATCTACAGACACCACCTCGGTCTGCTAGAATGACATCTAGAGCAATTCGATTCTGTAATGTCATAAGACGGTCAGCCTGAAGCTCTGCTGTAATGTTACCTATCGCACCTGCAGTAACATTAATAGTGGTCTCAACCACTCGAACCAATTGCCTAATATGCCTACTGTTAATCATCGGACCCCAAAAGGGAAGGAATCCTTTAAGGAAGTCTCCTCCCTCTTGTTCTGCCGTGTCTTTAGCATCAATCACACCTCTGCTATGTCTAGTTTTGTGATGGTCTGACGGAGCCGTATATGTAGGGGGAAGGAGAAAAGCTATGTAGCAAGTTCCAGAAAAATTGGAAGGAAGCCAAGTATAGGCTCGGTCATTGCAGACAAAGTACGTTCCTTGTGACGGAACCAACGGAGGAAAATCAAGGGATGTAAAGAAGTATGTATATGCACACTTCTGCTGTATGTCAATTTTCTTACTATTCATTTGGAGACAAAAATTACCTTGATGGGGCACAGTCCATACTGGAGAAGACTCACCCTTCTTAGTCTTGTCCCCAAGAATAGAGACATAGTGGGTAACATTCCATCCATCGTAAGCTTTCTTCTCATCTAATGGAATCTTACTCTTCTCTACGATTCTAGCCATTATTACTATGCCTTTTATTAGGGAACTATGACTAAAATCTAGTCCAATCCCAGAAGTTCTTACAGGGCTTCTAAGTCTGTTGCGGTATGCGGCTGAGAACATTGTCAAATAAGCCCAAGCTGAACCTTCATCAGAAAAAGGAAGAACCAGATATGGCATTCTCTTTTGCGCATTATGTGGCATAAGACCGCACACCCAACAGTCAGTCATGTTAACAGCCAACTGATGCTGGTGCAACAGCTGAATGAACGTATTGTTCATATACTCGGCTCTCCTAATCTGTTCATGAGGGGGTAGAGTATGCATTTTATGTGAAAGGACAGAAAGACGAGAAGGCAAAGGAGATGTAGAATTGGCAACATTTCTAGTTTGTAGAGTATGAACAATCCATCCTGTGCAAGCTAATAAAATACATAAAACCATCAAAACACACAAAGTTACGCCAAAGCGACTACGCAATAATTTACAGTACTTAATTCACATTTCCTTCTTCCTGTTTTCCCTAGCTATGGTTGTTGCGCCATCCATCTTTGTCTAAAATAAATGTCGCTCACGGCACTCTTCCTTAATCACTCAGCTATTTATTTCTGTAAAACCCGAGGCACTAGCCACTTACTAAAAGGTCAAAAACCAGGTTACAGTCTGACACTCCTACCGTGACCCTGTGACGGAGACAGATGGCACGTCTAAAACTAATTAAATAAAAATTATATCAACAAGGAAGGAAAAATACGAAGAGTTCAAAAAGAAATGTCTTAAAATAGGAGAATGTTCATAACAAGAAGTTCAGTTCGCTTTATTGATTCTGGGTCTTAAATCGTAACGTGTTTTGCTCGGCACAGTCTGGTCCTGGAATAAAGCTTCTGGATTCGTAGAATCTATCCGACGATGCAAAGGCACAGCAGCTTGAAGAATGTCATCATCCGCTTTTTCTGACTGTGTCCCATAAATTTGAGCGTCACTGAAGGGAACAAAACGAGGAATTGCTTCAGTGTCCGATTCTCTCACACCACTACGAATCCACTGGTCAAAGGGCAATGGTAGTGGCACTTTTTTACAGTGCACGCCGTGGACCCAATTGCGCTTTCCCACCACTTTGACAGCTGTGCGGGTGACGAGCAGGACTTGCGTGGGTGTGGACCAGCGAGGCTCCAGATTCTTCATCCGTTGAAAATTCTTTATACAGACCCAGTCTCCAGGTCGAATCGTATGACCTGGGTCTGTGGAGACCTCTGGCAAAGCACTTTGCACCTGTTGACGAACAACACTCAATTTAGTAGTCAAATCGTGCAGATAGTTAATCAACAAAGGATACGGTATGTCAGAATATCTTTTAGGACGAGGGCCCCCCCAAACATTTGCTGGGCGTCCGAATACCACTTCATAAGGGCTAAGTCCCATACGAGAGTGTACCGTAGTTCTGGTCGACAAAAGAGCTAGGGGCAAAGCATCAGGCCACGCAAGACCAGTGCTAGCTTGAATCTTAGCCAACTTCAGTTTGAGTGTGCCATTGTAACACTCAACCAAGCCTGCTGATTGTGGATGGTTTGCCGCATTGAATTTTTGCCGAATGCCAAGACCAGAAAAGACTTTTTGCATAATCTGGCCCACAAATTCACTTCCATTGTCACTCCAGACAATGCGCGGCAAACCAAATCTAGGGAAGAATTCCTTTATTAGGACTTTAGCAGTCGACAAAGCAGTGTTATCTTTCAAGGGGTAGGCCTCTATCCACCGGGAAAAGGCACACACCACCACCAGAACATACTTGAGGTTGTTGCAGCGATCCATATGAATGTAATCAATCTGCAACTCCTCAAAAGAATATGACGGAGGGGCAAAATGACCTGCTGGAGTCGGAGTACCTTTTCCTGGATTATGCATTAAACAAACAATGCAATGTTTAACCACATTTTCTGCACATTTCGGAATCCCTTCATTCTGCCATACCGGAGCCAAAAGCTTACATATGCCCTAATATGAGCTGGACCATGAGCCATAGTCACAACCGGTAACACATAAGCGTCCGGTAATAACCATCGCTGATGTTCAGACAATTCTGTCCAGCAGCCCATCTGGTCTAACATTCCCGTACTTTCTTTCCACGTACTCAATTCCTTTTCAGTAGCCTCTCCCTGAATCGTTTTCACACTCTCAATCGTGTCTTCACACATTCCAACTTCCCTAACCCAATTTGCAGGGCCAGCCACATACATTCGGCTTGTAATGTTTCTAGCTGTTGCTTTCGCTACCTCATCTGCAAATGTATTTCCACGACCCACATCATCTGTAACTTTCTTGTGTGCACTACACTTTATGATCGCTATTTGTGTAGGTAAGGTAAGAGACTCGAGAAGATCCGTCACTAACTGGCCATGTTGAATCTTTGTTCCATGGGAAGTGAAAAATCCTCTCTCCCTCCACAACTTGCCAAAACTATGGGCAACGCCAAAGGCGTACTGGCTATCCATGTACACATTCACTCTCTTTCCCTTTGCCAACACACACGCTCTAGTCAAGGCTATTAATTCAGCTGCTTGGACTGAATTATGTTCAGTACGTGCTGTCTCAACAATAGTACATAAGGTAGTGACAGCATAGGCAGAAGTGGTTTCTCCATTCGGGAGCTTAAAACAGGAACCGTCCACCCAAAGGAACCCATCCGGGTCCTTGAGCGGAGTGTCTTTAAATCAATTCTACCCTTTGTTTCTTCTTCCGTTCGGAGAAAACAGTCATGTTTCTCCTGATCATCTTTTTCATCTGGAAGTAGTAACAATGTAGCTGGATTTAACGTGTTACATCTTTTAATGTGTACATGACTCGCTAGAAGTGTCAGCTCGTAACCAGACAAACGAGCACTCGTGAGATGCTGCGTTTTGGTTCTGTTCAGCAAGGTATCCACTGCATGTGGAACCATAACAACAAGTGTGTTATCCAATACTAATCCAGCAGACTGTCTAGTAGAGATTGCCGCAGCTGCTGGAGCTCTAAGACAACTGGGCAAGGCTTTAGCTACTGGGTCTAATGTAGCGTAGAAATAGGCACACAGCCTTTGCTTATCTCCGAATTGCTGTGTCAAGACTGACATTGCGCAACCCTCTCTCTCGTGAACATATAATGTGAAGGACTTGTTGTAATCTGGGGTCCCTAACACCGGAGCAGAACACAAAGCAGTACGTAAATCAATAAGACTTTGCTGACATTCATCCGTCCAAGGGAGCGGATGGGGCGTATCCTTCAACGTTAGTGCCAGCAATGGTTTCGCTAGAAGGGAAAAATTTGGAATCCATTGTCTACAATAGGAAGTGATACCCAAAAAGGCACGCACTTCTCTCTGTGTGGTAGGTACAGACATCTGTGAAATAGCATGAATACGTTCTGGGGTCAATCGCCTTCCCTCCTTCGACAAGAGATGACCTAAATAGGTCACTTCTTGGCGGGCATATTGCAGCTTAGAGGGTGACACCTTATGATGCAAAGCAGACAAATGATGCAACAAAGCAACAGTCGCACTCTTACACACATCTTCCGTATCAGCAGCCACCAGCAAATCATCCACATACTGAATATGCGTAGCGCCTGGAGGCAAAGAAAATACATCAAGCTGGGATTTAAGAGCTTTACTATAAATAGAAGGACTTTCACAATAGCCCTGAGGAGCTCTCTTAAATCGGAAACTTCGGCCACCTAAAGAGAAACCAAAGAGGTCCCTCAGCCATAGGAATGCTAAAGAAAGCATTCTTAAGATCGATCACTGAAAACCAAGCTGTTGAAGCATGAATCATTGTTAACAAAGCTGTGATGTCCGGAACAACAGGGAACTGTGGTACCACTATTTTATTGACCTCTCTCAGGTCAATAACAAATCGATAAACAGGAGGCTGTGAGGGATCCGTTCTTTTAAGAATCGGAAGAACAAGATTACGAACCTCCGCCTGTAGATCAGAGACATCTGTCGTGAGGCTTGCGGTCTTAATGTCCAGCGACTTGACCCGCTTGTTGGTCTTTGCGAGGTCCGTTCTGATAAGGTTGACTTCAATTGCAACCGTGTCTATCTTTGAAGCCAGGGTCTCATACTGCTGGCCCATCGAGGTCTTCACACCGGCAATGGCGCCCATGACATCCCGCAATGTCAAGTCTTCCGTCACAGGAGAGCCATCTCCAGTCTCATCCGAGACTTTACCCACTCCACCAGGGGATCCCTTCGGGCGGGCGAAGCGATCAATAGTATTGGATTGGGCGATACCCCCTCGGAATGCACCCCTGGTGGATCTCTTCTCACTATCCGGCCTGCCCGCCATGTTGGGTAGCGAGCCCAATCGGGCCGTTCGAGATCTGGTGAGAATGGCTCTCCGCAGCACCGACCAGTAAAGGCAGGGATGAGGGCGAGAGAAGAAGAGGTGCAGGGCCAGCAGCAGGGCAAGGCCAGCAGTCGCAACAGACAGCGAGTCACAGTAGATGATGACCAAAAACGTACCTCAGGGGCGACAGAAGGATCTCAGTGACCCTTGTTGTTCAATTGCCACCTGGGTACTTCAGAGACTCGAGACCGCGGAGATTTGTCTGTGTAGGCCACAAAGTTCCAAGATGTAGAGAGTCCGGTTCCCAGCGGCCAAATCAATTTCTGAAAAGAGATTTCATGCCAGCAGGGCGTCAGCTAATAGAACTTGTCTTCAAAATCAGGATATGTGGCAGGATAGATGCGGGAGGTGGAAAGGGTCTCGGGAGCCTTGTGCTCACGCGTCCATCTTGGATCCGCGCGTAGCTCCTCCTCCTTATAACCCATTGTTAAAATGTGTGCACGCATTTCGTACTGACCTTGAAAGATTGGCTTTTTCTTTCAGGCTGTAAATGAAGGAAAAAACGATGCCATAAATCGCTATCGTCTCAATCAGTATCGAATTAACTGATTTTAGATATGTAGGAGCCGTGTCCTTACTCGATGCTGGTGTGCTTCTCATCTCCTCGCTAACTCGGCGTGTGTCGCTCTATCCCTGCGCGCTGTTTCCCCGGCTCTATGGTGTTCTCCCGATCACGTGATTGCGTCAGTTACGTGCTGTGTTTACAGTTTTTTTATATAAAATACTATGTGTAGAAATTGTGTTGGTACGATTATGGGTAAGGGTAATATTATTCCTTGTGCTCAACTTTGTTATTCAATTATATCCCCACCGGATATACGTTGTGTACAACACCTTATGACATTTATGCAATGATCATACATATAACATATCAAAACGGTCCGTAAATGATTACTGATACTGATACTGATACTGTCCTTTGAGTGTCTGTATCTGAATTTAGTCCTTTGAGTGTCTGTATCTGAATTTAGAGAAAACAATTTAAATCCATCCGCTCATTGAGACCCTTTGGCACAGGTAATTAATCCAGAATACTTCCATTCTTAGTAAATAGTTATTATTGTCTCTTCCTGGAAGGGTTGCCACAATTTCCAGAATGCAAAGTTTCAACTGACTTACGTTGTGGTTTGCTTGATTGAAATGAACTGCCACCGTTGATTTTTGATTTTTGAGTCTGATATTACTTTTGTGCTCAATAATCTGCGTTTTTATTTTTCTTTGAGTTTTACCCACATAGGATAGGCTACAAGGTCACCGTAGCATGTATATGACATTACTTGAATCACATGTGCCTGATACTTTCAATTTTATTGGCATTCCTTCCTTTAGTTGTGAGGTAATCTAAATTTTATGGTCAAGTTGTGTTCCCTAGCGAGTACCCCACCGACTCCATGTACGAGTTAAAGTGCATGTAACTTCCCTCCTGTGTCAGCTATGAAGACGCAAATACATTTGCGTCCAACGTTAACATGTCCTCTTTCAGACCCACCATGAATGGGTCGAATGGTCCGTTCCTAAGTATGCTATGCCAACGTCTTTTTGTAGTGTACTCCTACGTTTTTCAGCTCTGGCTGAAGTAGGCCCTGAATCTCTGCCACCGAGCCTCTTTTCTGGCTTCTGACTCCGAGAAATCTCTGCCCAGGCAGCCCCCGTACTCGTGAACTCTGACTTACTTTCAGCGCGGCCCCTCGCGCTCGGCTCAGCCTGCTGCCTGCCAAGATTGACTATAACCTTCGAGTTATCTGTTTCCCTCCCCGAAAATACATTCCTGCCTGCTAGCTTCAGTAAACATCCTTCCTCAGCTACAGGGCTAAAGGGCCGACCTGTCTCTGTGCAAGTAATTCATAGCTTCGTTGCCATGCTTCCATGGAAGGCCCCATGCCCCCACGCTTCTCATACAGACACCCAGGCGCTTATACACGCACTCACAGCAAGTATAGAATAGCTTCTGCTCTAGAGACCTTTCCGCCCAGATAGCTTAGTTCCTAAACATCAGATATCAGATATGATAGAAGCCCAAGTTGATCTGACATGCCAGACTTTTGTCTCTTTCCGTCAGTGTAAATGTCAAGTCCCCTGCACCCCTCCAATTACACGTCATGCAGCTGCGTGCGCATCCAAGCTTCCGATTTCTGCTGACATTGCCACATTTTCTGTTAGTGCCACCCCTTTGTGACACCTATCAGTGACGTTTCCAGAACACACCTCTAGTTCACGCCTCTTGATTACGCACATGTACCACGTGTATATTGTTATCTTGTCTTCTCTCAGCTGTTACGCCTTCTATACTGTTTTCAATGATGTACAATAAGTATATAAGCTATGTACTGTTAATAAAATGTTAGCGCGCTCATCTATCCCTTCTGACACCCTGTGTGGTGGTCAGAACATGATATCTTGGCCATGACCATTCCTTTTTAAGGAATAAAACCCTTAGAACTCTAACACCACGGACTCTGTCTTTTTTCACCCGATCTGAGTTATTATTGATTAAGTACTTACCTGCATAGAAATTAAGAGAGTAAATTAATTATTTACGTCATTTTGGCGCCCGAACAGGGACCCCTCCCCCACCTCACGCGCCGGTTGGTGCGTTGCAACCTCTGTCCCCTGCCGTCAGTTAGCCGGAACATACGCGTACCGGCAGGATTTCCTGCATCTCCCTCTGACCCACGGAGGTGACGAAGACTGCGATCAGTGCCCAGACGAGGCGGTGAGGAGTGCGGAGGATCCCGACCAGAGCCTAGCCGAAAGAAGCAAGGTCCGAGGTGTCAAGAGGCCCACCAGTTTTCCGAAGTTTTCCGAAAATTCCCGAAGTTTTCCGAAGTTTTCCGAAGTTTTCCGAAGTATCGAGTCGAGTTCAGTCGAGTTTTCCGAGGCCTTCTGTTTCCGTGCTTCCCGGTGAGTACCATTGCTGGGTCGTATCTAGACGGGTTTGGGTACGCAAGTCCGGTCTGCACTGTTTTTAGGCAGTGTATCTGTACTGTTTAGCAGTATATCTAGTCTTCCGAATTTCTGAATTTTTGCACTATTACAACAGTGTATCTGTACTGTTGAGCAGTACATCTAGTATAGTGGGGTAGTCATCTATGTTTTAAATGTTTTTGTGATCAATGTCGTGGTATGAATGTGATTGTTTCCTTGTGCATTATTGTGTTTTCCTGTATAAATAAGTTACATTCAGAATTAAGTATCAAGGATCGAGCATTTCAGTATCAAGTAGGCACAATGCCGTTTTTCAACAAGTTAAAGCAGATAGGAACTAGGAAAGGGATGTTAGAGGAAGAAATTCCGATCCCCCCTAGGGACACTCCCGGTAATTTCATGTATAACAAACATGGCATAGACGCCATATTGTATCTAGAGTTATGGACCGATTATACAAAGCACCTAGAGGAAAGATACCGATGGCCAGTTAACGGAACATGGGATGCCGAGTGCATCATAAAGGTAGAAGAGGCATTACGGAAAAAGAAAGCCAGACAATCTCAGAAAGACGCCATAGAATTTTGGCGTAAGGAATCACATAAACGTGCTGAAAGAGCACTTCGTAGAGAAGACAGACTTAAAGAATCAGAAAAGGCCCAAGAAAACGAATTAGTTATTGAAGGAATTCGAGTAAAATCAGAACAAATAGATCGCATCCGAAATAGCCAAGTGAACAACATGTTTCTTTTGGCCGAGGGTACATCTGACGCCATTTCAGAAATACCGAAAAATTTGCCGTCACCATTAGTTCCAACTAAAGTAATGCACAAGACTACTAAAGACATATTCCTAAATTCATACTTAGAGGATGTAGCACCAGCTTACACCAATCTGCCTGTTCGTGCCCTGCCTACTGACAGGGACGGGGGTGGCACTCCACCCCCAGGTCACGTTCCGCCGGCACCGCAACAGACCTCCCCCGTTCCGCCAGCCCCGCCGCTTCCCGTACTCAAAACTGACCTACCGAAACCACGTTTGCCTGATCCACCTAAACGACAAATTCAAGCTCAGATACAGACTCCACAGGGAGGTAATGCACAAGCTTCCGCTTCAGGAGGTGCGACTGCGGGTCCTCAGACCCCGCCACCAACTCACAGATTCAATCTCAGAGGTATGCAGAGTCCTCTTACGTACAGATCCCCCCATTCCTCTAATTCATCCCGCCTTGACGCATTAAAAGAAAACATGTCAGTTTGCAGATATGATCCAGTACCCGGAAAGGACGATTTAATGATATTGGCATCATTACGGTTAAGATCTGCTACGGATAGCTTGCTATGCTATGCAGGAATGAAGGAGCGTCTAGACAGAATATATGAGTTTGTTCAGACAGGAAAGGACCCTGACAGTATTAAGGATGCCATGGAGAAACAGAAAGTTGGCATGCAAGCGCTGATACTACGATTTTTCATAAATTGTCTAATAAGAGAACGAGACAGGCCCGGAACAGATCAGAGTGAATTAGAGGCATTGAACAAGTGGGGTCAAAATATAGCTGATGGAAAACATGACAGACAGAATTGCATAGACTCTATGTACAAGAAAATTAGGAAAGCAGTGATAGCCGTACATCAGAAAGAGAAAGAAGAGGCTCCTTCCGAGGAGGAAGAAGAACAGGAAGAACCCGAAAGAAATGTAGGAACAATAGCATATGTAGGTAAGGGAACTTACCTTAGGAAGGGTATCCGTCCAGAGAGCAAGAGAGTTTTCTTCTCTGCCTTAACAAATCCGAATTCTGCTGAGCATCAGTTCCAGGAAACTGATAAAAGGCTTCGAGATCGAGTTGGGTACCATGTACTCAATTCTATGGATGAACAAGAACTAGCCCGATCAGCTGTATCATGGGCCGAAAATGCAGACATATAAAATGATGACACAGTAGCACAGACATTTCTGAACCTCTCCCCCGACGAACAGAAATTAGCAGGTGTATACATGATTCAGCACCTTCTTATCAAATACAGGAAACATTATTCTGATCCAGGTCCCTTACACGAGACACTAGAAGCACTACTCATGGATAGATGGAGAGGTTTAAGCACTAAATTAATTCAAATAATTCTAGAACAGCGACACAGATATGATACCTTTGTAAGCTCTGAATATGTTCCCGCCCCACCTCCAGAAAGGAAAATGTACCACATGCAATGCGGGGGTGGTATTGAAAGTCAGAACCCCTTACGAGAAGTGCACCCTGTTATGGGTGAGGATAAAACCTTGAAACGCGTGTATGTACACACGCCTCTGACTAAATTAGAACTGTTAGAAATGAAGAAACTAGTACCATGCCATGATAAAGACCCTGCAGGTTTTCATAGAGAGCTTAAAGACATGTTACTAATGGGGGATTACACGTATGATGATATCATGAAAATGTTGAAGGTATTATTGCCCACGGGTATATTCGAGAAATTAAAGGAAAAGGAATGGGAGGTGGGAGACACAAAGATTGCCTGGGCAGAAATAGAGGAAGAAGAAAAGAAACGGGTTCCAGGGTTAGGCCTTGGGGACAAAACTAAAGCATTACCAAGTTTGATAGTACAGGTCCTGCCCAGATTATTGACAACTAGAAAGGAGGATTGGGATGCAATATCGTCCTGTAAACAGAAACATGATGAAGATACTAGTGACTTCTATTCAAGATTCGAGAAATGTTTCATTATCAATAGTGGCCTCCAGCCAAGTAGCGAGTCGTACCCGCATCTTTTTGTATCAAAGTTAGTCGAGAATTCCTTACCGTTAGTCAAAAATCGAGTGTACAAGGTCGAGAGTACATGGCAAGCAAATACGCCATCACAGATGTTACAAATGTTACAATATCATCAGAACAGAATCAGAGAAGAACAAGATCAGGAACAAAAACGCATGAAAGACACAAAGATGAAAATGTTAGTAGCTCAGACGGTCCCATCCGATGGTCACAGAAAGGGTGCGACCCAGACAAGTCACACTGCAGCTCCCGTTAAAGGGACATGCAATTATTGCAAGCAGCCAGGTCACTACGTACATGAATGCCCAGTTCTGAAACATAACATAGCGACAGGTAAAACGAAAGAAAGACCGCATCCGCCTAGACAAGACCATAACCAACATCAGTCTTCACAGAATACACAGGGTACACAGCCTATGCATGTTTCCTCGACTCCAGCACAGACCGTAGCAGTACCACAGCCACAGCCCATTGCCGCAACTCAGCAAGTTTCACAGCAGATGAACCAGTATGCCCAGTCCGCTTACCCCGAATATTCCCGATATACATGAAACAGCCTAGAGAGGGAAGGTGGCTTGCCTCTTATTGAGATTCCTGTAGATCAAGAAGGTCCTTATGTACACAGTCAAGTATTGGGAAAAGACAGAAAGTTTTTAATTGACACAGGGGCAAGTCGCACTACAATCAGCCATGATGAAGTTCCAGGGGCACCCCTCTCAGGCTCACAGAATGTTTCCCTTGGTTTTTCAGGACAGCCTATTGTAAATGAGGTATCAGAACCAGTTCCCCTGGCTGTGGGTCCATTATCACGTGTTACAGACCTGTTACTCACGAAATCATGTCCAGAAAATCTGTTAGGAATTAAAACATTGAAGGCTCTAGGAGCTATAATATGCTGTTCCCCGGAGGGAGTTAGACTCTTTCTGCGGGATTTCAAGGGTCATTATGTTCTGCGTGAATTTGATGTCAGATTGAAAAATGTACCAGATTACTTGTGGGCAAAAGGCCCAACTGATGTAGGCTGTATGCACATTACACCATACCGCGTTACACTCAAGGCAGGTGTTGTATTACCCAGAATCAGACAATACAAGTTACCACCCGATGCTGTAGTGGCTTTACTGAAAATCATTGAAGAGCTCATTGCCCAAGGAGTGGTCGTCGAGACCGACTCCAATATCTGCAATTCACCCATCATTCCGATTCTTAAACGTACTGATCCCAATGCACCGCCAGTATATCGGCTGGTGATTGATCTTCGAGAATTAAATAAATGCATTATTCCACAGTATCCTGTGGTCCCCGATATCTCCTCTCTATTGACTGCTATTGATTCAGAAGCAACGTTCTTTACTGTAATTGATCTCAAGAACGCCTTCTTCAGCGTGCCTATAGATCCAGAGAGCCAATATCTCTTCGGATTCAGTTTAAATGGACGCAGCTTCAAATTTTCGCGCGCACCTCAAGGATTCACAGAAAGCCCCAGCATCTATAGTCAAGCACTGAAAAGACAACTAGATTGTATTCAAATGCCAGTTAACACCGCTTTACTGCAATACGTCGATGATCTGTTGATCACCGCACGAAGTGAGCCCGAATGTGAAAAAGCATCACTGACAGTTTTACACTTCCTGGCCGACAAGGGACACAAGGTGTCTCCTTCGAAGCTACAATTCTGTGTTCAGCAAGTTGTGTACTTGGGTCACTTGCTGTCCAAAGTGGGGAGACAGCTCACTCCCGATCGCATTCAGTTAATTGCAAATATGCCACAACCCCAGACACAAAAGGAAGTGCGGGCCTTCATAGGCCTCACCTCGTACTGCAGACAATGGATTCCCCAGTATGCATTTCTAGCAAAGCCACTCATCCAGTTAACGACACAGGAGGCAGCGACTTCGACTGCCCTCCCTTGGACTCAGGAACATACACAAGCTTTTGAAGACTTAAAGAAAGCCTTATGTCAAGCACCAGTTTTAGCGACACCATGTTACAGCAAACCGTTTACACTTTTTGTTACAGAACGTGATGGTACAGCGTTGTCTGTCCTCACCCAAGATCAAGCAGGTTCACATAAGCCTTGTGCTTATTTTTCTAGTACATTGGATTCAGTAGCCCAAGCACTCCCTGCGTGCTTAAAATCAGTAGCAGCAACAGCGTTAGCAATAAGACAAAGTGACTCAATTGTTTTAGGTCATCAGTTAACAGTTCAAGTACCACATTCTGTAGAGGTTTTGTTAAACAGAACCCAGACTCAACACTTGACTATAGCACGACTGACAGGTTATGAATTAACGTTATTCCAGCCACACATAGAAATCAGACGCTGCAGTATCCTGAACCCCGCAACACTATTACCAACAGTTATGACAGATCCAGCCCCACATGATTGTATAGAAATCATTAATGCAGTAACAAAGCCTAGACGAGATTTAACAGATGTTCCATTGACAAATCCAGACCTGACACTTTATGTGGACGGTTCATGCATGAGAACAAGTACAGGAGAATTAGTGGCCGCATATGCCGTGACCACTGAAACTGAAGTTAAAGAAACACATCGTATTGACACACTGTCTGCTCAAGCAGCAGAACTCATCGCTCTGACCCGAGCTTGTATTCTAGCCAAGAACAGAAATGTTAACATATACACTGATTCCCGTTATGCCTTCGGGGTTGTACACGACTTCGGAGTCCTCTGGCAAGAACGAGGTTTCCTGACCTCTCATGGGACCAAGATACAACACGGTCCCCTCATTCAAGCGCTGTTAGAAGCAATACATTTGCCCTCGGGCATATCAGTCATGAAGTGTAAGGCACATACTAAAGTTACAGATTCTGTTTCCCAGGGTAACGACCTGGCAGACCAGACAGCAAAACATACAGCACTGACTCACATCCAGATTACTGATGTGACAAAGACAATAGTACCGATAAAGTGTATGACAGTTAGAGATCCCGCCCTAGACGTAATTGACATTCAGACACATGCTACACCAGATGAAATAAAGAAATGGACTGAACTAGGAGGGATTCAGACAGATCAAGGTTGGATAACGAAGGAAAAATCTATATGGTTTCTCCCTGACTCAATGGTTCAAGTCATGATAAACACAGCACATAGCCCGGCACATCTAGGAGAGAAGGCGATGTTAGACAGTTTACAGAATCTCTGGTACAACAAACACTTACGAGCAGCAGCAAAACAGAAAGTGCGTACTTGCATGATCTGTTGTCAGTTCAATCCAGGTAAAAGCGTCCCTGTAGAACAAGGTGGATTTCATCCTCCCGATCACCCTTTTGAAGTCCTCCAGATGGATTATATCCAGATGAACAGTTGTCGAGGTTTTAAATATGTCCTTGTAGTTGTTTGTGCTCTGTCCCGCTGGACCGAAGCATACCCAGTTCCAGACTACACTGCTCCGACCACTGCCCGACAGTTGGTTCGTGAATTCTTCCCACGGTACGGTTTGCCCCGTGTCGTGTATTCAGATAACGGACAGCCATTCTCGTCCGAGTTGATGAAACAGGTTTCCCTTTTGCTAGGATATCAGTGGAGGTTCCACTGTGTCCGACATCCCGAAGCAGCAGGCCTTGTAGAAAGGCATAATCAGACACTAAAAATTCGCCTTGCAAAGATCTGTCAAGAAAAGGGGGTCGACTGGATAGTCGCCCTGCCCGTGGCACTATTCTACATGAGAATGGTCGCCCATTCAAGATCAGGGCTATCCCCGTACGAAGTGGTCTTTGGCAGACCACCGAATATGTGGGGGACGCCCATTCCGAAGAAAATAACTGATGTTGATTGCAATATGTTGGCAGATTACCTTGCCTCCTTGATGTCTGCACTCCAATCATGTCGTTCACAGGTTGCCGCAGCCTTCCCTGACAACACCGATGTAAAGGCGCATGAGGTCCGTCCTGGGGACCTGGTACTCGTCCGGAATTTCGACCGGAAAAGTCCGCTGGAGCCCCGCTGGAAGTCCCCGAAGACCGTTCTCCTTACCACCAGGACCGCCGTGAAGATAGAGGGGAGAAAGGGGTGGGTCCACACGAGTCACATCAAACTTTGCAATGAACTAAAAAAACGGACTAAAACAGGACTCTGACTCGTCCACCCCCACCAAAGACTGTGATGAAAGAAAAGACGTTACAGTGTCTGAACGAGAAAAGACTCCCCAAGAACTATATCGTATGAAACTCCGATCTAGCAAGTCAGACAGTTTAATTGTTTAAGTCCTCCCCTAGGTGAATCGGTTAAATAGTTTCTGACATGTATCCCCTAGATCGAGATAGAGAGATAGAGATAGAGAGAGAGAGAGAGAAGCAAAGAAACGTACATACTGCAAATCACTGCGTAGTCTCTGTATAGTGACGTTGCTAATAATGTTTTTTCTAAGTATTCTAATTATTATTGCCAGCATTCTGCTACCTATATATTGGCCTATTTTCAGGCGTGAACAATCTGTTTACAATGTCTCTGCTGAACACACTTTTAGTGAACTTCCTGCACATGAACTCTCTTACAGACTTGCGCTGCGCAACAATACATTCATTAGTATGTTACACCACTCCCATCAGACAAATAATGCTACCGACTGCTGGATATGTGGCCGACTCCCTCCCTACCAGAATTACAAGGGAGCTCTGCCCCTCTTTCCGTACCCGTTCACTCACAATGGCTCCTGTGGGGCATGGTTTAAAATAATTAATTCCTTAGATCCTGATATTGCTGTTTTCGATGGGGGCTGGGTTTGGGGAAACTTGAACTTAGTCCTGCTCAACGTCTGTTTTCCTGATAAAGAGGGACTTCCCACGCGAATAGGAACTGATCTAGAAAATGAAGTATATGGATTAGGTAATTACACAATTAGCCTTATGATCCTTACTGTAGAATCCGAGGATGCTCCAGTTCTGCCCCATATGTTAGTATTACCAGTCACAGGTGAATTATGTGTTAGCAAGAAAGGTTCAGTACACGTAGGTCATAGTAAATGCACTACTGTGGTCGAATTCAGTGATCATGGTAAATCGTCTTTCAAAGCTACAAGTCACTCCTATTTTGTTTGTGGTCATACCGCATACATACGTTTACCTCCAGATTGGGATGGTACCTGTTACATTGCATTCCTTCTGCCACCTGTTTTTCTAGCTCCTCCAGATTACCATAGAAATACGAATCTAGTACCGAATAGACCCAAAAGAGATATTCCACTTGAAGATCTTATCCTTCCTAGGCATTGGCCTTGTTATAGTATTCAGCTGCTGCCTGTGCCTACAGTGTGGGCCAGCGATATGTGGACTGTGTGCCACCTCGTGCATTGAACATTCCAGTTGTCTCTCAAACAGTCAAAGAAAGAAAGATGAACATATAATGTTACAAGAACAAACCGATCGATTTATGAGGATCGATATATCATGAAGGGTCCGTAGGGAACAAGGAGGGAATGAGGTAATCTAAATTTTATGGTCAAGTTGTGTTCCCTAGCGAGTACCCCACCGACTCCATGTACGAGTTAAAGTGCATGTAACTTCCCTCCTGTGTCAGCTATGAAGACGCAAATACATTTGCGTCCAACGTTAACATGTCCTCTTTCAGACCCACCATGAATGGGTCGAATGGTCCGTTCCTAAGTATGCTATGCCAACGTCTTTTTGTAGTGTACTCCTACGTTTTTCAGCTCTGGCTGAAGTAGGCCCTGAATCTCTGCCACCGAGCCTCTTTTCTGGCTTCTGACTCCGAGAAATCTCTGCCCAGGCAGCCCCCGTACTCGTGAACTCTGACTTACTTTCAGCGCGGCCCCTCGCGCTCGGCTCAGCCTGCTGCCTGCCAAGATTGACTATAACCTTCGAGTTATCTGTTTCCCTCCCCGAAAATACATTCCTGCCTGCTAGCTTCAGTAAACATCCTTCCTCAGCTACAGGGCTAAAGGGCCGACCTGTCTCTGTGCAAGTAATTCATAGCTTCGTTGCCATGCTTCCATGGAAGGCCCCATGCCCCCACGCTTCTCATACAGACACCCAGGCGCTTATACACGCACTCACAGCAAGTATAGAATAGCTTCTGCTCTAGAGACCTTTCCGCCCAGATAGCTTAGTTCCTAAACATCAGATATCAGATATGATAGAAGGCCAAGTTGATCTGACATGCCAGACTTTTGTCTCTTTCCGTCAGTGTAAATGTCAAGTCCCCTGCACCCCTCCAATTACACGTCATGCAGCTGCGTGCGCATCCAAGCTTCCGATTTCTGCTGACATTGCCACATTTTCTGTTAGTGCCACCCCTTTGTGACACCTATCAGTGACGTTTCCAGAACACACCTCTAGTTCACGCCTCTTGATTACGCACATGTACCACGTGTATATTGTTATCTTGTCTTCTCTCAGCTGTTACGCCTTCTATACTGTTTTCAATGATGTACAATAAGTATATAAGCTATGTACTGTTAATAAAATGTTAGCGCGCTCATCTATCCCTTCTGACACCCTGTGTGGTGGTCAGAACATGATATCTTGGCCATGACCATTCCTTTTTAAGGAATAAAACCCTTAGAACTCTAACACCACGGACTCTGTCTTTTTTCACCCGATCTGAGTTATTATTGATTAAGTACTTACCTGCATAGAAATTAAGAGAGTAAATTAATTATTTACGTCAGTTGGGTGATTAATGATGTTGCTTCTGATGATAGCTGAACAATTGCCACAATTATGACATGGTACTGTACCAGTGTATTTTGCTTGTTTTTGCATGTTGGATTGCTTGAGTAGTTCCTTCAAACTCCTTGTTCTCTCATATGCAAAGATTGGTGGTTTGTTGAATATTCCCTTGAAATCTTCTTCTAGGGCCAGCATTGGCCAATGATTTCTTATTATTCTCTTGAATTTCGCACTGCGTGTTGAGAATTTAGAAACAAATACGCTTCTTTGTTCTTCTTGCTTGTTTACGGGTATCAGTAAATGATGACGTTGTAGTTTGTCTGCTCTCTCAGCTGCTGATTCCAAAATGGGTTCAGGATGTCCTCTCTTCTTGAAATTTTGTAATGTCTCAATTTTGTGTTTGGCATATAGTTCATTAGTGGACGCTATGCGTTTTATTCTGAGTAATTGAGAAAATGGTAAATGATGTTTTAGCGGAACCTGGTGAAAACTGTTATAATGTAGTAGATTGTTCCTGTCTGTACTTTTTGTAAAAACACTGGTTGTGATTTTTCCTTCTTGGTTGGTTAGTAACACATCTAAAAATGATAATTCATTTTTGCTCAAGGTGAATGTGAATTGAATCCTCTCATTTATTGAGTTCAAATTGAGTAAAGCTTTTCTTAAGCTCTCTTCAGTGCCTCTCCACAGGACAATTATATAGTCTATGAATCTTTTGTACACGATTAAGTTGCTTGTCCAGTTTTCATTCTCCAGTATATTGACTGTCTCAAATCGGTGCATGAATATATTTGCGTAGGTGGGCGCAGCGCAATTGCCCATAGATGTTCCAGACGCATGTACATAAAATTTGTCTTCCCATTTGAAATAACTGTGGTACAACGTGATGAATATTTTCAGGTCCTCTGTTTTGTCCTCACGTATGAGCAAACTTTCAACTGCTGATATACCTAAATCATGTGGTATTGAAGTATATAAAGATTTTACATCTATACTTGCCATTATCATGTCTTTGGTGAAATTCGCTTGCTCTTCTTCTAGAAAATTTAAGAAATGGGTTGTGTCCTTAATGTACGTCCTGGTTTTTTGTACGATGGTTTGCAGCCGTTTATCTATGTATTTTCCAATTGGTTCATGTATCGAGCCTATAGTTGACACAATAGGACGTAGTGGAGGAAATTTAGGGTCTTTGTGTATCTTGGCTATCATATATATGTACGGAATGGTTGGATTTTCCTTTATGAGATACTCTTTCTCCTTTTGACCTATGATACCTTTCTCCATTGCTTTCTCAATGATTGTTCTCAAGATTTTTTCGAATTCTTTGGTTGGATCCATTGTCATGATTGTATATGTGTTAGAATCTTGAATATGTGCTTCAACATTTTGTAGGTAATAGCTTGTATCCATTATGACTAAGGCTCCGCCTTTGTCCGCTTGCCTTATTGTAATCTGTTCGTTATTGGCCAATTTTTGTAGTATATTCATTTCTTGTGTTGTCATGTTCGAATATTTTGGTCTTGGAGTCTTAAATATTTCTTCAGTTTCTGTGAATACGACTTTCTCAAATGCATCCAAAACTTTATGACTTATGGGAGCCATAAATTTACTTTTGCTTCTCAATCCCATTAATGTGTTTTCTTTTGTTTGAGTAATCGTTGGCTCAACTATGTTACTGAAAAAATGTCTTAATCTCAAAGATCTTAAAAACTTGCATAAACACACTTTTGTTTCCAAGAGATTTGAATGGTACGTTGGAACATATGACAAACCTTTTTGAAGTGTTTGTAGTTCCTTGTCACTTAATTTTTGACTGGATATGTTTACAACTAGATTTTCAGATTCTGACTCCTTGTGTTTTGAGCTACCACTTCCTTGCTTGCTTGTTTTTTTGCTCCTCCGGGTTCTATTTCCGGTCCTGGGCCTGTTGCTAAAAAAGTTGCCGATGTTTGTTGGGATGTTGTTGCTATAGCCCTTTTGTCTGTCATTTGACTTGATGTTTCAGTGGATTGGCCTGGTTTGGGTCTTCTGTCAAATGTCGGACGTTTATACTGAGAATCATCTGACGATGTGTCATCTGTAGATACATTTGGTTTCTGTTGACGCCTTTTTGCATATATGTCCGCCCATGAATTCACTTCCCCCAAGCGGTAATCTGTGGTATCCCTTTTAAATTTCCTCAGTTTTCTGTCGTTTATTTCCTTTGTATATTCATCCAGTTTTTTATTGGTGTCATTTAAAATTTGGTCCCATTCATCCTTTGTAGTAAGGAGTGCAAGATAGGAGTGCAAGATAGGAGTGGGTCCTGTGACACAGGAAACGAATGTCAGAGTATTACTACAACCAACCCCGAAAGCTCAGCAGGGTAGCCTACCTATGCACCACCGACAAATGTGAAAGTCGATTACTCGTCAGAAAATCACATCAAACAAAGAGTGCGTTACCACATCCCAAATATTTGAGACATATTGATGGAGTCCCCCAGATACGAGCAGTGAGCATAGACCCGGATCTTCCAGAAAAAGTCATATTCGGAACAGACTTGCCCCGATTTGACGAGTACCTGGCTACGGTGTCTAAGAAGTCTTCCGAAACAGAATGGTTACAAGAAACACACTTTGCTACCTCTGAGTTCCCACAAAGCAAAGTAAAAATCCCAAAGTCCTGGTCGGAAAAAAGGAAAGAACGAACAGCTTTTATGAAATCTTTATATTCCCCTGTTACATGTCTCCTTTCCTCCCCAGAGAATAACGAGTGGCCGGCCCGTAGCTTCAGGACTGCTCAACGAGATGACAGCACTCTCGCCCATGCCTGGTGTCAAGCCCATCAAGAGGACCCTAACAAGGTAGGACCATACTTCCTTGTTAAGAAAGGGTTCCTTTATCGGGTTTGTGGGTCTCCCACTTCATGAAAAGAGCACATTTGAGTACCCCTTTCGTTCAGACAACAAGCCATGCACATGGCACATTGTCAGGTTGGGGGTGGTCATTATGGGCAGGAACATACACTGCGATATCTATTAGACAAGTTCTATTGGCCTGGTGTTTACAGGGAAGTGGCTAGGTTTTGTGCGTCTTGTCCACGATGTCAACTAGTTAACCCGTCTATGGAAAAAAAGCTCTTTATGACCTTTACCTATAATCGATTTTCCCTTTAAGAGAGTAGGTATGGACCTGGTTGGTCCCCTTTTGCCTTTCACCTGGGGACATATATACATACATGTGATTATTGATTATGCCACCCAATGCCCTGAAGCGTTACAGCTAACCAGCATGACTACCGCTGTAGTCGCCCAAGCGATGGTCTCTTTTTTTTCAAGGGTTGGTTTTCCCTTGGAAATCTTAACTGACCAGGGAACCCCTTTATGGCTGGACTAATGAAAGAAGTCTGTGCTTTACTGGGTATTCACCAGATCCATACGGCTGTTTATCATCCTCAGATGGACGGTCTGGTAGAAAGGTATAATCGAACGATTAAGACCATACTTAGAAAGTGTATAACAGAGTCAGGGAAAGACTGGGACCGAAAACTCCCATTGGTGCTGTTTGCTATATGCACTCATGAACAGGCATCAACAGGGTTCAGTCCCTTCGAGCTTGTTTTTGGCCGAAAACCCCACACCCTGATTGATATGACGATGGAGCAATGGACTGAGGAAGAAGAGGAAGGAAGACCCCTGCTAACTTATTCCACTGCAATAAAGAAAACCCTATTTTCCCTTTGGGAGGAAGTACACCAAAATCTTGAAAAAGACCAAAGACAACAAAAGACGGCTTATGACAAGAACGCACAGTTTCGTCAATTGAAAGTTGGAGATAGAGTACTAATACTAATGCCCACTTCAGGAAAAAAAATTGTTAGCAACCTGGCAGGGCTCCTATACCATCACTAGTCAGGTAGCCACTGTCACATATAGAGTGGCTATACCTAGAACAAAAGCCAGGGAACAAGTATACCACATCAACCTACTCAAAAAGTGGGAGGGACCCCCCCCTCAGGTTGGAAAAGATATAGTATCGGTAAACCACATCACCTGTACAAAACCACTAGAAATACCAGAGTATCCCTCACCTCCCTCAGCAGTAGAACGACCCAATGTAGGAAACATGCTTACCACTGAAGAAAAAGCACAGTTGTATAAGGTGTTGGATTGTTTTCCAGGGGTGTGTTCTAGCGCTCCGGTAAGACCGAACCTAGTCCACCATGACATAAGAACCGAAGCAGGGGTAGTCGTGAAGCTAAAACCTTATCGCATACCGGCAGCCAGACGGCAGGCTGTAGAGCGAGAAGTGGACTCCATGTTACAAGCAGACATTATTGGACCATTCCAAAGTAACTGATGTTCCCCAGTGGTTTTAGTACCAAAGCCGGACGGTAGCCTACGATTTTGCATTCACTTCCGCCAACTTAATGCACATTCTAAGTTCGACAGTTACCCAAGAGTTGACGAGCTAGTGGAAAGACTCGGGGGTCCTCGTGTAATGTCCACTATTGATTTAACAAAAGGCTACTGGCAGATTCATCTACATCCTGCTGCTAGAGAGAAAACAGCTTTTCCCACTCCTTCCGGCCTATACCACAGGAACCAACCATATGGAATATTTGGGCTACTCCATTCAAAATGGTGCAATACGGCCGCAACGCAGTAAGTTAGAGGCGATACAAAATATTCCTCAGCCAACCATAAAGAAAGACGTACGAGCCTTCATTGGGCTGGTTGGGTATACTGGTGTTTTATCCCAAACGTTTCGTCCTTAGCTTGCCCCCTAACAGACCTCCTGAGTCATAGACATCCTAATAACAGAATAGAATGGACAGACCTTCAAAACAATAGCTTCCAGAGCCTAAAAACCCTATTATGTCAAACCCCAGTCTTAATATGTCCTAATTTCAAGAAGCCCTTTGTTCTACAAACAGATGCTTCTGACCGAGGACTAGGGGCTATTCTCTCCCAACCTGACCAGAAAAGTGAATTAAGACCGATATTGTATCTCAGCCGTAAATTGCTTCCGAGAGAAACACATTACTCTACAATGGAAAAAAATTGCCTCGCCTTCAAATGGGCCATGGGGGCCCTACAATATTATCTGTTAGGGCGTCCTTTCTTTTTGATCACGCCCCTCTCACCTGGCTCGCTACTCACAAGGACACTAATCCCAAAATACTCCGATGGTTTCTTTACTTACAAACTTTTTCTTTTCCGACTATTCATGCCCTCGCCCGAAACAAAGGGAGGACGCAGAACACAGGAGGTTGTCGGTGCTGAATCAAGAGGACCACGGACCTGATGCTGCGAGGAGGATACCAGACCAGCAAGAGGATGCCGAGATGACTGAGAGCCCCTGCCGAGAACCGCATAGTGGCAATGCCCGAGAGTCAGGCCAACCTGAGGAAGAGGAGGAGGGTGGCAAGGCTCCAACAGCCACGACCTTGGAGGTACGTGGCCTTAGGCAAGTACCGATTTTGGGGTTCTTTACTGGTTGGTGGAGATCGGGAGTGTAAGCATTCACCTGTTTTCCTCCTTTTCCCCTTTCTTTTTTTTCTATATTTCTCACACCCCCTACGTCCCTACTCGAGCACTAGTCACTTTCCCCGTAGTATGCACTGCTGCTCGAGGTGTTGGTGATGGTAAAGTGTCTCCGGTATGTACCCCGGTGACTGACTGTTGCTTGTCCTTCTTTGAGGGTCCCAGCCTGAGAAAACCCTTCCCAGTTCAGACAACCTGAGGAGGAAGAGAAGGAAAGAAAAGAACACCTCGTCATCACCGGAGTTCCACCGGACATCACTCTTCACTACAGGAACGGACAGACAACCAGGACATTTTCTTTTCCCTCCCTGATCTCTGGTGTTAATTTTCTCTTTTCTTTTGTGCTCCTTCCTCATGAGAACCTCACTTGACTTGAACTACTGAAAAATAAACCCTTACAAAAATAAAACACATTAAGACAGTCCTGTCATAATTCTGTACACTGTACCCGTGAGATCACAGGCACAAAGAGATGCATAATTTACCATATTGCACAATGAAAAGTTAGACCAATTAGCTATCATCGTGCCTGAGACACTATTCACAGACTTGATAATCCATGGTTACATTACCCTACTGGTCACGACTTTCCAATTCCAATATTGTCTACAGTAACAATAAGTAGGCGGATATGAGGCCCTTGGGGAAGGTTATGTGCAGGAATACTGGGAATTACCATTCAGGTTTAGATGCAGGATTGGGGACACAGACGTTTTCCTTAGTGGTTCTGACTGTGAGGATGCTTTGAGCGGGTCCTTAGTTTGCAAGGACATTTCACTTCATGGGGCATACAATGCTTCAGTTGTGAACTTGTCCTGTAATATTAAGGGTTCTCCAGCTGCTGTGATTCATCTGGTTTTCAAGCTGGTCACAAATGGGAGCTATTAGATGCTGAATGACCAATGTTGCTTTGGAATGGAACTGGGCATCGCTTATCTGGTAACAGTTAATCCATAGTCACTTGTTGCACACAATTACGGTTTCCACCTGCTCGCACAGTTAGGGAGGCAACGCTATTGTCAAGGTTGGCACTCTGCAGGATCCACTTGCAGTAATAAAGCTCCACCTCCCGACCTCCCAAACACCCTGAATGCATAAACACAAGGTGTTCTAGCGATACAGTGAGGGAAAAAACCCCAACGGGAAAAAAACCCGGGAAAGGGAAGGAAGGGGACAGCAGGGAAAGGGAAGCTGTAAGACAAAATACACAGTAGGTTAATACACTTCCTTATTTTTACTCTCATATAATTCTCACTAAGGGATAAAGGTCACCTGTGCTTTTTTAGGGTTTTACAGCATCCATGCAGTGGTATTTTTAGTGCGCCTCTTTTCACTATGTAATACAAGAACCTCAGTTAACATAAACTGCATACCTCCTAAACAGCTGTCTCTATGTATGAGAAGCTAACACAATGTACATACCCCAGAAGCATTTATGAAAATCAAATAATAAACATCCTTTTGAGTCAATCAATTCTTATCAGAATTCCAGCACCTCAAAAGAATCAGGTAGAGCGAAAACAAACAATAGCAGAGTCTCCTATAAACTGTTCCTTAGTTATCCGGTACAGATTCCTTCATCCACACCTAGTACCACATTGAGCAGCTCTCCAAGTAAACAAGAAAATAAATCAAGCACAATAGGGCGTAGTTCCTTTACTACAGCCGTCCGCTTTGATATTTGTATTCCACATAGTAATGACCCAGAACGTCATGGCTTCATGACGGCAATGCGGAGGAGCTCCCCCTGCACTCCGCCACTTGACTAATTCAAAGTCACCCAAAACAAAAGGTTAAATAACGTTCACTTCCTAGCGGGTGAGTATTTCAAGTTCATAGCACCAAAAATGAAAACAGGAGAAAACAACAAATGCTCGTGTCCTCTTAAGAGCACCCGCTCTCTTAATGCGCTAACGAGGTCACAATACCGTACAGACGCTTTCCTCTGTAAACGCCCGCCAGCTTCATGCACCGCCACCAGAAACCACCGGGTCGAGAGCCAGCCGCTCTCGCGACAAATCTAATCAGAATTACGTACACCTCCCACCCGGCAGGACCGCACTATATCCGGCCAGCCAGCAGGGCTCATGGGAATTGTAGTCATCAATCTAGGTTTCATGGGAATTGTAGTCTTTGCCTGAAGATTAGGTAGGCGCGTAGTCTAGACCCTGACAGTACGCCCTCCTCCCAAGCGCCTCCTAGTAACGGGTTTGGAAGGGAACCTTCGATGAAAAGAACGGATAGCCCTGGGAGCATGCACATTATCCCAGGGTTCCCATGAATCGTCCTCCACTGAATAACCCTTCCAGGAGACCAGGTACCAAAGCACACCCCTGCGCAACTTGGAGTCACGAATGGATTTTACCTCATATTCAATCCCCCCATCACAATCCACAGGCGGGGTGCCCTCTTACGAGATGTGAGAGCCTGCTTCAATAGGTGGACATGGAACACAGGGTGGATTCCCAGAGAACCAGGCAACTTAAGTTTGTATGCCACCGGGTTGATTTGCTTCACAATCGGATATGGACCAATGAAACGTGGGTGAAATGCACTTCTCAGCTTAAATCGAATGTACCTTGTGGACAACCACACCTTGTCCCCCACCTTAAATTGAGGACCAGGAGTTCGGTGTTTATCCTCCCAGCATTTATACACTTCTTTAGCCTTTAGCAAGTGCTTTTGCACACCCTTATGCACTTTCCTCAAGGCCCGGATTTGTTCCATCACAGTGGGCTGGTTACTCAGATCTGTAGGGATGTTAACGGGTAAAGTACTGGTGTCATAACCGTAATTGGCCTTGAAAGGTGATATAACAGTAGAACTATGCCACGCATTGTTGTATGCCAATTCCGCCATCCACAACAGTTCAACCCATGACTCATGCGCTTCCTTAGAATAACACCACAGATACATTTTTAAGTTCTGATTCAACCTTTTGTTCTGCCCATCAGTCTGCGGATGGAAACTTGTCGAGAGATCTGATTCAATACCCAAAGCCTGACACCACATTCTCCAAAAACGAGCAATAAACTGTGGTCCCCTGTCAGACACAATCACCTGAGGAATGCCATGTAATCGTATGACCTGAGATGCCAGTAACTGGGTGGTTTGGCTCACCGGGGGAGATGTTTTTACATGGTATAAAATGTCCCATCTTAGTTAGATTGTCTACCACCACCAGAATAGCTGAACACCCCTGATCCAAGCGTAAACCTGTTATGAAATCCATGCTTATGTTCTGCCACGGGCGAGCAGGCGTGGGCATTGGCATCAGTTGGCCTTTCTTCTTGGTGGTCTCCCCCTTCGCTCTAGCACACTCCTCACAGCTCATCACCCACTGAGTAGCATCCTTAGCCAAGGAGTCCCACCAGAAATACCTCTTAAGCAGACTCACTGTTTTGGTAATGCCTGGGTGACCCGCCATAGGCGCTACATGACACCATGCAAATGCCTTTTTCTGTAACTCGATCGTTGGCAAGCACAAACATCCTCCCTGGAAAGGCAACCCTTGTCTTACAATCCTTCCAGGTTTACCAGCAGCCCATCGCTCCCAAGCCACCAAGGATTTATAGCCCTTAACCTCTTCCAGAAATCTTTCAGCATGAACCACACACAACACCTTTGCTTTGGGGATAATAGCTTGAGGAATTTCCTCCAGTTGCTCAGCGGGCATCACTTGCCTGGACAAGGCGTCAGCTTTCCTGTTGTCAATGCAAGGTCTAAAGGTCACCACAAAGTTATACTCCACAAAGAAGAGCATCCAACGCATCTGTCTTTGCGTCAAATGCCTAGCCGAAGTCATGTACTGGAGGTTCCTGTGATCGGTGTATACTGTCACAGCGTGACAAGCCCTCCATAGGTATTGCCTCCATTCATGAAAAGCACGTTTTATAGCCAAGAGTTCTTTCTCTGCTATGGTGTAGTTAGTCTCGGCAGGACTCAGTTTTTTAGAGAGGTATGCTACAGGATGGAGCTGTCCAGTGAGTGAATCCCTCTGGGATAAAACCGCCCCTATTGCTTCGTCCGAAGCGTCGGCTTCTACCACAAAAGGATGTTCTACTACAGGGTGTGCTAACACGGGGCCGTGATGAATGCTCTTTTCAGGGTCTTGAATGCTTCGTCAGCCTCTCTGGTCCACACAAACGGTGCCCCTTTTCTCAACAACCTAGTTATGGGGACCGCTGTTTGTGAGAACTGCACGATGAAACGGCGATAATAATTGGCGAACCCCAAAAAACTCTGTACTTCTCTCACGCTTTTTGGGGCTGGCCATTGCTGAACCGCCTGAACCTTCCTTTCTGACATCAGCAATCCATTTGGGCTGAGGTTCACCCCCAAGAACTCCACCTCGCAAACCCCAAACTCACACTTGCTCAATTTCACGTATAAGCGATGTTCCCTTAGCTTCTCTAAGGCTTTACATACTTGATCCGTATGACAGGAATCATCCTGGGAGTATATCAGGATATCATTGATATACATCACCACAAAGTGGTCCACATAGTCCTTCAGAACGTCATTGATAAAAAATTGGAAAGCCGCCGGGGCATTACAAAGCCCAAAAGGCATCACCAAATACTCATAAAGGCCATAACGCGTCTTGAACGCCGTCTTACACTCATCCCCCTCACGTACTCTGACCAGATGATAAGCCCCCCGTAAGTCCAAACGGGTATAGATCTTAGCTTCCCTCACGTGATCGATCAAGACGGAAATGAGGGGGAGAGGGTAATGATTGCGTATGGTGTTCTTGTTCAAGACGCGATAGTCCACACAAGCCCTTAGGTCCCCGTTGGCTTTCGCAATGAAGAACAAAGGGGAGGCTGCAGGGGAGCGGGAAGGTCTGATAAACCCCAAGCGAAGGTAATGGTCAATATATTCTTTCAAATGAGTAGTTTCCAGCACAGACAAAGCGTACACCCTGCAAGTAGGGATTGTGGCCCCTTCCACTAAGTCTATGCAACAATCGTACTCCCTGTGGGGAGGCAATGTTTCAGCCTTGATTTCACTGAATACATCTCTGTAGAGACTGTATTCCTCAGGGAGTTGTACGTCTGTTTCCACCGCCGTAGCTGCCACATACGGGGTGGCCAAAACAGCAACATGAGCAGAGGGACAAGACACCATATGGTCCCGACAAACTTCAGGCAAAAACTGGAACGTTTTAGTCTTCCAGTCTACAACAGGATTATGATGACATAACCATGGCATGCCTAAGATCACCTCATACTGAGGAGCTGCAATGATATTTAGTGACAAAAGCTCAGAGTGTATGTTCCCTTGCGTCACAACGGATAAGCCTACCTCACTGGTTCTCTCTGTTATATGACCTGATTTCAAAGGCTGCCCGTCTACCGCTCGGACTTCCTCAGGGTTCTCTCTCGGGATACGAGGTAAGGCCAAGCGAGATACCAGGCCATCGTCAATAAAGTTGCCTGTTGCCCCGGAGTCTAACATAACTATGGCATGATGGAACTCTTGTTCACATTCTATCGTCATTCCTATCACAAGATGTTACTCGGTTTCTCATATCCCAGTAGTGGATAGAGAAGTGAGTTTCCAATCCTGTCTTCCTTCTATCCCGGACCTAGGGGTCTCTATCATTTCCATTTCTGGCACCGTGGACGAAACAGCCACTCTCTTGAATCTATTCCCAGTACTAGATGTCTTAGGCTTAGAGGGGCATTCTCTAACGAAATGCCCCTTTTTCCCACAATACATACACAAGCCTTGTGTTCTTCTGACTTCTTTCTCCTCTCTAGATAACGGGGCTCTGAGTGCTTCTATTTGGTATACACCTGTTACAACACAACTTTTACAACTACCTACCATTACAAAGCACCTTTTACAACGCATACCATTACAAGGCATTGCGCTGGGGGGCGCTCTAGGATAGGGAATAAGTTTAATTTACTATCCAACACCTTCCCTAGTGTCCACGGGGACTGGAGTTGGAATAGTAAATTATACTTACCACTATCCAGCACCTCTAAGCGCTATGCGTTGTAATGGTATGCGTTGTAATGGTCGCGTTGTAATGGTAGGTAGTTGTAATGGTATGCGTTGTAACGTCATACATCCCTTCTATTTCCATGGGTTCTGGGCTGTTTTACGACCCTCCTGATACCTTACGAGGGGAACGATCAAAACCGTACGATCCTCATTCCCATCTTCTCCTGTTTCCCCCTCACTCCGTCATCCGGCTATCTAACCTTAATGCCAGGTTAATCATGTCCACACACGTTGTTGGCTGAGGATCAATTTGAGCCACCACGTCCTTCAGGTCCTCCTTCAACCCTTGATAAAAAAGGGACATCCTTTTTTCTTCAGGCCATTCGGCCTTAGCCACCAATCGGTTAAACGTGGTCAAATATGTAATCAACTTGCCTTTCCCTTGCCTCAACTCTAAGAGTTCCCTGTCTGCACTAAAGGTTGTTCCCCTGCGATCAAATACCTTCTCAAATTCTGCCCTGAAAGAAGACCAATCTGACAGGATGGCATCGTTGTTTTTTACTAAAGGCACTGCCCAATTGGCAGCGTCCCCCACTAAATAGGATATGGCGAAAGCCACCCTTGAATGATTGGTAGGGAACGAAGCTGGTTTGCACGAAAAGTGCAAAAGTATCTGAGTCAGGAAGACCTGGAATTTACGAGGATCGCCTGAGAATCTTTTGGGATTGGCCAAAGGGATGGGTGGAGGCACCGTGACCTGTAGAGGAGACGCAGCAGAAGAGGCATTAAAGGGATTTCTAGTCAGCTGATCTACCTTGTCTTTTAAAGCTGCAGTCTCAGCCTTAGATGAGGCTAACTCCTGCTGGACCAATACTAACGCATGCAGCACATCCTCCATGGATGGCATTACCATTACAAACGGACCGGGCAGAGTGTAATACTTAGGTACGTAATTCTGTCAATGTTGGCACTCTGCAGGATCCGCTTGCAGTAATAAAGATCCACCTCCGGACCTCCCAAACCCCCTGAATGTATAAGCACAGGGTGTTCACGCGATACGGTGAGCGAAAAAACCCCAAAGGGAAAAAAACCCGGGAAAGGGAAGGAAGGGGACAGCAGGGAAAGGGAAGCTGTAAGACAAAATACACAGTAGGTTAATACACTTCCTTATTTCTACTCTCATATAATTCTCACTAAGGGATAAAGGTCACCTCTGCTTTTTTAGGATTTTTCCGCATCCATGCAGTGGTATTTTCAGTGTGCCTCTTTTCCCTATGTAATACAAGAACCTCAGTTAACATAAACTGCATACCTCCTAAACAACTGTCTCTATGTATGAGAAGCTAACACAATGTACATACCCCAGAAGCATTTATGAAAATCAAATAATAAACATCCTTTTGAGTCAATCAATTCTTATCAGAATTCCAGCACCTCAAAAGAATCAGGTGGAGCGAAAACAAACAATAGGAGAGTCTCCTATAAACTGTTCCTTAGTTATCCGGTACAGATTCCTTCATCCACACCTTGTACCACATTGAGCAGCTCTCCAAGTAAACAAGAAAATAAATCAAACACGGTAGGGCGTAGTTCCTTTACTACAGCCGTCCGCTTTGATATTTGTATTCCACATAGTAATGACCTAGAACGTCATGGCTTCATGACGACAATGCGGAGGAGCTCCCCCTGCACTCCGCCACTTGACTAATTCAAAGTCACCCAAAACAAAAGGTTAAATAACGCTCACTTCCTAGCGGGTGAGTATTTCAAGTTTATAGCACCAAAAACGAAAACAGGAGAAAACAACGAATGCTCGCGTCCTCTTAAGAGTACCCGCTCTCTTAATGCGCTAACACGGTCACAGTACCTGTACAGACGCTTTCCTCTGTAAACGCCCGCCAGCTTCACGCACCGCCACCAGAAACCACCGGGTCGAGAGCCAGCCGCTCTCGCGACAAATCCAATCAGAATGACGTACACCTCCCTCCCGGCAGGACCGCGCTATATCCGGCCAGCCAGCAGGGCTCATGGGAATTGTAGTCATCAATCTAGGTTTCATGGGAATTGTAGTCTTTGCCTGAAGATTAGGTAGGCGCGTAGTCTAAACCCTGACAGCTATGGCCTTCGATAAATGTTTCTAACATATGCTTTGATTCTCTGGGAAAACTGAAAGCCATGCTTTTTCAAAATGATGTGGCATTAACATCAGCCAGAGAGATGTTTTATCTCCAGGTTGCAAGGTCTTCGATGTATCGTTCGATTCAGATGCTACTCCATACAAACTTCCCACTGCATTATAGGAAATTGGTCCACTGTATCTTTAATATACCTGGCACAAATGAATAGTGCACTTTTTAAAATGTATTGGCTCTGGACTAATGAGCACCATTCAGATGATTTTTGGAGTTATACCATCTTTTATACACTGTTGGGAAGCATTTTAGGAGGGCTCCGGCTTGTCCTGCTACTTGTGGGGGGAATCCTGATTTTAATCTTTGTTGCCTGCAATCGTCCCAGTTCAACCCGGAATGGAGACATCACTAGCTGTGCTAAGATGCCGTGAGTGCATAGTACAATGCTTCAACACACCTCAGCTTCAAGAACTGAAGGAGCACTGGTTCTTGTCCTTCAATCCTGTTTGGCTTCACTGCGTAAAACCTGTATTCCACTGCCTGCTTTGCAGCCCTGAATGTGTATTGGATCTGTGCCTCGGATCACAATTGGTTGTGCCACTGGACATTGAAATACTGATGAACCCCTTAAAGGCCCATGGGTATTGTTGTCCCCAGCATATTCCAGTGCTGATGAATGCATTCTTCAAGCCACCCTGGGCTGCTTTGACTCCTAGTGAACTGGATATCAGCTCTACAATGCGCTTATAGGCTGCAGTCCCTCCCTCAGCAGCTGCTGTAGGAACTGGATGGAATCACCTTTGCTCCATAAACATGCTTTGAATTTCGCCTCTGGGAACGTCGTCGGTGGTTGCCTGCGACAGCAATGTTGCGACTACCACTCAAACCACTTAAACAATTGGCTTGTCCGTGTGGTGGGAACGATTTGGCCTGTTTTTTTAAACACAACAAATTAAAACAGTTTTTGCTTTATTTTTCTAGACACCATGGCTTTCTGAATGCTTGGGATTTCAAGTAGTACAATAACTTTTAAAGATCTTTATGAATATTTTAAAGGAAAGCTTGCTTTTAAATGTTTTCAGAAATGGTTTTAGACCTTTCATTTAATTTCATTATGGCCTGCTGGCACTTAGATAGCTTTTATATATCGTACCTTAGTATGAGGAGTGAGTTTTATGTGCCGGCGTTAGGCCCATGTAACGAAACTGCACATTTTCTTACATCGTCCTAATTTTGCACATTAACATTTCTTCTGTGACCTTTTGCCCATATTCCGGTGTGTGACAATGTTGGATTAGTTTCTCTGAAACAATTTCTGTTTGCATATATAGCTTTTCATAACATTATCACGATGCATCGAACACCATGTACAAGGGCTTTTTACACACAATGTACAAATGCCGTTCTATCTTCATCGACAGGACGACAAGGCTATGTAGATATCCATAACAATGCGAATCTATACGTACATTACAAGGATTCTTTCTTTTATAAATAATGAGCATCCCAAAAGATTAGCAGAGGAGGCACTTCAGCTGACACCGAGGGTCCCTGCATGCTGAGACTTCTCTCCATGAGGCGGTGTCCAGTTCATGACCAAGACAGGCTCCTACATTCTCTCACACCAGGTAATGGGGTTGGATTGTCCTTTGGGGTATTCTTGGTTTCTTCCCTACATATACTCTTGGCACACTCAGAGTAGGGCATCGAGGAGTACACATGATTACTGCTCTGTATCATATGCTGCATATATACAATGTTTGAGCACCATGGTAGAATTGTATTTACTCTTTGGTGCTTATAATCAGTTTCATTTGCTTCTGTCTAATGAGTATTGCAGCACCAAGTATAATGCTGGTTCAATAAACATATTGAAAATGCCCCACTGTGTATACTCTGCATATTTCTCTGAGCACAAGTAAGCTCAAGCGACTGAGCGAAAGATTCTGATCTGTTACAGTGATCCCTGAGGGGTCAGGGTTTTCATGATCAGGGGTTGCCAGAAACTATTCACTCCTTGGTAAGGTGTGGGGGCTTATGGTGGCACTTTGAGCTAACTGGTCTCAAGGCCAACATATCCTGCATGGGTGCTCTGAATCAGTCTAGGCACCTCTCCCAAAGTTTATATTATCCAACAAACGCACAGATCCTATGGATTACTCGGAACCAAATGGCACTACTCCACTTCACTCTACTGCACTCCATGCAGTATTAGTTTACGACAGGTCACTCCACTTTATGAGACTCTACTCCACTCTATGCTATGCCACTCCAGTGTACTCCACTCCACTATACTCCTCTGTGCTGCACTTTATCCCACTTAATGCCATTGTACCATACATCACTCTACACCACTCTTTAGGCCAACACTCTGCTCCACTGTATGTAGCTCCACTGTACAACACTGTACTACCCTCTATGCCACTTTACTCTTCTTTAACACCACTGTACTCACTGTATGACACTAGATGACACACCACTCCTCTCTCTGCGATACGCTGCTCCACAATATGACATGGCACTCCACTCTATGACACTCTCCTCCACTGTACTCTATGACATTCCACTCAATGATACTCAACTCTATAACATTCTGTTTCACACTGTTCTACTCTAAAACACTCTATTCTGCTCTATGACAGTCTATGACACCCGAGCTACTGTACAAAATGAGAAGTCCACTACCCAACTTGCTGCTCCAGTCTACTGCACCTTAACCCCACTGTGTTAGACATCATGGCACTACAATATGTTCCGCTGTACTACATTGTATGATATATTGTTCCACTCTACTTTGCTCCACTCGATTACACTCTACAATACTCCCAACTGTGACATTAGACTTTCCAACACTCTCTTCCACTGTACTGTATGACACTTACAACACTCCACTCAACGACACTGGAGTCTTTTTTTCAACATTGAAAAATCATTGAAATTCAATGGCAAAACTAAAGGTTAAAGGTTATAGTTAGGAAAATGTTTATTCTCCCTATTGAAACTTAAACTACAAAAACTTTATAAATATCCAAAGTTATAGCAATTGCTTTTGTCTACAATGTATCCACCACTTTTAAATTATTATAAGTAGCACACCTTGTTACAGACTCTTTGCAGCTCGCTAACAAGACAACACTAACTATACCTTGCCACTCTACCAGGCACTGTGATCTCACTAATAATAAGAGTTCATTATGCGACACTACACTGTACGAGACTCTCTGCTAACATTGAACAGTATGGCACTCGACTCCACTGAACCCCACTCTATGCCACTACACTCTACAACACTCTTCTACACGCTATGCTACTCTACTCAATGACACTCCACTCCACTCCACCACACTCCATTTCACAACACTCTAGACAGCGACACTCCACTGTACAACACTCAGCACTACACGCCACTCTACTGTATAATACTTTACTCCACTGTACGCTACATCACTCCACTCTACTCAACTCCACTCTACAATACTCCACTCTATGACACTAGACTCTACGACACTCTACTTCACTGTACAATACTTTACAACACTCCAATGATTGACACTCCTCACTACGGTTTGAAACACATTTTTATCAAAAATAAAAACCATTAACATAGACTGAAAACAAAGATTAAAGATAATTTATAGTTAGAACTATTTTATTTATTCTTTCTATATAAACCCAACTTAAAATATACACACTTTAAAAATTGTAAAGTTATAATCATAACTTCAATTCATATTTTACACACCTCCTTCAAATTATTATAGGTTGCGCACCTCCGAGCACAGTCTTGTCATCTCACTTGCCACATTACAGTAACTTTAAATCATGCCTTTTCCATGCATTGGTTATATCCTTGCATTCTACATCAAATCAAATCAAAATAACCTTTATTTGATTTAAACAGTTAAATCATAAAAGCACAATACATAAAAGTAGACATCATATCTTACATGTTGAAGGAATATAACAATGATACCATATAATGTTGTCATAACATATCCAATGTATGTCTACAATTTTCTGAAGTTTCTTGTAAATATGCTCGACTCATGCACCTATTCAGAATCAGGCCCAAATCGAGCAAACGGCTTCTTGGTTTCGTTTCCTGTGCTCTCTCTCGTTAGTAGAGAAAACACGTGACATGCAGCTGAGGGGAGAGTCTGAAAGGTCGGCCCAGGCTATGAACAGAGACAATTGCTTCTAACGTTAGAAGCCCAAGGTCACATCTGCTCTTTCTTGTAGGATGAACACATTCCTGCAGGCGCCATGCCTGTACTCCCATGCACCAGAACGAAAGGGAGGCACCTTTACTGACCTACCCGCATAATAGCTTTAGCAGAGTTTCAAGCCTATCTATTGTGCCTTATATGGGTGTTCCTGTTGGCTTCTCCTGAAACTGGTACTTTTCCATGTATGGGGTTGCTATGAGGTATGTTGAAAGTATATATGCAATGTTTTGAACAAGATCCAGCAGTCTCCTCTGCACACCTTTGCGAGCTGTGACCAGAGGGAGGCTCCCCTGTACAGGGCGCTTTGCGAAATAAACGATTGAACCTTATCCATTGCCGACTGATTTATGTATGGTAAATGAGATATATGGGCTATTGGTAAGTATAGCTCTATGGTATATTTTTCTAGTACTTCAGTTGGCGACTCCGCCGGGACTCCAAAATAGGGTTGTCCCCTCCCGTAAACGGGAGAAGAGGGATGGGGAGGGGTTCTGGTCGAGGGGGTGGATTGCAAAAGGATCCTAATTGAGAAACCACTTTGTGGTAGAAGCGAAACATTCCACTCTTCTACCCAGAGACCTTCCCAGCTGCTAAATAACCCTTCGCCGGAGTACTTCGGGCTTAACCCAGGAACAGCTGACCGTGTTGGTCTATAAAAAAAAAGTTGGCGGTGGAGAACGTTCAATCAGACCTGCGTGCACCAGGTGAGTGAATTGTACAGTATGAAATGAGCACTTTTGAGAAGTGGCTCAGAAGAACAGTTAACTGCGTATGGTATGGTGGTTGGTGAACCACAAGGGAACCTGGGGGTCTGACGTGGCAGAGGTGTGACTGCACGGGCAGATGCGCCACAGACTTGTTTGGTGAATAATTGGGAGAACGTCGGACGCCTTTGTGTTGCACGGTGGGTGCTTACACGGCCGGATCCTCTTCGGAAAGGCCCCAAGGAGCAACTGGGTAAGCGCAGGGTCTGGGGTTGCGCCCATAATGCCTGGCCCAACCAGCACAGACTGGGGCTAGGGAAATGGAAGGTTTTTAGATCAGTTATAGGTGGGTGCACTGCCAGTTCATACGCATACAGTTATAGATACAATGAGTGTCCTAGGTGCTAATCGGCGAGTGGACAAACCTGAACCACTCCCTTGAGTAGAAAAACTACTACTGTCTAATACATGGATTGCCGATGCACTCTAAATTGAGTATATAGATTGTTCGGTAACAATTCACAACAGTTCAAACACCAATTGACAGAAGTGACAAAAAGCTCCAACAGATGAGTGAATCTTGGAGTCTTTAATGCAGATTACAGCCAGCCGACACGTGTTTCATCGCCTTCCCGATTCCTCAGGGCTGAAACAAACAAATGAGTAGCATCTAGCATGTATTTTGAACAAATGGATTTTACATACATGACCATAGTGTAAGGTCGTTACAAACAATAATTGCTTCCTACTGCAGTGAGCATACGGTGATTTTTCTCAGATTTGTTTTACTAGTGCCACCACAACACATCCGTGTCGAAATTGGGTGTATACTACCGATATTCTATAAGGACGTGGTTGTATGTGGTAGTGATTGTGATAGATGTGTGCAGGGACAAAATAATAATAGTGTATCCGGGACGGCAAGCAATGACAAGTGTTTTGCGTCGCAGCACGGAAGTGTCCTATCCGTGTGCGGCTCATTCATCCTTCATGCCGATTCATTGTGAAACAGTGAAAACATGTGTCATAGCGAAAGCATACCTAGATGGCCGTGTCAACGTCAGAAGGTCTGCATGATTGGAAAAGGGGAAGAAAAAACCGAAAGAATCTCTTCACTAACTGTTCTTTCAGTGATATTCAGGCATGAGGTCACCAAGGTAAGACAGTTCAAACACCAATTGACAGAAGTGACAAAAAGCTCCAACAGATGAGTGAATCTTGGAGTCTTTAATGCAGATTACAGCCAGCCGACACGTGTTTCATCGCCTTCCCGATTCCTCAGGGCTGAAACAAACAAATGAGTAGCATCTAGCATGTATTTTGAACAAATGGATTTTACATACATGACCATAGTGTAAGGTCGTTACAAACAATAATTGCTTCCTACTGCAGTGAGCATACGGTGATTTTTCTCAGATTTGTTTTACTAGTGCCACCACAACACATCCGTGTCGAAATTGGGTGTATACTACCGATATTCTATAAGGACGTGGTTGTATGTGGTAGTGATTGTGATAGATGTGTGCAGGGACAAAATAATAATAGTGTATCCGGGACGGCAAGCAATGACAAGTGTTTTGCGTCGCAGCACGGAAGTGTCCTATCCGTGTGCGGCTCATTCATCCTTCATGCCGATTCATTGTGAAACAGTGAAAACATGTGTCATAGCGAAAGCATACCTAGATGGCCGTGTCAACGTCAGAAGGTCTGCATGATTGGAAAAGGGGAAGAAAAAACCGAAAGAATCTCTTCACTAACTGTTCTTTCAGTGATATTCAGGCATGAGGTCACCAAGGTAAGACTGTCCGCCAAGTACAAAATGCAGACTTACCCCTCAGCTATTCCAGCCTGGTGTACGCTTGACAGGAACCACAACCGGTATCCTCGTGCAAGATTTAAATAGGTAAGATCAAGCTATGGTCTTCCAGGATGTGAGTTTACTTAGTACCGGTCATTTATAGTAATGTTTTGACTTAAGCGCAATTTCTCTTAACAGTACTCATTTCGAAAACGGAACTTCACACAACTTTGTGAAATATATCGGGTGACCTCCGAGCCCTACTTATACTTCTTGATTACATTATACATGTAAGTAGATTGGTAGAACCTTTAGGGGACTGCATGACACGTACTAAATTCCTTAAAATTCCGAATATGATTTTAACAGTTACAAGAAGGGAAATTCCTCGTTGGTATTTCAAATGAAATGGTACTAGTGAGATAATCATAGTGACATTAGATTACATATGGGAAGATCACCTTAGGGCACCGTGATGACGATTAGACACCACGTATTTGAGGTGACATGTATTACTTTTACCTTGTCACAGAAACAAAGATATTAACCGTTGCTGGATACACTCGAACTGAGTGCAACTGGTCAAGGGCCCGGCTGGGTCGGAATTATCACCAGCTGAGCGGTAAGTCTGCATTTTGTACTTGGTGGACAGTCTTACCTTGGTGACCTCTTGCCTGAATATCACTGAAAGAACAGTTAGTGAAGAGATTCTTTCGGTTTTTTCTTCCCCTTTTCCAATCATGCAGACCTTCTGACATTGACACGGCCATCTAGGTATGCTTTCGCTATGACACATGTTTTCACTGTTTCACAATGAATCGGCATGAAGGATGAATGAGCCGCACACGGATAGGACACTTCCGCTGCGACGCAAAACACTTGTCATTGCTTGCCGTCCCGGATACACTATTATTATTTTGTCCCTGCACACATCTATCACAATCACTACCACATACAACCACGTCCTTATAGAATATCGGTAGTATACACCCAATTTCGACACGGATGTGTTGTGGTGGCACTAGTAAAACAAATCTGAGAAAAATCACCGTATGCTCACTGCAGTAGGAAGCAATTATTGTTTGTAACGACCTTACACTATGGTCATGTATGTAAAATCCATTTGTTCAAAATACATGCTAGATGCTACTCATTTGTTTGTTTCAGCCCTGAGGAATCGCGAAGGCGATGAAACACGTGTCGGCTGGCTGTATTCTGCATTAAAGACTCCAAGATTCACTCATCTGTTGGAGCTTTTTGTCACTTCTGTCAATTGGTGTTTGAACTGTTGTGAATTGTTACCGAACAATTTATATACTCAATTTAGAGTGCATCGGCAATCCATGTATAGCACAGACTGGGGGATAGTCTGTAAGAGGGTCCGTGGTTCACCTGTCTGATGATCCCAGGGCAGTCTCTGGACTGTCTCTTTTGTGAAATCTTTTGGTGGTCTGGAATCCAGGGTGATCGATTCCCCAAACAGGAGTCGACGGGCTCTGTTCACGTATGAGACATGTCGTAAGGAATTGTAAAGTCATGACCGGAGCATTTTCTTTCTTGATCGAAACTTATGCATTTTAAGTATATTATGTATATGGATTTGTTGTCAATACGAAACGTGAAAGAGTGTATGCTGAATAGACGCGTCTATAGTGTGACTGCAGTTGGAATGATATAATTTGTTGAATATTATCAAAATTGTCTTGTTTTAGTAAATTATGTTTTGGGTGCTGTCGATGGAAAGGTGGGTGGCTGGAAGAAAGACTGCCCGCTCCTCCGGAAGGCAGTCCTAGTTTTGATATGTACGTAAAACATGGACTTACTCCCATTTTGTTCAATACATTGTGGAACAAATATACTAAAGACAATGCAGAATTACAGTGCCCTTTAACAGGGTCTTTTGATGAAAGGAAAATAAATTACTTGCAAAACAAATGACTTTTAAGGAGAAGCCGTTGGAGTATGTTCGACTCTTTGACCTTATGGGTTAAGGAGGCGAAGCGACGGCGAATATGAGGAGAAAAATTTGAAAAAATGAAAGCAGGACAGACTGTAACCCAAAAGGCAGTAGCATATGAAAAGGAAAAAGTAGAGAAGAATATCGAACAATTAGATAGACAGTTTAGATTGCAGACTGATAAAAGTTATGTGACCTGAACCGAAGCGGAAGATGAAATAGAGGAACTGTTGGAGACTCGCCCTCCACCCCCATACGCGCCCCAGGGTTTGTACCCAGCAGTTCCAGTGGATCAAAAGGGAGGGACGGGAGCAGCGGTTGCAACTGCTCCAGTAGCTGTGCATCCTCCTGCTCCGTTGTCTGTCCCTCCTACCCTCCGTCCCACTACCTCAGAATTAATCACCTTGTTACCCGGGACGGCGGTTGCTTCCCCTACCTCGCCAGTATTTTTAACACCCCCAGCTAGGGGAATTATGGTTACCCTTAGTGGAATGACTGCTGCTTTTTCAGATGATACCCCGTGACGTCCTGCGGGAGGGATGGAAGGTCATCGGGTTTTTACTCGATCATCTCTAGGTAAGGAAGAAAGATGGGCTGTAGTGATTCAGGCGTCCAAATGGATGCGGAATCCCATTTATACTCTAGAAGATATTTGGAGTACAGTGAAAGATTATGAACCAGTCATGCAGCAGTTAGCATTAGAACACATGGCAATAAGACTGATTTCTTTATGGGAACAATGCTTTCATGAAGGCCTGGCCCCCCAAATATTGTGCGACATTAGAGGTCGAGCGTTCAAATTTGAACTACAGGTTAACGAGGTATTCCAGAATGTTGAAACTTTAATAATCAGGATCGAATGGTTCAGAGATGCCCAGATGCGGGGACACAGTACCCTATGAGAGAAGTGCACCCTATCGTCCACCCCGAAGTTCCCGAAGCACTGGATGGAGGAGGCCAGGTCATTAGAGCACGATTAGAGGCACATTTCTAAGACCAGTGGGTTTATACCCCTTGGATACGGAGTGAAGTCCTTACGTTAAAGGCTCAGCTCCCAGACCCTCGGAAGAATCCTACGGCTTATTATAAAGAATTAACTGAAGCCGCGAATTCGGCCGTCGTGACACTAGCTGATATCAAGGTATTTTTCGGTCTTTTAGTCCCTGTGGACATATGGAGACAAGTGCATGATTCAGATCATGCTGCTGAACTTGGAGGGACCTGGGATCAGATTAAGGCATGGGACAAAGATCGAAAGCCTGGTAATAAACCTAAAAATGAGATTTTAGCTATTCCAGCTCGGATTATCACATTTATGCAAACCCTTATTCCCCCGAGGAAGGTAGATTGGGATAAGTTGACAGCCTGCATCCAAAAGAAGGATGAGAATGTGTCAGATTTCTTTACTCGATTTGAGAAAGTATTTATTGACTTCAGTGGGCAGGACTTGTCCACCGAGGGTGGTATACGGCTATTTGTCAATAGATTTGTTACTAACTTGTTGCCAGAAATAAAGACACGTTTACAGGCTGCCAAAAGTACTTGGACTACGTCACCTCCTTCAGGTATCCTTTGAAGGACTGGGTTATTTAAGACCCAGCGGTGCCAGGGAACAACACCTGAAACCTTCGTGGGTAACCTGCTCCGGCGTACAAGTGACAGAGACACGGGACACTTCCTTCGGCGTCAAAGATTCGAGCTTTATTTACTGCAGGGAACACAGAAATCACGGCAAGTACAACATGTGCTACTTGTGGAGACTGCTTCAAATTGGTTCTGTGGATCGCTCCTTTTATACACAATTTACCCATAAGGTTACATGGTACACAAAGGTTTATGGCTTGGTTCCCATAGTTATCCCCCAGAGGGGTCGTTTGGTCACTTTGATACACACAAGGTCCGGAACATAAGTGCGGAAACATTTGGCGGTTCCCAACTGCAAAAACCCATCTTCCCACCATTAGTACATTCCAATCAGCAGTAAAACAGATCGAAGAAGGAACAAGGACAGGTGTGGAGGAAGATGGAGACAGTGGGGGATTGGAAAGGGTGTAAAAGGGGAGGTATCGGGAAACGCGAGCTACAGGCATCAAAAGGGACGTGCCTAATGAGATGCACGGCTGAGACAATAGACCGGCACGGCAAGATGTGCCTCGAGCGGGGCCATCTGCCTTACAGTATCATCCCCCTCGTCATAAAGACAGTTTCAAAGGACATGTGGCTTCCGCAAGTATCTTGGGAGTCCCAGGGTCGCGAAGCGGACAACGTCCGTTCGCTGGCTACTTGAGAGCAAGAGACAAAATGGATGCCGTATCTAAGATGGAACCCATGGGTACAGATAGGAAAACCCACATAACAAACAAACGGTTTAGGTTAGCACAACGAAACTGCACACACCCACTAAACTCGTCATTTGCGGTTCATAGATACCAGACTCGACCATATTCGTGCGAGTCGAAAACATCACTTACAATTGTCACGGAACCTCAGACGCTCCTTTTGCCCTCATGTAGGCAAGCACTAGTCGGAATCATACTCGATATTCATTAGACCATCTAGATGTTGCTGTAACATAGCTCTGTCCAACCGAGCTTCTTTGGTAACAGGCGGCTGTCTTATACACGTTGTAGCACAGAGGCCACATAAGGCAGGACCACACTGCACGCAAAGGCAGCACGTGAACAGGAACACCACAACAACTCCGATAATCATCAGAATCTTCCAACCCCAAGTCGACATCAGGCCCCAAAACCACCCAAGTAGCGTCCAACCCCCTACGTCCACGTGTATGGACTCAGAGATTTTATGCAACTTTGAGATGGCTTGATAGACAGTCGGAGCGTTATCAGGAATGAAAATACAGCAGCTCGAATGGATCACCTTGCATACCCCACCTCGATCTGCTAAGATCACGTCTAAAACCATACGGTTTTGTAACGTCATAAGTCTATCCGCCTGAAGTTCTGCGGTGATATTACCAAGGGCACTGACAGTAATATTAGCTGTCGATTCCACCACTCGAGTCAACTGTCTCAGGTTCCTACTATTAACCATAGGCCCCCAAAACGGAAGGAAACCCTTGAAAAAGTCTCCTGCCTCTTGACCGGCAGTGTCTTCTTCGCTAATTACGCCTCTCACAACTCTAGTCTTGTGATAATCTGCATCTACAGTAAACGTCGGAGGCAACAAATTTGCAATAAAACATGAGCCCACAAAGTCGAAGGGCAACCATGCATACGCACGATCATGGCAGATAAAGTATGTACCCTTGGCAGCCAGAAACACAGGGGACGAGACCATCGGCAATATGTAATTTTCAGTGCAAGCACTCTCTCCAAGTCGGGCTTTCGATCTTCGGCCACGACCTATGAGACAAAAATTACCAATGTGGGGTACGACCCATATCGGGGGTGAGCTTTTAAGCTGTTTTTCACTAGTGAACACACTATACTCGCCTCTACTCAAGACCCTATAGGCTTGTACCTCTTCTTCTGGAATAAGCGAGGGATCATAGATATCGCTATCTAAATCCTCTATCGCTATAGACAAAGGCTTCTGATACGAGCCAGGGCCAGAGTAGGGAGAACGTGGTTCTCGAATGGGGTGGAATCCTAGTGCGCTTCGGAACATTGTTTGGAATGCTCGAGCAGAACCCTGGGAACTATACGGCAAAACCAAATATGGAATTCCCTTATCTGTGGTATGTGGCATCAACCCACACACCCAACAATTAGTAGTGTTAACCACTAACTGGTGCTGGTGAAGGAGCTGAATAAAGGAATTGTTGCGAAATTCTGCACGTCTAGCCTGCTCGTGTTCGGGTAAGATATGGAAGGAATGAGGAGACGCAGTAGAGGTGAATTTAGAGTCAGAAGTAGGAATAGGTGTAGGTATGGCAGAAGGTAAGAAGTACGACATCATATAGTACACCCCACCCGCCAAAAATGTAGAAACAATCAAAAACAATACAAATATCTGAAACATAAAACATTTCGTACGACTAAGTCGCTGCGGCTCAAATCTTTGTGCCTGTGCTCTTTCCACATCCATCAGCTTTGAAAACGCCATCCCCTATGACCGTCTGCAACGTTTCTTGACGCACTTCGTTCTGTGTAGCAGTAGTCAATTCCCAGGAGTTCACAGGAACCGACGGTCTTTAACCTAGCGTCAAGACCTACTAACCAGAAAGAAGTATGCACGCGGCCCTACGGCCTTTATTTATGATATATATGCAATGTCTCTCAGCTGTGGAAGCAAAAATACGTAGGAAAAAACCTTCAATATGTACAAGAATAATTACAATGATACAGGTGTTCAGACTGATCGTGGAAAACGGGATAATGCAGTTGTCAAGGGACAGAACAGGATCTTTTTATTAATCTTTAGTGCGGGATCGCAAAAAGTATCGAGTTTTCCCAGAACGTGTCTGCTCGTCAAACAAAGGATCCGTTGAAGAGACAGCGTCTTGCTGATCAGTCGAATGTTCTGGTCTTGAGTCTTTTGATGACAAATGTTCAACAGTGTCTTCCTGCTGCACTGAGGATTCTCCGACAGGTTGTGCGTCGCTGAAAGGAACAAACGCCGGCAATCCTTCGGTTTCAGTTGATGCAACGCCTCTCCTCACCCACGAGTCTGCCGGCAACGGAATAGGGACTTTCTTCGTATGGGTGGCGTGCACCCAGTTTTTCCGCCCCTCAAGACGAACAGCAGTTCTCGTGGCAAGGAGGACCTGGTAGGGTCCGGTGAACCTGGGCTCCAAGTTCTTCTTCCGAGAAAAATTTCTGGTAACCACCCAGTCTCCAGGCTGGAGCTGGTGGCCTGGACCCTCAGTCTGCGTCGGCAGTGCTTCGTAAACCTGTTGGTGAATTAACCTCAGTTTAGCAGTCAAGTCATGAAGATAATCGATCAACATTGGATACTCAAGATCACAGAACGCAGCCGGTCTAGGGACCCCCCAAACATTTGCAGGACGACCGAACACTATTTCATAGGGACTGAGCCCTACTCGGGAGTGTACGGTTGCCCTTGTTGATAGTAAAGCTAAAGGTAAAGCATCAGGCCACGAAAGACCAGTCGTAGCCTGAATCTTCGCTAATTTTAGTTTAAGGGTGCCATTATACCCTTCAACCAAACCAGCTGACTGGGGATGATTGGCGCTATGGAATTTTTGATTAATTCCAAGGCCTTTGCACACACTCTTCATCACACTCCCCACAAACTCACTTCCGTTATCAGACCATACAACCCGATGCATTCCGTACCGAGGAAAGTATTCCTTCAGTAGGATTTTTGCCGTTGACAAAGCGGTGTTGTCCTTGAGAGGATAGGCTTCAATCCATCGGGAGAACGCGCAAACCACAACCAAAACGTATTTCAAGTTATTGCATCTCTCCATATGGATGAAGTCTAATTGAATCACCTTAAAGGGACATGAAGGGGGAGCAAAACTACCAGGAGGAGTTGGGGTTCCCTTACCAGGATTGTACAACATACATACCATACAGTTCTTAACCAAGCGTTCAGCACATTTCGTGATACCATCATTCTTCCACACAGGAGACAACAACTTGCAAATACCTTTCACGCTAATATGTGCTAACCCATGTGCCATTGTCACAACAGCCAGCACATACGCATCTGGTAACATCCATCTTTTCTGCTCCGACAAATCAATCCAACAACCATTCGCATCCAACTTTCCCGTACTTTCATTCCACTTCTTCTTTTCAGTCTCAGTGGCCTCATTTTGTATCGCCTTCACACTCTCAATAGTGTCTTCACACATACTCGACTCTGTAGGCCACCTAACTGAACTTGTCACATACATTCGAGTGCTAAGGTTCCGGGCAGTCTCCTTAGCAGTCTCATCCGCAAACGCATTACCACGACCAACATCATCCGTCACCTTACGATGTGCACTACATTTAACAATCGCTACCTGCTTAGGCAACGTAAGTGCATCCAAAAGATCGTTCACAAGTTGGCCATGCTGAATCTTCGTACCATGCGATGTCAGAAAACCTCTCTCTCTCCACAATCGTCCAAAGCTATGAGCGACGCCAAATGCATACTGACTGTCAGTATACACATTCACACGTTTATCTTTTGCTAACACACACGCTCTAGTTAAGGCAATCAGCTCCGCAGCCTGGGCAGAATTCTGATTCAATCTCGCAGCTTCCACAACAGTACTCAAAGTTACAACAGCATACGCAGTGGTCACATCACCATTCGGCAATTTAAAACACGAACCATCTACATACAGTGTTCCATCTGGATCTTCTAACGGAGTGTTTTTAAGGTCCACTCGACCTTTTGTTTCCTCCTCTGTTCGCAAATAGCAGTCATGGGCTGCTATTTCATCTGACTCTGTACTAATGGGTAACAAAGTTGCCGGATTCAGAACATTGCAACGTTTTATCTGAATATGACTTGCCAGAAGCGTCAACTCGTATCCGGACAACCTCGCACTTGTCAAGTGCTGAGTTTTTGTACGATTCAAAAGAGTGTCGACTGCGTGCGGAACCATCACCGTGAGCATATTATCCATGACCAATCCTGCTGATTGCCGGATGGACACCGCAGCTGCCGCTGTTGCTCTCAGACAACTCGGCAACGCTCTAGCTACCGGGTCCAAGGTCGAGGAAAAATATGCACATGGACGTTGCTTACCACCAAAAGGTTGCGTTAAGACACTCAAAGCACAACCTTCCCTCTCGTGAACATATAACGTGAATGGCTTACTGTAGTCAGGAGTACCTAACACAGGAGCCGAACACAATGAGTCACGCAGTTCAGAAAAACTTTTCTGACATTCTTCCGTCCATGGTAAAGGAGTAGAAACATCCTTGCATGTAAGAGCCACCAATGGTTTCGCTAGCAGTGAAAAATTTGGAATCCATTGCCTGCAGTACGACGTGATACCTAGAAAGGCACGCACATCTCTTTGTGTTGCTGGCACAGTCATTCGCGCAATTGCTGCAATTCTCTCTGGGGTCAACCGCCTTCCCTCCTTTGACAATAAGTGACCTAGATAGGTTACTTCTTGACAACAATATTGGAGTTTAGAAGGTGACACCTTGTGATGTAAGTCACAGAGATGTTGCAGCAACGACACCGTAGCAATTTTGCAAATGTCCTGAGTATCTGCCGCCACCAATAAGTCGTCGACGTATTGGATTAAGGCCGCACCAGCCGGCAACGTAAACGCATCCAGTTGACCCTTCAAGGCTTGGCTGTAAATCGATGGACTCTCACAGTAGCCTTGAGGAGCGCGTTTAAACCGGAAGCTGCGCCCACCAAGAGAGAAACCGAAAAGGTCTCTGCTCTCCTCTGCGATCGGGATGCTGAAGAACGCATTCTTCAGATCGATCACCGAAAACCAAGACGCAGATGCTGGAATCAGAGTCAGTAGCGCCGTGATGTCAGGCACAACAGGGAACTGAGGAATCACAATTTTATTAACCTCCCGTAAATCGATAACAAAACGATAAACAGGTGGTTTCGAAGGATCAGTACGTTTTAAAATAGGCAGCACAGGGCTGTTGCACACGTTTCCCCGAGTCTCTTCAATGACGTCTTTATCGATCAAATCATAGATGATCGCTAACAGTGCTCGTTCACCATCAAGAGAAATACGATACTGGGGAATACGTGGCAATCGCACATTGGATTTCAACTGAACAACATAAGGGGATATGTCAAGCAGGCCCACATCATTGGGACCTGTTGCCCACAAAGATTCAGGAAGAGAACTCAATTCCGGTGGAAGCTTATCAAGAGACAAGTACATAGGAGAGACAACCTTCTCTCCCAACGTAAGCTTTACACCCGCAGGAGAACAATATAGAGTTGCATACAAACGTTTTAGCAAATCCAGACCCAAGAGATTTTCACCACAACCAGTAGTCAAAATCAACGGAGCTTGAAGCTCACGTGGCCCAATTGTAAGAGGCAAAGGGCGTGAAACTGGATTGCCAACGGGGGCGCCAGAGAATCCAACGGAAACATTTGTTAAGCCAGACAAAGGTGCGCCAGGGAGTTTCGAATGCCTAATGGAACTTTTCGCTGCACCAGTGTCCAACAGAAAAGGCTCAACGACGCCCGATGTAGCAACTGCGACGTAAGGCCCTCTCTGATCAACCGGAACTGATACCACTCCCTCTCCTTGTCTATGGCTGTCCTAGTAATTACTGTCGTCAGTTCCCTGATCGACGTAATAATCGTCTACATTGTACTGCGCAGATCGTCCTTGCGATGATCCACGTTGATCAAAACAGTTATTAGAATTCGATTGGTTATCTGAACGGTCATTTTGAACACCGCGACCCATGCCGCGTGATGTCTGTTGAGAACCACCACGACCTCCTCTAGATGAATTACCACTATTACGGTCGTTCAAAACAGGACAATTGAATTTTATATGACCCTCCTGTCTACAATAGGCACACTGATTGTACCCTAAAGAGGATCTTTGGGAAGAGGAGTCATTTCTAGATTGTGGTCGATTAGAATGCGACTGCGATCTATTTTGTTGCGAAGCATTCTGATTCGAACGTGGAGGATACGCTTGCTGTAACAATACTTTAGTTTTAAGCTCTTTCGTCTTTTTATCAGCGCGGTCATTCTCTTCTTTCTCTCTATTCTCATAATATTGTGCTGTGGCCAATATCTGAGCTGAGGTAGAAACGGCCCATGCACTTTCTGAATTCTTCAATTTATTGCTCAAATCGGGCAATAAGTTAGAGACAAATTTATCCACAAACAACCGTTGGCCACCCTCAGTACCCATATCCTGACCACTATGGTCGATGAATGCCTCCTCGAATCTCGTAAAGAAGTCGGAGACACTCTCGTCCTTTTTCTGTTTACAAGCCGACAATTTGTCCCAATTCACCCTCATAGCTGGCATAAGAGTTTTCATTAGCGTAATTATTCGTTGAGGAAGAGCAGCAATCAACTGCTCGGGTTTAGCACCACCAGTTTACAACCCATCAGCCGCTATAAGGGCAGCCCAATCACCGCCCAATTCATTAGGATGGTTTTCCTGACGAATCTTAGCCCAGACCGGTTGTGGTACTACATTGCCAAACAGCATATCAATATCGGCAAGGTTCATTATCGTAGCGTCTACAAGCTGCGATAACTCTTTATAATACCCTGCAGGATTTTTGCGAGGGTCAGGCAAAGACTGCTTCACCTGTAACACTTCTGATCGTTTCCACGGGAGATGAATCCACACTCTCTGGAAATATGGCAAGATCGGTGGAGCAGCTGCAGGATTACCTGGCATCCATACTGGTGGCTCTTCGCGCATAGGAAATTGACCAGACTCATCTGGCTGCCTTTCAACATCCTCAACAAACAAGGCTTGAGGTATAGGAGTAGGACGGAAAGATAGCAACCGCTCAACAGCACGTCGAACGTTGGTATCCACTATCAGTCCATTCGAGAACTGGAGCTGTAGATCAGACAAAGCGGTCAGCACCTCGTCAGGTGCATCGGCCGATATCTGATCGCGAAGGACCTTACACATTTCTTCAAACACGTATCTTTGGGTTGGTATATTAAATTGACAGAACGTATCGAGTACAACACGTGGTGGATTTCTAAGAGGATGTGTCATCCAACCCATCGCCATATTATATAGCGAAGCGCGTTCCCTATTACCGGGAAGCTGACTACGTCTCTGAGGACCATCTGAACCATCGGACCCAAGAACAGGTCCGAGAGAATGAAAGAAGTTAGCCGCAACAGGAGAAGTACGACTACGAACAGAGGGAGAAGTATAGGACACAGGACTGACAAGGGAAGAGGTAGAAACAGAGGCAACAACAGGAGTTAACAAAACAGGAGCAGTAGCGGGAGCAGGAGTATGTGGAAGTGGAGGAGCAGTAGGGATAGCAACAGACAAAGGAGCAGGAACAGTCGGAAGAACGGGTGCAGGTTGAGGAACAGACTGAGGAATAGGTGGAAGAATAGGTACAGGGGGAACCACAGGAGCTGCGGTACCCTGTACATATGGAGGTGGTGACTTCAGAAGATAAGACATTAAAGGATCCTCAACTGGTTCTTCCTTCTTATCCGACTCCGTAGGCAAAGCAGGATAGCATTTATCTATGGACATACGCTGTAGCCTATCGAACACTTCCTTTTCCTTATCCTCCTTATCACGCTGAAACTGCTCTGCTTTCTTTACAATGGTAGCAACACCATCTCTCTGATTTCGTTTAGTCTGTCTGATTTCTTTCTGTCGGGCTTCTTTACGCCACAACCGAAAGGCATCAAACATGGCCGGCCTTGACTTTTTCGCAAATAATTTAACCTCTAGATTATCTAAGATTGGAGTCTCGAAGCTACCATGAGGTGGCCAACTAAGGACACCATCCTTCTTAGTATACCGAATCCAGTAATCATTAAAAGTAATCGGGCCCAATCCGTGCTTACTGTACAGTTCATAAGTGGGAGTTCCAACCGGAGGTATCGGACACGAGTCCTCCAGTCGGGAATCCGTACCACAACGTCTGAAACAACTAAACAAAGTACTACGACCAGGCATCTTGCACACTAGCCGAGTTTCACAAACTTCAAGGGCTACGGGATTTACAAAGTCCCAGCAAAGAGCGAAAACCCTCGGTTTTTGGCGTCTGCAGTCGTCAAATATCACAACAAAGTACCAAGAACCACAAATGCAATGGAACCATGCAACAACTAAGAACCACAACCAAGAACACTGGGAGCGACCCACAAATACTTAACTCAAAGATCGATGGCGTCACCAGGAAGGCCCGTCAATCGTCTCGCTATACCAAGGTCTACGCCAGGCGCCAAAACAGGTCTACAGTCAGGGCAGCAGTCCGTCGCAGCCGTCAGGAGGCGGGAATCTTCGCGGGAAAAGTCTTCGGGCCACTTATTTCGACAACAGGATCGATGAAGCGGAGTGCACCTTCCCTCGGAGATTTCACACGAAGTTCCTCACGATCGTCGGGCTTGGACCGGTACCACTGATGCAGCCCCACGTTGGGCGCCAACTTAAGGACTGGGTTATTTAAGACCCAGCGGTGCCAGGGAACAACACCTGAAACCTTCGTGGGTAACCTGCTCCGGCGTACAAGTGACAGAGACACGGGACACTTCCTTCGGCGTCAAAGATTCGAGCTTTATTTACTGCAGGGAACACAGAAATCACGGCAAGTACAACATGTGCTACTTGTGGAGACTGCTTCAAATTGGTTCTGTGGATCGCTCCTTTTATACACAATTTACCCATAAGGTTACATGGTACACAAAGGTTTATGGCTTGGTTCCCATAGTTATCCCCCAGAGGGGTCGTTTGGTCACTTTGATACACACAAGGTCCGGAACATAAGTGCGGAAACATTTGGCGGTTCCCAACTGTAAAAACCCATCTTCCCACCATTAGTACATTCCAATCAGCAGTAAAACAGATCGAAGAAGGAACAAGGACAGGTGTGGAGGAAGATGGAGACAGTGGGGGATTGGAAAGGGTGTAAAAGGGGAGGTATCGGGAAACGCGAGCTACAGGCATCAAAAGGGACGTGCCTAATGAGATGCACGGCTGAGACAATAGACCGGCACGGCAAGATGTGCCTCGAGCGGGCCCATCTGCCTTACAGTATCATCCCCCTCGTCATAAAGACAGTTTCAAAGGACATGTGGCTTCCGCAAGTATCTTGGGAGTCCCAGGGTCGCGAAGCGGACAACGTCCGTTCGCTGGCTACTTGAGGGCAAGAGACAAAATGGATGCCGTATCTAAGATGGAACCCGTGGGTACAGATAGGAAAACCCACATAACAAACAAACGGTTTAGGTTAGCACAACGAAACTGCACACACCCACTAAACTCGTCATTTGCGGTTCATAGATACCAGACTCGACCATATTCGTGCGAGTCGAAAACATCACTTACAATTGTCACGGAACCTCACCTTAGCATGGCTCAGTATTATGAGCATTGGGAAAATGAGAGTAAGGATAAGTCAGTTAAAAAAGTTAAGGACTTGAAAACTCGTGTATTACTGCAACAAGTTAGCAGAGGGCAAAATGGCAGAAGAGCAAGTAGGGGACCTTTTCCTAGGGGCACAATGATGAGAGGAGGCGGAGGTCAAGGACCCCCTTTGAGGTACAATCAGTGTTCCAATTGCAGACAGGAGGGACACTGGCGAGCCCAGTGTCCATTACTGTTTGAGCGGGGTGGTTTTAGCAGGGGACGGGGAAGAGGAGGTACTGACTAAAACAGCATGAAACGTGTTGGCCGGTCGGGTGGTGAGTCAGGGAATAACTATTTTGAGGATTTCCAAGGGATACTATAATGAGGACTATCATGAAGACACCTATTGCGGAAATAATTATGCATGAGACAGCCATGGACAGAGCAGGGACCCTATATCAGTACCAGTTGACCAGCAGGGGCCCTACGTCCAGGGGAATTTGATGGGGACATCTGAGAGATTTTTAGTGGATACTGGAGCTATGAACAGTTCTGTAGCTCATACATTGGTCCCAGGGGCTGCTCTGTCTGGGCAAAATAACGTATCAGTGGGATGTTCAGGGATCCCTGTGGTCAGCCCCGTTTCACAGCCAGTTCCCTTTACCATTGGGCCCGTTACTGTAGAATCACTGTTTTTGCTTACCTCTAGTTGCGGCGAGAATTTGCTAGGTTTGGATATATTGAAAAGATTGCATGCTCGTATTTATTGTTCTCCTGAAGGTGTGTATTTAACATTGCGGCTCCTACTGAATGTGCATCCCAATGTTTAGTGAAAAATGCACCCCTCCCTCCTGAGTTCTCAGATGTACCACCCACTCTATGGGCACAGGGGGACACGGATGTCGGTTTGTTGACAATACCACCTGTATCTATAACCCTAAAACCAAATGTGCGTTTACCCCGTAATCCTCAATATCGAATTTCGCCTGAAGGCGAACAGGCTTTTTTGCATGTTATTCGTGATTTGATACAAAAGGGAGTTGTAGAGGAAACAGCATTGAATATTTGTAATAGTCCCTTTTTACCGATTCTGAAGAAGGCCCCCTTAGATGGAGATCCTGATTATAAAGATACTTATCGTTTTGTAATTGACCTTAGAGAGGTTAATAAAATAGTGGTTCCCCAATATCCTGTGGTCCCTGATATTACTGCCATCCTAACTATGATTCTCCCTACCGCACAATATTTATAATTGATCGATCTAAAGAATGCTTTCTTTAGTATCCCCATACATCCCGACAGCCGTCATATCTTCGGAATCTCATTATCTGGCCGAAGCTTCAGATTCTGTCGCGCACCTCAAGGCTATACTGAAAGTCCTAGCATTTATAGCCAGGCTTTGAAAACTGTGTTAGATGAATTGGTCCTCCCTTCCGGTAATGTTCTCATTCAATATGTGGATGATATTTAGGTGGCATCTGATACGGCGGAGGGTTGTAAGGAAACCACTGTTAAATTGTTGCATCATCTGGCTGCCCATGGCAATAAAGTATCTCTGTCCAAATTTCAGTATTGTCGACAGGAAGTGTCCTACCTTGGTCACTTACTGTCGAAAGCGGGGAGACGATTAACTCCTGAACGAATATCTGTTATTATTAACATGTCTGTGCCTTGTACTCAGCGTGATATTCGTGCTTTTCTAGGCATTACCTCTTACTGTCGCCATTGGATTCCTACTTTTTCTCTTCTGACTAAACCTCTGTTGCACTTGGTTACGAAAGATGTGCATGAACCCTTACCCTGGATGGATGAATGCCAAGATGCTTTTAATTCTTTGAAATCTACTCTTTGCTCTGCACCCGTTCTGGGCACTCCTGACTACCGAAAACCTTTTGTACTCTATGTGCATGAGGTAGACGGTTGCTCACTTTCGGTGTTAACCCAGGATTTTGGCAGAAAACAAAGAGCCTGTGCATTTTTCTCGGCAGTATTGGATAATGTTGCCCGAGCCCTTCCGAGCTGTCTAAGGGCTACTGCTGCTGTGGCGGTGGCCATGATTGTATATTTCAGACGGAAGAAGAAACGAAGGGACGTGTAGACCTCACTGATTCCCCTCTAACTGACCCACAAGGGTAATTGTATGTGGATGGCTCTTGTTTCAAGCTACCAGATGGCACGACCACAGCTGCTTATGCTATAACTACTCTTAGAACAGTAGTAGAGACTGCTCGGGTTTCCCAGCACTCAGTGCAAGCAGCTGAACTAATAGAATTATTAAGGGCCTGTGAGTTGAGTGAAGGGTTAAAGGTGAATATCTTTACTGACAGCCAATACGCCTTTGGCGTGGCCCATAGTTTTGGGCGGCTGTGGAGGGAACGGGGATTCCTTACTTCTCATGGCCAAAGAATACAACATGGCCAGTTGATTGAAAGACTGTTATATGCTTTAACTTTACTAGAAAAGGTAGCTATTATCAAGTTTAGTGCCCACAAGAAAATCACTAATACTACAGGAAAAGGAAATGCTTTTGCTGATCAGGTAGCGAAAGAAACAGCACAAACTAAAACATCCACAATGTTCCCCAGCGTAACAACTCGATGGGTGGCGGATACTACAGTATTTGATAACACTATTGAAAGTGTTAAGGAATTACAGAAAGAGGCCACGACTGATGAATTGTTAAGATGGGAACAGGAAATAGGGCGGTTGGACAAGAATGATTGTTGGATTGATTTGAAGGACAGACAGAGATGGCTATTGCCTAACGCCCTCGTGTATGCAGTAGTAGTGATGGCCCATGGCACTGCCCACATTGGAGCAAAAGGTATTTGTTCATTATTGGACCCAGTGTGGAATAACCCGAATATTCCCAAAACTGCCGCTCATGTAGTTAAATATTGCATGGTTTGCTTGCAGCATAATCCAGGAGGAGGAGAAACAGTTCTTAGTGGAAATTTTGCTCCCCCTTCTTTACCATTTGAAGTATTACAGATGGATTACATTAAATTTGACAGAGTGAGCAATCTTAAATATGTACTGGTGGTGGTTTGTGCTTTCAGCAAGTGGATTGAAGCCTACCCTACCAAAGAAAACACTGCCCTAGCCACTGCAAAAGCCCTAATTAAGGAATTTCTGCCCCGATTCGGTTTCCCCTGAATTATCTGGACAGATAATGGGGTACATTGTAATGTGGAGATTGTTAAGCATGTTTGTGCAGGGTTGCAGATAAAACAATAATTTCATGCAGCACGACACCCACAATCTGCAGGATTGGTCGAGAAATACCATGGCCCGCCAACGTGTGGGGTGTCCCAAGACCCAAATCCTTTTGTGACCTTGATTACCCCATGATGACAGATTACCTGTACGCTTTAACTAAAGATCTGCTTTCTATTCATCAACAGGTCTCAGCAGTACTGCAGCCGCTGCCGGAGGGTCCCGGACATCGCCTGGAACCAGGACAGTGGGTCCTAGTACGGAATTACAAATGGAAATCGAGTCTGGAACCAAGGTGGAGTCATCCCTACCAGATCCTTTTGGACACTCGGACGGCAGTGAAAGTGGATGGGAAGAAAAACTGGATTCATGCATCACATCTAAAGAGGCTAGCCTTGCCACTTCCCTCTGATCAACAGAACCAAGAAGGAGTTCTAACGCAAGAGGGAGAACAAAGGGTACGGTTTGTGCTTTTCTCGGATGCCATTGAAATTGGGCAAGAGAGAGGGTTGTCGATACCGCAAGGAGGTGAATCAGCCCCAGTTTCTGAAATTTGTAGTACAGCTGATGCCCCTGAGGCTTCTGGAAACTGTGTTGCACCAAATGTTCCTGCTGCTGTGTTGTTCCATGATCAGGAGCAACCTGGCCATTTGCGATAACATTTACGGCCCCGAAAACCACGCAATACCCCAGTTTTGGATTGTAGGAGAAAGGGAAAGACTTGAGTTGTAGGGTGAAAGATAAGGTTTGTCTGGGGTATTGAGCGAGACACTGGACTGAACCCGTTGAGAGCTTGGAACTGACACATTGCTCTGTTCAGAAAGAAAGACTGTGTAAATTCAAAGGGGGCCTAAATTGCAACGGTGAAGTTGTTGGAAGATCCTCGTATGGATAGATAGCAAGAGTCTGCCTGTGAGGCTCTAAACGGGCACAGGGAGAAGAAACCCTCTGGCGGTTAGCTTGCGTTCCTTCCCGAGATTAGTTTGGACTTTTATTTAGGATGTATCCCTTTGCCCGCTTTGCCCTTGAAGATGAGAGACTCCTTGCACCTCGACCTTTCATTGAGAATGTTCCTATGTTTTCTGGTTGGGCTACCAGAGTGAAGGTGGCCTTTGTAATAACTATTGCAGTAATTATGATAATCCTAATGAGCGTGTTATATTTAGAATTTCAAAATCCAATGCATCATGTTTTAGGCACCACTGCAACCCCGCCTGAGCATTTCTTTTATACCTTTCCTCCCCATAAAGAGCGACATCGAGAAACTTATGTTAGAAATGCGTTTATAGAAATGTTGCATGAGGCTCATAGCACTACGAATAAGACTAACTGTTGGGTTTGTGGTCTCTTGCCATCTGTAATGCATCGCCATGATTTGTTCATTTCCTTACCCATATCGCATTTGGCAAGTTGTGAAGCTTAGTTCCAGTTATTGTCATTAATGTATTTGCATTATGTGGCTGACCCTAAACGGTATACTGAAAAGGATTATGAAGCCGTTCTAAAATAATTAGAACAACATCAGGGATTTGATGCACAGGGGAACCAGGGGGAGGGATCTTTAGACCCCGATGCTTGTATGAACATGTATACCACTTATGAAAATGCTACTTGGTTTAAAGAGGAAATGTTAGACTTTGAACAATTCAATTCTACCCAATATTTTCAGCATTTCCAGGATCGAAATGTCACTGATGATAAGGCAATGCCAGTTCCTATTTTGAATAGTACTCGCTTCCTTTTGTATCCAAGGGAAGGGTCGTGTTAATGTAGGGAATAGTAGATGTAACTATACTTACATCATGCATACTACCAGTACACCACCTCTAATTACTCCTCCCAATGTATATTTTGTATGTGGAGAGAATGCCTATACTTGGCTTCCGAGAGGGTGGGCCAGAAAATGCTGCCTGTCCTTCTTGTACCCTACAGTTTATATAGCTCCTTCTAACTACCACAAAACGCACCAGCTGACTAAACGGAGTCCAGGTCCTGATCGAGTATATAGGAGTATTAGTACTAAAGGCACTGATCAGACTGATACTGCTTCTCAGCAGTTTGTGGATATAGCAAACGGTCTCTTTCCAATATGGGGTCCCATTTTCACTAGTAGAAATGTTAGGCGTCTCTCTAGAGTAGTAGAAAATGTAGTTCAAACCACTGCTGGAATTTTGACTAACCTCACCGTAGAGCTTTAGGCTACAAGGCTTGTTTCGCTTCAAAATCGGATGGTGCTTGACGTCATCCTGGCTGATCGGGGAGGAGCATGTCGAATGATCGGCAGCTCCTGCTGTGTATATATTACAGATTCTGCTCCCACCATACACTTAGCTATTCAGAAATTGCATCGCTTAGCTGCAGAAGTTCATGCTAACACTGGCACTTGGTCTCTTACCGGGTGGTTCTGGGATCTCCTCTCTACTTGGGGTTGGAAGATTTTTATGATTTTGGCTGGAGCACTGGGAGTGGTATTTGTTTGTTGCTTGTGCCTTCATTGTGTCCCGGCATGCTGCTCCTATTGTGCAGCTAAACTTACTTCCTCTTTGACTGTTTCCCAACAGGTAAAAACTGAAAAGCAGTTGGTGCAGAAAGAGGTGGCCGACCTCATGCAGATAGATGAGGGTGTGTTCTTAGATTGAAAGAGTAGCCTTTATGTATTGGCTATGTTATGCCAAAAGGGCGGCCTGAAGGAATATAAAAATGATACCATATAATGTTGTCATAAAATATCCAATGTATGTCTACAATTTTCTGACGTCTCTTGTAAATATGCTCGACTCATGCACCTATTTAGAATCAGGCCCAAATCGAGCAAACGCCATCTTGGTTTCCTTTCCTGAGCTCTCTCTCGTTAGTAGAGAAAACACGTGACATGCAGCTGAGGGGAGAGTCTGAAAGGTCGGCCCAGGCTATGAACAGAGCAATTGCTTCTAACGTTAGAAGCCCAAGGTCACATCGGCTCTTTCTTGTAGGATGAGCACATTCCTGCAGGCGCCATGCCTATACTCCCATGCACCAGAATGAAAGGGAGGCACCTTTACTGACCTACCCCCGGAATAGCTTTAGCAGAGTTTCAAGCCTATCTATTGTGCCTTATATGGGTGTTCCTGTTGGCTTCTCCTGAAACTGGTACTTTTCCATGTATGGGGTTTCTATGAGGTATGTTGAAAGTATATATGCAATGTTTTGAACAAGATCCAGCAGTCTCCTCTGCATACCTTTGCGAGCTGTGACCAGAGGGAGGCTCCCCTGTACAGGGCGCTTTGCGAAATAAATGATTGAACCTTTTCCATTGCCGACTGATTTATGTATGGTAAATGAGATATATGGGCTATTGGTAAGTATAGCTCTATGGTATATTTTTCTAGTACTTCAATGTCCGTTAACATGCTACATCTGAAGATACAGCCATACTGGATAAAAGTTAACATCATGGATTAAAATTACTTTGTTTTGCTGCTTCTGATCACAGCCTTCGTGTATTTAGTTAAATGAGGAATAAATACTTAATCTTCTAAAAGTTGAAAAAAGGCAGGACGACATTGTCTCAGGCCTAACTCCTTTAATATTGGCAGACTCCATATTTTCCGAAATAAAGTATAACATTTGCAGAAAACAACAACACTTTCCCTACTGTAGCACAAACTGGGAAAACGACCTATTATTGATTTGATAAAAATGTATAAAGCCAAATGTATCTCTTCAGCCATGTATGGAGCCGGAATCTGGGGGAGGGAGGAAAAACGTCAATGTCACTTAGAGAGGCACAAATGGGTTATTAGTAAAGGAAATTTTTGTAAGATCTTGTTCGGCACCCATCAGGGGCTTTCCATACCCCAGTGCAGCACCATATGATGGTTTCTTTAGTACCCCCTTTACCTCTCTTTGGGCAGCAACATGCCTCTCTCCAACATTTACAATTTTGTTTTTAATCAGACCCATTGCACCAAAAAGGTAATTTGTAATGGATTTAGAAAGTGATGCATCTTTTCGCTATCATGTAATGGCAGTCCAATTCTATCAGTAGACCGATATCAGAGGGATGGCTCAGACCAGCCTCGACATGCCTTGGACAGGATCTGATGTGCTGATGTTTGACTGATCTTGGCCTGGGCACAGCCTGGACACGTCCTACACACATCCAGCACACATCCTGCACTGTGGGAGAATGCGATTCTATCTATGGCTTCTCCCTCACCTTGCCATGCCATAGCACTTTGTTTTTATTTACTTTAGGCTATGTTGCACAGCAGCCCGCACTGCTGTGCAACATGTCTAAAGAATATTGGCAACACCATTAGGTGTCGCATCAATTGACTTTTCCAATGCTTTTTACAAGCGGAGAGTTCCTGCTTCAGGCTCAATGTGAGGGTCAAGCCTTCTTGAAACAGCAGGTTTTCTCTTGAGTTGTTTTCTCACTTTTGGACTTGAGGTTTTCCAGGGACGAGAGCCAAGAACTCTAGTAGTTTTAGGCAAAGGGTACGATTACGGGGGACTTCAATTCCTAGTTCTTGTGATAAGGTGGAGCACCTTCCGGATCTGGTTTTAGATTTGAATGCTCTATTAAAATAGTTCAATTTAGTGCCCATTTCTTATTTGGACAATGCAGTGATTCACTCTTTTCTGACTCATCGCTGTCAAACATTCTGTGCCTAAGAGAGGAAAGAAACCAGTTCAGAGCACAACCCGATATCTCAGTAGCTTCAGCAGTGATCTTTTGTGTTTTTGGTATTCTAACTCTTGCATTGAAATTGATCACTAAAAATGTCCCTTTAGACATACTGAATCAACTTCTTAGTGAACCTGAAGCAGTTGTAAACAATGTAGTCTCCAAAACAAAGAAAGAACTTGCATTCAAACTCGTCAGACATTGAGAGTATTCAGTTTATCCCTTCAACCCTATTTCCCCAAAAGGAAGCAACTGCTGTAATATGGACTACCCATGCAACAGCTAATAATGTATATGAAAACCGTGCTCATTTAGAGGACTGGGAGACCCTGACCACATTGCCTTGGAAAGCCCGATATCCCGGTGTCTTTTTTCCAGCAAGACCTAGAATGTTGCTCAAACCTGGCCGCTCGTGATCCATCAATTAATAACACCCTTAGCAAGTATCAACAAAGGCCAGGTACAAAAGCACTCCTTTGAAACGCAGTAGGGACTCTCTTCGCCACTACAAATAATCCTAAACAAGGCATGATCATTTCCATCAATCCACAAGAAGGAAGACTTTGTAAACTTGTACCACCATCCCTGGGAAATCCACATGAAGACCGGGGCTGGCTGGCTGACACTTATCATATCCCTCATCTGAATGACTTAATCATAAAAAGGAAAGTCCCATTAGTATGGAACATGAAGAGTGACCCCAATCCTATCAGCGTACTGTCCTGGAATGTGGCAGGGCTTGAAATTATCTTAACTGACTCAGATGCAAAGTCCTTTCTAACGGCACACAATATTATATGCGTCCAGGAATCATGGCGCGAAGAAGAGACTCCGATTGAGGGCAACTTTGAGTTCTCCACTCCAGCCACTTGTCAATATACCAAGGGACAAGCGATGGGCAGCCTATCCACTTATCTATCCCTTCGCTGTCCTTTAATGCCTTTCTTCGCCCCATCAGCAACCACAATTGTCTATGCAGTGTAATCAAAAACTGGAGTCAAGATTTCGCTGCAGTCAGGTTACTAATATTAAACGTGTATATACATCCAACAGCTCAAGAAAAGAAGCATAACATCAAGGCATTGGAGCTTCTAATCGCAGATATCAAAGTAACCTATTCAAATGATCATTTATTGCTGACCAGGAATTTTAATTCAAACTTAATGTGCAATTCGCACTGAAACCCCTCTTCGGCTTTAGTCGACTCACTGTGGCTAATAGACTCACAGATCTATCCACCTTAGAAGTCCCACTCTTAGGGACGAGCTTTGCTAACTGCCCTAGAAGGCATGCATTTGCGTGTGCTAAATGGAGGCTATCCTGACGACCAGCCAGCCCATTACACACATTTTGCATGCAATAGCCAGATGGTCCTAGATTATAGGATCATTGATAAGTCAAGTTAAAACCTTTGCAATCTTAACATGCCTCAAAAGTGATCATATGCCCCAGTGGCTGTCCTTAGACCATCAGTTCAAGGCCCTCGAGAAGTCAGAGATAATCGGCTTGAGAAGTCCACATCTAAACTGGAAACGTATCAAATGGTCAATGGACATTGATATGAAATACTCATTATGGAAAATGTTATGAGTCCACAGAAGCTTGGGGACCATTTTTACATCAACTACCTCTAACGTTTACTGATACTCAGGGGTCTGTGAGGGCTCCTGGCCCGGCAAGATCTATAGCAATACAGCCATGATTTACAAAAGACCTTAAAATCCAGAAGTGTGCTTTACAAAAGATCAGGCAGATATGAACTGGATCAAACATTGTCTCTTTTGAAGAAATAAACAACTTGTGTGGGCCATATAAACAAGCAATTTGACTTGGAAAAAAGAGAAATGAAGAAGCAATTCAACTAGAATTATTCTTGCCCTGTCAAACAAAAATCTTGAAAGCTTTCTAGATCGCATAAACCAGACAGTTGGTCTCAACACATTGGAACTATGTACCAAACCAGTCCTCAATCTTCAACTGCCCAAATCTCCAGAACTAAAGAGGACGTCAAAGTACAAATGCACATTTTAGCAATAACCATCACAGCAAAAAAGATTTCCGTTTTAATTTAAAAAAGTAGAGCGGACGGAGCCGTAGGCCAAATAGGATATCTTGTTCTGTCTGTAAACTGGATATTGAATTCTGGTTACAACTGCTGGAAAGGCTTTTTAATACCTGCCTTATGACAAATGATGGAGCAAGGATTCGCACGAGAAGCGACTTGCTTGAATTCATGAACCTCAAATAACGCTAATTATGTAATCAACATGTTTGTCTTACTAATCTACCCCTTTTTCATCGATATCGGGAGTCCGAGTGAAGCTTGCTCATGTGTTTTACTAACCATAATACGCTTGCATTTAAAATGGCTGCTGCTATGCGGGATTTTCTACTGCGCATGCGTCTGTCATACCCACGTGACATGACGTACTCGCAGCTTTGCGGGGAAAACTGTCGCATCTGTGCACTAGAGCTAATATGGCTGATCTGTGTTCTCACATGCAAGAAGCTTGCATTGCTGCTTTTGCGAAGCTGTTCCTTCTGCCTAATCCTAATGCTATAGTTTATTATAAAGTAATGGGTATAGTGTAGAAATTCATGGTATACAGTGTAGTAATTTATTCTGTGTTCTAAAACTGTTCCTTTTCCATTTCATGTTACACTTTGAAAACTGGCCTGTCTCGTAATGCTGAACTCCATCTTTGTTAAAACGGAGGATGCGCGAAATTCTCAAGTCTCGAGGACAATGACCTTTGGACTATTGCCAAGGAGCTGACTGACTAGAAGATGCTCCTGGGAAAGTTACCCCGATGAACTCTAAATTGTATACATTGTAATTGTCAACCGAACATACATTGTTGGGAGAAATTAACCGTCATGAGAACCTGAAGTTCGATGGCCGGGAAAGAAATTTGAATAGGAGATGGCAAAAGTCTAAAATGTAGGTGGTGTGATAACCTGTCCTCCTCCTTTGTCCAATCAAAATTGGATACTAACACTTGCAACATTGGGGGTGGTGCACTGACTTGGAAAACAGTATAACTAGGGTAAGCTTAGCTAGTTAATTTGTCCGACTTGTCCGAATAGCTGACCTGTCGCTGACCCAACGCACTCAATAGGTGATTAAGAGCAGAGGGCTGAGGAGCACTCTGTCAGAAGATTCGGTGACCCAATCAGGGTTTTGGGAAGTTGAAGTGCTGGCGAAGCACTTTGCTGGTGAATGCTGTAACCCAACTGGGGTTTTGGCTGATTCCTTGCAGAGAGGGAGTAGCGCAGGCGTTGCAACTGAACTGCGGGTGCTGGTCTTAACCTTTGGTGGTCCGGACTTGATCCAAATTCTGGAGTTTCCTGTCCTGATTTCTGAACTGCGCCTGCTGGCTTACTGGCACTGCAACCTTTGGGGTTCTTCTGTCCTTTTCAACTGACCCGAGGCCAGGGTTAGTATTCATACCATTCTAGGTAAATATAAATCTGTGTGGGTAATTGTCAGTATAAGTTGCATCCTTTTCTTTACCCTCCCTAAATGTGCTAAAACTTTGATTGCATATGTTCCTTTTCTTACCCTCCCTTTGATAATGATAAACTCGTGTTTTGCTGTTTAATAGCGTGTTCCATTATTCTTACCCTCCTTGTAGCTGAATGCGGATGTTTTTATGATTGCGTAAATGTTCCCTCTTTCTTTACCCTCCCTTTAGAAGTAATTAAATGTGGTTATTTTTGTTAATAGTGTGTTCCAATGTTTACCTTCCCTATAGCTGGATGCTAAAATTTGGTTTCGTCATTTTATATTGCGTTCCTTTTTTCCAACCGTTGATAATTGCGAGAGCTGTTGGTTTAGTATGTTCCTCTTCTTTACCCTCCTTGTGAGAAGTTGGCCTGGTATATGATGCTCACTAGTTCTAGTGATCACCTTGTACCATGCCAAGCAACCCTTATGATGATCGGTTGTAAGTCAACCTTATAGACCAGCTATCCTAGGGGTAGCGTGGACAAAGCAGTCTTAGGCTAAACTCTGTAAAGGCATGTGAAGCAAGCTGTTTTACCATACACAATACCCTTGAATACCAAACGAAAGGACACCACACAGATATATATTGAAAATATATATATATTTATTTACTACAAGTATCCCCTATACTCTTTATGAGCACAGAAGCAAATGCGATAAAACAAAACACAGTTTAAATACACAAAAGTTGTACAATATGGATGAGCCCTAGGGGCCACCTAAACCATATACTAAAATAGTGGTATAAGAACCACCAATCGAAAAAGAAGTAGGCCTAGGGCCTTGGGAATCGCTGGAGCTGATCGGGACTAGCAGTAAAGAAGTCGGGAAAGGCCCGCGGGACTCGGGTGCAGCGCTGAAAGTGCACGCATACACCAATGCAAAGTCAATGGTGCGTTAAAGTTACAAAGTTAGTGTTTAAGGAACCTTCCAACTGACCTAGAAGGACAAAACTTTAGACCTAGGCACTAGAGGTATGTACCAGTGTAGGAACACCGGCGTTGCTGAGTTACCCCACCCACAGGAAGCGGGTGCACAGGTGCAAAGTAGTGTCAGGTTTCGTCACGCAGGTCGATGGTGCTTGGAGCTGAAGATGCTGTTGGCGGGTCGTTGAAGAGGGTTCCGGTGGATCCAAGGGTGGATCTGAAGTGGTGAAGACCTGAAAGCAGAGGGGACAATGTTCAAAGTCACTAGCCAGTGACTACTGTGGAACCAGGATGGAACCAGGCGATGTTGGGTGCAAACAGGCGATGAGGTGTAGGTTGTCTCCGCAGCCACGTGGACATGAAAAGGTTGAGGACGTCCAGGAGTCAATCACGAGCTGTCCCACAAAAGCTTCTAGCAGATGGCGGTGTCGGCAACTTGATTGGAGCAAACAGGCCTTGGCTAATGCAAGCCATGCAGGAAGTGAAGAAAGCTTATCACTTGGACCAGCAAGGTCAGAGCGGGTGCTCCTTTTTACAGGAGCGAGGGCAAGACTTAAGCAACCAGACCTGCAGTGTTGATTGTCGATTTCATCGCCAAGATGGCTGCTAGCCACGTGGCTAGTGACCGGGATGGCGCATCGAGTTGCAAAGTACAAAAGGGCCCCACGCAGATCGTGGAGATGCTGGGGGGCTGATCTTCGGTGCAAATGCTGCTCGGTTGTAGGGCTTCTCAAACTCCAAAGCACAGCATCGAGGGTGCCTCGGGTGCTGCGCAGTCAGCGCCTCGGGGTCTTTTGAGATGTCCGGTTCCACGTCTCTCGGTGCCTCCACGGGTCCCTTCTTTGCAGGGACTGTGGATCAGGCTGTGAGAAGTCTGGGAGTCTGGGTCTTTTCGGGCTCTGGGCTCCGGCTCCGGCAGGAGGCGGCAGCAAAGCAGACGTCGAGTTGCTGGATGGTGCCTGTGTTCACAGGGTGGCCACTCCTAGGCCACAAGGGAGATTCTCTTCAGTCTCCTGTGCAGCAGAATGTCAAAGTCCAGTCTTCTTCTTTGTTTCAAGTTGATTCAGGATGATCTGAGGTGCTATGGCACTGCTCCCACTCTTATTCCCAATCTGAGGGGTGGATAACCTGCTAGGTCCCCTCCTCTGGGTGGGACCAGGAAGGGGGGTGGTTACACCCCTTTCCTTTTTCCAGCTTCGTGCCAGGACTGGGGCTGGAAAGCCCCAGCACCGGTTTGGACTGGCTTATGCACAAGGACACCTTGTGGGCCCCAGGCATGTCTGATTCAATTCAGCCCTGTCCTACCAAATACACAAAATCCTGTCTGGGGTGGTGCTCCCAAGGCAGGAAACCCTTTGTCCAACCCTCCCTCGCTGGAAGGACTCCCAGCAGTAGGAGGTCAGACTTGTGTCTGTGGTGGCAGCATCCATTTTGTGATGCTGAGGCTCTGGTTAACTTTAACCGGGGTTCAGGTTATGTACATGTTGTGTCCCTCTAGAAGGGTGGAATGCTATCCCCGTCGACAGAACTGTCGAGGGGATAGTATTCCAAATCGTATGACACCTTACTAGACATGTTTTGATAAAGCCAAACCAAAGTTAGCATATAACCGCGAGGATTATACTGCACTTAAGAGTATATGGTATGGCAATATCCCGGAACAGCTAAGGGATTTGTTCCCGACAGCTGCAGACAGGCTCAGCTAATGCTAGAGCACCGTCTCACATGAAACCACGCACTCTGCCCCCAGGATTGCAGGGGCCTTCCATAGGAGTGGCGTATAGGTTAACATGTGTCCAGTTAAGGTTTGATATAGGGATACTATATCTAAGTAAGAGGTGATTACACCAACTTACCCCAGCTGAGTGATCAGCCAGTTGTGTCAAATATGGAGGCCAGGCCAGGGGTGACACAATACATGCTGCAGCCCCTGGTAGGCCTTGGCTACACCTATGCCCTGGGTACCTATGGTACACTGTTACAGGGGCCTATAAGGTGAACCAGTTCCAATTGTGTATGCACCTAAGGTACATGGAGTCCATTTTAAGGAGAGAGCAATTAGCCTGGGGCCCTGAATAGCAGGTTCCCAGGCCAACTATGTCAAAAACCAGCTAAACACTAGGCAAAAGGTTTGGGGGTAACCATAGTCAGATATCCACCTTCCTACATAACCCCTCCCCCCCTCCCAAACAAAAGGAGATAAGGCTATCCTTGTCCAGGTAAGCCGATATTGCCTAAGTGGCCATATAAGGAAGTACCAGCTCTGGCTTGGTAACCCCCTGTCTCATGGTCCACTAAGCAATCCCTCACCCTAAGGGTATCAGAGGGTCTCCACCATAGGGAATGTGGTGTTTTGTGGTAAACTAAAAGGCTGGTGTTGAGATGGAGTACTGAAGTGAGATTCCTCTGTAGGACTCAGCTTTCTCCAGTCACTCTCCACCATGTGTGCCTTTCTTTCCTTGACTGGGTTGCACTGTGCTCTCAGGGTCAACCTCTGGCTGCCTATAGCTGGAGGCCGGGTCCCTTTCTTTGGCTTACTGGAGGGACAGGTCAGGTTTGGGGCCTTGGGGTCCCAGGTTTGGCTGTGCCCAACATAATTCATCTGTGGGAGGTCCCTAACTACTTTTAAGGGGGATCCCTCAGGAGTTCGTAAAGTTTTCACCTCACTAGGGCTACTAGTTTGGGTGCCCCTAATCTGTTGATGGGGGTGCTTTATTTGACAGGGGACCCTTTGGGGCTCACTGTCCTTCTTGTCCTCTGCAGCCCTGGGCTGATTAAGGCAAGGTAGAGAGGGGCAGGTTACCTGCTCCAGACTGGGTCCCACCTGAGAAGGGTCCACTGCCATCAGGGGCTCTGTCAGGCTAGGCCTAACAACCTCTGGAACAGTTCCTTCATCAGGGATAAGATCAGTTCCCTGAGGAGGCTGATCCTTTCCTAATGTCTGGTGAGGGGGAGATTTCTCTTCCTCCTCCATGCTCTCTGTTTGTGTGGAGTGATCCATCATTTCAGGCTTCACAACACAGGAATCAGTTTGAGTTTGGGCTGTGGCCATCACAGCCCCACCAACCTTTTCAGGAGGAGACTCAGTTTGGGTATGGGCTGTTACCATCACAGCCCTGCTAATCTTTTCAGGAAGGGAGTTAGCTAAAGATGGGGCTGAGGTCTCTTTCAGGAAGGACATCTTGGATTGGGGCTGTAGCCATCACAGCCCCTCTAACCTTTCCATGGAGATTTACCATTCTAGAATGGGTTTGCTGTTCAACCTCAACCCAGGCTGAGATTTCCAAATCATTACCAAGTATGCAATCTACAAGCAAGTTTGCTGACACTGCCACTCTCTTTGGGCCAGTGACACCTCTCCAGCTAAGATTGACTACTGCCATGGGATGTTTGGTTTCTATTCCATGAATGTTTGTCATTTGATATGTGGCATCAGGTAAAAGTTGCCTTGAGGGGACTAGACATTCAGCCACCATGGTGATGCTAGCCTGTGTGTCTCTGAAGGCCTCAACTTTCAAGCCATTGATGAGGGGCTCCTGTCTGTACTTGTTCAAAGTATTTGGGCAAGCAGTGAAGTTGGCAAACCCCATGCCAGTTTCATAGACAAGAGTATCTTAGGTAGGGGACCTGGTTAGGCCAGAATCCACCTGTGCTCCAAAAGTAAACCCACCCAAATTCCGGGGGGGTGCTCCCACCACCTGGGGGACCACTGCTAACAGTGACAGGAGGTGTTGGAGCCTTACTGGGAGGTATATTTTCCTTATTACCATTCTTTGGACAACACCTGTCTGTTTTCTAATGTCCAACCTGTTTACAGGTATGGCAGTAAGGTGTTTTCTCTGTAGAGAAAGTGTCTTTGGACCCACCCCCATCCTTGGAGTTTTGGGGCCCTGGGGAAGTCTTCTCTTTGGATTTATCCCCACCTTTCTCTTGAGGCTTGGTAGTCTCTTTCTTTTGGTCACCACCCTGGTTCTTAGGCCTGATCCTGGTTCTGAACCATTTGTCTGCCCTCCTACCCAATTCTTGTGGAGAGGTCAGATCAGAGTCCACCAGGTGCTGATGTAGAAGCTGATTTTGACAATTACTTAAAATTTGCTCTCTCATAATTAAATTATACAATCCTGTATAGTCTGTAACCTTACTTCCCAGCAACCAGCCCTCCAGAGCCTTAGTGGCACTTTCAACAAATTCAGACCAGTCCTGAGTCTGTGTCTTCTGGGTCTCTCTGAACATTAACCTGTACTGTTCAGTGGTTAAGCCTAACCCATCAATCAGAGCACTCTTCAGGACCAGGTAGTTTCTAGAATCCCATCACTAACTGTGAGGAGTCTGACTCGGCCTCTACCTTCAAAGGAGAGCCACAAGGTTGCTGCCCACTGCTCCTGAGGGATCTGCTGTACTCTGCAGGCTCTCTCAAGTGCAGTCATCCATTTGTGGATATCATCGCCAGTTTTGTAGGGGGCACAATCTTACTCAGGTTTCTACTATCATAGGACCTGTCTTTATCCTTAGGGATAATGCTGCCACCAGTGGGTACTAACCCACTCTCTCTAGGCTGTCTTGCTCTAGCAAGTTTCTCTTGGGCCAGGGCAACCTCTAGTTCCCTCTTCTGGATCCTAAGCTCAGCCTCTCTCATTTTGGCCTCATGTTCCCTTCTCTGAGGGCTAGTCATCCCCCTTCTGGAGTGACCATGAGAGCCTCTAAAAGCTTGGGAGGTATTGGATTCACCTGAGTGATTCCTCCTCCTCCTGGGCTCCTGGTTAAGTCCACTTGGGGGTCTGGTTAAGTTCATCCTTAGCTCAGTCCCAAATACACTTAAGTTAGCCTGGCTGAGCCTGTTGGCTGGCACCTGACTAAGTCTACCATCATCAGAATCACTGCTCTCCCCTTCTGTCTTCTCTTCTTCCTCCTCCTCCTCAGGCTGAGTATCTCCAGTGACTTGGTCTTCCTCATCTAACTGGACAACAGGGACAGGTGTGTCAGTATTGTCAACTTCAGTGGGAGAGCCTCCTTGAACATTCCCTGTGGGGTCTGCTTTAGAGGTCTTTAGAGCTTCAGACTGGTCTAAAAGCTCTCTGAGGTGGTCTGCTGTAGGGGTTGGACCCGTTTTGATACCTCTTAAGGTACACAGCTGCCTCAGTTCTTTAAAGTTAAAAATAGCAAATTTGGATGGTGCCCTTGGAGGGTCACTCTTAACAGGAGTAAGTCCAGTGGACCCCTCTGCTCCAGACTTTGCTCTAGTGTGAGTGGATATGTTGCAATCTACCTACACTGGTGTTTACCTACTAAACCTATCTAGTAGTTGTAGTCAGGGTGTGATACTGCCTATCCTCTACAACAACTAAGTTCAGTAGAACTTAAGTATACTAGTCTTGTTTTAATATGTACCTAGCAGGTACCTGTATGATATTTCAAATGATACTCTAAAAGATTGTAATGGTAAAAAAACAGCAAGCTCAAATCCCAATCCGCTGCTCACCAATGTGAGAAGTTGGCCTGGTATATGATGCTCACTAGTTCTAGTGATCACCTTGTACCATGCCAAGCAACCCTTATGATGATCGGTTGTAAGTCAAACTTATAGACCAGCTATCCTAGGGGTAGCGTGGACAAAGCAGTTTTAGGCTAAACTCTGTAAAGGCATGTGAAACAAGCTGTTTCACCATACACAATCCCCTTGAATACCAAATGAAAGGACACCACACAGATATATATTGAAAATATATATATATTTATTTACTACAAGTATCCCCTATATTCTTTATGAGCACAGAAGCAAATGCGATAAAACACAATACAGTTTAAATACACAAAAGTTGCACAATATGAATGAGCCCTAGGGGCCACCTAAACCATATACTAAAATAGTGGTATAAGAACCACCAATCGAAAAGGAAGTAGGCCTAGGGCCTTGGGAATCACTGGAGCTGATCGGGACTAGCAGTGAAGAAGTCGGGGAAGGCCCGCGGGACTCGGGTGCAGCGCTGAAAGTGCACGCATACACCAATGCAATGTCAATGGTGCGTAAAAGTTACAAAGTTAGTGTTTAAGGAACCTTCCGACTGACCTAGAAGGACAAAACTTTAGGCCTAGGCACTAGAGGTATGTACCAGTGTAGGAACACCGGCGTTGCTGAGTTACCTCACCCACAGGAAGCGGGTGCACAGGTGCGAAGTAGTGTTGGGTTTCGTCACGCAGGTCGATGGTGCTTGGAGTTGAAGATGCTGCAGGCGGGTCGTTGAAGAGGGTTCCAGTGGATCCAAGGGTGGATCTGAAGTGGTGAAGACCTGAAAGCAGAGGGGACAATGTTTAAAGTCACTAGCCAGTGACTACCGTGGAACCAGGATGGAACCAGGCGATGTCGGGTGCAAACAGGCAATGAGGTGTAGCTTGTCTCCGCAGCCACGTGGACACGAAGAGGTCGAGGACGTCCAGAAGTCAATCACGAGCTGTCACACAAAGACTTCTAGTTGATGGCGGTCTTGGCAACTTGATTGGAGCAAACAGGCCTTGGCTAATGCAAGCCACGCAGGAAGTGAAGAAAGCTTATCACTCGAACCAGCAAGGTCAGAGAGGGTGCTCCTTTTTACAGGAGCGAGGGTAAGTCTGGAGCAACCAGACCCACAGTATTGATTGTCAGTTTCATTGCCAAGATGGCCGCTAGCCATGTGGCCAGTGACCGGGATGGCGCGTTGAGTGACAAAGTGCAAAAAGGCCCAACGCAGATCGTGGAGATGCTGGGGGGCTGATCTTCAAGGCAAATGCTGCTTGTTTGTGGAGCTTCTGCAACCCCAAAGCACAGTGTCGAGGGTGCCTCGGGTGCTGCGCAGTCAGCGTCTCGGGGGTCTTTCAAGATGTCCGGTCCCACGTCTCTCGGTTCCTCCACAGGTACCTTCTTTGCAGGGACTGTGGATTGGGATGTGTGAAGTCTGGGAGTCTGGGTCTCGTTGGGCTCTGGGCTCGGGCTCCGGCAGGAGGCGGCGGCAAAGTAGACGTCGAGTTGCTGGATGGTGCCTGTGTTCACAGGGTGGTCACTCCTAGGCCACAAGGGAGATGCTCTTCAGTCTTCTGTGCAGCAGAATGTTGAAGTCCAGTCTTCTTCTTTGTTTCAAGTTGATTTCAGGATGATCTGAGGTGCTATGGCACTGCTCCCACTCTTATTCCCAATCTGAGGGGTGGATCACCTGCTAGGTCCCTCCTTTGGATGGGACCAGAAAGGGGGGTGGTTACACCCCCTTTCCTTTGTCCAGCTCCATGCCAGGACTGGGGCTGGAAAGCCCCAGCACCGGTTTGGACTGGCTTATGCACGAGGACACCTTGTGTGCCCCAGGCATGTCTGATTCTATTCAGCCCTGTCCTACCCAAAACACAAAATCCTGTCTGGGGTGGTGCTCGCACCTCCCAAGGCAGGAAACCCTTTGTCCAAGCCTCCCTCGCTGGAAGGACACCCAGCAGCAGGAGGTCAGACTTGTGTCTGTGGTGGCAGCATCCATTTTGTGATGCTGAGGTGCTGGTTAACTTTAACCGGGGTTCAGGTTATGTACATGTTGTGTCCCTCTAAAAGGGTGGAATGCTATCCCCGTCGACAGAACTGTCGAGGGGATAGTATTCCAAATCGTATGACACCTTACTCAACATGTTTTGATAAAGCCAAACCAAAGTTAGCATATAACCGCGAGGATTATAATGCACTTAAGAGTATATGGTATGGCAATATCCCGGAACAGCTAAGGGAGTTGTTCCCGACAGCTGCAGACAGGCTCAGCTCATGCTAGAGCACCGTCTCACATGAAACCACACACTCTGCCCCCAGGATTGCAGGGGCCTTCCATAGGAGTGGCTTATAGGTTAACATGTGTCCAGTTAAGGTTAGATATAGGGATACTATATCTAAGTAAGAGGTGATTACACCAACTTACCCCAGCTGAGTGATCAGCCAGTTGTGTCAAATATGGAGGCCAGGCCAGGGGTGGCACAATACATGTGCAGCCCCTGGTAGGCCTTGGCTACACCTATGCCCTGGGTACCTATGGTACACTGTTACAGGGGCCTATAAGGTGAACCAGTTCCAATTGTGTATGCACCTAAGGTACATGGAGTCCATTTTAAGGAGAGAGCAATTAGCCTGGGGCCCTGAATAGCAGGATCCCAGGCCAACTATGTCAAAAACTAGCTAAACACTAGGCAAAAAGTTTGGGGGTAACCATAGTCAGATGTCCACCTTCCTACACTCCTTTAGTAAAGTGTTGAAATCTGTTTTTATAAATAGCCAGCCACGGCCCGTGGAGGGAGTTTCGGTGGCGCGGAGAGGCGGGACGAGGGAGGGGAAGGGTGGGGGGTGCTAAAAACTGGAGTATGGAAAATTGAAGGTAAGTAAACAATTTAATTAAAAAAAAACAAATTTCGTAGCGCACCCTGCATTGCATTTTGCGATGCAGGGCCCGCTGCGAAATTCGACCCGATCCAAGATACTTAGGGTTTGCTAAGGAACAGATGATAGGAGGCAGACCTTACAACATGTACGGAAATAAGAGAAAATTGTCACTTGTTGACAGAGTTAAGAATTACTTTAAAAAAGGGGGGGCGCTAGGTGGCGCACTGGTGAATGGCTGCCTTCGCATGAGGCTCCCACCGCCCGGCGAACAAAATCCGGACAATTATCCTCCTAATGGCATTTCCGTGAGCTGTGCTTGAGCTCATCTGTGCATCAGAACCTCCGATGCATGTCCCCCGAGTTTGGGCTGAATCGGTGACTGCCTGCGGCCGGGAGGAGCGACGATATCCCCAGCGTGACTGACCCCTGGAAGAGGCGCCGCTGGTGGCCGGCTGCAGGTACTAAGCGAGGCTGCGGCTTCACCGGGGGCCCTAGGCTGCACTGGGCGCGAAATACCACTGGAGCTGCGCTGCGCAGGCCGTGTACCTGACCACCCTTGCTGATCGATAGGGGGGCATCGGCGAGGGACTCCGCTCCTGCCACCACTCCTCCCCATATGCTGTGGACATAATTTAGGAACGGCAGAGACGATCGGAGTGGCGCTCGTCACCGGAAAGGCCGCGTTGGCCTGCGCAGCTGAACACTTCGCAGGAGGCCCTTCAATGGCGACTGGTGGTAGAGGTCTGGCTGGCCTGCAAAGAGCGATTGCGCCGTTGAGGGACTTGAGCACTAGAGGTGGTGAGTGGATGTCTGCCCTTGGGATAAGGGCGCTGCAATTTTGGGCCTGCACACTTGCATGTGTTCGACCCCTACCCAGACAGCCGTGAGCTTCAGCCCTGCGCTCCGGTATAGTGGTGGAGGGCTGGGAGGTTACCTGGCAAAAGAACAATTGAGGTCTTAAGGGAGGAGACTTACAGTGTACCTGCTGAGCTGTGGCCCCTTCATTGCGCTCCATAGATAGGAGTGAGGTGATCAGTATGGGAGGCGGAGGCTGGTGGAGGCAGCTGCATACCTTGACGTAAGCTGCAGCTCGAGCCCCAAACGTCATTGAACTGTGTTGCGGACTTGCGAGGAGTGCCGGGTGGAACGTGACAAAAGGCCTGTGTGTGGGGAGTATAGAAGTGAACTGGGCAGACAGCGGCAGAATCCCCTGATTTATCCAGCCCTCTGCCACCTACAACACCAGACGAGGTCCGGGAAGACCGCGCAGGTCCTGACTGCTTGCTGCCGCTGCCTATAACCCTACTTTGGGGGTTGGACGTACTGAGGAGGAGACTTCTCTCTGCTTCTTTGGTCCCTTGCTGAAGGCACGGGTGCTGCTCCCTGACTTTCCCGTATCGCTGGGCTCATAACCGGTGCCCTAGTACATCGTAGCTCTGAGGTGATTACCGCCAGATCTGGGCTGTGGCGGGAATGGGGAGACCAGACGCGAAACAGCCGAAGATCACGTTTGAGGCTGCCAGGAAGTCGAATCGTACTGGACCAGACCAACAGCATCAGGCAGGCGCTAGTGGAGACACCGGGGGCCCAGCGGATACCTCATCGGACCTCAAAGAAGTTCTCCGTGAAATGCGGCAGGGGTTCGCAACGATAGCTGATAAAGTGGATAGGATGTCCTCACATATGGATGCGGTAGTACACAAATTGGACGTACATGAGTGGCGACTGAAGGAAGCGGAGCAGCGAATCTCGGACACAGAGGATACCACGACACAACACACGTCACAACTTTCCAGGATGGACAACCTGCTACGGATTATTGCGGCCAAGAATGAGGATTTGGAGGCGAGAAGTAGGTGCAATAACATTCGCATAGTAGGAATTCCGGAGACGACCAATGTGGGCAAGATGGAGGAATACGTGGAGAAGTTGTTGCTTGCGACGGTTGGCTCCGAGGCCTTCTCGCCCCAATTTATAGTGGAGAGAGCGCACAGATCCTTGTGTCCTAGACCCAAACCAGGCATGACTCCGAGACCCATCATCGCCTGTCTGCTTAATTATAGGGACAGGGACTTGGCCTTGCGGGCGGCCCGTAGCACCAAATCACTCTCGTTTGATGGCAACAGTTTTACAATGTATCCTGACTTCACCCCAATGGTACAGGAGGAACGTTGGAAGTTTATTGAGGTGAAGGCCAAACTGCCTAATATGCAAGTGGACCACACACTGCTATATCCGGCTCGCCTGCGAGTAACATACCAGGGACGGCAAAAATTCTTTATGAAACCGCAGCAGGTGGAGGAGTTCATTAAACACTACAAACGTGCGGCGCAGCACGGTGGGGCTGGGGAAGAGGCTCCCGACTCACCACCTGAGAGGATGGACGAGGAAGAACAGTAACTGTATGGGGCTTGGGAACGTATCTCTGTGCTGGTACCTGTACGTGAGTACTGAACTGTCTCAGAGACTGAAGCTGACGTTACGTCTGTTCTGATTTGTGCTTATTGCATGGATGTGGCGAGATGTAGCTCATGGGATGCCAAAACTCTGATCGCTGGGCACCCCCTCTTTCCTTTGTCCGGGTTAAACTTTCCTGTGTGACTTCGGCGGGTGGGAGGGGTAATCGTGTTACCACCTGGAATGCTACCCAATGGGAAATACCCTTATTGTTTCCAATTGATCAGGGCATGTTTTGGCTCTGGACCTCTGGGAAGTTTGGGGTGAGTTGGGGAGGGTGGAGAAACTGGCAGGTTGGGGTTGCTTCAGTGGGAGGGGGGTGGGACATGGGAGAAAGTGTGGGGGTTGCATGTGTTGTATGAGTGCGAAATACACGACCGTGCTTTGAACCTTTCTGTGTTGTATTGGAGTGTACTATATTGGTTGCTGACGCACAGCACTGTGCTATCTACAGTTTATATTTGGGTAGGCGATGCGGAGGGGAGTGTGGTATGGAATGGACAGTTGATACAGGTTGAACAGTCTAGAACTGCAATGGATGACTGTAGGAAATAGGCAGGGCACTATCGATGGGGGATGTAGACATTAATAAATGCACCTTTTTATCATGGAATGTACGTGGACTAACAGATGCTCGCAAATGTAGACAAATGTTGGCTTACTGGGATAGACATAAGGTGCAGGTGGTCATGCTACAGGAAACACATGTCTCCCCTCAAGCTACCTCTAACTTTGGCAATAGATGGGCGGGAGTCAGAGCTTTCTCGAACTACTCGTCCTACGCCAGGGGCACGGTCATCCGTATACACTGTGCTACTCCCTTTACACTCCTGGGTCAACGTATAGATAAGGCAGGGAGATATGTTGTGCTGTGGGGCAGACTGGGCAGGGATACTATCACCCTTGCTAATTGCTATGCCCCAAATGTGGATACGCCTGAATTTTTTGCTATGTTATGGGGAATCGTGTCAGATATTGGCTCACGCCACATAGTTTGGTGCGGGGATTTTAATTTAGCCATGGTCCCGGGGTTGGACAGGGCAGATGGACAAATGAACTATCATCCTAGGGCAAGAGACACTCTGAGGGGCATAGTGGAAGATGAAGGACTTCTGGATGGCTGGAGACATGTACATCCCGACCTCAGAGAGGGTACACATTTCACATCATACACTGGAACGTGGGCGAGGATCGATTATTGCTTACTTTCCAGTACACTGGCACCATGTATAGTTGATGCAAAGCATCTTCCTAGCACCCAATCAGATCACTGACCGGTGTTGATAACCATAAACATGCCTGGTTATGACCGACCTCGCCGCCCTTGGTGATTACAACCCGATGCTCTGATAGATATGGTATTTCGGGAGGAACTGAGGGGAGACATGGAAGAATTCTTTCCCCGTAATAAGGACACAGTGGACAGTGTGGAGACGATCTGGGAGGCCTTCAAGGTTACGGTGAGGGGGTGGTGTATAGCTAAGAGTGCTGGGGTATTGAGAGATATACAGCGTACATTACACAGACTGGAAGGGGAACTGCGAGCACTTGAGAGTAGTATGTTGCAGGAGAATGCAGGGAGATTACAGCAGGAGTCCAGAACTAAACTGCCAGAGTATGAGGCGGAAGCGCAGCGAGAGGTCCACTTCAGGGGCAAATATTGGAAGGCTTGTACATACAATGAGAGCGATAGACCTTGCAGGGCACTGTCGGCAGCGATGCGTGCTGCCCGTGGTAATAACACCGTTTTAGGGATTCGAAAACTCTGAGGGTGAGATATGTAAGGATAATGATCGTACTTGACTACACTTCAGGCGCATTATGAGCACCTATATACTTCAAAAGTCTCCGGAGACATTGATTTAGAGGGCTTTTTAGGAGATCTGGCATTGTGCTGGCTAAGCGACAGTGATAGACAATTCCTCGGTGCCCCGTTCAAATTGGATGAAATCCGAGACGCCATAATGTCTCTGAGCTGCGGTAAAGCACCTGGCCTTGATGATATAACAACAAAGCCCCTGCACTTATACAATAGTGTGATATTTACAGTAGTAACAATGTTGCAGCAAGATTATCTGTAAATACACATCCACATTTCCAAAATGACTGTAGAGAATCGGTTAATCCATGTTCAGATTCAAGAGTTCGTTAAAGAAAGAAAATATTCAGTTCTTGGTGTCAAAAAATGTATGGGTTTATTGTTCCTTTGTTAGTGCCAACACGTGTTTCATCGCAGAGGAACCTACTGCGAATCTTCAGGGCTTTCAGAAGAGGGAATATCAAATAAATCGAAAAGTAGCTCATCGTCTGTATCTAGACGAAATGACGAATTGTAGACCCAAGTGTATTCAAAGAAAGTGGCACGCTATCCGCGTGTTCGCGGAATCTTGTTAATTTTGGTGTGTGTCAAGAGCCGGGAGGAGTAGACAGTAAGATAGGGTCTTGTGTTATAGGACCCACGTACGTTGAAGGAGAGTACACCTTCTTAGTCTCAGACTCCCTCTTGTGTTTCCCGGTGCCTGGCCTTGATGGGCTTCTGGTGGCATTTTATAAATGCTATATCGACATCATGGCGCCGGTTTTGAGGGAGGTCTTTGAAGACTCGCTAGAAGTTGGCGTACTTCCTCGATCTATGAGGGAGGTGGTCATCACATCTTTACTTAAGCCAGGTAAAGAACCCTCGCACTGTGACTCTTATCACCCTCTGTCACTACTTAATTGCGATGCTAAGATACTTGCCAAGGTATTAGCCACAAGGCTTTCGTTGCTCATGACTACACTCATATTGCCTGATCAATCGGGATTTGTACCCACAAGATCGACCTCTCACAACCACCGGATGATTTTTTCACTGATTCAGACAGTGGCCCCAAATGTTCCTTTAGCCTCTATATTCCTTGATGCGTCCAAAGCGTTTGACTCCGTGGAATGGAGATATCTGTTAACAGTGCTGCACAAGATGAGTTTTCCCCCAATCTTTGTGGAGTGGATACGCCTGCTATATACTGCTCCTAAGGCGAGGGTGCTGGCGAATGGTCGACTAACAGAGGCCTTTGCGATTACGAGAAGCACTCGTCAGGGGTGTCCACTCTCCCCCTTACTGTTCACCATAGCGATAGAACCATTGGCATGTCGCATTCGGCAACTGCACAAGAATAGTGCTTTTAATTGTTTTCAGAGACAGCTTTCCATATCATTGTATGCAGACGATGTTACACTCTATGTTAAGGATCCTCAGACCAATCTGAACGCACTCTTGCGGGAGTTTGTGGCCTTTGGCGGCCTATCTGGCGTTTCGATAAATTGGGGGAAGTCTCAACTGTTCCCATTAACGACTGCTGTATCTGAGTTCCCGTTGGTCTATCCCTTGGAGTGGTGTCATACGGATTTGTGCTACCTGGGGATACAAATATCAAGGGATAAGGAAGAGACTATTCGACTGAACTATGGCACTGCCATCACCAAATTGTAGGACTTGGTAACGAGGTGGATCAAGCTACCGCTGTCCATGGCTGCCAGGGTTTTCCTTTTATGAAAATGGTCGTCTTGCCCCGATCTCTTTATTTTTTTATTAACATTCCATTTTATCCAGGGTCATACTTTGTCAAAACATTAAGATCCGAACTCATCCGGTTGGTCTGGGGGGGGGGCGTCAAGCACGTCTTAAATGGACGGTCATGGCACAGCCTTACGATATGGGCGGCTTTGATATACCCGATTTTGAGATTTACTACTTGAGTGCACAGGCGCACTATATGTACCATTGGATGCAACCTGCCAGTTTCATGCCGCAGATAGCGGCCGAGGATTGGATAGCCCATCCGTTACCGTTAACTGGCGTTGTCTATGCCCCCACAGCTGCGTTGGACATACCGCCCAACACAGTGACATGCACCATGAACGCATGGCAAAGGATAGGACGATGGCTGCAAGTGTCCATGTTGTATACGCCCCGTATGCCGCTGTCCTACCACCCTCGGATGGCGATACTCCAGGAGACGGGCTTTCGCAATATGTGTAGGCGGCTGAATATACTCACATGGGGCGATCTATTCCCTGATGGTTCATTTCGTTCTCGGGATCTGTTTTTTGGGGTACATAACCCTAGCCCTCTGGAAATCTTTTATTACATACGGCTGCGGGAGGGTCTGAAGGCCATGTTGCCTGATTATCCGCATGAACCCCCCAGCATGGCTCCTCTCACAGTAGTGCTGCATATCCCGGACGGCACACATCTGGTGTCTAGCCTATATAGAGTTTGCGCAACGCTTTACCGATAGTGGTGGGTATGGCCAGAGGGCACTGGTCACAGGATTTAGGCAGAGACGTCACAGATGACCAATGGGAATACTGCTGTGGACTCTCGGGCACGCTGATGTCCAGTTGCCGTTTTAAAATCATCCACTATAAGTTCTTGCACAGACTATATTATACCCCAGCTCGGAAATTTAGGTTCAAGCTTACGGAATCAGATTGTTGCGAGCGCTGTGGGCAGGGGGGTGCCGACTTCCTCCATATAGCATGGGGTTGTCCACAAGTCCAGGAATTCTGGTCACAGGTCCATGGGGCGCTAGAACTTATGATTGACGGTCTGTTGGAAATGGATCCGCTGGTGTTTCTGCTGGGTTACACGGCACAAGTCCCGAAGAACAATAGAAAATTCACCAACGTAGCGTTACTGTTAGCGAAAAGACGACTGGCGTGCAGATGGGGGAGGGGACGGTCTCCCAAGTTTAAGGACTGGATACAGGACAAGGTGCACTGTCAGGAACAATATGGCATATACTCAGAAATGCAACCCATAGCTTCTAGGCCGGCTGATATTTGGGGGCCACTTCACACATATTTTATGCAGATAGCAGCTCGGGAATTGACAAACACGGTTCCTGTCGAGGCAGAAGGACTTACCTCCTCAGACACATCAGAATAGATGGGTGTAGGACACTTTCGGGGATGTGTTATATGATGGGTCGAGGACTATTCCAAAGGGATTGAATTGGCAGCACTGGGTGATGGGCTGTGCGGTGCCCTGTAGGGCCTGGGATGAGAATAGGATATTGATGATGTAGGAGAGCAAGGCTGATGGCCCCCCTTAGACCAAATACAATTTGGGTAAGGCGAAGCAAGAAACGTAGATTTGTAATGTCGCATCAGCAATGCCCTCTGCAATATCCTCACATGTCTGCAAGCGATGTACATAGGCAGAAAAGGGGACGGAGCTCCACTGCCGGCGGGGTGGGGAATAAGATATACTGCCATGTATTTAAAGTTGAAGAGAGATATCTGCTTCAGGTTGATCATATGGTTTATGTACCACTAGACTGTGTGCATGTCACTCCCTTTGGTGTCCAGGAGAGACTGGTCCATTGTAACCTGATGCTATGGTCGATAGAACATTGCGCGGCCTGCCCGGAGAGGATTGTCAGTGGATTGCTGCATCATTGTATACTTCCTGTGACACTTTTACATTCCTCTTTAATTAAAGTAAATTGCTGCCGGCCATGTCTGGTTGTAGGCACGAAGCTGTGTATGTGAGCACGTGTGTTAGTAAAGGTTTTTGAAACTTAAAAAAAAAAAAAGAATTACTTTAAAAAAGACAAGCCAATTAAAACTAGAGAAGGGGTCATTATTCCACCGCCGAATACTCCCGCATCATTTATGATGTTTGATAGGGGTTATCACTCTTGTGTATGGTTAGAAAACTGGGTGGAATACACTAAAGATGACGGAATTTTAGCATTTCCCTTAGAAGGCACATTTAATGGAAGAATTTTATTCAATTTAAGGACTCGAATGAATGATTTACATCCTAGACCTAGATTAGCGCAATATGAGGCACTGGAAGAATGGGAGAGTGAGGCTTTTGAGCGAGACAGACCCAGAATTGACAAGGGATTGAGTAAATTCTTTCCTAAAGTTCAAAGAGAGTTAAAAGATAAACAAATGAAACAATGGAGACAGAACATGTTAGTGGAAGGGCTATATCCAGTACTAACTTTAGAAGAGCCCATGGGAGGTAAAAGGACTGAGAAAACAAAACATTTAATGACTAGTGGTGATTCAGACGATGATTTTATGGAGGATTTATTAATGAAAAATCCACCACCTTATAATGAGGTACCAAGTACAGTAAATCCGAATGCCCTTGTTCTTAAAACCTCCTTTAATTCCGCAAGTGGTACATGAGATCTCCATTGAAAGAGTATTACAAGATAGAGAAAGAGAAGCTTTAAATAAACAGAGAAGTGAATTGATTAAGAAAATCTCCCAATTAAACACAAGTCCCGAAGCTCTGACAATTCCAGTAACTATTGGCCCAGTTGTTCCTTTGTACTGAGACAAGCAAGCTAGTCCAAAAGCTCCGGTTATAACTACATCAGTAGTACAGCCAAGAACAGAACCATTGATAATAGATGATCAGGCAAGTGAATGTGAATCAGTAATCTCCTTAATGGAGTTACCAATAAGAGAACCAGAAGGTAGTTCAATGAGGAAAACCACTCCTTTAAATTCGAGAGAAGTACAGATGGAGACATCTTCAGGAACGAGAAGTGCCACTCTAGTAACTCCTGAAGATATAGACAGATGGACACGAGAAATAGAAAAACCAAAAACACAGACAAAGCCATTAGATAGATATAAATTAAGGATTGAATTGGAGGAATTGATGGCTGAGAATGTGGGATTGGACAGGTTAAATACCCTTAGTGAAGACGAATTACTCTTCATTTGTAAACATTCCTAGAAATACAAGGGTGTTTCATGAGAAATTAATGGAAACTGCAGCTAGCATGGGAATTGACATTGGTAAATCTAAAGTATTGCAGAAACCATATTGAGTAGAATTTTCTGACAAAGATTTAGAGAACATGAATGTGTCAGGAAGAAAGGTGCAAATAAGAGAGCTGATGACACTATTACAAAAATGGGGAGAACTAGAGAAATGGAAAGCCAGATGGGCAAAGAAAAAGTAAGAGGTTAGATCAAAACAAATGACTTCAGAGTATGTTTTAAAAGAAACAGAAAAGTTAGAAAAAATTGTGTCCCATGCGAGGGGTACCAAGTGGAGGCTATCTGCATGTTCCATGGACTCAACATGATATTTTGTCATTTATGAATAAATTTCCAAAACTTCGTGAAAAACCTGTAGAGTGGTACGGACAAGTCGAGTGATTTTAAAAAGTTTCAAAGTGTCTTTTGAAAGACTTAGATGGATTATTTGACATTGTAGTCCCTGTAGATTTGTGGGCAGAATGCAAAATTGCTGTTGATTGGCCTAGTGATGAGTCCCCTAGAGACCCAAAGACAGGGGCACCTTCCGAGGATGTAATGAAAAAATACAATCACCTAATACTTTACCTTAAAGGAAAGGTGCCTGCAAAAGAAACAGACTGGATGAAAATAGATAGAACCACTCAAAATAAAGATGAGTCAGTGCATTCATATTATGAACGTTTATTACAGACATTTAAACAATACAGCGGATTGGACAACATTGCCATGAAGGATATGAGACATTTTATTTATTGATTTGTGTTAGGATTAAGACCAGAAATTTCACAATGAATTAAAGACAATAAAATTTGTTGGCAGGCAAAGCCCATAGATGAGGTCCTTAAATATGCAAAATATTGTGAAGATGAGATAGAAAATAAACGGAAAGAATTAAAAGAAAAAGTCATGTGGGCACAAGTAAAATTAGCAGAGCAACAAGAACAACAGTTAAACCAGATGACTAGCAACCAGAATAAGGGTGATGAAGTGGCGGAAGGCCAGGGGGAAAATTCAGTAGAGAGATTGCCAAAAAGAAATTCCCCTGTCATGGATGTGGCAAGTTGGGGCACTGGACAAGTGTAAGGTGTAAGGTTGAGCAGAATGATAATGTGCCAAATAATGATTTAAATCCACAGATGCAGAATGAGGTGCCACGGAAGACACAGCAGCAGGTTATACAAAATCAATTACCCCCAGCACCTATGCCAAATTACAGGAGCAAAGCACAACAGAGTGTAGATACCTCGAATTGGGAAAGAAGGGAAAAGAGAGATGCAGCAACATCACAATTTCTTTTGAATGACACATTCTATTGTGAAGAACCTTACTGATGGTGCCTGAGGGGGGAGGACCAGGAGTGCGTGCTTGGCGCCTCCTTGCCGGTAGACCAGTCAGGTCCGTACATTGAAGGAAAGGTTGAAGGAAATGATGTCACCTTTCTGTTGGACACTGGTGCTACCCGTTCTACTGTGAGAACAGCAGACATTCCACACCTACCCCTTTCGGGAGAAGCGATCCAAGTAGTGGGTGTTTCTAATAAGCAAATTAGTACCCCAGTTACAGAACCCATGGAAGTTAGAATAGGTAATTTTAAAGAAATGCATAGATTTGTTCTTTGTGATTCAAGTCCTGTAAACCTGTTAGGACGAGATTTGTTGTGCAAAATGAACTGCACCATGTTTTGCACTCCAAATGGTGTTGAAATTCAAACCCCAGACGAAGACGGAATTTACAAATTGATGTTAGCAAGACCAGAGACAGAAATTAAAAGAATGACAATAAAAGACTTACCAGAAGAACTGCAACAGATGGTAAAACCAGAAGTATGGGATTTTACTGGAAAGGATGTAGGACTAATGGCAAATGTTGAACCAATAAAAGTAACCATAAAGGAAAGTGCAGTTTACCCAAATACTCGAAAGTACAAAATGAGAGCAGAAATAAAGGCAGGTGTTGCAGTAGAAATAAAGTGTTTGGTTGAAGCAGGCATATTGCAAGAAGTAATGAGCAGTCCATGCAACTCTCCCATAATTGGTATAAAGAAACCAAGTGGTAAGTACAGGGTTGTACAAGACCTTTGAAAGGTTAATAAGATTGTTGTTCCTTGCTGTCCAGTCGTGCCAAATCCTGCAGTGATTCTGTATCAGAAACCGTGGGAAGCTTGATGGTTTACTGTCATTGACCTATGTCACAAATTTTTCTCGATTCCATTGCACCCAGATAGCAAATTTCTTTTCTCATTTGAATTCGACAGTCATGTCTATGTTTGGAATCGTGCCCATCAGGGGTACACGGAAAGCCCCTCGATTTTTAATCAAATTTTGAAAAAGTGCCTTGAGTCATTAGTACTACCTGGACAGTCAGTCTTCGTTCAGTATATAGACGACCTCTTGGTGGCGTCTAAAACACGAAAAGACTGTGTTGTTGATACCATTGCTTTACTGAATCATTTAGGTGAAGGAGGACATAAAGTCTCACCAGAAAAATTACTATTTTGTGCCACGTCAGTAAAATATCTAGGGCACCAGATAGAAAAAGGTGTCAGAAAAGTTACCTCAGAAAGAATCAGTACAATTAGAAACATGAATTTGTGTAAGACCCAAAAGGAGATTCGAATGTTTCTTGGAGTTGTCGGATACTGCAGGCAATGGATTGTGGGAATTGCAGTCCTAGAAAAGCCATTGATATAAATGACAAAGAAGAGAACAAAGGACCCAGTAGAATGGGATTACGAGAGCATGACTGCTTTTGTAAAATTACGAGAATGCCTGTGTACAGCTCCAGCATTGGGAATGCCTGACTATTCAAAAGATTTTGCACTGTTCTGTGACACACAAGATAATTGTGCACTTTCAGTCCTGACTCAGATTCATGGACTAGTGCAACGTCCTGTAGCCTATTTTTCTTCCACGTTAGACCCAGTGGCCGCTGCATTACCTGGATGTCTGAAAGCATAGCTGCAACGTGCATGAGCCTTGAGCAGAGTGAATCCATCATTATGGGACATTCTGTAACTGTGTATGTTCTACATGCAGTTGTAATTTTGCTAACAAGGACTAAAACTCAATATCTCACACCTAGTCGGCTGACTAAGTATGAGAGAATTCTTGTAGGTGCAGGAAATGTAACCATTGCTAGGTGTAATATTCTGAACCCAGCAACCCTGTTGCCTAATTCACATATTGCAGAATTGAAGGAAGACGTTGAACATGACTGCATTGACCTGACTGAATATAGTACAAAACGACGACCAGATATCAGAGAAGTGCCCTGAATTGATTCAGATTATGAGCTATTTGTAGCTGGCTCATGCATGAGACACGAGGAAGGAGGCCTAAGCGCTGCTTACGCAGTATGTGCATTGGGAGGTCCAGTGGTAGCATCCCATTTACCTGGAATCAAGTCTGCACAAGTAGCCGAATTGGTTGCCCTATCAAAGGCTTGTAAATTTGTGAAAAATTGGAAAGTAACCATATACACTGACAGCCAACATGGTTACGGGGTTGTGCATGACTATGGCCAATTATGGATGCAAAGGGAGTTTCTGACTTCTTAAGGTACTCCAATCAGAAATGGTCAATATGAGAAAGATTTACTGGAAGCAATCCAGTTGCCAAAAGAAGTGGCTGTGGTCAAGTGTGCTGCTCACAAATCTGGCAACGACAAAGTGACAGCTGGTAATCGATATGCTGACCAGTTAGCCCAACATTGTGCAAAATATAAAATGGCTGTTAACAAGAAAGTTGAGGTGGGTGGAAACAGCTGCCAACTTATGTTGCTAGATGGTGTGGATATGTGGCAAGAAGTGAGAGATTTGCAGAATGCAGCAGAACCAAAGGAAAGGGAAGAATGGAGGAAGCTAGGCTGTCGGAGAAGGGATGAGGATGGTGTAATTGTTTACCTTGATGAAATGTCAATGTTACCCAACTGTCTGCTTGCTCCTATGGCTAGGCTGATTCACGGAGATTCTCATTTGGGAAGAGATGCGATAATACGTCTGTTCAGACAGTCATGGTTTAATACGAAATTCAGGAACATAGCAGAGGCACCCTGCTAGAGGTGTTTGGTTTGTCAACAAATGAATCCAGGGAAGAGAACAGTGGTGGTACCAGGAAGGATTGGGAAGGCAGAGGGTCCCTTTATACGTTTGCAGATTGATTTAATTCAGTTACCCCCTTGCAGAGGACTAAAATATGTACTTGTCATTGTCTGCCTGTTTTCAAAATGGGTGGAAACTTACCCCGCACGCAGGAATGATAGCATCACTGTAGCTAAGCTTTTACTTAGAGAGTGTGAGAAGTTGGCCTGATATATGATGTTTCCAATTCTGGAACCACCTTGTATCAGTCCAAACAATCCCTTATGGTGTCTGGTTGTAAGTCAACCTTATAGACAAGCTATCCTAGGGGTAGCATGGACTAAGCAGCCTGAAAGGCTAAACTCAAGAGGTTGTGTTAAGCGAGCTGTTTTACCAATCACAATCCTGTAATATCAAATGAAAGGACACCACACAAGTATATATTATAAAAATATATGTATTTATTACTAGAATAATCCCCAGTACTCTTTATGAGCAAAGGGGCACAAGCGTTAAATCAAAAGCACAGTATAACATATGAAAGTTGCACAATTATGGATGAGGGCAGGTGGCCACTCAAACCATATATTAAGAAAGTGGTATAAGAGATACCAATCGAACAGTGGTTAGGCCTAGGGCCTAGGGAATTGCTGGGAGCAGTCGGTACTGGCAATGCTGAAGTTGGGAAAAGCCCGCGGGATTCGGGTGCAGCGCTTAAAGCACACGCATGCACCAATGCAAAGTCAATGGTGCGTAAAAGTTAGACAAATAGAGTTTAAGGATACTTCCGTTGAACCTAGAAGGACAAAACTTTAGACACAGACCCTAGAGATGTGTACCAGTGTGGGAACACTGGCGTTGCTGAGTTACCTCACCCACAGGAAGCGAGTGCATAGGGTCGAAGTGGCGTTGGGTTTCGCCACGCAGGTTGTTGGTGCTTGAAGCTGAAGATGCTGCAGGCGATGTGAAGGAGAAGTGTCCGGTGTGATCCAAGGGTGGATTGGAGTCGTAAAGTACCTGAAAGCAGAGTCTGGGTCACTCAGCAGTGACCAGGGTGGTACCAGGACGGAACCAGGCAATGTCGGGCGCAATCAGGTGGTTGTTGAGGAGCTTCTCTCCGCTGCCACGTGAGCTCTGGGGCATCTGTGATGTCCAGGAGCGGGTCACGAGCTGTCCTTTGCAGGCTCTCACGGTCAGCACTGTTGGCTTCAAGATCAGAGCAAACAACACTTGGCAAGAGCAATCCACGTGGGATTGGAAGATTGCTTCTCACTCTGACCAGGAGGGTCAGAGCGGGTGCTCCTTTTCAGAAGAATGGGTGCAAGTCTGGAGCAACCAGAATCACAAGTCGTATTTAGGTTTTCGCTGGCACAGGGGCCACAAGCCAGCTGGCAAGTGACCGGGCCAACACGTTGAGCCAAAGAAAGCAGAAGGGCCCCACGCAGCACTCGTCAAGTGTAGAGGGGTGAGCTTTGGTGCAAGAGTGGCTCAGGGTTGGCGCTTCTCAGACCCCGGTGTACAGCTTTGAGGGTCACTTGTGGGCTGCACGGTCAGTGTCTCGTGGTCTTTTCAAGATGGCGTGCCCCACGCTTCCGGTCGCCTCCACGGGTCTCATCTCTGCAGGGACTGTGGCTCGGGCTGTAAGAAGGCAGGCAAGCTTGATCTCGTTGATCTCTGTCACTCGAGTTCCTGCGGGAACTGCAACAAAGCAGACATTGAGGTGCTGGATGGTGCCTGTTTGCACAGGGTGGTCACTCCTTGACCACAAGGGAGATTCTTCAGTCTTCTACGTCGAGTAGGATGTCGAAGGGTCCAGAGTTTCATTTCAAACGTTTCATCAGGATAATCTGAGTGCGTTGGCACTGCTCCCATTCTTATACCAGTCTAGGGGGCTGGATTATCTGCTAGGTCCCCTCCTATGGGTGGGACCCAGGAAGGGGGTGGATACACCCCTTTCCCTTTGATCCAGGCCGCGCTGGGACTGGGGCTGGTGTGCCCCAGAACCGGTTTGGCCGGATTATGCAAGGGGAAGCCTTGTGCTCCCCAGGCAGTGTCTAGTTTCTTTCAAACCTCCCTGCTACAATCCACTATCTCCTGTCTGGGGTGTTGTAACACCTCCCTGTGACAGGAAAGCGTTTGTCCAGGCCTCCTCTGCTGAGTTTCGGTCAGCAGCAAGAGGTCAGACTTGTGTCTGTGGCAGAAGCATCCATTTTGTGGATCTGAGGCTCTTTTAAAAATCAACCGCGTTTCAGTAAAGTAACATGTCTTCTCCCTCTAGAGGGGTGGAATGCTATCCCCGTCAACAGGACTGTCGAGGGGATAGTATTCCAAATCGTATGACACCTTAAACGACATGTTTTGATAAAGCCAAACCAAAGTTGCTATATAACCGCAAGGATTATAATGCACTTAATAGTATATGGTATGGCATTATCCCGGAACAGCTTAGGGAGTTGTTCCTGACAGCTGTAGACAGGCTCAGCTCATGCTAGAGCACCATCTCACATTAAACCACGCACTCTGCCTCCAGGATTGATAAGGCCTTCCATAGGAGTGGCTCACAGGTTTATATGTGTCCAGTTATAGGTTTAGATATAGGGATACTATATCTAAGCGAGGGGTGATTACACCCACTTGCCCCAGCTGAGTGATCAGCCAGTTGTGTCAATTTAAGAACCAGCCAGGGGTGGCAAAAGCTATGCTGCAGCCCCTGGTAGGCCTTGGTGGCACCTATGCCCTGAGCACCTATAGTGCATGGTACAGGGGCTGACAAGGAGTCCATTTCCAATTAGGTTATGTACCTAGGGTGCATGGAGTCCATTTTACAGAGAGAGCAGATAGTCTGGGGCCCTGATTAGCAGGGAACCAGGCCAACTAAGTCAAAAACCAGCTAAACACAGGCAAAACATCTGGGGTAACCATAGTCAGGTATCCACCTTCCTACAGAGAGCTTATCCCACGTTTTGGTTTTCCAGTAACAATTGAATCAGACAGAGGAAAACATTTTAATAGTGAAATAATGGGTCTGATTTGTGAAGCATTCAAAATTAAGCAAAAAGTACACTATGCATATCGCCCAGAGGCTTCTGGAGTAGTAGAACAATTGAATGGCACTATCAAGTCAAGATTGGGAAAGATGTATGAGTCAACTTGATTGGAGTGGCCAGATGCTTTGCCACTTGTTCTTATGGGACTTAGAAGTATTCCAGACAGGAACACAGGTTTGAGTCCCCATGAAATACTGATGGGAAGAGCAATGCGGCAAGCATGGGTGCCAGGACACAAACTGCTAAGCATTTCTGATGATTTAGTACTGGAATACTGCAAAGAACTGGCTGACCAAGTGCGTTCTATCTCTTGCCAGGTTGGGAAAGACGCTGTTGCCAGACCAGCAACTCCAGAACATGACCTTAACCCAGGTGATTGGGTAGTGATAAAGAAACACACTCGAAAATCTTGTCTTGCACCCAGGAGAGTAAACCACGTCAAGTGATTCTGGTTACCACCAGAGCTGTAAAGTGTGCAGGAGTTCCACACTGGATCCATGCCAGTCATACGAAGAAGGTGACGGAATCTGATGAAACTGAGGCTGAAGGTTGTGCAGCTGAAGGGTCTCAAGAGATCGATCCTGAAGTAGCTAAAGAGGAACAGCCGAGCACCAGTCAAGATGATTGGATTCCCGTGATCGACATACGTGCAGAATATGTGCGGACAAGAAGTCAAACCTATCTAGACAGACAGAGTGATAGTGAGGATGAGACAGGTGTAGAAAAAGATACTCAGATCATAGAAATCCAAGTCAAAAGTGATTTTGAGGAGGATCAGATAGGGAAAGATCAAATAATCGACACTCCACCGAGAACTCCTGAGACAGAAAAAGGACAGATAGAAATTAGGGCGAAAACTCAAGCAGATGAAAATCAAGGGTTCGAAGTGCTTGAGCAGGACCAGGCAGGAATAGACAACTGTGTTCAGGACCAAAAAGGTGAAACAAGCAAAAGTCAAAATCAGCAAATACCTGAACAAGGCCAGATTAGTGACCAGGCAGAAGAAACAGAAATAGGACCTGGATCTAGTCAGATAGAGAGGGAAACAGAAGACAGCATTGAAATCGATGTGCCACAACTGAATGAAAATAAAAGAGCATTAGAAGAAAGCCCAAGCACAGTGCCAGTTAAAAGACTTAGAAAAGGAGACAAATAGCCTAGTTATGTCAAGATATTGAGACTGCGTTAAAAGAGAATTGATGAAGAACCTGAACAAGTAGATGAAGTAACAAGTCAAACTGATCAACCTGTAATACAACCAAGAAGAAGAAGTCCACGACTAAAGAGACTGAATAATTAATACAAAGGCCCTGAGTGGACCTACATTGTTTTGGAAGATTTTGAAAACCTGGAAATAATTGACGAAAGTGATGAAGAATTGATTAATGATCAAACAGATGAAGAAGTGAGACCCACCTGAAGTCACACAGGGTAAAAGCTGTGTAGAAGTTACACAGAGGGGTTGAAACTCCTTTAGTCAGAAATGGCTGATCATACTGTTAATGGAAGACCAAGAAGAAACTGGTTAAAAACATGCTGCAGAGTATGTTTATGTAGTATAGCAATAGTACTTATACTTTGGATAGGACTAACAATAGCTATTCTTTACATGATGAGTAAAGACACAAATCTGTACCCTACTAAACAATTGCCAAAGGACACAGAAGAGCTACAAACCAGAGATACACCACAAAGAGTAGATACACAAGAGAGAGCACTTAGCCTTAGAGAAACTAAAGTAGACTTAGAAGCACCAGATGAGGAAGGACTGCATTTTACTCATTTAAATGTATTTGCAAACGTGTTAGTACACTATGTAGAAGCAATGGAAATAGAAGATTGCTATGTCTGTATGAAGTTATCTACTTCGGTAGCTGAAGGCGTGGCGTACCACCATTTACCACTAACATATGGAATTTCCTGTAGTGTTTCAACTAGTTTATTCTATAAGAAAGGACCTTTACAGTATTATTATTCCAATTTAGATGTGATATTTTCTGAACTTCCTGTATGTAGAAACCTAAACCCTGTCCATACTACTAGAGATGTAGCACGTTATATGAGTGAATATTTTCTAACTATAGGTAAAATAGATATAGATGATGCACACAAGAATAACTTAACATGTTTATTACAAGAAAATGAGAAAATATTTTTGAATATGGTAGAGAAGAGAAGAGAGAATTTCCGAAGAAAAGCAAATTACAAGAATCAGAAAATTCCTAAGTGGGCTGAAAGTATAGGGAGCACCTCAAATGGTGGGGCTAATGCTGCTATGTTGCTGGATTTCAAAAAGAAGGGGAAACTTTGTCTTCACAGAGAAAAGACTAGTCATTATAACAATGTATTCATTGGTTCCAGTGAATGTGAACACAATTACAAAGTAATTGGGGGTTGGGGTTTCAAAGATGGAACTGAACCTGTGTTTCCCACAGTCTATTACATATGTGGGAACAAGGCTTATTTCAAATGACCAGACAATTGGTATTAGAGTTGTTATTTTGGTATTGTCTTCCGAAAGATATACCATGTGGGTAAAATCGCTGGAAACAATGAAGAATCTAATGGATTAGTACGTAGCAAAAGAGCTAGTGTTGGGGAAATAGTAGGTGATATATTTAGTGCATTGATACCTACAGTGGGAGTGGCTCTGAATACAGACAGAATCTGTAAATTGTTAACAGTAGTAGATCGGTTATCAACTGACACTGCTGGAGGTTTCTTGATGGTCAATACCGAATTGGTTGCGATCAGATCTATGGTTTTAAAAAATCGACTTGCTCTGAACACGTTATTGGCAAAAGAGGGCGGAGTCTGTAGAATGTTGAAGGTGCAACATTGTTGCACTCACATACCAGACAAAAGTGTTGAAATTAAGAGGTATGTGAGAAATATTACTAATTTGAAAAAGGAGCTTAAACAACTGGAGGTTGATAGTGCATGGAAGAGGCTTACCGATGGTCTCTCCTCTGTAGGTAGTTGGTTTTCTAACCTAGGTAAAAGTTTTGTGAGTAAAATACTGATGCCAATTGCGGGAATTGGTTTATTAGTTTTAGGAATTATAATTTGTTGCAAATGTCGAAAACATAAAAAGAAATATTCCGTTAATAAGCGAGGAGTAAAAAGAAATATTGAAGATCTTGAATTAGAAGAGTTAAATAGCCAGATCTATAAGGAAATGAAAAATTCTCATAATAATAATAATGAGAAAAGGCAGAATAGGAAATTTGAGGAGATTGAAATGGGTGAAATATGAGAAGTTGGCATCTGTTTCATTAATTGGCGATGATATACAATATCATCCAAGAGGGGATTGATGGAGCAAGGATTCGCACGAGAAGCGACTTGCTTGAATTCATGAACCTCGAATAACGCTAATTATGTAATCAACATGTTTGTCTTACTAATCTACCCCTTTTTCATCGATATCGGGTGTCCGAGCTAAGCTTGCTTATGTATTTTACTAACCATAATACGCTTGCATTTAAAATGGCTGCTGCTACGCGAGATTTGCTCTACTGCGCATGCGTCTGTCGTACCCACGTGACATGACGTACTCGCAGCTTTGGAGGGAAAACTGTTGCATCTGCGCACTAGAGGTAATATGGTTGATCTGTGTTCTCACATGCGAGAAGCTTGCATTGCTGCTTTTGCTAAGCTGTTCCTTCTGCCTAATCCTAATGCTATAGTTTATTATAAAGTAATGGGTATAGTGTAGAAATTCATGGTATACAGTGTATTAATTTATTCTGTGTTCTAAAACTGTTTCTTTTCCATTTCATGTTACACTTTGAAAACTGGCCTGTCTCGTAACGCTGTACTCCATCTTTCTTGAAACTGAGGCTGCGCGAAATTCTCAAGTCTCGAGGACAATGACCTTTGGACTATTGCCAAGGAGCTGACTGACTAGAAGATGCTCCTGGGAAACTTACCCCGATGAACTCTAAATTGTATACATTGTAATTTTCACTGAACATCCATTGTTGGGAGAAATAAACCGTCATGAGAACCTGAAGTTCGATGGGCGGGAAAGAAATTTGAATAGGAGACGGCAAAAGTCTTACATTTAGGTGGTGTGATGACCTGTCCTCCTCCTTTGTCCAATCAAAATTGGGGATCCTTACACTTGCAACATTGGGGGTGGTACACTGACTTGGAAAACAGTATAAATAGGGTAAGCTTAGCTAGTTAATTTGTCCGACTTGTCTGAATAGCTGACCTGTCACTGACCCAAAGCACTCAATAGGTGATTAAGAGCAGAGGGCTGCGGAGCACTCTGTCAGAAGATTTGGTGACCCAATTGGGGTTTTGGGAAGTTGAAGTGCTGGCGAAGCACTTTGCTGGTGAATGCTGTAACCCAATCAGGGTTTTGGCTGATTCCTTGCAGAGAGGGAGTAGCGCAGGTGTTGCAACTGAACTGCGGGTGCTGGTCTTAACCTTTGGTGGTTTGGTCCTGATCCAAATTCTGGGGTTCCCTGTCCTGATTTCTGAACTGCACCTGCTGACCTACTGGCACTGCAACCTTTGGGGTTCTTCTGTCCTTTTCAACGGACCCGAGGCCAGGGTTGGTCTTCATACCATTCTAGGTAAATATAAATCTGTGTGGGTAATTGTCAGTATAAGTTGTGTCCTTTTCTTTACCCTCCCTAAATGTGCTAAAACTTTGATTGCATATGTTCCTTTTCTTACCCTCCCTTTGATAATGATAAACTCATGTTTTGCTGTTTAATAGCATGTTCCATTATTCTTACCCTCCTTGTAGCTGAATGTAGACTTCTTCTGATTGCGTAAATGTTCCCTCTTTCTTTACCCTCCCTTTAAAAGTAATTAAACGTGGTTCTTTTGATTAATTGTGTGTTCCAATTTTTACCTTCCCTATAGCTGTATGCTAAAATTTGGTTTCGTCATTTTATATTGTGTTCCTTTTTTCCAACCGTTGATAATTGCGAGAGCTGTTAGTTTAGTATGTTCCTCTTCTTTACCCTCCTTTAATAAAGTGGTGAAATCTGTTTTTTTAAATAGCATGTTTCTTGTTCTTTCTTCCCTTTATTTCAATTCGCTAAATGGTTGGCATAATATATATTTTGCATAGTTATACACTGTTTCTAACCTTGGTTATTGACAGTTTAATTACTTTCAATCTGTGGCTCATGTCTTTTGATGATGATTAGATAAAGAGTTTAAACCTACCCTGAGTTTGTGGTTATTATATGAGTGCAAATGTTATTGTGTTATATGCTGCCTTCGTTACAACTAACTCCCTGATCCATTGTGGTCATAGGTACTAGTGACGAGGATTGGTAAGTCAATGGTATAGGAATCAGTGGAATAAAATAGACTGGTAGTATAGTGTGGGTTACCTGATTGAGTAAATGTAGGAAATTGAATTATGGGCCCAGGTGAGTATTGGTAAATTTATAGTCGGGTGACCTGCGCGCTCTATCACAAACACCGTCCCTCCTCTTGGCAAGGTTCAATCTTGCAACCCATCTATAAAAAAGTCTCAGTGGCGAACCAGGAAAGCTATTGCCTCATCGCCCTTTTAGATGTTGAGGCAAAATATTTTGCTTCTTTATTACTGGAGGACCTAGAAACAGGGGAAAGCTCAACTCATATGCTCTCACTAAATCAAACTGGATTTAGGCCCATGCTGGGCTCTATTGATAACCTAGTGGCAAGCAGGATGCTAGCGTCAAAACAGATACGGAAAAAACAACTCCTCTCCAGCTGCTTTGTGGACTTCAGCAAGGCTTTCGACCATGTTCAACATCAACTCCTGTGGGAAAAATTAAAACATTGGGGCATCCCGAAACCACTACTCTGAGGTATTCAACTGCTTCATTCCGAAACATGGGCAAAATCAAATTAGATAGTACTCAACAGTTTTCATTAAAATCAGTATAGAACAAGGAGTCAAACAATGAAACGTTCTGACACCTGCCCTCTTTAATCTATTTCTGAGCGATTTGGTCCTGGCTCTTGATGCGGTCGTCAGAGGTTCACCAAAACTGGAACATCAACATATTACCTTCCTTCTTTACACTGGTGACATTGTTCTTTTGAGCCAAACAGTGAGAGGGCTGCAAAGGCTCCTCAACGTTCATTTGCACATAGCACATAGCACTATGAACGGCATGGCGGGGAATTTTGAGAAGGCCAATGTCGCGATATTTGGACGGGAGAGGAAAAAGCCTGGAACATGGTACTTCAACAAACACAGACTGTCCTACAAGTACCTTGGATGCTGGCTCGATTACAAGGGAGGGCATTCAACCCACAAGAATGCAGTTAAACCAGAGGTCGCTGCGCTACAATTCGCTTGCTCATCCTTTTTTAAACACACGAAGGCTCCGACCCTCAAACCCTTGCTGACAATAGTAAAAACCAAACTAATTCCTACATTGGCCTAGAGCTCGAAAGCCTTACCCATAAGCTGGGCTCCTTTTTGAACAAATCTCAGAATCAAGGCTTCAGGACATTATTTAAACTCCCAAACTACTCTGCAGCCACCCAGATTTGACTAGAATTCAGATTAAACAATTAATTTCAGGCACAAAAGGCCTTTATTCTCAAATATTTACATGCCACACGAGCGACCAAGGAAGGAACCTTGAAAAATCCAATCTGGCAAGAGACAGCTGAAATAAAGCACACAGTCCTTCAAAACCCCTGGTCCTTCACCTTGCATGAAACACTAAAACTGAAAACAGTTTGGATTCAAAATCTTTCCCACCAAAATTCTAAGAAGGTGTTAAGTAGAGCAATTGAAGAAAGCCTTGTTCCTGCAAGACCACGGGACCCTGAGAAATCAAAAAGCACGTCTGTCTCATACAGAGAAGCTATAGCAAAAACTAGATGCAAAAATATCTATTGGATACTGTAGTGGGGAAATTCAAAATCAAGTATTGCCATATCAGGATAGGAATCCCTGGACCTTCTACCGCTTTGGTCCCAGCATCAATGAGTGTTGGCCATGTGGCAAATCACGAGAAAATGTAGCTCATCTTCTCTGTATCTGCCCAGCCTTAATCAGTGAGTCAGTCAGTCAATCCACTTTATTCGATTAATTAATCCTTAATCAACGATTGCCAGAAACTCCTTCGTCAAATATGGATTAAACAAGGGACCAGTACAAACCAAACAGCCGTAGATTTTCTGCTAAAGGACCCACATCCTCAACCCATCTGCAGTGTTTCTGAGCAAAGCCGACAAAATGCTTAGATCTGTTGTACAACCAGCCACTTCTGGAATTTAAAATTCTATTCTTTAGTTCCCACTGCATCATTATGTACAATTGCGTGAAGGTTTGCCTTACACGTAACAAAGTTGTGCGCCCACTAAAAAATCAGTTTGTCATCTGAAGGCTTCAAACATGTCCTCAGTGCTTCATGTTAAAAACCCAAGAAAGACCAGGGTACAATTGTTTCAGTGTGGAACGAGCTTATGAGTCAATGCACTGGCACATAAACTTACACTAGAATGGAAGAAATGGCTGACTGAGTTACAAATGTATGAAATTATTCTCGGCTCTATATATCTTAGTTACTAAGGGGCATATTATCTAGCGATAAATAACGCAAAGCGCGCTTTTTATTTGTCGCCGTCCATCGCTGGAATTTATCACCCTGGTAGGGCGTTATTAACAACGCATTTCTCTAGGGCGATAAATATTTCAGCGATAGCGGGGACATCGCCGTTTTGCAGGGAACATCGCTGGTTTTCCAGCGATGTTCCCTGCAAAACAGTGATAACCTTGCTGATACGACCCTGTGGTCGTATCAGCATAATCCACCCCAATGTTAGGGATAGGTAAGTCTGCATTTTAGCAGACGTTAGTTTTTGGCAAAAACAGTGGTTTTCTCCAAAAACGTATATCTGCTTAAATGCTGGGGCAGCCTTGTAAATAATGCGATGTGCACATCAGCGATATTTACAAGGTTGTATTGCCCAGTGACGCCCACTTTGCAGCTTATTAGAGATACCAAGCGAGGCGTCGGTAACAAGGCTGCTAACATGCGCTAATGCATGTTAGCACTGCCTTGTTAATAGGGCGAAAACATTACCTCAGGATAAGGCCCTTGACAATGTGCCCCTAAAATGTTTAGGGCAACATATTGACTGAAGTCTGAGTGATCTATTTTTAATAATGATGAAATTGTCATTTTAATGTTTCTAAAATGAATGCCATGGCAGTGTTTATCACCCTGTCTATTTATCAATTTCTATTTTACAATATGTATTCGATACATTATATTGTATTAATGAATTGATAGTTTTAAAACGGCCCGGGCACTAGGCCTAAGTGGGTCTCTCCACTAGATTTATATGTTTTTTAAATACATTTCGTGAGGCTTTTTTATCATCAAATTGCAATAGCTTTTATAAGCTGAGCATGAATAAAATGAACTAAACTAAACTAACAATCCTTTGTTCTATCCCCAGCTTCTAATTGAAAACCATGGAGAAGGTTGGGGCAGTTTTCAAATAACTTCTTATATTAGGTATTTAAATCCGTGGTCGAAGTGGGGGAAAAAAAGTAGGGGAACTGTGGGTGGAGAATCAGGGGGCGGGAATAACCGAAGATTGGATCAGTGGGCGGAGTCAGGGGTGTGGCTAGAAATAGCAAAACATTCCAATTTTTTGTACGTTTAGCATTTCACTGACCAGTTACAGCTTATAACGTTATTTAATTCAAACAATGGATAAACATGTTTATTTTAGGTTTAATTCAGGAAAAAGCAAACACTCATAGAGAATGCAGGTTTATGTAAAGCGTGCAACTTATGCAAATCAGTCTTGATGCTGCGCCCAATGGGAACAGTCCAGCCCAAACTGCCAGGCCAGGTCCTCCCTGGACTGGAAACAAACATCCTAGGACCGGATTCGGGCTTTCAGACCTCATCAGCCAGGATAGCTTGATTCCAGTGGCATGGAGAGCACGAGACCCATGTCTGGGCATACCCGTCCCACTCGGATGGCAAAAGAAAAAAGAACAAGATGGACAGAATGCAGAACAATGTCATACATTCACCCCAGTACAGAGATCTGGGCCTAAATCCATTGTTTCTTTGCTCACCATGCCATTCCAGATTGGGCTAGACTGTTCCCATTGGGCGTAGGATCAAAACTGATTTGCATATGGTTTGCTCCAAACTGCCATGTCATATGTATTCAAGTGTCCTTTCAATCGAGAAGTGAACACAAAGCAGTACCCACTGAACTATGCACAAAAAAGATTGCTCTTTGATATGCATGGTACACGTTCTTTGCAGCAGGCATATTACCCCTCTGTGCTACCTTAGATGAGTAAAACAGCAGGTACATTAATCACCAAAGTTATCTTGGCACTTGTATTGTTTACCAAAACCTGTTGAATATACAAAGAACTTTGCTGTGTTTTTAAAACTCCTGCAATTGTTCAAAACCGGTCCCCCCAAACTAAACTGTCCCCTACCCTTCCAGTAGCCCTGGGAAACGCCTGATGCCTGGAACGGCCAGTCCGGCCTAGTTACCTTTTTCAATGCAATACTGCAGATATGTATACTTATTAGATATAAATGTCATGGATCCCTGTTAGTGTAAGATACAGATTCTTCCTGAATATCCTTTGAATTGGGTTCCTGCCTGAATGAAACACATGAGCATGTTTGGTACACAAAAGAAGGTATCTGGGTAGACCTCTGAGGTAAGCACATTAATGTTATTCATAAGGACCCTCACACAGGACCACTTACCCTTTTGAACTTCCTGAACAATTCCTGCCTGTGCTTAACGATGCATAATCTTTGGGCAGATGTTTTAAAGTTGGCACCTTTAACATAATCTTTCTAACAAGCAATATAATGTTTTTTTAACCTCTAGCCAATTTTGTACATTTTTTAGGGCCATACCGAACAGAACAGAATTAAAGGCAGAATGCATTCATGGCATCTGCAGTCCTGTGACTTTGAGTTGAAGAGAAATTGTATTGTGCAGAGATGGGTTTGGGTCCAGGCCGGGGAAACTCCCAGACGAACCCTTGCTGAGGCAGAGGTTCCTGTGTTGTGCCAGAGGTTAAGCTCTCTGTTAGAACCTGGGATGTCAGGTCACCTAGGGTAGCCTGGCCTAGGGCAAGACATGCATTTCAGAGGCACAAGTGTGAAGGTTGCAAACCACCCAACAGTAAAACCACGCAATAACACACAAAAAGATAACGCTACACCAAAATGTGGAAAAATAAGTACTGCTTTATAAAAAATATAATCTCTTTGCTCTCTTGGTTCTAGAATTTACAGTTCAATGTAATGCATTCTGTCAGGGAAAACACCAGTACGTTTAGAAATGCCAATAAATGTAAAAAACACAGTGCTACTAAATTATCATCACATTACATTTAGATGACTTGCCATCAGTATCACTACCTTCAGAGAGGCTAACTTATTCTCAGTATTTATCATTAACAATACATTTAATCAGATCCCAGCATTAACCAGATTTGAAGATGTAGTCTTCTCTGACACACCTGAACCTTAACTCTCTCCCCACCTTAGTTCATAGAAGGATTAATTAGCCTCCCTCTGCTCTAACTCCTGGCAGTTGAATTATCCACTAGGGCTAACATTAGAAGTATTTGAATCAGATTAACAGTTTACATTTGTATGTTCCCTCCACCTTCAAAGTTATATAATTCACTGTTACTTCTCAGGACCAAAGGGTCGCTCCCCAGCACCAGCCTGGTCCTGATCTAGTCAGTCGGCAGTCTCTGCTCTTATGAGAGACACTTCTCAACCTTTAACTTTCCCCCCTCCCTTCTCAATCCCTCCTTACTTCGTTTGGTGTGGGGGGGGGGGGGGGGGGGGGGGGGGTCTGGGCCCTCCGGCCCGTGTCTCCGCCGATTTAAGGAGACAGGCCAAAGGCTTCCGATTTCTCCGAGTGATTCTGGGGCCTCCTGACCTCCCGCCTCGCTAGTGCAGAGGCAAGAGACCAAATCACCCGGTTTCCACCACTCTTGGCAAAGTGCTCTAAACAAACGGACCGCCCCGCTTCCTTCCTCCTTAGGGAAGCAGAGGTCCTCGCTGCAGACGTTTCCCGAGCTGAAGCGGAAACTCGATGCCCGGCGGCTGCTCCTTGCTGATTCCCTCGCCATCTGTCGACTGGTTCTCCTCACCTCGGGGAAAGCGCAACACGCATGCGCGGGGAAGTAGCGGACCGCCTCCTGAGCCTGCTCTGCCGGCTTGGCGCCGGTAGTGGCTCTGCAGTGGGCCTGCTCGACCCTAGGCCCTTCCTGGGGATTAGCGGATCCAACGGGAGAATGCGCAGTAGCGCTGGCCACAGTCCCTGCTTCCCCTCTCACTCAGTCAGCGCTGTCTCAGGAGCGCATACGAGACCCCAGAGGGGCCGGCTCACGAAGGATCAGGGCAGCAATGGAACTGCAGTTAACCCTCTCACTCCACTCAGCCTCGCTCAGCAGGTCCAGTCACCGGTAAGGGGGAGGGACAGAGATCTCTGCTTCACGCAGGACAAGAGCTTGCTTTCACCACACAGATGGGAGGCAGAGCTGGTTTAACACCTATAAAGCTCCCAGCCCTTCGTATTCCTCTCAGATCTGCTAGCGCTCTGTACTGGATAGGGGCAAATGAAAGGGGAGGGCACCCAGATTAATTCTCAGCGCAGGGCCACTTGCAGCTCCTCAGCCCACTGGGATTAACCCGTTCACTTGACTGGAGGCTTCTTGCTGTCCAGGGTCAGCAGGACAAAACTAACTCGGCTAGGACAACAAGCCTGGGGGAAAAGTACCTAGACAGAGGGCAACCCTTGTAGAGTAGACCACCCTTCAGGACCCTACCCCTACCAGACCTCAGCCTTCACTCTAGCTGTTCCTCACTGGCAGACAAAATGGCTGCCCCGCATTCCGCCTTATATAGGCTGACCCTCAGTGGTTCAGAATGGACCAGAAGGTTCTAGAACGCCCTATGCTAGGCTATGGCCAAGTTCTGAGTTTGACAGTTAGGGCAGTTGGTAGCCACCATTTTGTGTGGTTCCAACTTTTCCTGTCAGAACAGGCCTCTGGGCCTGAGGTGAAAAATTATGAGGGGGGAAAAGAACACCTATCCCCTGGGCCAACACCTAGAAAAAGTCAGTGGACAAAAATTATCAAGAGTATGAGGAGCAAAAAGGGGACAAAATAAATAATAAATAGGAGGGACTACGCCAAAAAGCCAGACAGGTCTAACACGCTTCCCCCCAGCTGAAAGTGGGGAGAACTACCCAACCCCTTGGGAGTCTTCATCACTAAGGCGGAAAGAGAGACCGTCTGCATTGGCGTGGTCCACTCCAGGCCGATGTTCCACCCGGAAGTCCATTCCCTGTAGGGAGATGGACCACCTCAACAGCTTGGGATTTTCCCCCTTCATTTGCATCAGCCAACGAAGGGGTTGGTGGTCAGTCTGAACCAGGAAGTGCGAGCCAAAGAGGTATGGCCGCAGCTTCTTCAGAGCCCACACCACCGCAAAAGCTTCCCTCTCAATTGCACTCCACTTCTGTTCCCGGGGAAGCAGTCTCCTGGATAAGAAGACTACAGGCTGATCCAGGCCCTCTTCATTTAGTTGTGATAACACTGCCCCAATGCCATGTTCTGATGCATCCGTTTGGACAATGAACTCCTTGGAGAAGTCTGGGGCCTTCAGGACCGGTGTGCACACATTGCCTGCTTCAATTTCTCGAAAGCTTGCTGACAAGCTCCCATCCAAACTACCCGTCGAGGTTGTTTCTTCGAGGTGAGCTCTGTGAGGGGCGCTACAATAGTGCCATACCCCTTCACAAAGCAACGGTAGTAGCCTGTGAGGCCCAGGAAAGCTCGGACCTCAGTCTGTGTCTTGGGGGGTTCCCAGGCCATGATTGCCTCAATCTTCGCCTGCAGGGGCTGCACAGTCCCCCTACCCACCAAGTGTCCAAGGTACACAACCGACCCCTGCCCAATCTGACATTTGCTGGCCTTGATTGTCAATCCAGCTTGCTTCAGGGCCTGGAGAACTGCTTGCAAATGCTGCAAATGGTCCTCCCAACTGCTACTGAAGACAGCAATGTCATCCAAGTAAGCAGCAGAGAAACTCTCCATTCCAGAGAGGACCTGGTTCACCAGCCGCTGAAATGTGGCAGGGGCGTTCTTGAGCCCAAAGGGCATCACACAGAACTGGAAGTGTCCCTCGGGCGTGGAGAAGGCTGACCTTTCCCTTGCTCCATCTGTCAAGGAGATCTGCCAGTACCCCGAGGTGAGGTCAAAGGTACTCAGATATTGGGCAGCTCCTAACCGGTCAATTAATTCATCCGCCCTAGGGATCGGATGAGCATCAGTCTTTGTCACTGAGTTCAGTCCTCGTAATCCACACAGAACCTCAGTTCGGGTGTGGTGCCTGGTGGTGCGGCTTTTGGCACGAGCACCACCGGACTGGACCAAGGGCTGTTGGAAGGTTCAATAACTCCCAGCTCTAGCATCTTGGCAACCTCTCCATGGATGCTAGCCTTCACCTTGTCGGACAGCCGGTAGGTCTTCGACTTCACTGGTGGGCTGTCCCCTGTGTCCACATCATGGGTACACAGGTGAGTCCTTCCCGGGACAAGGGAGAACAACGTAGAGAACTGCTCCAGGATCTGGCGGCAGTCCTCCCGTTGCTCAGGAGTTAGAGTGGGAGAGATGAGGTTCCGTGACAATCGTAAGTGGTGTTTCCGACTCGCACGAATATGGTCGAGTCTGGTATCTACGAACCGCAAATGACGAGTTTAGTGGGTGTACGCAGTTTCGCTGTACTAGCCTAAACCGTTCGTCTGTTTCGTGGGTTTCTACACCTGTACCCACGGGTTCCATCTTAGATACGGCATCCATTTTTTCTCTTGCCCTCAAGTAGCCAGCGAACGGACGCTGCCCGCTTCGCGAACCTGGGATTCCCAAGACTCTTGCGGAAGACACGTTTCCTTTGAAAGTGTCTTTATGATGAGGGGAATGATACGGCAAGGCAGATGGCCCCGCTCGAGGCTCATCTTGCCGTGCCTGTCTATTGTCTTAGCCGTGCATCTCATTAGGCACGTCCCTTTGATGCCCGTAGCTCGTGTTTCCCGATACCACCCCTTTTACACCCTTTTCAATCTCCCCACTGTTTCTGTCTTCCTCTACACCTGTTCCTGTTCCTTCTTCGATCTGTTTACTACCGATTGGAATGTACTAATGGTGGGAAGATGGGTTTTTACAGTTGGGAACCACCAAATGTTTTCATACTTATGTTCCGGGTCCTGAATACATGAAAGTAACTCCTTGTGGTTTTTACAATGGGAACCAAGTTGTAAACCTTTGTGTGCCATGTTATCCTATGAGAGGAAACTGTATAAAAAGGAGCGACTCACAGTAGCAAATTGAATCAGACTCCGCGAACTTACATGCTGTGTACTTCACGTGACTTCTGCGTTCCCTGCAGTAAATAAACCTCGAATCTTTGACGCCGAAGGAAGTGTCCCGTGTCTCTGTCATTTGTACGCCGGAACAGGTTACCCACGAAGGTTTCAGGTGTTGTCCCCTGGCACCGCTGGGTCTTAAATAACCCAGTCCTTCAGTTGGCGCCCAACGTAGGGCTGCATCAGTGGTACCGGTCCAAGTCCGACGATCGTGAGGAACTTCGTGTGAAATCTCCGAGGGAAGGTGCACCCCGCTTCATCGATCCTGTTGTCGAAATAAGTGGCCCGACAACTTTTCCCGCGAAGATTCCCGCCTCCTGACGGCTGTGACGGACTGCTGCCCTGACTGTAGACCTGTTTTAGCGCCTGGCGTAGACCTTGGTACAGCGAGACGATTGACGGGCCTTCCTGGTGACGCCATCGATCTTTGAGTTAAGTATTTGTGGGTCGCTCCCAGAGTCCTTAGTTGTGGGTGCTTAGTTGTTGCATGGTTCCATTGCATTCGTGGTTCTTAGTACTTGGTTCTTTGTTGTGATATTTGACGTCTGCAGTCGCCAAAAACCGAGGGTTTTTGCTCTTTGCAGGGACTTGGTAAATCCCGTAACCCTTGAAGTTTGTGAAACTCGGCTAGTGTGCAAGATGCCTGGTCGTAGTACTTTGTTCAGTTGTTTTGGTCGTTGTGGTGCGGATTCCCGACTGGAGGACTCGTGTCCGATACCTCCGGTTGGAACTCCAACTTATGAATTATATAGCAAGCATGGGTTAGGTCCGATTACCTTTAATGAATATTGGATTCGCTATACTAGAAAGGATGGTGTCCTTAGTTGGCCACCTGATGGTAGTTTCGAGACCCCGATTTTAGATAACCTCGAGGCTAAATTGTTTAAGAAAAAGTCAAGGCCGGCCATGTTTGATGCCTTTCGGTTGTGGCGCAAAGAAGCCAAACAGAAAGAAATCAGACAGACAAAACGCAATCAGAGAGATGGTGTTGCTGCCATAGTAAAGAAAGCAGAACAGTTTCAGCGAGATAAGGAGGAAAAGGAGAAGGAAGTTTTTGATAGGCTTCAGCGTATGTCTATAGATAAATGTTACCCTGCTTTGCCAACGGAGTCGGATAAGAAGGAGGAATTAGTTGAGGATCCTTTAATGTCCTATCTTCTGAAGTCACCACCTCCGTACGCACAGGGTACCACAGCTCCTGTGGTTCCCACTGTACCTGCTCCTGTACCTGTTCCTCAACCTGTTCCTCAACCTGTACCCGTTCTTCCGATTGTTCCTGCTCCTTTGCCTACTTCTGTTCCTACTGCCCCTCCGCTTGTACTTCCTCATACTCCTGCTCCCGCTGCTGTTTCTGTTCTACTTACTCCTGCTGCTTCTTCGGTTCCCGATTCTTCTCTTGTTAATCCCCTATGTTATACTTCTCCATCTGTTTGACGTCGTACCCCCTCTGTTGCTGCTAACTTCTTTAATTCTCTCGGACCTATTCTTGAGTCCGCTGGTTCGGACGGTCCTCAAAGACGTAGTCAGCTTCCCGGTAATTGGGAACGTGCTGCGTTGTATAATATGGCGATGGGTTGGATGAAACACCCTCTTAGAAATCCTCCATGTGCGGTGCTTGATACGTTCTGTCAATTCAATATACCGACACAAAGATACGTTTTCGAAGAAATGTGCAAAGTTTTGCGTGATCAAATATCGGCAGACGCATCGAACGATGTATTAACTGCTTTGACTCCAGTTTTCGAGCGGAATGATAGTGGATTCTAATGTTCGACGCGCTGTAGAGCAATTGTTATCTCTCCGTCCCTCTATAATGCCTCGAGCATTGTTTGTAGAAGACATCGAAGGACCGCTAGATGCACCTGGTCAGTATCCCATGCGTGAAGTTCCACCAGTATGGATGCCGGGTAATGCTGCAGCTCAACCTCCGATCTTGCCACATTTCCAGAGAGTGTGGATACACCTCCCATGGAAATGATCGGAAGTTTTGCAGGTGAAGCAATCTTTGCCTGACCCTCGCAAAAATCCTGCAGGGTATTATAAGGAATTATCGCAGCTCGTGGATGCTACGATAATGAATCTTGCTGATATCGATATGCTGTTTGGCAATGTCGTACCGCAACCGGTATGGGCAAAGATTTGTCAGGAAGATCATGCGGGAGAATTAGGCGGTGATTGGAATGCATTGCGGGCTGCTGACGCTTTGCAAGTTGGTGGGGCCAAGCCTGATCAATTAATTACGGCTCTGCCTCAAAGAATCATCGCTCTGATGAAAACGCTTATGCCAGCTATGAAGGTAAATTGGGACAAACTGTCTGCTTGCAAACAGAAGAAGGATGAGAGCGTCTCTGATTTCTTTACGAGATTTGAGGAGGCTTTCATTGACCACAGTGGTCAAGACATGGGTACCGAAGGTGGTCAGAGGTTGTTTGTGGACAAGTTTGTTTCCAATTTACTGCCTGACTTAAGCAATAAATTACGGAATTCTGAAAGTGCGTGGGCTGTATCTACTTCTGCTCAAATATTGGCTACGGCTCAATATTATGAGAATAGGGAGAAAGAGGAGAACGATCGTGCTGACAAGAAAACGAAAGAGCTTAAAACTAAAGTGTTGTTGCAACAGGCGTATCCTCTGCGTTCGAATCAGAATGACTCGCAACAGCGTAATCGATCGCAGTCTCAGTCTAATAGGTCACAATCACGAAATGATTCCTCATCACAGAGATCGTCGTTAGGGTACAATCAGTGTGCCTATTGTAGACAGGAGGGTCATTTGAAATTCGATTGTCCAGTCCTCAATGAGCGTAATAGTGGTAATTCGTTTAGAGGAGGTCGTGGTGGTTCTCAACAGACATCACGTGGTAGAAGTCGCGGTGCTCAGAACGATCGTTCCACTAACACTTCTGACTCCAATAATTGTTTTGATCAGCGTGGATCGTCGCAAGGGCGATCTGCTCAGTACAATGTAGATGATTATTACGTCGATCAGGATGCTGACGACGTTAATTACTAGGACAGCCATAGACAAGGAGAGGGAGTAGTATCAGTTCCGGTTGATCAGAGAGGGCCTTACGTCGCAGTTGCCACCTCGGGCGTCGTTGAGCCTTTTCTGTTGGACACTGGTGCAGTGAAAAGTTCCATAATGCATTCGAAACTCCCTGGCGCACCTTTGTCTGGCTTAACAAATGTTTCCGTTGGATTCTCTGGTGCCCCTGTTAGCAATCCGGTTTCGCGCCATTTGCCTCTTACCATTGGGCCTCATGAGCTGAAAGCTCCGTTGATTTTGACCACTGGTTGTGGTGAAAATCTTTTGGGTCTGGATTTGCTAAAACATCTGTATGCGACTTTGTATTGTTCTCCTGCGGGAGTAAAGCTTACGTTGGGAGAGAGAGTTGTCTCTCCAATGTCGAGAAGGATGTTATCGAGGAGACACGGGGAAACGTGTGCAATAGCCCTGTACTGCCCATCTTAAAACGCACAGATCCATCGAAACCACCTGTTTATCGTTTTGTTATCGATTTACGGGAGGTTAATAAAATTGTGATTCCTCAGTTCCCTGTTGTGCCTGACATCACGGCGCTACTAACTCTGATTCCAGCCTCTGCATCTTGGTTGTCGGTGATCGATCTGAAGAATGCGTTCTTCAGCATCCCGATTGCTGAGGAAAGTAGAGACCTTTTCGGTTTCTCTCTTGGTGGCCGCAGCTTCCGGTTTAAACGTGCTCCTCAGGGCTACTGTGAGAGTCCATCGATATACAGTCAAGCCTTGAAGGGCCAACTTGATGCGTTTGTGTTGCCGGCTGGTGCAGCCTTGATCCAATATGTTGACGACTTATTGGTGGCTGCAGATACTCAGGACATTTGCAAAATGGCTACAGTGTCGTTGTTGCAACATCTCTGTGACTTACATCACAAGGTGTCTCCTTCTAAACTTCAATATTTTGGTCAAGAAGTAACCTATCTAGGTCACTTATTGTCAAAGGAGGGAAGACGGTTGACCCCAGAGAGAATTGCAGCGATTGCCCGAATGACTGTGCCAACAACTCAGAGAGATGTGCGTGCCTTTCTAGGTATCACGTCATACTGCAGACAGTGGATTCCAAATTTTTCTTTGTTAGCGAAACCATTGGTGGCTCTTACGTGCAAGGATGTTCCAACTCCTTTACCATGGACGGAAGAATGTCAGAAAAGTTTTTCTGAACTGCGTGATGCGTTGTGTTCGGCTCCTGTGTTAGGTACTCCTGACTACAGTAAGCCGTTTACACTATACGTTCACGAGAGGGAAGGTTGTGCGTTGAGTGTTTTGACGCAACCTTTTGGTGATAAGCAGCGTCCATGTGCATATTTTTCCTCGACCTTGGACCCAGTAGCTAGAGCATTGCCGAGTTGTTTGAGAGCAACAGCGGCAGCTGCGGTGTCCATCCGACAATCAGCAGGATTGGTCATAGATAATATGCTAACGGTAATGGTTCTGCACGCAGTTGACACTCTTTTGAATCGTACGAAAACCCAGCACTTGACGAGTGCGAGGTTGTCTGGGTACGAGTTGACGTTGTTGGCAAGTCACATTCAGATAAAACGTTGTAATGTCCTAAACCCGGCGACTCTATTGCCAATTAGTATGGAATCAGATGAAGTAGCAGCTCATGACTGCTACTTACGGACAGAAGAAGAAACAAAAGGTCGTGTGGACCTTAAAAACACTCCTTTGGAAGATCCCGATGGGACCTTGTATGTGGATGGTTCATGTTTTAAATTGCCGAATGGTGATGTGACGACTGCATATGCTGTGGTAACTTTGAATACTGTTGTGGAAGCTGCGAGATTGAATCAGAATTCTGCCCAAGCTGCAGAACTGATCGCTTTGACTAGAGCGTGTGTGTTGTCGAAAGGGAAACGTGTGAATGTGTTTACCGACAGCCAATATGCTTTTGGCGTCGCCCATAGCTTTGGACGTTTGTGGAGAGAGAGAGGTTTTATGACATCGCATGGTACTAAGATTCAGCATGGACAGCTTGTGAATGATCTTTTGAATGCACTTACATTGCCTAAGCAGGTAGCGATTGTTAAATGTAGTGCGCACCGTAAAGTGATAGATGATGTGGGTCGTGGTAATGCGTTTGTTGATGAGACTGCTAAGGAGACTGCCCGGAACCTTAGCACTAGAATGAATGTGACGAGTTCGGTTAGGTGGCCTAGAGAGAGTGGTATGTGCGAGGATACCATCGAGAGTGTGAGAACGATACAGAACGAGGCCACCAAGACTGAAAAAACGAAGTGGAAAGAGAGTACGGGAAAGTTGGATGCGAATGGTTGTTGGATTGATTTGTCGGAGCATAAGAGATGGATGTTGCCAGATGCGTATGTGCTAGCTGTTGTGACGATGGCACATGGGTTAGCACATATTAGCGCGAAAGGTATTTGTAAGTTATTGTCCCCTGTGTGGAAGAATGATGGTATTACTAAGTGTGCTGAGAGATTGGTGAAGAATTGCATGATATGTATGATGTACAATCCTGGTAAGGGAACCCCTACACCTCCTGGCCATTTCGCTCCCCCTTCATGTCCCTTTGAAGTGATTCAGCTAGACTTCATCCATATGGAGCGATGCAATAACCTGAAATACGTTTTAGTTGTGGTTTGCGCATTTTCCCGATGGATCGAAGCCTACCCTCTTAAGGACAACACTGCTTTGTCCACTGCGAAAATCCTACTGAAGGAATACTTTCCTCGGTATGGAATGCCACGGATTGTATGGTCTGATAACGGAAGTGAGTTTGTGGGGAGTGTGATGAAGAGTGTGTGTAAGGGCCTTGGAATTACTCAAAAATTCCATAGCGCCAATCATCCCCAGTCAGCAGGTTTGGTTGAAGGGTATAATGGCACCCTTAAACTCAAACTAGCGAAGATTCAAGCTACGACTGGTCTGTCGTGGGCTGACGCTTTGCCTCTAGCTCTGTTGTCAACAAGGGCGACTGTACACTCCCGAGTAGGGCTCAGTCCCTATGAAATAGTGTTCGGCCGTCATGCGAATGTTTGGGGGGTTCCTAGACCGAGTGTGTTTTCTGATCTTGAGTATCCGATGTTGATTGATTATCTTCATGATCTGACTGCTAAACTGAGGTTAATTCACCAACAGGTTTTTGAAGCACTGCCGACGCAGACGGAGGGTCCAGGCCACCAGCTCCAGCCCGGAGACTGGGTGGTGACGAGGAACTTTGGAAGAAAGAGAAATCTCGAGCCTCGTTTTACTGGACCCTTCCAGGTCCTCCTTGCCACGAGAACTGCTGTTCGTTTGGAAGGCCGTAAGAACTGGGTGCATACCACCCACACCAAAAAGGTACCTATACCTTTTCCGGCGGACTCGTGGGTGAGGAAAGGCATTGTTTCATCTGAAACGGAAAGATTGCAGACCTTTGTACCTTTTAGTGACGCCGAGCCTATCGGAGAATCCTCAGTGCAGCAGAACGACATTGTTGAGCATTTGTCACCACAAGACTCAAGATCTGAACAACTGACTGATCAGCAGAACTCTGTTCCCTCATCGGATCCATTGTTTGACGAGCAGACACGTCCTGGAAAGAGCTGATACTTTTTGCGATCTAAGACCAAGGACAAATAAAATTTGCTCTTACTCCTCGACATTTATCTTACCCCATTGCCACGATCAGTCTAAACACTCGTATAATTGTAATTTTGTAAATATTGAGTTTTTTTCCACATCTGTGTTTTTGCTTCCACAGCTGAGAGACTTTGTACATATTTGTGAATAAGATACCTTGCATCCAGGTGTAACGTAGGGCCGCGCGTGTACTTCCTTCTGGTTAGTAGGTCTTGACACTAGGTCAAAGGCCGTCGGTTCCTGGGAACTCCTAGGGATTGACTACTGCTACACAGAACGAAGTGCGTCAAGAAACGTTGCGGACGGTTTTAGGGGATGGCGTTTTCAAAGCTTGTGGATTTGGAAAAAGCTCAGGCGCAAAGATTCAAACTGCAACAGATTACTCGTACAAAATGTTTTATGATTCAGGTGTTCCTTCTGTTTTTAATTGTTTCTTCGTTATTGGCGGGTGGGGTGTATTATATGACACAGTACTTCCTACCTTCTGCCATACCTACTCCTACTTCTGAACCTAAATCTATCACCACTGTGTCCCCTCATTCCTTTCATGTTCTACCTCAACACGAGCAGGCTAGACGTGCAGAATTCAGAAATAATTCCTTTATTCAGCTCCTTCATCAGCATCAGTTGGTTGTAAACACTACCAATTGCTGGGTGTGTGGGTTAATGCCACATACAATGGATAAGGGAATTCCATATCTGGTTCTTCCTTATAGTTCCCAGGGTTCAGCTCGAGCATTGCAAACAATGTTTCGAAGCGCACTAGATTCCTACCCCAATCGAGAGCCACGTCCTCCCCACTATGGTCCTGGTCCGTACCATAAGTCATTGGCTATAGCGATTGCTGATCTAAATAGGGATATCTATGAGCCGTCGCTCATCCCGGATGAAGAGGTGCGAGCCTATAGGGATCTAAGTGAGGTTGAGTACAGTGCGCTCGTGGGTAAAAGACAGCTTAGAAGCTCGTCTCCGATATGGATCGTACCCCACATTGGTAATTTCTGTCTACTAGGTCGTGGCCGAAGATCGAGAGCTCGTCTTGGAGAGAGCGCTTGCTCCGAGACTTATATCCTACCGATGCTCTCTTCCCCTGTGTTTCTGGCTGCCAAGGGTACATACTTCGTCTGTCATGATCGTGCGTATACGTGGTTGCCCCCTGACTTTGTGGGCTCATGTTATATCGCAAATTTGTTGCCTCCGACGTTCACCGTTGATGCAGACTATCACAAGACTAGAGTTGTGAGGGGTGTGATTAGCGAAGAGGACACTGCCGGTCAAGAGGCAGGAGACTTTTTCAAGGGTTTCCTTCCGTTTTGGGGACCTATGGTCAATAGTAGGAACCTGAGACAGTTGACTCGAGTGGTGGAATCGACAGCTAATATCACTGCCAGTGCCCTTGGTAATATCACCACAGAACTTCAGGCGGATAGGCTCATGACGTTACAAAACCGTATGGTTTTAGACGTTGTTTTAGCAGATCGAGGTGGAGTATGTAAGGTGATCCATTCGAGCTGCTGTATTTTCATTCCAGATAACGCTCCGACTGTCTATCAAGCCATCTCAAAGTTACATAAGATCTCTGAGTCCATACACGTGGACGTAGGGGATTGGACGCTACTTGGGTGGTTTTGGGGCCTAATGTCGACCTGGGGATGGAAGATTCTGATGATCATCGGAGTCGTTGTAGCATTTCTGTTCACGTGTTGCCTTTGTGTGCAGTGTGGTCCTGCCTTATGTGGCCTCTGTGCTACAACGTGTATGAGACAGTCACCTGTTACCAAAGGAACTCAAATGGATAGAGTTATGTTGCAGCAACATCTAGATGGTCTGATGAATATCGAGTATGATTCTGACTAGTGCTTGCCTACATGAGGGCAAAAGGAGCGTCTGAGGTTCCGTGACAATCGTAAGTGGTGTTTCCGACACGCACGAATATGGTCGAGTCTGGTATCTACGAACCGCAAATGACGAGTTTAGTGGGTGTACGCAGTTTCACTGTACTAGCCTAAACCGTTCGTCTGTTTCGTGGGTTTCTACACCTGTACCCACGGGTTCCATCTTAGATACGGCATCCATTTTTTCTCTTGCCCTCAAGTAGCCAGCGAACGGACGCTGTCCGCTTCGCGACCCTGGGATTCCCAAGACTCTTGCGGAAGACACGTTTCCTTTGAAAGTGTCTTTATGATGAGGGGAATGATACTGCAAGGCAGATGGCCCCGCTCGAGGCTCATCTTGCCGTGCCGGTCTATTGTCTTAGCCGTGCATCTCATTAGGCACGTCCCTTTGATGCCCGTAGCTCGTGTTTCCCGATACCACCCCTTTTACACCCTTTTCAATCTCCCCACTGTTTCTGTCTTCCTCTACACCTGTTCCTGTTCCTTCTTCGATCTGTTTACTACCGATTGGAATGTACTAATGGTGGGAAGATGGGTTTTTACAGTTGGGAACCACCAAATGTTTTCATACTTATGTTCCGGGTCCTGAATACATGAAAGTAACTCCTTGTGGTTTTTACAATGGGAACCAAGTTGTAAACCTTTGTGTGCCATGTTATCCTATGAGAGGAAACTGTATAAAAAGGAGCGACCCACAGTAGCAAATTAAATCAGACTCCGCGAACTTACATGCTGTGTACTTCACGTGACTTCTGCGTTCCCTGCAGTAAATAAACCTCGAATCTTTGACGCCGAAGGAAGTGTCCCATGTCTCTGTCATTTGTACGCCGGAACAGGTTACCCATGAAGGTTTCAGGTGTTGTCCCCTGGCACCGCTGGGTCTTAAATAACCCAGTCCTTCAGAGAGAATCACTCCCTCCACTGACCCATCCTTCTCTTGAGACGAGAATAGATCTGGGAGAGGTTTGCTTTCCGCTTCCTCTCCCCCGTCAGTCACCATCATCAACATGACTTCGGGCCTCTCATGGTGGGGTTTGAGACGGTTGGCATGCAGCACCCGGAGAGGCTGTCGAGGGGTCTTAAGGTTCACCAGGTATGTGGCCTTACCCTTCTTCTCCAACACTTCAAAGGGGCCTGTCCAGCGATCCTGGAGGGCACTAAGCTCTCCAGGCTCCATCACCCACACTTTCTGGCCAGGCTCCAATTCCACCTGGTGAGCATTGTGGTCATACCACTCCTTCATGACTGCCTGGCTGGCCTCCAAGTTGTCAGAAGCTTGCTTCCACAACTTTGCCATTTGGCTCCTGAAGGCCAGCATGTAGCTCACCACATCCTGGGGGGGTTTCCTGGGAGATTTCTCCCAACCTTCCTTCACCAGGGAGTGGGCTTCAGCCCCTTTGAGCTTCTGTATGGGCACCCGCGTACAGGGTGCCCATACAGAAGCTCAAAGGGGCTGAAGCCCACTCCCTTCTGGGGCACTTCCCTGTAGGAAAAGAGCAAACAGGGTAGGAGGACGTCCCATTTCCTCCGCAGGCTTTCGGGCAGACTTCTGATCATGCCCTTCAAGGTCTTATTAAACCTCTCAACCAGTCCATTCGACTGGGGGTGATAAGGAGTGGTGAACCGGTAGGTCACTCCACACTCCTTCCACATTGCCCGCATGTAAGCTGACATGAAGTTGGTCCCCCTGTCAGACACAACTTCCTTGGGAAATCCCACTCGGGTAAAGATCCCCATTAGGGCTCTTGCCACTACAGGTGCAGTGACTGTCCTCAGAGGAATTGCCTCTGGGTACCGTGTGGCATGATCCACCAGGACCAGGATAAACCTGTGACCAGCTGTTGTTGGTGGATCTAAAGGCCCTACAATGTCGATGCCCACCCTCTCAAAGGGTGTGCTAACGACTGGAAGTGGTTCCAGGGGAGCCTTTAGCTTCACCCCTGTTTTCCCACTGGCCTGGCAGGTTACACATGTCCGACAGTAAGTGTCGGACGCCACTTTCATCTGAGGCCAGTAAAAGTGGAGGACAAGCCGTGCAAAGGTCTTGTCCTGGCCTAAGTGTCCTGCCAGGGGTATGGCATGAGCCAATTCCAAAAGAAAGGCTCGGTATTGTTGCGGGACTACCAAGGCCCTTGATGAACCAGGCAAGGGTACCTTGGGTTCACTGTAGAGGAGTCCATCCTCCCAGTAAATATGGTAGTGTCCCGTAACATCACCGGCTGCTTGGGCTTCAGCCTGTCGCCTCAGTCCCTCAAGGGTGGGGCACTCCCTCTGCCCCTTACAGAATTCCTCTCTAGTAGGACCTCCCTCCACATGCCACTCAGCAGGGATGGGTAAATCCTCCAGAGAGTCTACTTCCCCCTCCACGGACTCCTGGTCCACCACCGCAGGTGGCCGATCTGTCACATGGGGTGTGGAAGCCGGAGCAGGCTCTCCCTGTCTCCGGGTCTGTCCCTTTTTAGCAGCGGGTTGGGCCATTGTTCCAGGCTCCAACCTAGGCGAACTCCCTCTCCGGGCAGTCGCAGACCGTGTGCTTGCACAGGCCCAGTCAGGTGTACCCAGCATCGCAGAATGCGTCCGGTATTCCACCTCTCTCCAAGTGTTGTGTTCCATGTCATTCCCCAACAGACAATAGACTGACACGGCAGGGCTTACGGCAACTCGAAGTGAACCTGCAACCCCCTCCCACTCAAAGGGAACCTCAGCCACTGGATAGTGGCCCATTCTGCCGTCAGGCATCGCGGCGGGGTGAAGTACATTAGGAACAACCTGCTCTGGAGACACCAGTTGACTTCTCACCATAGTCATACTGGCTCCTGTATCTCTCAGAGCCTCCCCTCTCTGGCCATTGATGGTGACCCATTGCCCATACTTTGTAGTATTTGGGGGCACCTGGATCTTTGGAACCATCTCCCGCTCTCCCAGGGACACTAAGGTGACACCCGCCCACTCACCCCCCTTATCTAAGGGCAACTCCTCCCCGAGCGCTACACTAGCTACTCCCGGTGACTTTCCTCCGGTGGGAGGGGGTGGTCTCTTTGGGCATCTGACATCCCCCTTATAATGTCCAACACCACCACATTCAAAACAGTGGAGAACCCTTGGCTGCTGGCTTTGGCCAGGATTAGGGTTTCTGGGCGGGTTTGCCCTAGGGGTGAAACCTGCTCCCTTCCCTTGGAAATTATTTTGGGGACCTTTAGAGAACTCCTTCTTTTTCTCTCCCCCCTCCTTCTTCTGGGGGGCGCCCTGTCCGGCTTTTTGAGAATCCCCTCCAGTCCCCTTTGAGGACACCCGGGTACTTGCCCAGATGTCCGCCTCCTCTGCAAGCTTCCGGGGATTGGTCAGCTTGCTGTCCACCAGGTGTTGGCGCAGCTCGGGAAAACATTTCTCGAGGAGGTGTTCTTTCAAAAATAGATCGTACAGCCCCTCATAATCTTTCACCTCACTCCCCTTGACCCAACCCTCTAAGGCCTTTCTGGCGTAGTCAAGGAAGTCCACCCAGTTCTGGGTGCTTAATTTGTGGCTCCCCCTGAACTTCTGACGGTACCTTTCTGGGGTAAGCCCAAACTTCCTTAACAACGCCATCTTCATGGTGGGGTAGTTGGTTTGTTCCTCTGGTTCCAGGGCCAGCAAGGTGTCCCGACCAGCAGGAGGCATGTATTTATACAAACCACCCCCCAGTGCTTTTCCTGCACCCCATGAGCTCTTAGGGAGACCTCATAAGCAGCCAGCCACTTAGCTATGTCATCCCCCTGACTGAAGCTAGCTGTAAGGTCTTTCGGCAAATAGGGTCTGGTCTCCCTGGCTGTCTCTTTTGTCTCGCTGCCACCATTCATCTGAGGAGAGGACCCCCGTTGCAGGCTTCTGAGTTCTAATTCCTTCAGCCTGAACTCATGGGCCATCCTCCTCTCCTCCTTCTCCTGCTCCAACTTAGCCAACTCCCATCTCAACTGTCTTTTCTCCCTCCTATCCGTGAGCTCGGCTTCAGTTAAGCTTCCCCCAGAGGCGCTACTGCCCCTTCTGTAGTAGGACACTGGTCCTGGGAGTAAGTTATCCCCCTCAGAGTGGAATAACCCATCTATCTCCCCCACCGTGTCCTGGTCTACCCCTTCATCCTCCTCCTTCCTTTCTTGGTGTGCCTCCACCCAAGCCCTAAGACTGGTCTGGAGCTCCCCCTTCCTGGCACCATGCTTGAAAAATACCCCCATTTGCTGGCAGAACACTTTCAGCTGAGCCACAGAATAGACCTCTAGGTTTTCCAAGGCAAACTCCATTTTGAGATAGGCAAACCTAGATTACACACACCAGAAATTGCAGAGTTGCAAGGGCAACCTAAAGCTACCTCCACCCACCACCAGGAACAAATTTGGAAAAATAAAAAGACAAATTAGGAGGGCCGCAAGGAGAAAACTCCTGGTGTAGGTTTAGTGTATTACGTTGAATTACTATTGAGTAGCTGCAACCAAGTCAGTATCCCACCGCTAGGCACCAATCTGTTAGAACCTGGGATGTCAGGTCACCTAGGGTAGCCTGGCCTAGGGCAAGACATGCATTTCAGAGGCACAAGTGTGAAGGTTGCAAACCACCCAACAGTAAAACCACGCAATAACACACAAAAAGATAACGCTACACCAAAATGTGGAAAAATAAGTACTGCTTTATAAAAATATAATCTCTTTGCTCTCTTGGTTCTAGAATTTACAGTTCAATGTAATGCATTCTGTCAGGGAAAACACCAGTACGTTTAGAAATGCCAATAAATGTCAAAAACACAGTGCTACTAAATTATCATCACATTACATTTAGATGACTTGCCATCAGTATCACTACCTTCAGAGAGGCTAACTTATTCTCAGTATTTATCATTAACAATACATTTAATCAGATCCCAGCATTAACCAGATTTGAAGATGTAGTCTTCTCTGACACACCTGAACCTTAACTCTCTCCCCACCTTAATTCATAGAAGGATTAATTAGCCTCCCTCTGCTCTAACTCCTGGCAGTTGAATTATCCACTAGGGCTAACATTAGAAGTATTGAATCAGATTAACAGTTTACCTTTGTATGTTCCCTCCACCTTCAATGTTATATAATTCACTGTTACTTCTCAGGACCAGAGGGACGCTCCCCAGCACCAGCCTGGTCCTGATCTAGTCAGTCGGCAGTCTCTGCTCTTATGAGAGACACTTCTCAACCTTTAACTTTCCCCCCTCCCTTCTCAATCCCTCCTTACTTCGTTTGGTGTGGGGGGGGGGGGTCTGGGCCCTCCGGCCCGTGTCTCCGCCGATTTAAGGAGACAGGCCAAAGGCTTCCGATTCCTCCGAGTGATTCTGGGGCCTCCTGACCTCCCGCCTCGCTAGTGCGGAGGCAAGAGACCAAATCACCCGGTTTCCACCACTCTTGGCAAAGTGCTCTAAACAAACGGACCGCCCCGCTTCCTTCCTCCTTAGGGAAGCAGGGGTCCTCGCTGCAGACGTTTCCCGCGCTGAAGCGGAAACTCGATGCCCGGCGGCTGCTCCTTGCTGATTCCCTCGCCGTCTGTCGACTGGTTCTCCTCACCTCGGGGAAAGCGCAACACGCATGCGCGGGGAAGTAGCGGACCGCCTCCTGAGCCTGCTCTGCCGTCTTGGCGCCGGTAGTGGCTCTGCAGTGGGCCTGCTCGACCCTAGGCCCTTCCTGGGGATTAGCGGATCCAACGGGAGAATGCGCAGTAGCGCTGGCCACAGTCCCTGCGTCCCCTCTCACTCAGTCAGCGCTGTCTCAGGAGCGCATACGAGACCCTAGAGGGGCCGGCTCACGAAGGATCAGGGCAGCAATGGAACTGCAGTTAACCCTCTCACTCCACTCGGCCTCGCTCAGCAGGTCCAGTCACCGGTAAGGGGGAGGGACAGAGATCTCCGCTTCACGCAGGACAAGAGCTTGCTTTCACCACACAGATGGGAGGCAGAGCTGGTTTAACACCTATAAAGCTCCCAGCCCTTCGTATTCCTCGCAGATCTGCTAGCGCTCTGTACTGGACAGGGGCAAATGAAAGGGGAGGGCACCCAGATTAATTCTCAGCGCAGGGCCACTTGCAGCTCCTCAGCCCACTGGGATTAACCCCTTCACTTGACTGGAGGCTTCTTGCTGTCCAGGGTCAGCAGGACAAAACTAACTCGGCTAGGACAACAAGCCTGGGGGAAAAGTACCTAGACAGAGGGCAACCCTTGTAGAGTAGACCACCCTTCAGGACCCTACCCCTACCAGACCTCAGCCTTCACTCTAGCTGTTCCTCACTGGCAGACAAAATGGCTGCCCCGCATTCCGCCTTATATAGGCTGGCCCTCAGTGGTCCAGAAAGGACCAGAAGGTTCTAGAACGCCCTATGCTAGGCTATGGCCAAGTTCTGAGTTTAGAGAAAAACGAGGTTTTTGAGCGCACTGCTCCTTTATTGGTGTGTTGTATTCTAACTTGTGGTTTGTGGCTTTTATCAATTTTTGCGTGCAGTCAGGGCGGCGTCTCTTGCCTTCAGACACCCACTGAATAATCCAAAAGGTTGTGCTTCCCACTGACAAAGTGGAAGCATCCCCTGACGCACAGCCGTTAAATCCTACTGGGGGTCACCCAGAGTTCCTCAAAAGTTCAAGACAAATTTCTGAATGTTTGCATGTTTCTTTATTTTTCAAGAAATGTCATATTTGATTAACTTCATCAATTTTTTACTTATGAATGCATTTTAGTAGTACTTAAGTCCAATGCATTTCGGTCATTTAGACCTTCATCCGGGACCACATGAGCTGAAACAAGGTATAACAAAAAACGTGTCACAAAAATAATATTACGTAAAAAAATAATAACATGATACATATTCATTTACACTACCATATTAATCATAGTGACTTAATTGTGAGATACACCCCAGTGCATAAACCAGCTTCTGTGTTATAGTGACAAATTATCACAAAAAACGCCCGTGTGGGCACTCACATTTGTAGTATTAGCCAGCGTCTTATATCTTATGCTTGTGGTCGCATGGATAAAACTGTCAAGGAGAATATGTGGATAACTTCAATACAGAGCCTACGTTCGTAATTCTAAATGTTCAAAAAACGGGTTTAAGCTCGATGTATAATTGGCAAGTTATTCACTTACTTACTCGACGCAAAAGTCAGCGTCTCCTCTCTCCTAGTCTCACTTAGACAGCACGGTCAATCTTCCGGCATCCATTAGACGCCGGTCCAATCCGTATCCATATAACTCTCACTGTGCTAATCGTAATTCATACAATTGCTGTGATTGGACGATTCCCGGTCATGTGATCGGGATAACGTCCAATCCTGATCTGTTTTTGGTTCAAAGGCGTGTTGACAAGACATTTCAAAACGTAAATACAATCATAGGCATTATGTAAATTCCTCGAACAGTGAACGCTTTGATAATGCATGAACCATGTTAAATGGACAGTAGAAATAACAATAAAATGAAACATTTAGAATATTAAACAAAAATCAGAAATGGATGGCTATTGCATCCTCCAGTACGGGTAAGGCAGAGCACAGAGTGTGCTTGATTCTATATATTATCCAGTTCATAAATAGCACATGAATTCTACCCGATCATTGAGTCCATAGGGCTTGTGGGTATTCAACAGATACATCCAGCTATTCTCCCTCTGAAGGAGAAATCTGTTGTTATCACGACCTTCTCTTTTTTCAATTACTTCCAGGATCGTAAAGTCTTCTGTTTCAATAGTTCACCTAGATTTTTGCTGCGGGTAAAGGCAAAGATTGGCTGTTGTTCAAAACTAGGTTTGAAGTCAATTTCCGCTTTAAGGATACTCCAATGTGTTCTTATGATTTTTTTGAATCTATGACTCATGGTTGAGTATTTCGATACCACTGTCATTCTTTCCTGTTTGTTCTTAGATTGTGTCTGAAACAGAAGACTTCTAAAGACGAGATATACCGAGGAACAAGACCATGTTTGCAGTGTGGCCACTGTAATAACATTATAAGAGGAAACACGATCACACATCCTATGAAGGGACACAATATAAAGTTACATGTCAATGCCACCTGTGACACGAGCAACGCTATCTACATGCTTAAATGCCCATGCGGAAAGGCATATGTGGGAAAAACAATTAGAAAAATCAAAACGCGACTAAACGAACACAAATCAAACATAAGAACGGCCAATGTGAAGTCCACAATAGCATTACATTTCAACGAAGCCAAACATAATGTCTCCCAACTCCAATTTACGATCCTGGAAGTAATTGAAAAAAGAGAAGGTCGTGATAACAACAGATTTCTCCTTCAGAGGGAGAATAGCTGGATGTATCTGTTGAATACCCACAAGCCCTATGGACTCAATGATCGGGTAGAATTCATGTGCTATTTATGAACTGGATAATATATAGAATCAAGCACACTCTGTGCTCTGCCTTACCCGTACTGGAGGATGCAATAGCCATCCATTTCTGATTTTTGTTTAATATTCTAAATGTTTCATTTTATTGTTATTTCTACTGTCCATTTAACATGGTTCATGCATTATCAAAGCGTTCACTGTTCGAGGAATTTACATAATGCCTATGATTGTATTTACGTTTTGAAATGTCTTGTCAACACGCCTTTGAACGAAAAACAGATCAGGATTGGACGTTATCCCGATCACATGACCGGGAATCGTCCAATCACAGCAATTGTATGAATTACGATTAGCACAGTGAGAGTTATATGGATACGGATTGGACCGGCGTCTAATGGATGCCGGAAGATTGACCGTGCTGTCTAAGTGAGACTAGGAGAGAGGAGACGCTGACTTTTGCGTCGAGTAAGTAAGTGAATAACTTGCCAATTATACATCGAGCTTAAACCCGTTTTTTGAACATTTAGAATTACGAACGTAGGCTCTGTATTGAAGTTATCCACATATTCTCCTTGACAGTTTTATCCATGCGACCACAAGCATAAGATATAAGACGCTGGCTAATACTACAAATGTGAGTGCCCACACGGGCGTTTTTTGTGATAATTTGTCACTATAACACAGAAGCTGGTTTATGCACTGGGGTGTATCTCACAATTAAGTCACTATGATTAATATGGTAGTGTAAATGAATATGTATCATGTTATTATTTTTTTACGTAATATTATTTTTGTGACACGTTTTTTGTTATACCTTGTTTCAGCTCATGTGGTCCCGGATGAAGGTCTAAATGACCGAAATGCATTGGACTTAAGTACTACTAAAATGCATTCATAAGTAAAAAATTGATGAAGTTAATCAAATATGACATTTCTTGAAAAATAAAGAAACATGCAAACATTCAGAAATTTGTCTTGAACTTTTGAGGAACTCTGGGTGACCCCCAGTAGGATTTAACGGCTGTGCGTCAAGTTCTGAGTTTGACAGTTAGGGCAGTTGGTAGCCACCATTTTGTGTGGTTCCAACTTTTCCTGTCAGAACAGGCCTCTGGGCCTGAGGTGAAAAATTATGAGGGGGGAAAAGAACACCTATCCCCTGGGCCAACACCTAGAAAAAGTCAGTGGACAAAAATTATCAAGGGTATGAGGGGCAAAAAGGGGACAAAATAAATAATAAATAGGAGGGACTACGCCAAAAAGCCAGACAGGTCTAACTCTCTCCTATTGCTGGTTCAGAGAATCGCTTGCCATAAGTGGATTGGAAGCAGCGTGACCCAGACGGTGCTTTGTCAAGGCAGAGGATCACCCAGCTCTTTAGAATAGGAGCTGTGTGTTCTGCCTCTTCAAGGCCTTTCTACTAGTCCCAGATTTGGCGACACTGTCTAATCCCAAGACTCTTGTGTTATTCAATGTGTTTCCAGTTTAGGGCGCACAGGTACTCAGTTCAGTATAGTCAGTTTGTTAAAATAAACTAGTTTGTGTGCCTGTAGATAGAAGGGAAGGGGGAGGAGGTTGTGGGCACTCCAGACTAGGGTGGGCAACTGGCATGGGTGCAAATTCAGGATGGTGGGTGTAAGAGTTCAGGACAAGGGGTCAAAATTAAGGACAAAAATTTGGGGCAACAGGTATGCTTTGCAGACACATCAGTAGATGTAATGCAATAGTATATAAATAAATAGGCAAGGAACATAAGTACAAGTCACTTCTCCTGTCCTGTCACTTTCTCCTGCCCGGTCACTTCTCCTACCCTGTCACTTCTCCTTCCCTGTCATTTCTCCTGCCCCGTCACTTCTCCTGCCCCGTCACTGCTCCTGCCCGTTCACTGCTCCTGCTAGTTCACTGATGCTGCCCGTTCACTTCTGCCCGTTCACTGCTCCTGCCCATTCACCTCTCTTTTCCTGTCACCTCTCCTGTCCCGTCACTGCTCCTGACCTGTCACTTCTCCTGCCCGGTCACCTCTCCTGCCCGGTCATCTCTCATGCCCAGTCACCTCGCCTGCCCATTTGCCTCTCCTGCCCAGTCGCCTCTACTGCCCTGTTGCCTCTCCTGCCCAGTCACCTCTCCTGCCCAGTCACCTCTCCTGCCTAGTCAACTCTCCTGCCCAGTCACCTCTTCTTTCCCATCACTGCTCCTGCCCAGTTCACTCTGTGTACAACATTGACAAATTACACAAGGTGGCAAGTTCCCGCAGTACTCTACTTGGGGAAAGCTCTGTAATCACTAACTAGGACTTTATTTATTTTTATTATTTTGAGTTTTATATAGCGCTGGCTAGACTCGGCGGTATCAGAGCGCTTTACATAAGGTTCCACAAAATTACATCAGTTACAAATTACATCAGTTACAAGAAAACATTTCAAGCGCATCAGTTATCAGAAGTATCTAGAACGGCATGAATCACATACTTACCTGCGTCTTTTCAGCAATGATTCGTCTGAGCAAGAGAGGTCCTAAGGTTTTCCAGGACCCCAATTGCCATGTCCCAGAGAATATGCGTGTAGCGACCTTATAAACAAACAACATTAACTGATATCAATGCCTGGATAGCAGAAGATGACATATGTTTTCGGAGAACTGCTTTCATCTCAGACTCCCAATTCACCCAGTCCAGAGGAGTTGTAGGGAATAAAATACGATTCTTCTTGCTGACTGAAGCCTCTCCTCTGGAGTAGTATGTTTAGTGAAAAAAAAATCAGGATTGTCAGGAACTGGTCTGTGATGCCTGGACACCTCCCTATCTACCTGTGAGCAGAAACAGGGCTTTGACCAAGTGCCTATCAAAAACATCGCCATCATCATCTCCCTCTTGGGGCACGGAATAAGAGCCAAAAAAGATAATGAAGCCTCTGCTGTTGCGTCCGCCTTGGTACATACACTGGGTCAGAGTCAAGCTGTATGAAGAGCTCTTTTGAAATCTTAAATTGTGACATCGGCTGAATCGAACTGGAATCAGTACAGTCTTTGACATCAGAAATATTACCAGATTCTCTCCCGACGCTTGCCACAAAGGCACCAGAGTCGTTCATGATAGCCCGGTGCAGGTCTTGGAGAAGGATTTGATGTTTTTAATAAAGTTAGTAGGTGGCCTGTCGTGGCTCCCAAAATGTCAGTTGCTGCTGAAGACAAATCTGCTGACAGAAACCCAACTGGAGGCTCTTGATGTTCATTGGGTCTGAATGCATGCCAAACAGAGGGTGCCAAAAATCTGCAGCATAGTCTTCTTTAAGGCATCAATTTGTTGAGGTATTATCGATAGCCCAGAAAACTCGGGTTGCATCGGAATCAGCTGGGGAATCGGCTTCACGACCAAGGTCCTTAAGGTAGACTGACTTGACATTGTGGCGCCCATGTGCCTTCTCTTTGAACAGTGGTGTGGTAGGGTTGAGTCCTACTTCGTAGATTGTTTGTGCATTTGGACTTTACATTTTTTACTTTCCGAAGGTAACCTTCTAGCAGGAACAGCTTAGGGAGCAACACTGAGTCCATGCCGATGACTTCGAGTTAGACATATGCGAGGGCTGCCACTTATGTTCGGCAACGTACAGATACTTTTTTAGGTCGAGGCTAGACAGCGCATGCGCTGTTGCAAGACCTGGAGTAAGCAGTATACTGGCGTGGAATCCCGCCTACCGCTTGCCGTTGGCTAACTCCTCCGATGCTCTTCTTTCTTGGCTCAATAGGTTGGCTGTTCCAATACATCACTTCAGTTGTATCGAAAGCAGCACCGACCAACTACAGTTTTGTTACGCAGTACAGTGTCTAGGTCTTGTTAGGGGTGGTCGGATTTGACCCCATTCATAAGTGTTCAATTGATAAGCGTGGCTCAAATCCACCCGAGTGACTTACCGCACTCACCTATAGTCGCTATACAGGAAGTCAGCCGGACAGTGGAGAAGAATAAACAAAAGTCTTTATTAGGCCAAACAACACTCATATGAGAGGGCCCTGTCCGACCTCACTCCTAGGAGTGCGAACGAGAGGACTGACTCTCTGCATCACAGCAATACATTATAATGCAATACAGTAACGAGGGGTACGCCCCTTGTGGAAAATTACTGAGCCCCGGACCATGAAACAATGCTCTCATAGAGCAGGCATCTGCACCTGCGAGGGATACATTATTATCTCTAGTCAAGGCCATGGAGCTGGGTTTCGGCGTCTCAGAGCATGAGAATATTACTGATAAGGGGGCTCGTTAGTTTCGGCCACAGTAAGCTAAGAAATGAAAACTGCTGTCTTAGTACATTTCTGTATTCCTGCGGGAGGGGCATGAGCGAGCAGAGCCCGCAGGCACAGAGAGTTACACAAGATGGTGGCACACAGGCTAAGCTAAGAAACTAATATGGTCACACATACATTTGAATATAAGCAATGAGTGAGAATGTAAATTCAGCATAAGTGCATATACGAACCGCATTAGTTAGTCATATGATGCTAACTCGCACATCATCATAGGGTAATTAGGGCATCGAAAAGTGAATTCTATCAGACCCTCCTTTTAGCATCATTGGCTAACTATTGCCTCATTTATTTGCAAAAGGTAATGTCGACATCCATTCTAGGGGCAGGACTTTATGTCTTCAATCTAGAACATCTTCTGCAATAAACATTAACCAACTTGCATCAGCAGGAATTTCAGTAATCATAGAAGTGGCATATTGACCATGTAACTTCTTTTTCGGACGTATATTGGCAGCACACATTGAACAACATGGAGGGAGGCAATATATGCAAAGGCAGCAAGACAGAATTACACTCACCACTCCAACCAAACCCATCAATATTTTCCAACCCCAGGAAGAAAAGGCACCCCAGAGCCACCCTTGTAGAGACCATGTCCCATTATCTTGGTGCAGTTCAGTCGCTAATCTATGCAATTTTTGTACTGCCAAGTTAACAGTCGGGGCGAAGTCAGGGATATAAACACAGCAAGATGTCCCGATGACGCGACAGGCCCCACCCCTATCAGCTAGTATGACGTCAAGGACCATCCTGTTCTGGATCGTGAATAATCTCATAGCCTGAATCTCAACAGATATGTTAGTCGTAATGTCAGCCTCAGTCAGAACCACTTTTTCCATCACCCTAGACAGTCGTCTAATAGCTCTACTGTTAAATATCGGGCCCCAGAAAGGTAGCAAACCCTTAGAGAAATCAGTCCATTGCTGATACGAGGTGTCCGTCTGGTCGACGTCATCTACCTGAAGTTCCCTCCTTTTACGCTGCTCTAGCGGCTGTTCCTGAGGACTGGGAAATCGACGATGAGTTTTGTGGTAATCAGAGGGAGCCACATACACAGGGGGAATCATGTAGGCTAGATAGCACACCCCACCCCAACCCTCAGATAACCATAGGTATCCATTATCGCCGCAAATGAAATAGATACTTGGTGGGGCAATCAAAGAGGGGCTCAGGGGCAGGCGAATGGAAGCAGTGACATTACAAGAGCTATTACCAACCTTTATGGGACCCCTTCCCTCTATACAGAAAAATGGAGGAGGACCCACCACAGCCAGAGGTATCAAGGACTTGGAACTGTTGTTACTCTGTGGAGGGTGTCTGTAAGATAGAGTGGCGTTCAATTTTAGGAAACTGTCCCTCAGTCTGTCAGTATCATTTGGTATCAGGAATCGGCCCAACCTTTTCTCACATGTCTCTATGAAAGTCTGGTCAAAACGTCCATCAGTATATATTCGTCCAAGGGAAGCTGGGGGCAGAGGGCGTACTCGCATTGTCATTGTCCACCCTCTATTCTGTAGTCGAGGAGTCAGAGAATCTGGCTGCTGGAAGTATTTAACAAGACCTATAAGAGTATACCACCCCACACAACTATTCACTGGCGTCAAAGGAAGAGCAAGGAATCTGTCTTTCTTATAGGCAGCAGAGGGTAAGAGCCCACAAACCCAACAATCAGTCAAGTTAGTAGTGGCATGTGCATGGTGCAAAGTCTTAATAAAAACATTTTCTTTGTAACCTTTACGCAACATTCTCTCGCCATAATCAACAGTAATCATATTGTGTTCAGGAACAGCAGTGGGTGTGGGTGCGAATACGTGGACGGGGTAAGCTTTGTCTAGAAAAAACAATATTCCAAGAGTCACTAAAAAGGCAATCAAGACAATTATTATGACCACAATCTTTCCTTTCCGGGGAAGGGCCAACCAAGGGGAATCAGGCACAGGTCTTGGAGGAGCCGCAAAAGGCTGCTCCTCATCGGGAATTGGACGCCCAAAGGGATACATTCTGTAAAATATCAAAAATCAAAAAAATAGAAAAATCAAACTTCTACTAAAAAAATAGTCCCAGACAATCCTCAACCGGCCAGAGGGGTTCTTCAACCCTTAAAAAGGGATCTTCTCCCTGTGTCCTTCAAAGCCTCACAGGCAGGCTTTTACCGTCCATACCTATTTCCCACGATGTTATTCAACAATACAGAAACAAGGGAAGCACTTAATTCGGGCCCCGCACCACTCTATAGTCCCAAAGAACACAATCTTCGGCTAAACACCAGGGCTCTTATAAGTCCATCCCTACCACTAAATCTTCTTATTCAGGAAGTCCACTAAGCCCTTCTTCCGGTGTCTAGTCCATCATTTTTAGCACTTTCATTTGTTATTTCCTTTTCGGGGCCTCAAATTATAGCGAGTGCTCCCTGGCGCTTCAGGATCAGTGAACAAGGCAGGTGTATCTGTGGCAAACGCTGGACTTTCTGATATCTCTTCACTAGTAACAAGGGGAGTAGTAGAGCTCACTGAAGTCTCAATTCCGCTACGCTCTTCTCCAATCAGTGAAGCATCCGAGAAAGGAGCATACCTCGGGATAGACTCACACTCTTGATCAGCGATGCCATCCTGGACCCATTGGTCATAGGGCAACGGGAGCGGGACTCTCTTTACATGGGAGGCGTGAGTCCACGCTTTCCTGCCGTCGATCCGAAGTGCAGTACGGGTGGTGAGGAGCACCTGGCGTGGCTCTGACCACCTTGGCTCCAGGCACGACTTCCGCTGATATCTTCGGACGACGACCCAGTCCCCTGGGTGGATGGCGTGTCCAGGCCCCTCCGGCAACGGCTTCAGAGTGTCTGCTACCTGCTGATGAATAGAACGAAGATCTTTAGTCAAAGCATACAGATAATCTGTCAATAAAGGGTAAGGTACTTCAGTGAAACATTTAGGCCTGGGCACTCCCCAGATATTGGCCGGGCGGCCGAATACTACTTCGTGGGGGGAGACGCCCATTTTTGCATTCACAGTCACTCTCGTTGAAAGCAAAGCTAAGGGAAGGGCGTCTGGCCAACGGAGACCTGTACTCTCACATATTTTGGCCATCTTGAGCTTGAGCGTGCCATTAAACCGCTCCACGAGTCCTGCTGCCTGAGGGTGTAAGGCTGAATGAAACTTCTGCGATATGTGCAAACCTTTACATATTTGTTTCACTAATTCTGCGTTAAAGGACGTGCCATTATCACTCCAGATCACCCTAGGTAATCCGAAGCGGGAGAAATACTCCTTTATCAACATTTTTGCAGTAGACATGGCCGTGCAGTCTTTCGTTGGATACGCCTCCACCCACCTACTAAAGGCGCATACGACTACAAGGACGTACTTCAAGTTATTGACTCTTTCCATTTCGATGTAATCCATCTGAATCACCTCAAAAGGGAAAGAGGGGGGTGCAAAATTTCCAGTTGGGACAGGGGTACCCTTTCCAGGATTGTGTCTCAAACACACCATGCATTGACGGACCAGGTGAGTGGCCAATTTAGAGATATTCTTATTGCTCCACACTGGGTCTAACAGTTTGCATATGCCCTTTGCACTAACATGGGCAGGCCCGTGTGCCATCGTCACTACTGGAAGGACATACGCATTCGGGAGCATCCATCGTCTTTTGTCTGTCACATCCGTCCAACATTCATCCGCATCTAGTCGTCCCTGCCCATCCTTCCACGCTCTCAATTCCTCGTCTGTTGCTTTACTCTGTATGTTCTTGACACTCTGTACAGTGTCTGCGAACATGTGAACATCTGGGACCCATCTAGCTGGTCCTGCCACAAACATTCGTGGTAATTTCTCTCTAGCAGTCTCTTTTGCTGTTTCATCGGCGAAAGCGTTGCCTCGCCCTACATCATCCACTATTGTCTTGTGTGCGCTACATTTTATCACAGCCAATCTTTTGGGTAGTGTCAGGGCCGTTAACAGTCGTAATATCAGTGGGCCATGCTGGATGCGTTGTCCGTGAGAGGTCAGGAATCCCCGTTCTGCCCAAAGTCGCCCATAATTATGAGCCACGCCAAAGGCGTATTGGCTATCAGTATAAATGTTCACATCCATCCCCTCACTCAACTCACATGCTCTCAGTAAGGCAATAATCTCGGCAGCCTGAGCAGAATTGTAAGGTATTCTAGAAGTCTCCACCACCGTCTGTAATGTTGTTATTGCATATGCTGCTGTCGATGTACCATCTGGTAATTTAAAACATGACCCCTCCACATACAACTCCCCATCTGGTTCGTCCAAGGGCCTGTCTGTCAGATCCACCCTCCCCTTTGTCTCCTCTTCAGTCCTGAACAAACAATCATGTATGTCATCGTCTTTGGTATCTGTATCTGTGGGGATAGGTAACAAGGTGGCAGGATTCAGTGTAGCACACCTTTTGATCGTAACATGGGGTGCAAAAAGAGTCATCTCATAACCCGTAAGACGAGCACTAGTTAAGTGCTGCGTCTGTGTCCTGTTCAGCAAAATGTCCACAGCATGCGGTACCATTACTGTGAGGTCTGATCCCAGTACGAGCCCTGCCGACTGTCTTATAGAAACCGCAGCAGCCGCCGTGGCTCTCAGACAACTCGGCAGCGCTCTTGCCACATTATCGAGCATGGCAGAGAAGTAAGCACAAGGTCTCTGCTTCCCCCCGAAACACTGAGTTAAGACAGACAACGCGCAACCTTCCGCCTCGTGCACGTAGAGAACAAAAGGCTTCTGGTAATCAGGTGTTCCAAGAACTGGCGCAGAACACAAAGACGTTTTTAGTGACTCAAACGCTTCTTGACATGCGGGGGTCCAGGGTAGGGGCTCGCGCACTTCCTTGGTAGTCAGATACAATAGGGGTTTTGTTAGTAATGCATAGTTAGGTATCCACTGGCGACAATACGATGTTATGCCCAAAAACGCGCGCACCTCTCGCTGCGTGTTAGGTACCTGCATGTTAGTGATCGCTTTTATGCGCTCTGGCGTCAATCTCCTCCCCACTTTCGAAAGGAGGTGACCGAGGTAGGTGACCTCCGTTCGACAGTATTAAAATTTCGGAAGGGACACTTTATGCCCCCTTGTAGCCAAATGGTGCAACAATTTCACAGTAGCATCCCGACAACCTTGCTCGTCGTCTGATGCTATTAGGATATCATCCACATATTGCAACATGACGTTGCCAGGTGGAAGTTCCAGTTCATCCAATTGTGCCTTCAGAGCCTGACTGTATATGCTCGGACTTTCAGTGTACCCCTGAGGAATTCTTTTAAAGCGGAAGCTGCGGCCAGCCAATGAGAATCCGAAGAGATATCTGCTCTCTTCATGTACTGGTATACTGAAGAAAGCGTTTTTCAAATCTAGGACAGAGAAATATTTAGCCGAAGGGGGTATCATTGTCAATATTGTTGTAATGTCCGAGACCACCGGGTACTGTGGCTCTACTACTCTATTTACCTGTCGCAAATCAATCACAAATCTATAAACATCAGGAGTATTATCAGTAGCATCAGGTGAACGTCTTTTGAGGATAGGTAAAATAGGACTGTTGCATATGTTCGAATCAGTCTCTTCCACTACACCAGACCGTATTAAATCTTGTATTATTTGTAACAAGGCCTTTTCTCCCTCCCTAGGAATTCTGTATTGTGGAACTCTGGGCAATTTGGCTCCCACCTTCACTCTAATTGACACCGGGGCAATATCCATTTCACCAACATCAGTATCACTGACAGCCCACAAGCTGTCGGGTATGCCTCGGAATTCAGGTGGTAACTTGTCATCCTTTGAAAAACACTGCAATGGGCGGGCAACATTCGGTCCTAGAGTAAGGTACACGCCATCCGGAGAACAATAAATGGTGGCATGCAATCTCTTCAATAAGTCTAAACCCAGCAAATTTTCTCCACAATTTGATGTCAATAAAAACGGTGAATCAACAGTAAAAGGGCCAATTGTTAACGTGAGAGGTTTAGAAATGGGGCTAATCACCGGAGTTCCTGCGAAACCCACGGATATATTATTTTTGCCAGACAGAGCCGCCCCTGGGACCCGAGAACGAGCCACTGAACTTTTCATTGCACCCGTATCCATTAGAAATTTTTTTTGAGACCCCATTAAGTCAGCTTCGACGTAAGGTCCCCTCTGATCAACTTCCATAAGTACTGGTCCCAGGCTCTGTCCTACGCTGTCCTAGTTGTGGGAGAACCCTGTCAGGTCATCAACTGAGTAATCATCATTATAGTACTGGCCACCCCCACTCTGCAACTGTTGCCTGTTTGTATTATTGTCAAAATAATTTCCACCCGGTCTCCCGCCTCCTTCCGATCGTGCCACCTGTCTTCCAGTATCACTACCACCTCTTCCTCGCCCGCGCCCTACACCAGTACTCGACTGAAACAGGGGGCAATCTCTCCACCAATGCCCCTCCTGCTTGCACTTTGCGCACTGATTCGGTCCCAGCCTTTCCCTGCTCTCACCTCTCCCAAATCCGCCTCCGCGACTCGGCGCCGCACCCCTGCCTCTGCCTCTCGCCACCTGTTGCAACAAAACCCTTGTCTTTAAATCCTTAGCCTTCTTTTCCTGCTTGTCCTTGTTCTCATTTTCCCTATGCTCGTAATATTGCGCCATACTGAGTATTCCCGAAGGGGAGGACGTTGTCCACGTGCTCTCCGACGCTTGCAGTCTAGCTGATATTTCAGGCAATAAGTTCGTGACAAACCTGTTAACGAAGAGCCGTAACCCTCCATCCTGTGACACATCCTGCCCACTGAAATCCATAAATGTTTCCTCAAACCTCGTAAAGAAATCAGATACCGCCTCATCTTTTTTCTGCTTACAGGCCGTTAACTTATCCCAATCTACCTTTTTCGGGGGAATGAGAGAATGCATATACTTAATAATACGCCCTGGTAATGCTAGTATCTCAGCCTTCGGCTTCTCCCCTGGCTTGCGCTCCTTGTCCCAATCCTGCAGCTCCTGCCACGTACCTCCTAACTCCTCCACGTGATCAGTACCTTTCACTTGTCGCCACACATCAACCGGGACCAAAAGCCCGAAAAACAATTCAACATCGGCCAACGTCATCACAGTGGAAGACGCCGCTTCCATAAGCTCTTTGTAATAGGCGGTCGGATTCTTTCTGGAATCCGGCAGCTGAGCCTTCAATGACAACACCTCACTTCTCTTCCATGGCGTATACACCCATTGCTCCTGGAAATGTGCATCAATTCTGTTCCTTGTAACAGCCCTCGTGACCGGGTCTAACAACTCGGGGACCTCGGGATGAAAAATAGGGTGCACCTCGCGCATTGGGTGGAGACCTGGGAAGTGGGGTGTACCAACAGAGGGTAATTCATTCCTGTATTGCAATAGCGCGCGCAGACTACTCATCACTTCTTTCACTCCTGTGTTTGTTCTATATGCTCCAGCCTGTATATCTCGTAAAACCGCCGGAGCCACACCTCCATATCCCTGCTCCCATAGCGGTATCAATACATTAGACATGTGCCACAAAGCGTGCTGCTGCATCAAGGGCTCAAAATCTTTCATGGTGGACCAAATATCTTCGAACGAATAAATATTATTCCTGGCCCATTGACATGCCTGATTAGCCACCATACTTTTTTCATCTAAACCAACTGTAGAGCGTGTAAGCAGCTTCCGTACCTGTGAAAACAATCCGCTACCTGCGCCGCGACTCGGTGTTAGCATCTCCTGACTGGGGGTGGTACTAGCTGAAACAGTAGGGAGTGCTAAAGAAAATGGTGAGGGTGCAGGTGAAGTGGTCTGGAGTAGGGAAACGAGGGGTGTCGAGGGCAGAGATAGTTGGGGGGCACTCGCTGAAGGACCTGGAACGGCACTACTAGGGGCCGAAAGTGGCAAGGAGGGGTACAAGGGCTGTGGGGCATAAGGAGGAGGGGGTCGGGCATTCAAAATGTCCTCCATCTCATCTGGGTCGTCCTCTCGCACTACATAACTTTTATTTTCTTTCAACCTACAAAGTCTATCTGAGCGCTCCATACGTAGCGCATTCTCATTTCCCATCTGCTCACTCGCCTTCTGCGCCATAGTCTTGTTGGACCTTCTATACTCCTCTTTCTCCTCTCGCATCTTACGTTTCCTGGCCTCTTTCTGCCACACTCGCAAAGAGTCGAACATACTCTGACGGCTACGCTTAGCAAACAATTTGTCCTGCAAGTAGTCCAATTTAGCCTCATCAAAAGAACCCGTCAAAGGCCATTGTAAATCTACATTATCAGCAGTGTACCGGTGCCACAAAGTTCCAAACAAAAGCGGGACCAGTCCATGTTTGACATACATGTCAAAGCTCGGAGTCCCTTCAGGGGGTGCAGGTTGGCTCTCGGCCAGTCTAGTATCTGAGGGTCGACAACAGCATCCAAAGCATCGTAACTTACTAAAACACGGCATCTTTACTTCGGTGCGAAAGAAAACACTTCACCACAAACCAGTCACTAGCTCGAGCACGTTCATACACACATATAGACATACATTAGAAAACCACGCACACACATATACAATACCTCCAAACACGTGTTACCATATGGGACAAGGCCCGTCGACCAAGTCCTGGGGAACCTGGACTCTACCGCAGACCGAACAGTACACTAACTGTTCTAAGGACGGGGAACAGATCCGCCACCCGTGCGGCACTATGGATCGCTGCGCACTTTGCCGCGGGAAACCCAGATCTCACCTCCACTGAACCACCACACTAGGAGTTCAGGGTAAGCACCGGAGTCTGCCCACGATGAGCCACGCCTTCACCACAGTACCACCCGGTCGGATCACTACCACCAATGACATCTAATACGTCCCCACCCTCGTCAAGTCTGTCAGAGCACCAACTCGTACTCTGAGTTCCCCGGAGCACACTAGCCCCAGGAGCACACCGGCTCCTCAAACCACTGGAGACACCCTAGTCTCCCGGAACACTCCCGTTCCTGAAACAATCAAAGGTGGACCACTCACCTTCCGTAGGCGGCACCGACCTCTACCGTTCTCCACCTCCGGCTGCCAGGACCAACACGGTCAGCTTCAAGTTCCGCCTTCTGGACCCCGGCGTAAGATCCGAACCGGGACCTCTCCCGATCAGCAGGGTGGGGCAGCGCTGCGAGAACCAAGCTCGGCATCAGATGGGTACCCGGACCCACCGTGCCGACCAGCGGGTCCCCGGTCTTCTGCTACCCCCTTACGGGTGAGAAAGATCCTTATCGCGGGGTCCCTATTCGGGCGCCATCTGATAAGCGTGGCTCAAATCCACCCGAGTGACTTACCGCACTCACCTATAGTCGCTATACAGGAAGTCAGCCGGACAGTGGAGAAGAATAAACAAAAGTCTTTATTAGGCCAAACAACACTCATATGAGAGGGCCCTGTCCGACCTCACTCCTAGGAGTGCGAACGAGAGGACTGACTCTCTGCATCACAGCAATACATTATAATGCAATACAGTAACGAGGGGTACGCCCCTTGTGGAAAATTACTGAGCCCCGGACCATGAAACAATGCTCTCATAGAGCAGGCATCTGCACCTGCGAGGGATACATTATTATCTCTAGTCAAGGCCATGGAGCTGGGTTTCGGCGTCTCAGAGCATGAGAATATTACTGATAAGGGGGCTCGTTAGTTTCGGCCACAGTAAGCTAAGAAATGAAAACTGCTGTCTTAGTACATTTCTGTATTCCTGCGGGAGGGGCATGAGCGAGCAGAGCCCGCAGGCACAGAGAGTTACACAAGATGGTGGCACACAGGCTAAGCTAAGAAACTAATATGGTCACACATACATTTGAATATAAGCAATGAGTGAGAATGTAAATTCAGCATAAGTGCATATACGAACCGCATTAGTTAGTCATATGATGCTAACTCGCACATCATCATAGGGTAATTAGGGCATCGAAAAGTGAATTCTATCACAATATAGCTTCCTCAGGGCTGCATGAAATGCTCATTTCGGCAAACCTTCTTGTGCCCCTGTGAGACTTTTGTGACTTTCCCTAAACCTATTACTGGGTAATGTCATGATATTTTGAGACGCTCCCTAAGTAGCTGAAAAGGGAAGCTCACCCGCGAATCATTGCTTGGCTTACTGTTTTCTTAGTGACCATGCCCCCTCTACTCAGCGTTCTGCTCCGTGAGGTTCCCGTAGTGTTCCGAGATCCTGCTTACCTCTATCGATCCCGGTTGTGCTCTTTTCCTGCTCCTGAGATTTCCGCTCTTGGGTCACAGTATTTCCTGTTCCTGATCTGGGTCCAGCCTGTTGTTTTTTCCTCCCGCCCTGCTCCGCTACCTTTCCAATTCTTGGCACGCCCTTCCCCTGTGCCTAGCTTCCCCTTCCGCCTTATTCCCCGTCTGCCCTTCTCTCCTCTTTGTTGTCAGTTTCTTGCTGGCGATTCCGCTCTGTGTATTTTCTCAGCGGTCACTCTTGTGATCGGAGGGGTTTTGTGTATGTTTGTTGTTTGCACTCCACTCCATCTTGAGTTTACGAGTGGAGCGCAGCTGGTCTTTCGCGTCTTGTTATATGTACGTCCACTCCGTTCTGCTCCAATGTTACAAGTCAGACGGGGTGTGTGTATTGTCCGTGTTTAATGTTGTTTGTTCCCTCACTCCGCTTTGTCTTTAGCTTATGAGCCGGAAGTGGGGATTGTCTGTGGTATATGTGTTTTACTCACTCCACGCTGTCTTAAGTTTATGCGCTGGAAGTGGGACTTTCTGTATCACTTTGTCTTTAGCTTTATAAGTGATACTAGTGTCATCAGCTGCGTTGGTGGCCCCAGTCCTGCTCTGTCTTCAGTTTATGAGTAGGACTGGATTTGGGTACATTCTACCTTGGAGATATCCTTGCTAGTTGTCCCCCGGGTTATCTTCTGTACCTCCTGGTTCTCGCCTGGACTTCTAGCCTTAAAGCCCTGACACTCACCTGTGAGGTAAGTGGAATGTTATGTTGAACACTTGTATATCAGCCCTGTAAAGTACTGGTGAGGTTAGTATTGTTGTACATTTATTTTCCAGTCTCCTGCCATCAAGACTGCAGCTACTTCACCTTGCTGGGGGAGAGTGGTATACTCCCTGGGAAAATTCCCCCCACACTTTTTGGTAGCAGTTGCCTGGCAGCGAAGTTATACCTTCTCGCTGGGGTAGTTGTTGTCTGGAAGTGTGGGGGACATTCATCTTTGCTCCTGTGGACGAACAGCCTCCTCTACCGAGGGGGATCCTTGACAGAAAGCCAAGCCCAAGTATATATATAGTTCACCCGAGCAAAGATGAATATAGACCCGAGTGTGGGTTCTACAGAACATACTCTGTCAATGGAAGAGATTAGTGCAGTAGTTACCAGTTTACAACAGGAAGTGGCAATGTTAAGAACAGAGAACCTGAAGTTACAGGCAGAGGTAGCCCACTTACAAGCTCAAGAGACAGGGGCTGTGGGTGGGACTAATACAGGAGCAGTACCCAAGAGAAATTATATTCAACCCGCCAGGTTTACTGTACAATCACCCACTGTTAGTTCTCCTGTTGAAGAGGCAAACTTTGGCTCTCCTGTACAAGTTACAGTTCACACACCTAGTCCTGTTCCTTTAGCCATGCCAGAGAGGTTCACAGAAGATAGTACCAAGTTTAACAGTTTTATGACTCAGTGTCATCTCCAGTTTAGGTGTAAGCCGGCAGCCTTTCCAGATGATGCTTCAAAAGTAGCATTTATTCTTTCCTACTTGGGAGGGAATGCCTCGGAATGGGCGGTCCCTTTGGTAGAAACAGATGATCCCTTGTTGTATAATTACAACGACTTTCAGCTCAAGTTTAGGAGTCTGTTTGCAAAGCATGCTTATATGCAAGCCAGTGACAATGCCCTACTTAATCTTAAGCAGGGGTCCAAAGATCTTCTCACATATATAACTCAGTTTAACCGGCTACTGGCCGAAACATATTGGCCTGAAGACAAGAGAACATCTTTATTCTATAGAGGGTTGTCGGATGAGTTAAAGGACATACTGGCTCAAATAGTTAACCCGCCTGAAGATTGTCCCTCATTCATTGAACTCACTGTCAAACTCAATCATAGACTACAAGAGAGATGAGGCGAAAAGAATCGTATCGGATTCCCCAGGTTGGTCTTACAGAAAAACGATAAAAAGGAAATAAAGGATATACCCGAACCTATGCAAATTGGGGGAGTGAGGGGACCTCTATCAGATGAGGAAAAAGCTAGAAGAAGGAAGAATAATTTATGTCTATACTGTGGCAAGTGGCCATTATGCCAAAGACTGTCCCAACCGTCCTTCAACTAATCCCAAGAAAAGTGCTGGTGTTCAGGAAAACTAACGAGCTTGATGAATGAGGAGATCGATTCTTCAAGTACCAGCCTTTGTCAGATCTCTCAAAACCAAAAGACATTGACGCGACCAGTGAAACATTTTCTGTTAAATATCACATTAGTGGTCAGCAATCAAGATAGACATCATATGACTCTTCTTTTAGATTCTGGAGCAACTGGTAATTTCCTTGACATACAGCTAGCCCATAATATGAATATACCTTTTGTGGCAAAAGAGAAACCTGAACCTGTCAAGTCGGTAGATGGCTCTGAACTTTCATCAGGATTGATTAGTCATCAAACACCTCCCCTTCTCCTGGTCTGTGGTAATGGGCATTCCGAACTTATCATCTTTGATTTGATAGATACTCCTAATTTTGGAGCAATATTAGGAGTTCCCTGGCTCCAAACCCATAATCCGAAGATTGACTGGGTAGACAGAACTGTGACGTTAAAGTCACCCTATTGCATGACTCATTGTTACCAAGAAGCAAGTGACAGTTTGCATCCATTATGTTGCTCAGTCCAGTCGACAGTTGTGGCTTCCAAGATACCAGACATCTATGCAGAATTCCAGTCAGTATTTAATGAGAAAGAAGCCACTAAATTGCCCCCACATCGATCCTACGACTGCCGCATTGATTTATTACCTGGGGCTGAACTTTCTAACAGTAGGATATATGCGCTGACTGCAGCAGAAACCGAATATTTAAAGAACTATCTAGATGACATGTTACAAAAAGGAATACTTATGGATCCTAAGAAGACAAAGGCATTGATGGATTGGCCTAGCCCGACCACTGTCAAGGAAGTACAGTCCTTTCTAGGATTTTCTAACTTCTATAGAAGGTTCATAGACCACTTTTCGTAAACCATTATTCCTATAACGAAGTTACTCAAGAAAGGGATCAAGTTCGTTTGGAACGAAGAAGCAGAACAGGCATTTTGCAACCTCAAGAAGAAATTTATGTCTGCCCCCATTATTAGGCATGCTGATAACACCTTGCCATTTTTTTGGGAAGCCGACGCTTCACAAGCAGCTGTTGGTGCGGTTTTATCGCAGAGAGATTCAGGAACAGGACAACTTCATCCGGTGGCCTACTTTTCTAAGAAGTTGCGCCCTGCCGAACAAAATTACACCATAGGCGAAAGAGAACTTCTTGCCATTAAGTTATCCTTTCAGGAATGGAGACATTATTTATTAGGATCTCCACATGTTATCACAATATTTTCGGACCATCGGAATTTGCAGTTCTTTAAATCTGCAAAAGCTCTGACCCCAAGACAAATGCGTTGGTTATCCTTCTTTAGTGAATATGATTTTATAATCACGTATAGACCTGCCTCCCAACATGGCAAAGCTGATGCTCTCTCTAGAATTAACAACTCTGACATGGAACATACGAACAGCACACTTCCTATCATCCCAGAACATAAAATCATTGGAGCTGAAGAACATCATTCTCAATCCTTTTTGGATATTTTAAGAGAACAATATGCCCTGATCGACAAACAAGAGTGGATAAAGAATCCGTTGAATACAGTCAAAGAAGGTTTATATTTTCATGACAACCGCTTGTACATACCTTGTCCCGCCTTACATACTCAGGTATTGGAATGGTGTCACAATAGTGTACTTGCCGGACATCCTGGAGTAGCCAAGACTGTTAGTCTATGTCAGAGATGGTTTTGGTGGGACAATATCATCAAAGACACAACGGCTTATGTTAAGGCTTGTTCAGTATGTGCTAGGCAAAAGTCTTCGCATTGCGCCCCCGCAGGGTTGTTGAAGATCATACCAGCTCCTCCCAAACCATGGCATACCATTAGTATGGATTTTATCACCGAACTGCCAAGTAGTAAAGGGTACAATACCATACTAGTCGTGGTAGACATGCTGTCCAAAATGGCTCATTTTGTTCCACTTAAAAAGATACCTTCATCACAAGAATTGGTACACGTTTTCCTAGAGCAGATAATACGTCTACATGGTACTCCAGCAGTAATATTTTCAGACAGGGGTCCTCAATTTGTTTCCAAATTCTGGAGAGGAGTCTGTTCAGTGTTACAAATGGATCATAGATTGTCCACTGCATACCATCCTCAGACGGATGGTCAAACGGAAAGGACTAATCAAACACTAGAACAATATTTACGTTGTCTACTGACCAGTTTATCATCCACTTGGTTGGAAGCATTACCTTTGGCAGAGTTTGCTTATAATAATTCAACACATTCAGCCATAGGAGTGTCCCCTTTTTACTTCAATCATGGTCAACACCCTGGGTTCCTTCCTATTCCCTTCCCTACAGATCTTGACAAAATACCTGCATTAAAGGAGCATCATCAACACATAAAAGTTGTATGGGAAAAGGCCATTCAAGAACTGAACAAAGCCAAAGAAAACATGAAGTATCAAGCAGATAAGCATCGCAGAGAGGAACCTCAGTATCATGTGGGGGGAAAAGTATGGTTATCCACCAAGAATCTCAGACTCCCTGGGTCCAAGAAATTACAGCCTCGCTTCATAGGTCCCTATCCCATCCTTAAGGTCATAACCCCAGTGACTCTCAAATTGCAGTTACCACCACACATCAAGATTCACCCTGTGTTTCATTGTTCCCTTCTTAAGAAATACATTCCCCCTTTGACCCCTGAACCACCACCTGCTCCTGTAGTGATCGAAGGTGAAGAAGAGTTTGAGGTACAACAGATCCTAGACTCTAGAAGGTATAGAGGCAAACTCCAATACCTTATAGATTGGGTGGGATTTCCCCCAGAAGACAGAACTTGGGAACCTGCTGAGTACGTACATGCGCCTAGATTGATAAGGAGGTTCCATAGATTACATCCAATGAAACCTGGCCCCGGCCCCGGGAGGGGGGTTTTGAGGGGGAGAACTGTTAGGGGTGGTCGGATTTGACCCCATTCATAAGTGTTCATTATAGCTTCCTCAGGGCTGCGTGAAATGCTCATTTCGGCAAACCTTCTTGTGCCCCTGTGAGACTTTTGTGACTTTCCCTAAACCTATTACTGGGTAATGTCATGATATTTTGAGACGCTCCCTAAGTAGCTGAAAAGGGAAGCTCACCCGCGAATCATTGCTTGGCTTACTGTTTTGTTAGTGACCACGCCCCCTCTACTCAGCGTTCTGCTCCGTGAGGTTCCCGTAGTGTTCTGAGATCCTGCTTTGCTCTATCGATCCCGGTTGTGCTCTTTTCCTGCTCCTGAGATTTCCGCTCTTGGGTCACGGTATTTTCTGTTCCTGATCTGGGTCCAGCCTGTTGTTTTTTCCTCCCGCCCTGCTCCGCTACCTTTCCAATTGTCGGCACGCCCTTCCCCTGTGCCTAGCTTCCCCTTCCGCCTTATTCCCCGTCTGCCCTTCTCTCCTCTTTGTTGTCAGTTCCTTGCTGGCGATTCCGCTCTGTGTATTTTCTCCGCGGTCACTCTTGTGATCGGAGGGGTTTTGTGTATGTTTGTTGTTTGCACTCCATTCCGTCTTGAGTTTACGAGTGGAGCGCAGCTGGTCTATCGCGTCTTGTTATATGTACGTTCACTCCGTTCTGCTCCACTGTTACAAGTCAGACGGGGTGTGTGTATTGTCCGTGTTTAATGTTGTTTGTTCCCTCACTCCGCTTTGTCTTTCGCTTATGTGCCGGAAGTGGGGATTGTCTGTGGTATATGTGTTTTACTCACTCCACGCTGTCTTAAGTTTATGCGCTGGAAGTGGGATTTTCTGTATCACTTTGTCTTTAGCTTTATAAGTGATACTAGTGTCATCAGCTGCGTTGGTGGCCCCAGTCCTGCTCTGTCTTCAGTTTATGAGTAGGACTGGATTTGGGTACATTCTACCTTGGAGATATCCTTGCTAGTTGTCCCCCAGGTTATCTTCTGTACCTCCTGGTTCTCGCCTGGACTTCTAGCCTTAAAGCCCTGACACTCACCTGTGAGGTAAGTGGAATGTTATGTTGAACACTTGTATATCAGCCCTGTAAAGTACTGGTGAGGTTAGTATTGTTGTACATTTATTTTCCAGTCTCCTGACATCAAGACTGCAGCTACTTCACCTTGCTGGGGGAGAGTGGTATACTCCCTGGGAAAATTCCCCCCACACTTTTTAGGTCTCGCCTGTCGATGCGCATGCGCATCGAGCAAGCGAGACTATAGGGGCTCATCAACTCTTTATCTAACTGCAAGGAATCGTGGCGATTCCTTGCAGTGCCCGTGACTTTTAAGGTCAATGCGCATGCGCATTAAGCTTATGCGCATGCGCATTGACCTTAAAAGTCACGGGCGCGCCCCCTCCCGCCGTGTCGCCTTGCCTACTCTCTCTCTCCCCTCTCCGCCCCCGTTCCGCCCCCTCCCCTTCGTGTCGCATTTCTCCTCCCCCCTCCCCTCTCTTCCCTCCGGCTTCTTTTTTTTTTGTTTATTTTACTATCTACTACCACGTAAGAGTGTGAAACGTATTTTAAAAATGGTGAAAAAATTCCGTTTGCCTTAATTGGATGGAGGTTTCAGTGAGCTCATTGGCTATCGGGCTATGAATGCTTACGATTGGTTGGATAACCGCTTCTTCTTTTAAAGACTAAAGTTTAAACATCAAACCCAGTTGTTCATTGGTTGTGATGCTCGGAGAGTTCACGTGACCGGAACAAAATTATCCTTTTGCAACAGACTCTCCTCCCCTTCTGTCAATGAACCATGAGATAGTGAACTGGGACACAACTACCTTAAAGACCCCTTTGATCGTCGTAAACGGGAAGGTCGCTGATGACTGGACATTTCGCCAGGCAGCCAACCTAGCTCTGATACGACTGTGACATCAACTTGTAAGACAACAGACCTTTGCCGGGAGCCACCCGGGCTCTAATATCGTCACAGGTCGTGCGCCTCCTCCATACTAACCCAGCACCCTACCTCGTTTACGCCACACCTGCCCGCCGTCATTAGAAAGTCTAACTTTAGGAGGTCTGCTGTCCTGCTTTAGCCACTCGGCAGGTGAGTGTGCAACGTTCTGATTGCGCCCTTTGCGAGAGTACACTATGTAGTGGCAGATTGAAGCCGAAGCCGGTGTTCAGTCGTTTGGCAGGGCTCTCCGAACTCTCTTCTACCATGTGTAGGTGCCTTCCCAAACACGTATTTAATACTCGTTGATTTAAAATATTGCAGGTCGTTTTACTGTGATAGCGATACTGAAAGTTATCTTCTGTAATCTAATTTGTGCATAGTTTCAAAGTTCCAGCAAAATAAAACTTGCCGCAGCAAGATTAGCATTTTGATCAATACGTTTAATTTAAGTTTTTGTTATAGCGTGTCAAGGCCCAGGACCGCTAAGGGCTTTTCCGAGACACATCAAATAATAATAGGCAAAGAGCATGTCCGCAGACATGAAATCTGTGTCTTCTGATATCCTGCTAAACATAAAGTTCCAAAAACGAATAGTGATTTGGTACAATAGGTACTCCAGTTTCCTAAGAGCCTCTATTGGACTTCTCTTCGTAGTCTGTTCTTCGTCTTGCATATATTAAGTGACCCATATGTGTAAAGTTTACCAATAGCTTAATTAAACTGGGAGATTGAATCCATGTTTTCCCCCTTAACATTACACCATCACTCACGGATAACTCCTCCATCATCCCCCAAGTATGTCCAGAGAACGTCATCCCATGATATTTCCCAAGGTGGCGCTTACTTCCACTGACTATTCATCCTTTGTCGTCTCTACAATAATATTCGGTCTCCATTGTTATGCTATCAGTGGTTAGTTCACACACCTTCACGTCATCCATTTCTTCATCTAAACCACTCCCTCAATTTCTTTTTTTCAGTCGTCTCACACAAACTGCTGTCTCGGTGATTCCCTGTAAATATTCCACAGTAAAGTTAAGCTAATGTTGTGAGATTATGCATTTAAAAATTGGGAAGGAGATACTATTTAAACCTATGTATGCTTCACGAGCTCCAACCGCATCTTGGTCAAATGCCTCCTCTGAAGGTTTCAGGGTTCAAACCTTACTGTCAGTGCCAAAGATAGTTGCCGTTATCAGTTCCTCATGACATCTGCAAGTGGTGTATTTGCTCTGACTATAACACTGCAGCTTGTTCACTATGTTCCCTAATGCCCCGATGGTCCGTCAGGGAGCAGGAGATCAAGTTGATCTTGGCCAAGGACCGGAGGAACACGCCAAAGCCATACTTCTTCTCCCACATGTAAGTCTGCTGTGAAAAAAATCTCTACCAAAATAAAGCCAATAAAGCCATTGGAAGTACTGTAGGAACAAGAAATCCACAACCTTACGGAAACTGGACAGTTCTCAAGACCATTTCGCTGTTCACTGATTTCAGTCCTCTGAGACGCATAAATACAATTTCACTTACCCTCAGTCAGCCTGAACATCACTCACCCTCAACTCCTCACTCACCCTCAACACCTCACTCACCCTCAACACATGACTCACCATCACTCACACTCATCCTCACTCACACTCAACACCTCACTGACACTCACTCACACTCAATCACTCTCACCCTCACTCACCCGCAACGCCTCACCCTCAACGCCTCACCCTCAAATCCTCACTCACCCTCACTCTCACTCATCCTCACTCACCCTCAACACCACACACTCACTCACCCTCACTCACCCTCAACACCTCACCCTCTCACACTCAATCACCCGCTACACCTCACCCTCAACACCTCACCCTCAACACCTCACCCTCAACACCTCACCCTCAACACCTCACCCTCAACACCTCACCCTCAACACCTCACCCTCAACCCCTCACCCTCAACACCTCACCCTCACTCACCCTCACCCTCACTCACTCACCCTCACTCACCCTCACTCACCCTCACTCACCCTCACTCACCCTCACTCACCCTCACTCACCCTCACTCACCCTCACTCACTCACCCTCACTCACACTCAGTCACCCTCACTCACCCTCACTCACCCTCACTCACCCTCAACCCCTCACTCACCCTCACTCATCCTCACTCACCCTCAACACCTCACCCTCACCCACCCTCAACCCCTCACCCTAACTCACAATAACCCTCCCTCACCCTCACTCACTCTCACTCTCACTCACCCTCAACACCTCACTCACCCTCAACACCTCACTCACCCTCAACTCCTCACTCACCCCCACCCTCACTCACCCTCAACACCTCACCCTCACACAGTGCAATAGGTCTCACAGGATTTTTAGTTAAAGCTTTTACAATTGTTTATTGCTTTTTTGATTTGTAATTCTTTAGCATTGGCTACAAAAAATAAAAATGCAAAAAATTTACAACAAAAAAACCCATAAACAATTCTAAAAGCACTAACTCTAATGCTGCGAGACCTATTGCATTTCTAATGCTTGTTGGTAGCAGTTGCCTGGCAGCGAAGTTATACCTTCTCGCTGGGGTAGTTGTTGTCTGGAAGTGTGGGGGACATTCATCTTTGCTCCTGTGGACGAACAGCCTCCTCTACCGAGGGGGATCCTTGACAGGTCTTTCATTTGGGACTATTTATTCTGTTTTGTGCTTGCAGGATTTTATCACAATAGCGCCAAGCGCTGCACCCGGTTTCATGTTATTTTCTTTTTTTTTATCTATCAACATGGCGCCCCCTTCATGGGCCGCCATGCACATATCTAAAAAATGCACGGGCGCTGCACTTTATAGTTTAGGGCTAGCACTGCGCCTGCTTTCATCATTACTATCATCTGCTTCTCGTTTTTTCCTTTCACAGTTATACTCTGGTTTTCCTCATGCGAATGATAAATGCGTATTAGCCGAATATTTTTTTGCCTGTATATGTGTACCTTGAGCGTTTTCGCCGAATGCTAATCGACATTATACCCACATTTACTATTTTATTGCCATGGTCATGATGTGATTGCATGAGAATGCTCCTGGTGTAAAAGGGAAAGCATATTACTACAAAGAGGCATCATTTTGCTGGGAATGTATAAACAACTGAGAATAAAGGAGCGATATGCTCATAATGAAAACAGAAACGTCTTCATTTTGTCCCAATTGTCTGTCCTTCCTTGCCAAACAACGTGACTTTTTTCTCCCCATCAATACAAAGTTATTTTTGGAAAAATTAAGTTCATTCATGCTGCCTGAAAGGGGCATTTAAGGTTGAGCCGTGCCCACACAAAAGGGACGGCAGTAGTGGAGCCTTGGGAGCAGAAGGAGCAAAAGTTGGTTGATGTTCATTACTCATAGCTTGATGCTGGTGAAGAGGAAGGTGGGGGCAGAAGGAGCCCCACATCATTTTGTACCGCTGTATAATGTGCTACGCACACACACAAATGCACACAATCCACACTCACACACGAAGTACAACACAAACAACGCAAATACACCCACAATAAAAACAAGAATGTGCACACATATAAACACAACACACACAATCTCATTACACAAAATAAAAACACACACAAATGCAAAGGCACACAGCACACAGACACACCAGGCACACACAGCAGCAGAATACACACCACAGCACATATACACACAGCAGAAATTCCCAATATTTGTTATTGGCTATGAGTTGATTTATTCCCCTTTTCGCTCTCAATCTCTTGCCTGCTTACAGAGGGGGGGGCATTGTTATTCAAAAGGGGATAATCAGCCCAAATCAGCCTCAATCGGAATTGCAATGGGCCTGCCCGCAGTCTGTGGTCGCTCAGGGAGGGGCTGCTGCAGCCTCTGGAGTTCAACAGAGAAGTGCGAGCAGCCCCTGGAAGCTGAAAAAAAAGTTCTCGTTTAAGTAGGACTATTCTTTGCGTCCCGGGATGCTTTTTTGAAAGAAAGAAGTAGGGGAACGGACTGAAATAATTTTTAGAAGTAGGGGCACGCCGTGCGTGCCCTTTCGTCCCCGCCCACTTCTACCACTTTAAATGCAGTGCTGGAAACATCATAAGGAGTATGGGAAAGCATTATCTTGGCTAAAATGAAATATCCTGCCTGAATTAGTGAGACCTTAAACAGCACTCGGGAATTCTTTCAGAATTATAGTGAGCACATTATAAACATTATAACTAGCTGCCAAAAAGCATCCCAATTGTTAAATACCATCGCTCTTTGTTACAGGCTTGGGTTGCAGTCACGAGCCTGGAACGGAAGGTAGGGCTTTCTACATCCTCGCACAGTTATAATGTAAATTGAATATTTGAAATACAAAGGACAGAACATTTTAAACTAAACAGAAAGAATCGAAAGAGGAACCGTGGAATGTTGTTGCACTATGCACATTCTGGCTTTAACATTCTGGCTTTAATTGGCCATTACACTGTTTTCAGTGGCGCTCTCAAGTTTCCAATATCTACTACTCTTTCTGTTTAATATGACGCCACTTCCATCCAGTAACAATTTGACTTTATTATTTTGCCAGAGAAAATTTTTTTCATTATTCGAGTTTGCATATCGATGGACTGAATTTACTCAGTTATCCATTTCCACGCACAGTAGGGAGTACTTTCCAATAAAGATTTAGTGTGACTGATTCAAGCCCTCCAATTCCGCAGCTATCTTCTGGCTACAGTTTGGTTATTGTTTTTAATGGTAGCGAGAAGCTGTTTCTTGGCAACCCTTCAGCAATCCTGTAGAACGAGCCACACCGGTTCTGTCTTATTGGGCATCGGCCATCTGCCAGGCAGGGGAGGCGTGGCACTGCTTCATGAGATAGAGCTTGCAATGAGGAAATAACGCTTCTCTTGAAACCAGAGGTAGAAAGCTAACTCATACTCTTCGTTTTAATTAAAAAAGATACTATTTTACCACTAATTAGCTTATACATCCAACTTTTCCTGACTCAGCCTTTTGAGACTGCTACCAGTTTTACAACAAGCATTTGCAATGCAATAGGTCTCGCATTGACCCGAGTTTCAGCTACTGGCATTGTAAATGACAGTGCATTTTATTTATGTGTTGGTTTTTAAAGCGTAAATAAAAGGCATTGTCATTTACACGTAGGGGCGGCAGGAAGGATTGAAACCAGGTCAAAATGGAGAGGGCGGTCAAGAAACCTCTGAATAGCTTTACAATAATCAGGGATACTTTGTGGCTCCCTGCCAGAGAAACGTTTGTTTCCTGACCTCTGTTTTTATTTGACACATAGATGCATTTTGAGACTAGTATTTTTAGTGTAGTTCATTCAAAGCCCTTAGAGCTTTACCCATGTAATGCAATGAGTTGTAAAAGGAAAGTCAGGGACCGGAGCAGCAGAGGCCTGGTGATATGGCAAGAATCTACAGTGCCCTGAAACCCCAGCTAAAATGCCGAAATGTAGGCACTATCTAAACAGAAGGAGTAAGTATGCTGCTGGATACGTTTCTTAGGGGAAACGGCCACTACAACGCGGTCGTTTCCACACATAAGCATAACCACACATGCATTACAACGCATGCGTGGCTACAACGAAAAGCCTTTACCACGCATACCTTTACTACGAGCTACGTAGTAAAGGCATGTGTGCTAAAGTTAAAAGAAAAAAAAGGGGGGCTTGAGGGGGTCTCCCCCCCAAAAAGAGTGCTATTAAAAAAGGGGGCTTGGGAAGGCACCCCCCAAAATAAAATGTAAAAAAAACGCACCTGTTTCCATCGTTCAAAGAAAAAGATGTGGAGTCAATCAGTGTCATTTGAGGAAACGGAAGAACACTTCTGCTTCCTCTTAACGACGTGCAATGTCACCTCGGAAGATCAAGGGAAGGAGAGCTAACGGGGAATGAGGGGGTGGTGTCGTGCAGGGATAAATTTAAAGGGTACATTTTTAGGGTAATATCCTTTAACATGAAAATGCCATTAAGATGCATATTTTAACAACAAAAATCATTGTAAAAGTATGCATGTAAAAGGCATTTTTGTCGTAAAGGATATGCTTGGTGATGGCATTCGCTTGGTAACGCATGCGTGGTAAAGCCATGTGTTACAACGGAATGCGTTGTAAAGACATACAACCGTTTCTTAGCTGTGTATGCTCTACAATATTTATGCCCCCTGCACCCAACATACAAATGTAATACAAATGAAAAACATTGCATGTTAAATTTGCAAAATACAGTGGTATAAAACTCATATTGCACAACAAACCGTGAAACATGGGAATATTTCACAGTTCCCAGTCAAATCTGGCCTTCTTCGTCATAATGACAGGCCTCAAACCACTTTAAAGAGGTTTTCATTACCTGGGCTACTACAGTTGTTCACCCACAGCCCGACCCTCTCGCTCTAGTTTTGTTGTATTCGTATTTTTTCCTAGTGAGCTCTGTTAAGGTGCTACTGTTCCTTGTGTCTGTGATGTGTTTCGTCTCTAACCTTTTAATGTCTTTCTCCAGTTGGTTCAGATGTTGGTTTGCATTTCTGTTCATATTGGTCTTGATTCCTATTATTGTACCTCTGACTGTGGCCTCAAGTGCATCCCATATGATCTTGGGGTCAGTGTTCTGTGTGTTGTCATGCCACAGGTATTCTTTTATGGCTTCTTCTATTTTGGTTTTGTTGCCCTGGTCTGCCAGGACATCGACTAGGCGGTATGGAGCACCAAATAACCCTGCACATGCCATACAAAAACAAACAGAAGTAAAAAAAAAAAGTGGGGCTAATTATCTGCTCTGTGGCTTGTAAAATACGGTTAAGACCAGGCAAGTCCAAGGAGGGGACGAGGCGACTGCACCGGTTTGGCCCCCAGAGTCAGCAGCTGTCATCCCATCACCCTTAACAAATGGGCGCTATGTTATTTGGAAATGGCGACAGCCCTCAAGAAATGTCGAGGGAGGCCAGCGAGAGGAGGGTTGACGGGGATGACTGATGGAGTGAAGAGGCGGTAATTATACCCCCCTCGAAAATGTCAATTTTCGAAAATCACTTTACAACGCTTATTTACATTAAACCATATGTCAGCATGTAAGACAGATGGCTTTACATTTGCTTGGTCGCGCATCTGATTCAATTGAGCTCTTCATCCTTCCAAAATCAATACAATGGCACTGAGTAATTCAATACCGTACAACCCATTATATAAAGCTCGTAGAAAAAGCACAAGGTCTAAAGCCGTGTTTAAAATACAATTTTATATTATCGTTTGTGGTAACCTTTCTTCAAGTAACGCTGGGGGATATTCTCAAGTACATGTGCTAATTATCGCAAAATTCGCTTAACGCAACGTTGCACATCGCAGTCTATCCAGACAAAATAACACTGTGTTAATAATGTTGTATTCCCAACCTGGCGGCACCATGCGACAGTATCACGATAACGCACCAAATGACTGCGTAAAAATCAATGCGCCACCAAAAAATGCGAAACACGAATATAGTTGCAATGCCCCAAATCGCAATACAAAAATCTGCGACAACCAGCGATAGGCCTGCAATTCTCACGTGTCATGCGGGAAAATGCACTATATAAGCAACAACAAAAACATCCCAAAAACAAATCAAACTGCGTAGCACCATGGATACACCCGGACCGAGTGCAGAGGACAACCCAAACCCCACAAGCCCCACGGAGGACAAGCCAGGAACCCCGTTCGGGGAAGGGCAAGGAGAAGAGGAATAGGAAGACGGCGTTAAGTCCGCAGGAAGACAACACAAACGGAAATATGGCAGTCCATCGTGAACAAAGTGCATGCAGTCGGAGTGTTGAGGAGGTCATTGGAGGAGGTCAAGAGGCTCTTGCATGATGGGCAAAGCCAAACCAAACTGAAACTTGCTGCCAACAGGAAGGCAGCAAAGGCGACTGGAGGTGGGAGTCCTGCGCCACAGGAGGAGCTGGATAAGCTGCAGGAAATGGTGGCCACAGTCATCAGTGTGGAAACGGTGCAAGGAGTTGGGTGCCCAGACACAGCTGAAAATGACCTGACCCAACAGCAACAGGGTGAGTAACGAACAGTGACTGGAGGGTCAGAGGGAGATGGGCACAAAGGCACACATGCACAATCATGTGTAGCACACTGCACACCCACAATGATTGTGGACCATGTCCCTGATACCCTTAGCACACAGCAGCACACATAGAACACCAAGTAGGCCCCCATCAGCTATGTTCACAAAGGGGCTCCCCTACCTATCACCAATCCCACAACCTACCCATGCACATGTGCTGAATCCAGCAAAGCAGCGGCTCTGTGAGCCACGCTGACAGTGCAAGTGACACACCATGACCAAAAGCATGGCTGCAGTCAAAATACATGACATGGTGCACGACACGACACTGAGGTGGCCCAGTGTGGATCACATCCTCAAAGGAGCAGGTCACACTCTGACACATCCACGTGCACATACAACCCCTGATGTCAACAACACATCTGCAGATAAACAATGCAAAGAGTACAAAAACCGTCCAAGTGCACAGATGACCCAAGTCACCAACATCTCAGCACTGTAAAAGCACACAAGTCAATGGCCCACCGCCTCAAAGGGATAAGGGGGCGCTAAATCTGCGCTGCAGGGGCGACTCTCCACAATGCAGCAAACACACATAGCAATCAGAGCACATCAACATTGACAACAATGTGGTACAAAGTGCAACACTTACACTACAGGACAGAGGACACAACTGGTGCCGCTTGTGTGTAGAAACTGGCCAATCACATCTGGCATTGCAGGAAGCTGTGAGATGTTAATTTATGAGTGCAACCTCACATCCGTCATGTAATCAAAATATTCACTGTCTCCCATCAAATAGCCAGCTCCTCCAAAACACTCATAATGTACATTGTCATTCTGTGTATCTGGAAAAATGTACAATGCGTCAACATACATGGAATGCACTGTTAACCTGCATCTTCCCTTTAAATTGCAGAGGGACAATCAACACCTCCTGCAGAGCAGATCAGACATCTCTTCAGTGGTGATGGAGAGGACCCCCTGGACATCTGCTCTGATACCCTCTAACGACTTGTAGACAGCCTCCGCACTCCACCGCCAGAGCAGGTCAGCCCAGCTGCATTGAGGTGACCCCACCCCCTGCACAGACCACACAGCAGGAAGCGCACACCACCACGGCTGGCTCACGGGACCCCCACGACCAACACATGGCATTCCAACGCCGTGTGTTAGAGTGCCAGGAAAAGATGGCTGATCAACTGCAGGTGGGGTTCAACCTCATGGCAGCCAAACTATATGCCATACGTGGGTGTCTAAGTCCCAACAGGGACCACTAACAGTCCCTAACGGACACCTACTGTCTGCTCCATGCTCTCCAACAATCCTTGGCTGACATCGCTGGGGCCATTACTCGGATACAAGAACTGTCTAGTCAGACAGGCTCCAGCGATGACAGCACCAAGTTGGCACAGATGCGGTGGACAATGGAGACCATGGAGCCGATGCAGGCGGGAAGTATGGCTGCCACGACTAAACACTAGCGAGATGTCGCTTGGATCTTCCATGCCCTGCAGATCCTCATTTTGCTATTGCTGCCACAGAGCCTGTCCCAGATGACTGCTGCAGGAACTTTGACACACAAATCTCCACCTCCTGATGTGTCATTGGCACACAGTGATGCAGCACTACCACATTCGCCCCCTGATGTGTCAGTGGCACACAGTGATGCAGCCATAACACCACCACACACACCTAACACACCGGACACAGAAGACATATCAGAGGAGTAAAGAGAGCTTTTATTGATTATAGGATGGGCATGCATATCTCGAAGGACTTACAATCATCCTGGAATGGTGTCCACCAGACGGAGCAATGTCGACGATGTGGTTACAAAACAGAATCTTTAGCCCATTTTCTGTGTTTCTGCCCGGCACTTATGGAACAGAGATAACAACTTTAAAAATCCACCTTTAATGAACTAAAGATCCGGACCTGCAGACAAGCTGTAACATGTTGGCTGGGAGGGAATTCTATTATTATGGCATACCGGGGTACCAGATTTTTGGCCGAGGTGAAAAAACGCCTGAGTCAAATCGAACAGGGGGTAGGCCAAGAAGTGGGACATTATGGCCACCTTAATGGTATGGACTTGTAAAAGATCTTAAGAATTTGCAAAATCACTCTGAAAACCCCAGATAGGGGGAGCATCTCAGGAAAAAAGGTTTTAAACAGCATTTTTTATAAAATGTCTTAACTGTGGAGAAGCAAGAATTTCAGTAAAACGTATTAAATTTTGTACTATTATTTTAATATGTGAAAATTGTAATAATTTTAATTAATTATGCAATAAACCTTTGACATATCAGAGGAGTAAGATGTGGATGGTAATGACTGGGTGAGAAAGGAGGTAGTAACTTCTATCCCCGCCATATGGCCTGTCCCTGCCTGGTTCAGCCCTCTGCATTATACCGTGCAACAACACCTAACACTGTCCCCCGAAACACTCTGCGACATTCATCTGGTCCCCAACATGGACTGCCATATCTGCTCTGGTTACCAATGACACAGCAATCAGGCTGCAGACTGAACTCTTCCTCTTCTGATTAACTTTTCATTCCCCCAAGGACTCTGGTTGGCCCTCCACTGGGCAACCATGTAATGTGGGCTTGGCATGGTCATGTACTGCTCCAGCTCCAACACACCACAGAATGTGAATAAAACATTCCAAATCACACAGATGTGTCATGTCTATGTTCACTCAAGTATAAAAGTATGGATGAATGTAGGGACATTGATTGCACTAAAAGGTACAACCTGGAAAATTACATTAATGTGCATGTTTGACCCTGACCCACATGGCCAATAAGATGGCTGTGAAGGTGTGAACTAGCTGTGGCCTCATTGCACATGAACAACAAAACTCGCAACCCTCCAACGTAGCCCCACGTCCATGTATTAAATAGGGCTGTGTGTAAAAATGTCAAATTCGGTGTCAGCCCTGAACTAGTGTCCCCCATCACATGTGACAACAGAACATCTCTTTGCATACCTACTCACACTCAACTCTGTGGACACAGCCTGTTTTGATGGATCACATTGATCCACATGGCAAGAAGTTGGACACCATACTCACATTCCTGAAGACACGTCAGAGCACAGGTCTACCAGCAACTATCCCAACCACAATGTCTGGCTCACAGACGTGGAGCTGTCAATAGGGACTCACCCCCAAATGAAATGCGTCAGTCAGTCCCTCCCTGTGTAAGGACAATGCTCATTGAGGCACACGATTTGTCATTCTAATCAACACTCATCACAGTTGAACACTAGTGAGGTTGCGTAGACTTTATTAGCATGTGCGTGTCAGTACAGGCAAGACAAGGGCCACAACATGAGACCAATGCTTAAGACACTTACAGGCAGCATAGAAACCTGTCGAGGTGCAAGAAATTGCGGGGCAAAAATGAACACCAATTATTACGGATGGCAACGGTCTCAGCCCCCCTTGCCTTGCTCGACGAGTCATGTGATGTTTGGCGTTTGCTCATTGCCCCGTGTCAGGGGACACGACTCACACCCCATGGGATCTGCATAGTGCTGTACCACCGAACTGCGCAGACTGTCTGCACAGCTGACAGTGAGCAGGTGAAAGGGTCCAACAAGGTTACATTTTGTAATACATTGCCATGTGTGTACTCTCCCTTCAGCAGTATGTCAGATTTAGGAACGTTGCTGAATAACGCTGTGTAGCTTCACCCATGGGACTGCCTCACCTTGCACAGGTGTGTGTCAAGCACATGCATTCTGAGTACAGGTGAATGCAGACATGTCCACTGTTGTGGTGGGATATTTGACCATTCCTCCAAGATACAACAAGGTGTTGGGACTTGTGCTCTGGGTTACAATCAGTTGTGGCTGCAGGAACGTAGTTACTCGTCCATGAATGCAAGCACAGCTTCATGGACAATCTATTCCAGGAGTACGTTTTTGTTGAGTTCATCGAACACGAGAGAGAGTCAATCATCAACTGGTCCGGACAGCTGTCTCCGTCCATGCCGTTTCACCAATCCGCAACACAGCCCAATAGGGGAGCACCTCGATGTGGTCACTGCACACGAGGACTTGTGCAATCTCCCATCCCCAACTGCCAGCACATATACCAAATATCAAGGCATCCCATGTACGGGTATCATGGTTGCACTCCTGGTCGTGGGCAAACAGAGGGCGCACACACAAGCCATAATCCAGTTCAGCTACTGTTGTGTTGAATAGGCAGACATCCATGGGTCACTCCAATGTGCATGATCGACAGTGGAACCAGGGCTGGACGCAGGTGACGTACACAAGACAGGAGCTCAGACAGTTACTGATGCTCAACACTGCCAGTGGCAGTGCTCCCAACAAATGCAGCATACGTGCACAGTACAGTTCCACGTAATAGGGATTGTGCATATGCCCGGGATGGCGTTCCATTGCCTTTGTTGGTCTCGTAGAACCGGCGCTCTTCTGACCTGCGGCAGTTATGTGGATGATATGCCACAGCTCGGATCAATTAGTCGTATGTATGTGCAACGTTTGGACGTATGGGTTGTTTTTTACCTAAGTGTCAAGGGCATCCCATGCAGGAATTAGTTCATGCAGGGATTACTGTGTGTGGGGTTTGTCTTTCATTAGCGCAGTTCGTGATGTGGGAGTCGTCAACATCTGGTATGGTATCGCTCTCAGATGTACTTCCCCCTTATGTATTGAGACAAAGGAGCTTTCATCCCTAATGTTAGTCTGACTACTGTAGCATTTTTTAAATGTGATGCGGCCTTCGCGCTGTAATTGATGCCAGGCCTTCGGCTTATGGTGCGCCAATAGCGATACACACACAACAGTTGGCATGTATGAGCCAAGAGCCCGATTGGCCTTGCGCTCCTTGTACATTCTCTCTCTTTCGCTCTCTTTCTCTCTCTCCCTCTCTCTCCCCCTCTCTCTCTCTCTCCCTCTCTCTCCCTCCCTCTCTTTATCTCTCTTTCTCACTCCCTCTCTCCCTCTCTCTCCCTCTCCCTCTCTTTATCTCTGTTTCTCAATCCCTCTCTCCCTCTCTCTCCCTCTTGCTCCCTCTCTACCGCTCCCTCCCTCCCTCTTGCTCCCTCTCTCTCCCCCTCTCCTTCTCTCTCCCTCTCTCTCCCTCTCTCTCTCTCTCTCGCTCTCTCTCTGTCCTTTGATGAGTGCATGACACACCTTCTTATCTTGAGATTTGTCTTGCAGTCTGTGACTTACAGATTGTCCAGAGATGACCCAACATGACTCTTCCAAATAATTGTTTAGAGTCAAATTTGGACTTTCAATGGTGAATGAATGGTTCTCCTTTTTCTGACAACCATGTATGTTAATTGTTGTAATTGTGCGACATCAGGCGAATGGTTTTGTTCATGATTTCGTGCAGTTGATGTGAAATATCTTGGACCGGGGTCGGGGGTGGGTGTAGGGGACTCTCGGGGCGGTGGGTGTTGTGGCCCTCTTGGTTGTCCGAGCTGCATGATCGTTGGCTCCATGGCATCTGTTATTCTTCAGGTGTGGCTCTGGGCTGGGCTCCCTTTTATGGTGCAGGTTGTCGTCCGACTTCACAGCTGGTAGGAGAAGGTGTTAAATTATAGGCGCTAAAACACCTTATAGCCTGCTATGTGATCTTATCGCAGAACTGGCTGGTCGTTGAGAATGTTGTGAAGTGGTTTTGTTGTGGCTTTTTGCATGGGAACGCCTACTCTGCATATCATTAGCGTTAGTTGTCGGGGTCATCTGCGGCGAAGTTTTTGCGGCTGCTATCGCAGGGAAACTGGTGATATCGGCTGTTAACACCAGCTTGTGAATGGGACGATTAGTCTATCACCACTGATAACTCAGCGATAAATCCTTGAGAATATGCCTCGCTGTGTGTAAAATCATACAAACTGGAACATGGTAATAACGTAGCGGTGGCGTCGATACATTTCAATCCCCATAGGTTGTCTTATTTGGTCAGCTACGGTGCTCCAAAGTCATGTGTGACACCTAATAATTGCCCCATTTTTTACCTAGCAGCATGCTGCTAGTATGCCATACTTTCTGCTGTATAGAGAAAACTACATCTCCCAGAATGCTGTTTGCTAATAGCCAATAATGGTGGGCGGTGTTACATTGCACCGCTTGGAGCCTCATGCTGTGACAGATGTGATTAAATATATCACCCATGTGTGGTAAGATTCTGGGAGTCCCATATCCTGCCCTCATTCTTCAAAACATTATTATGAGAGCAGAGCACATGCCAGACTAACAGCAAGCAGGTGCTGCGATCAAAGGGCTGACCTTTGACCTGTTGGGTTCAACTGGATGTTCATTTCCAGGAGCAGCTTTTTCCGCATTGTGAGAACAACCCAATAACATGAGTAGCAAAACAAAACAAATGATAAAAAAAGGAAGGATTTTGTTGAAATTATTCTGGTCAGAAAGTCAGATGCTATGAGTATATATTTATTGTGTGAAAGATCATATTGGGGTAACATCAGCTCATATGTGTTTCAAACCCTAATGCACAATAAGCCTGGCTAGGGCGACAAGATCACTCCACGTCAGTGTGAGACAACTTTGTCAGTTTTGCATTTTTATTTAGCATAGGGGTGCATTCTGGGAATTGTAGCCTTGGTTCATTTTCATTCAGCCAATTGGACTAACACAGCTCATAATGGCATGTAAAAACAAAGTCTAGCAATGTAAACATGTATCATGTGATGGAGCCTTCTGGTCCCCCTAAATATGGGACTTTTTTAAGGCTTCCACATAGTAGGGATCAGGTCAGACCCGTAAGCGCCCAGGGCAGGAAGTCGTCCAGTCTGTAACAGTCGAGAGCCTCTGCAGCCAGGCTGGTCCATCAGTTCTTGATCTGCTCGATGCGTGGCTGAAGGTGGCGCACGGCTTCCTGCTGCTGGCACATTCTCTAACTGAGCTATCTTTCTACTTTGTAAGTATTAGCATTCCTAATGGAGGTCTAAGCCATGCATGCTAGCGCCAACCCTGCCCACCCTCCTCTGCGAGGTTTGCGCTGCCCAGACCATATGCTGTGGAAATATGCAGACGAAATCAACGTCTATGGCGCTTAGTTTTCAACTGTATTGCGTTGAAAGGGGGTAGTAAGCGCTATATAAATAAAAAGAAGAAAGAAAAGAATGACTCCAGAACAGACCGGCTGACTCATTATACTTAGTGAAACGTTAGTGTTTATTCTAACCATCAAGTCATGGGCATAGCTTTAGGAGGAGATGGGGCATAACGGCCAGAGCTGCTGTCTTTGGAGCTGGGGAGCCAGGTTCAAACCTTGGCCTCGGCTCAACATCCTGTGATCTTAATCTCCTTGTGCCTTCCAAGGAATTAGTGTGTCCTTGTGTAACATAACTGGTGCCGAGGGGTGAGTGGCGGATTGAGATAATGCCGGGTGCCCGGTTTGAAGGGAAAGCGGCCGCCCAAGTTGTTATTGAAAGCGGGTGCCCATGTGCTGCCTGCAGTAAGAGAAACTCACTAATAAAAGTAGTGCTTACAGACTAAAGAAAACATACTGTGTAACAACAATTGTAAAGGGGCCGTAGCCGAGGGAGGTTACAAATAAAGAAAAGGCGGTACTAAGGAGGGAGTAACAAACCGATTACTGAATCAGAAGCCTGCATTTACGAAGGACAAAGAAAGAAGGGTAAATATGAGAGGTACCCCTTAACTAGAGTCAAGGGAAATAGGGTTAACTAACCGGTGAAATAACGTGTTCCCTTGAACGTAAATAAATGGGAGAAGCCAGAGGGTCAAGGAGAAAAATAATTACAAAATACAAGTATATATAAAGAATTCTTACAATATTTTTGAAAATACAAATGGTAAAAGGAGACCCTCTGGCTTCTCCCATTTATTTACGTTCAAGGGAACACTTTATTTCACCGGACAAAGAAAGAAGCCAATGACAAATATGGGTGGAGTGTGGGTGGGGCTTCTCTTCCATACTCCACTACAGCAGCTCGCCAGAGCAGCACATGCGTGCTGACTCAGGCTCGAGCTAAACCGCTATTACAATTATACTTGGATTAAACCCTACTGTAACAAATCCTGCTAGATATAGAGTGGTGTCAATCAATGTTTGCCCATTGGCCAGGTGTTAATAGCAAACAGGGGTTAGATGCCAACATGTCTTCACTTTCCTTGTAGCTGCCTGAATGTTTTCTCTAGCTCTCACTCCTGTGCAAACAATGGCAAGAGCAAAGTACACCCTCCCCTCTCCCTGGAATAAATGTCCCCCCTTACTTGATTGAAGTGATGGTGCATTTTCAAACATAGCTCATCATCTATAAAATAAGGAAAGCTCAGTTGTTTTATGCTTTTACTCCTGACAATATGAATTCACTTCTTTGCCTCTGGCAGTACCCTAATACTAAACATGATTCAAGATATAAATAAAGTTTGTACAATTAGAGGATTCACTTGGTCCTCTTGGGAATAGGTGCAAAACAGCTTGTAATTCTACAGGGATGACTATAGGTATAGATTCGTAATCCTTGGCTGGATGAGGCCCTTGAAGAAAGCGTGATGAATTCGATAGTCCTGGCAACATGGTTCTAGCTGAGGAGAACATGGCAGCCGGTAGGTAGTGGCGGTCAGGATCTCCACTCTGCTCCAGTAACACATTTGCAAAGAAACTATTTTGATGGAACAATAGGGTGGAGGAAACCTTGTAGATCTACCTTTGAAGGCCTCCTGAAGTCCCTGAGAAGGGATCGATTAATTGTGAGCCGGCACACCAGTACGGAAAATTGAGTAGTAGTTTTGCCTCGGAGCCATGGCTCTGAAGTGAATGGAGGCATCGCTTCCCCCCAAGGCGGAGTAGGCGTTTGCGTGGAGGAAGCGACACGGCTTGGAAGGGAAGGTTGTGCGACTGCTAGAAGAGGCTTCCAGGGATCGATATGTGGACTCTGCCATGGAGTCTGCAGAGTACTGGCCCCAGCGCAGCAGAGGGAAGGAGAAGGAGAAGAAGCCAAGCATCAAGTAAATGGGAGAGCTCGTATTAGCCCGCTAGGAAAGAAAACCGCCAGCGGTAATCGCCCAGAGGGGCTTCCTTGAGTGTACTGCCTAAGTTAAAAATTAAGATAAGAGGTAAGGTTGAACTGGTGAGTGTAGAGGGTCCCATGTTGGTGTCAGTTAATGATTTAAGTGACCAGCCAAATAGGTACGCATTGAGAAATAGGCGAATCTGGACAGAAAGTGATGTAGGGATCCCAGTATAAGGAAATAGTGCACTACCTCCCTACTCAGAAAGTATTATTCTATCAAGTCGACAGGAGCCTCCTGTTAAAGATCAACCTACTACGAAGAATTGCATTTTAACTCTGGAACCCCGTGTTCAAGCACAGAATCTATGAAGGGCGTCAATAAAGGGGGTTGGGAAGAAAGGTGTCAAGCCCTTAAACCAGGTTAAAATTACCCCCTCTCTACTCTCTTAATTTAGGGTTGAATCCAAAGAAGAACACTCCACTCACCCCCCTCCACTAGTCAGAACAACACCTTGCAGGGTGACTCAGGGCAGGATAAAGAGCTAGGCATGATGCAGGAATTGCTAGAACCCGGAAACAAGTTACAAACAAATGTGCAAGTGGTGGAGGTACAAACTTGATTTCAGGTTTTAGTGGGGCTGCCCAATCGGGAGAACTTTGCCCAGAGTTCAGAGCCAGATAGCACCACACAGGTGGGGAGAAGCATAAAATATGGAGGGAACCCTAACTGAAGAGTTAAGGGATACATTTGCAACATAAGAGAATACCAGCAAAAGATACAGGAGGCATACAAGACGATGGAAGTGAAACTGAACTCCCTAATGGTAGAGTCTGCCTAATGGAAACACCTATTGTAGAGCTTACGAAGGAGGTAGACCTGAACAAGAAGGAGATTCAGTGCTTAAGGTCCGCAGATAGGGATCTTTATAAGAAGGTAGAAACTCTGGATAGTAATGCGAGGAGAAATAATATCCGGATCCTAAATGTACCTGAGGGACTAGAAGGGGATAATATTAAAGCAGAGGTCCGGCTAAGAGGACGCCTAGAAAAATACTGGTGCATTTTAAATCGTACTCCCTCAAAGAAAGAATTTTCTTGGCGGCGTTAAAAACAGGAAGCTACTCAAAAGATGATTGGTCCTTTCGTTTAAGATCTGACATCTCTAGGGCCACACATGATAGGCAGTGGCTGTTGGGAAAATATATCCCTGAGCTCAAGATGTTAGGGGCTACTGCACAGATACTCTTTCCAGCTTCCCTCCAGGTAATATGGAACAACAAAACGCACATCATTAGAGACTCAAATGAGGTAGATGCACTACTGGAACAGATTAAATTGCATGAAAAATAAAAAAACAAATAGATAAAAATTGTTTGTGTTGCGGAGCAGAAGGAGCTTGAATAGGTAGGCTCAACTCAGTACCCATAGTAGGTAGGGAGGGTTCCCCTGGGTGGGGTGGGTGGGGAGAATACATTGAAATTAAGTTGAGGCAGTTTGTATGCACTGGGTGGGGATGCATGAGGGAAAAAAATACAGGGTCCTCAATTGGTAGTGGTGAATATACTGTGAATGTGGTTAAAAAGATGCGTTTCTTTTTATAGTCAGTTTTGGAGCTAATTTGATAACACAAAATGGGAGGATTAGCAAACGTTAGATCATTTAAAGTACAAACCTGGAAAGTGAATGGAATCAGGGTCAAAAGTAAAAGGAGAAGAATCTTAGCATATCTAAAACTTTCTAATAGTGAGGTAATAATTCTACAAGTAACTACCCTTCTGAGAGAAGAATGGGAAGAAATTGTAAAAGGTCAAAAGTGGGTAGAGCATTGCATTTGTACATATCATACTTGCTGTGTAAAGGGATAAGCAGTCCTCTTTGAAAAATCTGTTAAAGCCACTATGGGGGAATGGGCAGCCGATAAGGGAGGGTGGTGGTTAAGTGTTAGCGCAAAAATATATGGAACCTGGTTTACCTTCGTAGGATATTATTGGCTAAGCGTAGACTATGTATTCCCCTACAAGGGTTATAAAACCAACTACTAGGAATAAACTTTCCGATTATACTGGGAGAGGATTTTAACATTGTAATTGACCCTCTGCAAGATAAATCCACTTGTAGAGAGACGGCCTGCTCTCCCAAAATGAGAGGTCTGCTGAAACAATTGATGGGTGACTTTGGGTTAGAAGATATATGGAGGATAAAGGGTTATATTATCTTTCATAATAAAAAATATGACCAAAGATCTAGGATGGACTTCCTCCTGGTCGATGCTTCCATAACTAAAGGAGCTGTCGGGGTGAACCATAAAGTAACACATCTGTCCGAACACTCAGCAGTTATCATGGAGGTTAGAATAGGCGACAAACCTGCTCTGGGGAGATGGGCTATAGATAGAACCCTTCTTGCATATCCACCCACATTAGAAAGCCTCAGAGAAATAACAAAGGAGTTTTTTTCATAAATAAGTGATCAATGTTTCTACACATAGTCTGGGATTCGTATAAAGCATTTTTAAAAAGCTCTTTCACAGGTTTAAGCATAGCTAAAACAAACAAACAAAAAATTGAATTAACTAATTGTGAGCTTGACATTAAGGCCCTGGTGAGTGAGATAGAGAATACTGATGACTCCCAAAAGCTGTTATTAAAATGAGTAGTTAAAAGAAGAAAAATGGGAATAGACAAACTTCTTAGAATTGAAGGTTAGTGAAGATGTGAGGCCAGCAAATCATCGCACTACGAGTACGGGAGGGGTGCGGAAAACTGCTGGCCTGGAAACCTAAAACGGATCGAATACAGAATACCATTTTGACTATTAAATTGAAACACAATAAACAAAAGGAGAGAGTAAAGGGATTTTATCCACCGGAGTGGATGGAAAAGTACTCCTGATCCCCTGGGCTAGGTATCTATATAACAGAAAGGAGGAGTACCACCATAAAAAAGGCTCAAAGGGCGATTTTTGGTGGGGTGATTTTCTAGTGAGGAAAAAGAAGAAAGTCCTTCTTTGATTTTAATAAACCCCTCACTCACCGACCTGGTCGGTGACATGCTTCGTCATCGGGGCCACCTTGACAGCCGAGTGCCATCAAGGTGTGCTGCGACACCTGGAATACAGTGGAGCAGCTATATGAGTGATGAATGCAAGAAAAAAACTAAGTGTGTTAAAAATTGTCCTGGTATGGCTTATAGGTGAAAAATGTATTCTTAAGACTACTGGACAATATTAAAAACATGTATGTAGATACAATAATAGGTTTAATTATGACCAAGTGTATCTGTAATAAAACAAAACTGGTTACAGGGCGAATGAAGCAGTAACCCGAGATGGGCGCATGGAGGGGTAAAACACGTATACGGCCTGACTAGCCACACAAAAACTAATATGTTTTTCATCAGTGGCCTCCCTTCCCTCTAATTCCGTGCAGCCTAATGACCCCTAAATAGGTGTTTTTTTCGCTTCTAGCGTAACCACCCCCGGGTTACTGCTTCATTCGCCCTGTAACCAGTTTTGTTACTAGGGAACAAAGGGATGCAGGTATGGCAGGGCGTTAGTGTACCCTGAACACCCATTTCCTTTTTTGGTCCTGAAGAAAAACCGGCATTTTCCATTTCGGTTTGAAACATGTAGACCTTCCACTTATATTACAGATACACTTGGTCATAATTAAACCTATTATTGTATCTACACACACGTTTTTAATATTGTCCAGTAGTCTTAAGAATAAATGTATCACCTATAAGCCATACCAGGACAATTTTTAACACACTTGCTTTTTTTCTTGCATTCATCACTCATATACCCGCTCCACTGTATTCCAGGTGTCGCAGCACACCTTGATGGCACTCGGCTGTCAAGGTGGCCCCGATGATGAAGCATGTCACCGACCAGGTCCGTGAGTGAGGGGTTTATTAATATTACATTGAAACCACAGGGGCAATCTATGTAGAGGATAGCGAAATAGAGTCAAGAGTTTATACGTTTCTTTCAAGATTTATTCACAGAGGATACGGAGGAGGATAAAGAGCAGATTAGGCAGTACCTTAGTGCGGTGTTATGTCCATCGCTTTTTTGAGGCCTATAAGGATGAGCAGAATGCAATAAAAGCAATTAAGGGGGGTAAAGCTCCGGGTCCGGACAAATTACCTGGTGACTTATTCACCCACAATATCGAGGTATGGTGTCCCTATATAAACTATTTGTGTAATTCAATCTTACTAGGAACCCCGATCCCCGAAACATGGAAAGGGGCTGAAATAGTAACTATCTTTAAAAAGGGGGATAGATATAACCCGGGTAATTATAGACCGATTAGTTTAATCGATATTTTACAAAAAATTTTTGCCAGACATATTTTAAATCGACTTTTAATATGGATTGATGATTCCGAAATTCTCTCCAAATTCCAAGCAGGTTTTAGATCCAAAACCAGCACAGTGGATCAAGTGTATAGATTCATGTGTATATGCTGGAAATACGTTAAGATAAAGAAGTGTAGCATCTATGTTGCATTTATGGATCTACGCGCAGCGTTTGATCTTGTCCCACGCCACTTATTATGGGAATGTTTAAAGAAGATGGGCGTCCCGGACGAACTGCTAGTTAATATAATAAAACTGCATACTAACAACTTTGCCAAAGTAAGGTGGGGAAGAAACGGAGAACTCACCCGACCCATCCCAGTAAAAAGGGGGGTGAGACAAGGGTGTGTACTGGCCCCAACCCTATTTTCTCTGTTTGTAAACGACATTCCCCACTACCTAGCCCAATGCAACCATGACTCACCGAAACTATGCAATGAGGCAGTCACAGCACTACTATTCGCGGATGATACCATCCTAATATCCCAAACTCCCAAAGGCCTGCAAAATTTAATAAATAAATTCAATAGTTATTGTGAGATGAAGGGGTTGGAAATTAATTCGTCCAAAACAAAATATATGGCCATCAATCCCTCCAAATCATTTAAGAAAAACCTGGCCCTAAAAAACACCAAACTGGAATATGTAGATTCTTTTGACTATTTGGGTATTAGGCTGGACAGTAGTATGTCTTGGTCAAACCAACTTGCCAAAAGTAGGCTAATACTCAAACAGAACTCATTCCCCATACTAAAGATCCACGGCGGGAGTACATCTAAAGCCATAACTCCTGCGATCGAGGTGTTCAAAGCTAAAGCTCAATCTGCTGCTTTGTACGGGGCCGAGATCTGGGGGCCACACTCTAAAAAAACGTTTGATGTTGAAGAAAATATGTTCTTTAGACGCATATTAAGACTACCTGTAAGAACACCCATAGTGCCAGTCTACTTAGACATTAATATAAAACGTACAAACCTCCTATGTTGGCTGCGACCACTGCTCTACTGGGTGAGACTATGGTCAACTCCGGAACTAGCCGACTATAGGGCAGGTCTATTGGAAGTCAGGGAGCTGGACTCTTTTAAATCAATCAAGTGGCTGAAACATGTATCTTATTGGCTCATAGAAATAGGTTTATCACACTTCTGGGAAACACCAGCTATATCTATCACTTCACCAAACATCTGCAAAATCCAAGTAAAATCCGCCTACTGGAACTATGTGAACACACACATATATGATCATGCTACTGGTTCACTAACGCGCACATTCCTGCAATTTAAGGACCACCCCGTATTTGAATGTTTCATGGATGAAATTGAACCCCCCTTGGCTAAATCTGTCTTTCTCAAATTTAGGTACGGGGTTCTACAAATCAATGCAAACACTCATAGGTGGGGAGGTGTAAGTAAAGTTCCTTATTGCACCTGTTGTGACTTGCACTTGAAAGAAGATGAGGCTCACATCCTCTTTTTCTGTCCGCTATATGTCGCACCTCGGAAAAAATGGATTATACCCCTTTGCAAAAACTTGGGGGTAGGTACATATAAAGAGGCAGAGCGCATACTCAGATCCTCGAACAGTAGGTTAATAGTATTTGGGTTGAGTAGGTACCTTCACGGTGTATGTATAATTAGAAAGAAACTTGGAATGTTAACCTAGGGAAAAAGTTTTTGATTTTATCTTCTGGCTTTTAATTATTTATTCCCAAATGTATATAACCGCTTTTTAATAATTGTCTTGGTCTGGACAAAAAAACCCGGCATATACATCCCCTTTTTTTCTTCTTTAAAATATATGGTCGATGTACTACAGCACAATTGTATTTTGCACCTACCCGCATATTTGCACACTATGAATGACTGTAAAGTTTTATCTATTGTAATCAGTTTTTAATGACATTATGTGTAATACATGTATTTTATCTTGTATTGGCTTTATGACAAAAATGTCGAATAAAAGCTTTAACAAACAAACAAACAAAAATCACTATGTAAGAAGTTTCCAGAGTTATTCAGCACCTAAAAAGAGGGAAGGCAGCCGGTCCGGATGGGTTGTCGAATTAAATATGCATCGCTTTAAGCACAGAATTGGTACCCTTGTTAACAGAGGTCTTTAATTTGGCACTCTTTAAAAAGCAGGAGCTTCCGCAGTCTTCCGATGAACCCATCATATATGTTATTCTTAAACCTAATAAGAACCCGGAGCTGCGAATCATTTAGGCCAATCTCACTCTTGAATAGCCATTATAAAATCTTTACCCGTATTTTGGAAAATAGGCTAGAACGAATAATGAAGCTTTTGATCCATAACGACCACCTCACCTCGCATAAGTGTAAAAGCTTTTGGTGCACTAAAGCAAATAATCTACACGTCACAAAAATATAATGTAGAATATTTTATTTTGTAATTTGGGGAACGCTTTTATTATAGTGGCCGCTTTTTCAGCAATGCCCCTAAATACCCCCCCAGGCATTGTAATTTACAATGCAAATGTAGAGCTTCACAGGCCCCTGCTGTCGAGTTGAGCTCATGCTATATAAAACTGCAAAAAGGGGTCAAAAACACAGCCCTTATCCAAAGGTACGTGGAGACGTTTCGTAGGGGTTTTGTCTACTTCCATTAAGAAAGCTGTTTTTTTACCAGAGTACAAGGGACAGATTAACCTTACCATTAAACGTGAAGTCATGTGAGTGGGCATGATGCCACCAGTCTCATAACTGTCACTCTTCTCAAGTCGCAGTCTTTATTTTGGAACCTGTATGCGTGTTTGTGTGGGTTATTTCACTAATACTATTGCTAGGTAGAGCTTTACAGGTCCATGCTGGGGGCTTAATTCAAGCTGGGGTGTACCAGTGCACACATTAGCACTGAGCATTAAAACACTTTATATCAATCACAGACGCGTGATTCGTAACTAAAGTAAAGTAAGAGCATACTTTCACCAGTATGAGCCAGTACAGTTTCAACAGCAGCAATGTAAGGCAGGTTTGAGTCTTGGTGTCGGCTCAACATCCTGTGATTCTGAGAAAATCTCTCCTGTGTCTACCAAAAATGAATGTGTCCTTGGGTTATATAACTGGTGTTCATGGAAAGCGCTTCTATACTGTTGATTGAGCTTGCGCTACATAAAACTGCAAAAAGGGGCTAAAAACAGAGCCGTCGTCCAATGTTACATGGAGAAAAATTGCAGGGGTGTTGTGTACTTCTATTAAAGAAGCTGAGTGTTTTCACCAGAGCTTATCGAAGTAAGTAATGTGGTACGCAAAAATAATATCAACAAAAAAAATTTGTGTTATGTATTTTAGTATGTATTTTATATGCATGTTTACATTTTTTTATGTATTTTCATACATTTTTAAATAAACGTTTAGAAATTATTAATTTTGTTAAAGTAAATTTTGCGTTTTAGTATCAGAGCGGGTTGTGGGTTTATAGGGGAATAGGGTGGGAAGTAATTGAATTATGATTAATTAATTGGTTTTTTTTATTAATTCGTATTGATTATTAATTCATTAATGGTTAATTAATTATTAATTGGCAATTAAATGTTATTAATTAGTTAATTATATTAATTATAATTAATGTATTATTAATGTGTAGTTATTGTTAATTAATGTATTGTTAATTTATAATTAATTGGGGATTAATTTTTATGAAGTGATTAATTGATAAATTAAATATGTGATTTTTTATGTGGTATGGGTTTATAGGGGACTAGGGTGGGAAGTAATAAAATATAATTAATTAATTAGATTGTATTTATTTATTGGTATTTAATATTAATTAATTGCTAAATAATTATTAATGGGTAATTAATTTGTAATAATTTGTTTAATTATTTTTATTATAATTGGTCGATGAATACATTTTATTTAATATTATTGTTAATTAATTTATTTTTACTTAATTAATTGGTGAATAATTATTAATTGGTAATTAATATTTATTGATTAGTTATTTTATAATTATATTAAGTATAATTAATGTATTATTCGTTGTTATTAATTTATCAATTGATAGTTACATTCATTGTGTTTTTGTATGTGTAGTGTGTTGTGTGTTAAAGGGTGAATAGTGGGGGATGTAATTTAATGTTATTTAATTAAATATTAATTTTAATTTATTGGTATTTATTAATAAATGTTTTGAAAAATTAATTATTAATATGTTATTTTTTTATGAAAAATTATTTAATTGATAAGTATGTTAATTTAACCATAACGCTAACCGGCGCTTTGTCTACTGTTGCACTCCCTGGAGTGGGAATAGTAATTTTTACCCCTACACTATCCAGCGTTTTCCCTACTGTTGCACTCACTGGAGTGGGAACAGTAATCTTTACCCCTAGGCTATCCAGCACTTTCCCTACTGTTGCACTCTCTGGAGTGGGAATAGTAATTTTACCCCTACGCTATCCATTGCTTTCCCTACTGTTGCACTCTCTGGAGTGGGAATAGTATTTTTTACCATGACACTATCCAACGCTTTCCCTAATGTTGCAATATGTGGAGTAGGTATACATATTAATTTATATTCCAAAAATAGCAGTCCCCACATTTGAGAGAGAGCCCGAGGAAACCACCTTGATGTGCATCAGACTTTTATTTCAAATGCAGCCTGCGAACAGAGAAACAGGGGGTGAGCAAATTACACCAAGTGCAGCCAAACGCGTTTCGAGTGTCCTCTTCGTCAGTGGCTGCGAAGGCAATGCAGGGAAACTGATTTGCGGGTGCTTCTGCTCAAAACTTCTCCCGCCCGGTTGGGCGTGGCCATATGGCCTCCTGGGAGATGTAGTCCACACCATGTAGCAACCTCCGTGGGTACGTGTTTCCCTGAACCCATTGTCCTTCAAAGTACTGGTACATCACCTCAAGTTCTATGTACCGTTTTGTGGCTGGCATTTCCGATGTGGCAACGCATCTTTACTGCATTATTGCATGTTCAATCTCCTCCGTTAGTAGGCAGAATCATATGATGCCGCCACGGACCCGCTCTTGTGAAGCAGTCGGCTCTCTCTCACGACCTGGGCAGGCCGTTAAACATTCCAAAAATAGCAGTCCCCACATTTGAGAGAGAGCCCGAGGAAACCACCTTGATGTGCATCAGACTTTTATTTCAAATGCAGCCTGCGAACAGAGAAACAGGGGGTGAGCAAATTACACCAAGTGCAGCCAAACGCGTTTCGAGTGTCCTCTTCGTCAGTGGCTGCGAAGGCAATGCAGGGAAACTGATTTGCGGGTGCTTCTGCTCAAAACTTCTCCCGCCCGGTTGGGCGTGGCCGTATGGCCTCCTGGGAGATGTAGTCCACACCATGTAGCAACCTCCGTGGGTACGTGTTTCCCTGAACCCATTGTCCTTCAAAGTACTGGTACATCACCTCAAGTTCTATGTACCGTTTTGTGGCTGGCATTTCCGATGTGGCAACGCATCTTTACTGCATTAATGCGTGTTCAATCTCCTCCGTTAGTAGGCAGAATCATATGATGCCGCCACGGACCCGCTCTTGTGAAGCAGTCGGCTCTCTCTCACGACCTGGGCAGGCCGTTAAACATTCCAAAAATAGCAGTCCCCACATTTGAGAGAGAGCCCGAGGAAACCACCTTGATGTGCATCAGACTTTTATTTCAAATGCAGCCTGCGAACAGAGAAACAGGGGGTGAGCAAATTACACCAAGTGCAGCCAAACGCGTTTCGAGTGTCCTCTTCGTCAGTGGCTGCGAAGGCAATGCAGGGAAACTGATTTGCGGGTGCTTCTGCTCAAAACTTCTCCCGCCCGGTTGGGCGTGGCCGTATGGCCTCCTGGGAGATGTAGTCCACACCATGTAGCAACCTCCGTGGGTACGTGTTTCCCTGAACCCATTGTCCTTCAAAGTACTGGTACATCACCTCAAGTTCTATGTACCGTTTTGTGGCTGGCATTTCCGATGTGGCAACGCATCTTTACTGCATTAATGCGTGTTCAATCTCCTCCGTTAGTAGGCAGAATCATATGATGCCGCCACGGACCCGCTCTTGTGAAGCAGTCGGCTCTCTCTCACGACCTGGGCAGGCCGTTAAACATTCCAAAAATAGCAGTCCCCACATTTGAGAGAGAGCCCGAGGAAACCACCTTGATGTGCATCAGACTTTTATTTCAAATGCAGCCTGCGAACAGAGAAACAGGGGGTGAGCAAATTACACCAAGTGCAGCCAAACGCGTTTCGAGTGTCCTCTTCGTCAGTGGCTGCGAAGGCAATGCAGGGAAACTGATTTGCGGGTGCTTCTGCTCAAAACTTCTCCCGCCCGGTTGGGCGTGGCCGTATGGCCTCCTGGGAGATGTAGTCCACACCATGTAGCAACCTCCGTGGGTACGTGTTTCCCTGAACCCATTGTCCTTCAAAGTACTGGTACATCACCTCAAGTTCTATGTACCGTTTTGTGGCTGGCATTTCCGATGTGGCAACGCATCTTTACTGCATTAATGCGTGTTCAATCTCCTCCGTTAGTAGGCAGAATCATATGATGCCGCCACGGATCCGCTCTTGTGAAGCAGTCGGCTCTCTCTCACGACCTGGGCAGGCCGTTTAACATTCCAAAAATAGCAGTCCCCACATTTGAGAGAGAGCCCGAGGAAACCACCTTGATGTGCATCAGACTTTTATTTCAAATGCAGCCTGCGAACAGAGAAACAGGGGGTGAGCAAATTACACCAAGTGCAGCCAAACGCGTTTCGAGTGTCCTCTTCGTCAGTGGCTGCGAAGGCAATGCAGGGAAACTGATTTGCCGGTGCTTCTGCTCAAAACTTCTCCCGCCCGGTTGGGCGTGGCCGTATGGCCTCCTGGGAGATGTAGTCCACACCATGTAGCAACCTCCGTGGGTACGTGTTTCCCTGAACCCATTGTCCTTCAAAGTACTGGTACATCACCTCAAGTTCTATGTACCGTTTTGTGGCTGGCATTTCCGATGTGGCAACGCATCTTTACTGCATTAATGCGTGTTCAATCTCCTCCGTTAGTAGGCAGAATCATATGATGCCGCCACGGACCCGCTCTTGTGAAGCAGTCGGCTCTCTCTCACGACCTGGGCAGGCCGTTAAACATTCCAAAAATAGCAGTCCCCACATTTGAGAGAGAGCCCGAGGAAACCACCTTGATGTGCATCAGACTTTTATTTCAAATGCAGCCTGCGAACAGAGAAACAGGGGGTGAGCAAATTACACCAAGTGCAGCCAAACGCGTTTCGAGTGTCCTCTTCGTCAGTGGCTGCGAAGGCAATGCAGGGAAACTGATTTGCGGGTGCTTCTGCTCAAAACTTCTCCCGCCCGGTTGGGCGTGGCCGTATGGCCTCCTGGGAGATGTAGTCCACACCATGTAGCAACCTCCGTGGGTACGTGTTTCCCTGAACCCATTGTCCTTCAAAGTACTGGTACATCACCTCAAGTTCTATGTACCGTTTTGTGGCTGGCATTTCCGATGTGGAAACGCATCTTTACTGCATTAATGCGTGTTCAATCTCCTCCGTTAGTAGGCAGAATCATATGATGCCGCCACGGACCCGCTCTTGTGAAGCAGTCGGCTCTCTCTCACGACCTGGGCAGGCCGTTAAACATTCCAAAAATAGCAGTCCCCACATTTGAGAGAGAGCCCGAGGAAACCACCTTGATGTGCATCAGACTTTTATTTCAAATGCAGCCTGCGAACAGAGAAACAGGGGGTGAGCAAATTACACCAAGTGCAGCCAAACGCGGTTCGAGTGTCCTCTTCGTCAGTGGCTGCGAAGGCAATGCAGGGAAACTGATTTGCGGGTGCTTCTGCTCAAAACTTCTCCCGCCCGGTTGGGCGTGGCCGTATGGCCTCCTGGGAGATGTAGTCCACACCATGTAGCAACCTCCGTGGGTACGTGTTTCCCTGAACCCATTGTCCTTCAAAGTACTGGTACATCACCTCAAGTTCTATGTACCGTTTTGTGGCTGGCATTTCCGATGTGGCAACGCATCTTTACTGCATTAATGCGTGTTCAATCTCCTCCGTTAGTAGGCAGAATCATATGATGCCGCCACGGACCCGCTCTTGTGAAGCAGTCGGCTCTCTCTCACGACCTGGGCAGGCCGTTAAACATTACAAAAATAGCAGTCCCCACATTTGAGAGAGAGCCCGAGGAAACCACCTTGATGTGCATCAGACTTTTATTTCAAATGCAGCCTGCGAACAGAGAAACAGGGGGTGAGCAAATTACACCAAGTGCAGCCAAACGCGTTTCGAGTGTCCTCTTCGTCAGTGGCTGCAAAGGCAATGCAGGGAAACTGATTTGCGGGTGCTTCTGCTCAAAACTTCTCCCGCCCGGTTGGGCGTGGCCGTATGGCCTCCTGGGAGATGTAGTCCACACCATGTAGCAACCTCCGTGGGTACGTGTTTCCCTGAACCCATTGTCCTTCAAAGTACTGGTACATCACCTCAAGTTCTATGTACCGTTTTGTGGCTGGCATTTCCGATGTGGCAACGCATCTTTACTGCATTAATGCGTGTTCAATCTCCTCCGTTAGTAGGCAGAATCATATGATGCCGCCACGGATCCGCTCTTGTGAAGCAGTCGGCTCTCTCTCACGACCTGGGCAGGCCGTTTAACATTTCAAAAATAGCAGTCCCCACATTTGAGAGAGAGCCCGAGGAAACCACCTTGATGTGCATCAGACTTTTATTTCAAATGCAGCCTGCGAACAGAGAAACAGGGGGTGAGCAAATTACACCAAGTGCAGCCAAACGCGTTTCGAGTGTCCTCTTCGTCAGTGGCTGCGAAGGCAATGCAGGGAAACTGATTTGCCGGTGCTTCTGCTCAAAACTTCTCCCGCCCGGTTGGGCGTGGCCGTATGGCCTCCTGGGAGATGTAGTCCACACCATGTAGCAACCTCCGTGGGTACGTGTTTCCCTGAACCCATTGTCCTTCAAAGTACTGGTACATCACCTCAAGTTCTATGTACCGTTTTGTGGCTGGCATTTCCGATGTGGCAACGCATCTTTACTGCATTAATGCGTGTTCAATCTCCTCCGTTAGTAGGCAGAATCATATGATGCCGCCACGGACCCGCTCTTGTGAAGCAGTTAAGCATTAAGAAATAAAGAGGAGAATATAAAGTGGTTTTCATACGAAGAAAGGTAGCAAAATGGTAGAGTAAGAGAGGTATGAAACAGTACTTTCAGGGGTTTGGGTCTGCTGACATTTCCTTTATTAATAATGTTTTATTTTAATGCATATTAGAGAATATCTCAATTTGTGTCAAGTATTAAATAAAATATTTTTTTTGTCGAGTCCTTATAGGCTTAAAAAACAAGAAAGAGAAATATGATACCTAGTAATGCTGTGAGTCAACTTATTGAGAATAACGGTTTTTCAAAATCCCAAAATTAAGCACAAGTGCGATCATGAATTATTAGTGCAGTCTATAAATACTAGTAATAACGACACCGTTTTAAGGTGAAAAAAAGAAGGAGACGAAGACTGCTGGAGGCTGCAACCAAGAACAAGGTAAGCTGACAGGCTGGAGTAGCGGTAGATAGGGAGATAGGGTTCTGAATGCCAGGGACATTTTAAGAATTTTGGGGTCCAAGAGTATTTTTTGGGGCCCCTATTTGGAACAGCTTTCAATTTCTGATTCAGTCTTAAGCTCTTTCATGCCATCGTTGGCTAGGTCACTGACAGCACACAGGCACACTGGTCCAAATTCTTAATTGGTTTACATCTAATATTCAGGAATAGTGATGTTTGTTTTCAATATTGTAACACAGCAGAAGCTCATCAATGTTACTGCAACTAATCTCTGTGACACCTTCCCATTTCTCATATTTCTCATATGTGAGATACTGTTTTGATCTTGTTATAGACATTGCATAAAGCATAACGACATTTTTCAGCAAAATGTATGTAATAGATTCTCACACGTCACCCACATTAAAAAATAAATTAAAGGAAAACTATTTAAAAACACCTGTTTAAGAATTAGTCATGGTCATCAGGGCAAAACTCTCTGAAGAACATAGCTGGCTCTATTAGGGGGCCCGAAAACCTGGGCCCTGGGCCAGAGCCCACTTTGCCCATGAAGAATTAAAATACAGGCGACCTAGGAGCTGCAGCGTAAGTGTCAACAGAAGTGCTTGTTTTGAAATGAGCCTATGGGCGCTGTACAAATAAAAAAAAAGTATTGAGGGGAGCTGTGGACAATGCAGAAATCGTAGCGAAAACGGTATCATAAGTTTTAACTTAACACTTTGGGGGTTTTTGAACTATTTCATAACTTACAGACGAAGTAATGGCAGTAGTGCGAGCTAAGCCTTCTAACCTCTACACTGACTCTTAAAACACAGAGAGTTTACCGTCATGTAACTTGTTCAAACAGTAGCACAAGGGGGATTTGAGGTGCAGCTGACCACAGGGAGGTTGCCCCCCAGGTATTTTGGAGAAGTGGAGCAGCCCACAGACTACTCGGGGTTTGTATGACATTTGAGCTACATATGTAGCCCAAGAGGGTATATGCTCAACCATTTTAAGGTACCAGCCACCATTTTGTCTTGGAGACATGGTGGCTGGTACCTTTGTGGTAGCTTTTTTTGTAAGGGCTTTATTGGCTAATAATGTTTTATATGTGTGTAGGCTAGCATCCACGGGTGAGGGAGAAGACAAGGTGGCCCAGGCGATGAGGCTGCTGGCTGAGACAAGAAGCCTGGACCTGTTGGTTGATGGGGCCCAACAGCACAGGGGGTGGGGCCGCTTGTAAGGCCGCTGAGGGGATTGTAGCCACGGCAATTGTCTGTTCACCACTGCACCGGCCCCAATCCCAAAGATCTGAGCAGGTAGGCAAATGGGGCCTCTCCAGCACGAGGAGAGCGGCCCCGGACAGGGGGCGTGGACATGCAGCTCAGGTGATCTGCTGCACCGTTGAGACGGCTCGGTGCTGGCAGAGTCTGGCAGGCAATATGAGGCCTCCCCAAAGTTGGGCAAGACCTCAGAAGGGTAGGGGGGGGGGGAGCAGCCATGGACATGTGTGTGGCTGCATGCAAAGGGAGGGGCAAGTTGGGGCATTGAAAGGGGGTCATTTTGGCAGGCTGCACACACAAAGAAAAAGAGACAGCAAGAGGGAGAATTGGATGAGGATGCCTCTTTTTTGCATAAGAGCGATGAAGCTGGGCAAGTACACGCCAATGTGAATTTCTGGAGCTATACGCCCAGTTAATGGGTGAGTAGGGGAGAGACGTTTGATTGGGAGCAGGAGGAAGATCTAGGCTCAGGGTATGCTGCAGGCCTTGACAAAATGTACTGGAGCAGTGATACTTTGCTGTAGAGAGCCCCTATGGGGATCAGGGCCATTTGGCTGGGGGAAGGGAGAGGGGTTGCAGGTGGGCTTTTGGGGGTCCCATGGGGAGCCAGCTGGGATATAATTACAGCATTTTAGTCAGACACAGCTGGCGGAGGCGACAGCAAGCTTGGAATCAAGCGAAAGTGAGGGAGAGGCTCAGAGAGAGGTATTTGAGGAGGCTTTTAGGCCACAACTGGTGAGCTCATCCAGCGTTTTGGCGGTGAAGCCCCCGTAAGAAGAGTTTATGGTAGGATGAATATAGCGGGAGAGGTTAGGTAGTCTTAAAGAATGAGCCTTTTCCCGCAGGCTGGTCAACCAGAAGATGGTAGGCTAAGTTTGGAATTGGGAAGGGGGCAGGAGAGGAGATCTATAGTGGGGTCTTTTTTTACCAGTACACATGGCCTTGCTTCTATATTCCAGGTCAACCCGATGGCTGGGGGTCCTGACACAGGAAGGCCACATGCAACTCAAGGCCCCGAGGTGAAGAGACAGTGCGGCTCCGTGCAGCTAGCTGGAATATGTCAGGGGACGTCAAGATCACTGCCCCAAGAAGGTCTGCTGTGGCCTTGCAAGTGCCATGGCCAGAAGTATTTGGAGCATCATTCGGCTAGAAGGATCCTAGACTATGCATCCTGCATCACTGGAGAGGTGGGAAGGGCAAGGTACACCCAATCAATCTGCTCCTAGTATTTTACAGGAGTTGAGCGCGCAGCAGCACCCACAAGGATGGGCCAGGACCTAGCAGCAAGAAAATGTGGCACAGCGGTGGGCACAGACTTTGTTGCTAGGTAAGATACCGAGTTGTGGCTCTCACAAAACGTGTATGGTGTTAATTGGAGTGGAGGCCAATTACTCTCGCAATGGTGGGAAGGCTTATATGTGCGGGTCACTGGTGTTGGTATGGAGTACCACATGATGTGCACAGACAACACCACAGGGAAGCAAGACAGTAAACAGAAGTTGGAAGACCACAGGACTGCAGTCACAGATCAGGGAGGGGCTTCCAGTAAGGGCACTGATGCGGGGGTAGATCTGGGTGCTGGTGGTGAACAAAACAGCGACACCAGTACAGAGGTGGGTAAGGCGATTGAAAGTAAAGAGGTGACATTCAAAAAGCTGCCTATTTGGGTACATCCAAGCAATTTAGGGCCTGTCTAATGCAGCCTACTAAGGAAAGGATTTAGAAGGGGGGGGGAAATTGAAATGCTGAAGCTACTCCACAGGGAACTCAGGTTCAAGGAAGGTTCCAAGGAGAAAGAATTGGAATTGTCGAAACAACCAAAGGTGCCAGTGGCGATAGAGAATTGGACTGCAGCATTTTCTCATACACATGTTTGTTTACTGTGAAAAGTATCCGGAGATGTCAGTAGCACACTTTAAGTACATATGGCAGTAGACACAGATGCACAATGGGGGAACTGGACACGGATTTCTGGAAACACACTTCAATATCATTTTGACCGCTAGCAGATTGCTGATCGTGTATAAGCCCTTTCAGGGCTATCCCACCCAGGGGGGCGATTTCAGCCAAATTACAAGGTAGCCAGACTGGGGCCTGATGGGACTACAATGAAGGATGCTGCTCAAGGGAATTTTATAAGTTCTAACACAAGTGTTCCAAATGTTCAGGCAGACACCAATTGGTCAATTGCTTTGGGGCGGAGATCATCCGGGTATGCAGTAGGTTATGGACAGCAGGAGGAGGATTCAGGGGGGGCTACAAGGGTTTGCATCAGGGCAACAACATGGACAGGACACGGGCTCTAGGGCAGGTAGGGGTGAACAGGGATCTGAAAGGATGGGCTCATACTCCCATTAAGATACACAGACTGAAATTGTGGCTCTCCCACTATGACAGGACAGGTGGCGCTAGGCTATTACTGCAAGAATTCAAGTACGGCATTAGATTGGGTTACGCTTGCCGGAGAGTGTACTGCTGGGCAGCCAATTTGAAAGTCAGCAAGCGAGCATGCACATGTGGTGAGAGACAAATTGAAGGTAGGTAGGTAGGATGTTAGGCTCCTTTGAGGATTAGCCCCTGGAACACCTCATTGTGTCACCGATTGGCGTAGTGCCCAAAAAGGAGTAAGGACAGTTTAGGCTAATTCAGCACCTCTCATGGACAGAAAGGCAGTCAGTTAATGACTTCATACCAGCTGGGCAGGTTTCAGTGACTTAATCTGTGGGCATGGCCTTTGCTTTGGTAGAAAGAGTGGGGCAGGTAGAACTGATGGCTAAGAGCGACATCAAGTCTGCCTTCCGTTTGTTGCTGCCGACTTCAAATGCTGGGCATTTAATTTGAGAAAAAATGGTACAAGAACAAAGAACTTCCAATGAATTTTTCTATGTCATGGGCTTATTTTGAGTTCCTCAGCACCTTTTTGCAGTGGTTATTTATTTGGCGCACAGGACACGAACAGATGACACATTACCTGGAGGATTTCTTTTTTGTAGTTCTGAGGACTACCAGCATCTACTGGGCAGCTTCAAGGACTTCATAGGGAACTTGGGGGTGCCATGAGCAGAAAAGAAGATGGTGGGACCCAGCACAGTCTTGTCATTTCTCGGTACTGAGATTGACTCAGGGGCATAGGAAGCCCATTTACTGGAGGAGAAAAAAAATCACAATGCTGATTCTGCTGAATACAATGTTGGGGAAACGAAAGGTGATGTGAAGGAGATGCAGGTCCTGTTGGGTCACCTCAACTTCACATGTAGGGTGGTGAGAGCAGGGAGAACCTTCTGTAGAAGACCAGGGATGCCCCTCCTATATCTACTGTTACCTCAAATCATATCAGGTTGTTGGTAGGTGTTAAAGAGGATTTGAGAATGTGGAGAGCTTTCCTACAATTCTTCAAATGGATTCCATTAGCAGATTTGACAGACATGAAGTGGGATCCTCACATTTTTTCCGACACGGCTGGTGGTTATGGCGTTGGCCTTTATTGGCAGGGCCATGGTTGTGCAGAAGATTAGCTAGCAACATAGGAGGGAGGCTGTAGCATTGCATTAAATCCCTTTATTTGTTTTCCTTGCCAGTGGCATAGTTCAGTGGGTGGAGAAGTTGGCACATAAGAATGTGCTTTTCAGAGTTGACAACATGTCGGTTCTGCAAGTCGTTAACTGACAGTCAGCCAGGCAGCCACAGTGGTGGCAGAAGCTGAGAGTGTTTGTCTTGCACTGCTTGAAACTCAAATCAATTTTGGAGCCCGGCATGCGCCTGGTGTATACAATGACATTGCTGATGCTTTGTCTTGCTAGTAGTAGGGGAGGTTCCATGGGTTGGGCACGGAGGAGGACTGAGTGAGGACAAGAATGCAGCAGGAGCTTTGGTCCCTAGTAAAGAGAGGATGCTTCAATTGATATCTGATTCTTTAGCAGTTTCTACAAGGAAGTTGTCTTATCAGGCTTTGTCTGAAGTCTTATCACAGGCTAAAGTGGAAATTGAAGAACTGGGACAGGGTAAAAGATGTGGTGCAGTTTATTCTGTCCCTCATAGACAGAGGCCAGTCAAGGGTGACTATTTCAGGCAAGTTAGCCAGTGTTGCCCTTATGGGCAAGCTTTGGTGTGGATATGCACCCCTGACTTGTGAACTAGGGAGACAGATGTTATAGGGCTAGGTAAGAGAAGATGGTCATGGCACCCCACTCGTAGGCCTCTGACCTTGGACATTTTAAATGAGGCACTCAAGGCCCATCACAAAGTTTTCAGGGAGGATAGTGAAACAGTTATTTTCAGCCCATATGTTGTGGATGTTTTTGGGGGTCGTTTTGGTCTCAGAGCTGCTGGGGGGCAAGGGGAGTAGGGGTTTATGTTGGGAGGAGGTAAGTTGCACTCAAGAGGGCTTATGTGTTAGGTTGTACAGGTCTAATATAGACCATAGAAAGGGCTGGAACGTTCTCCTATGGATGTATCCCGTAGTGCACATTTGCACGGTACACTGGGGTGAAGCTCTGCGTTATGGCTCAGTTACCAGTGGGGTGGAAGGTATTTAGACATAAAGATAGTAAGCAAAGACCTATTTTGAACTGTTGTCTGTTATGTGCATGGCTACTGAAGTGGGCAGAAGGGCCTGGGGTCAGGGGAATATTATAGAGTTGGGTAGGGGGTCATCAGATTGTTTCAATAGATACATAAGGGGGGATTGGAAGCAGTGAAGTGTGCAGGTTGTCAACTTTGATTCTGTTACAGAGTATGTTCCCTGGCTTCAGATTTCAGGGCTGAAGACTTGGATTGTGGGTCCATCATTAAATGTGCAGAGTGTCACATGAAGGCCAGCAGGCATTGGGTAAATTTGGGGTTTAGCAATGCTTTGTTTCCCATCACTTGAGTGGGCAAAGGGAGGATAAGATGGAGCCAGCATCTTACCTGCCTGAACAGACTTTTGATTGGGGGAAAATGTCCAGTATGCTTCTGATTCTAGGAAAGTACGATCTGGTTGTCCAGAAGGGCTTTGTGCAAATAAAATCCATGAAGGAAGACTTGAAGGAGATTCTTAGGCAATGAGCTGTTTCCTATATACTCTAGACCGTATTCATGCCCAGGAAGATTTGTCATGGGGCAGTCAGCCCTCAGCCATAGACAAGGCCAGGAGAAGGCTGAATAAGGAGATGGGCACTTTCTGCAGGGACACTGCTTTAGGTGGAGTAGTCCACTCAGATCTTCATTATGAAGATGTCGAATTTTTTAAGGAGATGGGGTCCATCTGTCCTTCATGGACATGGAGCTATGCCTACTACAGTTAAAGTTGGTTTTGACAAAGGTGTTGAGTATTCCACAGTGAGAACCATCGCTATTCGACAAAACACGGGTCTAGGAGTTTGGGGGACAGAAATAGGGGGAAGCCGTTTCCTTCCCTCTTTTTCTGGGCAGGTTGGGCTGAGAAGTTGCCATGATTTATAGAAGTTTATTGTTGTTGTCAGCTGCAGTTCAGGCTATAAGGGAATGGGTAGGCAAGTTCCCGCCTGGGCGATCTAGGAAGTTCAAGGTTAGGTAGGGATTTGAAGGGGTTGAAAGGTTAATAGTGGAGTGGTGTGGCTCACTGTTTAGAGGCGGCAGACCTGTAAGCAGAGAACGGCCTGGGACCAGGGTTCAATTCCCGACGCAGCAGGGTCGAGGACCAGGGTCAAAACGGACTCGATAATTCTTGCCTCTGTGCCTACTCTAACCAGGGAACACACTTGGCAACTCTGGGCATTAAGCTTGCCTCATCTCTACAGACGCCGGGGATACCTGGTTTCACCTTGTAGATACCCAGAAGGGGATTATCTCACAGGGAAAACCAGGACGGGTTCCCCAGCGGTCTTCAGCGCCAGGATACCACATGGAGTCGCAGTGCGCTTTACAAAATGGGGAAGAGATTTTAGAGGTCTCAGTTACAGTTGACCAGCTCTGGTGCAAGCCTGATATTGACGATTTAAATTGTTGCTGTTGGGAGGGACATTTTAGGGGAGGGAGGTAGTTTACCATAGGTGATTAAATATTTATTGTGAGGTTGTAGTTTTGTAAGGCATAGGCCCAGGTTGTGTTGTGATGTTGGATTCAAGCTAGCCTGGCTGTTGAGGGTTGTTAGCCCGAAGCCGGTCCCTGGATGCTTGTTTCTGGTCCAGGGAAGACATGGCTTGGCATTTCGGGCTGAACTGTTCCCATGAGGCACAGTGTAAAGACTGATTTGCATATAGCTGTGTCTGAACTGGGGTGGCAAAGTGAGCTAAATAATGATGATGGATTCAACTCAGATCTGTGACTGAGCGTAAGTGTCTGAAAAGTTTCAGTGCTCCGTCCATCATCTCCTTGTGTTTGCCCATCATCTCCTTGTGTTTGCATTGTTCGCCCTAAGTTGGCAGGGTTTGCTCAGATGTGGGTTCCTTGCTCACTTTGCCACTGGACTCAAGCTAGCCTGGCTAATGAGGGCTGTTAACCGAGAACCGGTCCCAGGATGCTTGTTTCCGGTCCAGTAAAGACATGGCTTGGCAGTTCGGGCTGGACTGTTCCCATGAGGCACAGCGTCAAGACTGATTTGCATATAGCTGTGTCTGAACTGCGGTGGCAAAGTGAGCTAAGGAACAAAAGCTAAGCAGAGACGCTTCATCAGAAAGGATCTTGCGGGCAATGTAAAATCATTGCATGGATTCTTCAAGTATCCCCCACAGTGCAATACGCCGCCCTTCTGCTGTTTTTAATAAAGCGCTGTAACTAACAGATGTTACGAGTAAACACATCAGTGGTAATCAGCTTAACAACCTCAAAAGAATCAAAGGTTGAATAGTTGCCTTTAGCTTTATGCGAGCTATCGAGAAGCAGGCTGCAGATGATGTAATGTGCCTAAATAAAATAAGATAAATAAACGCTAAAGAGGGAGCAGCAGGAGGGGGAAAGAATAATACCTCAATTGAGTCAGGAGCAGCAGATGAGCTTTGATTAAGTTTGATCAATCTGTGCTTAGTCGGTGCTCCACTGCAAGCACCACAAGTGACGTTTGAGCTAAATTAGCCAGTGAGGGACACTGGAATGAAGAGTGACACTGCAGCACACAAATGGTGAGCATGGGAGGGCTCCAAACCCTTTTCTCTATACAACAGCGCCTAGCAAGCAAGAAGCATGCTCTAGCGCATGCACTCACAGGCGAGATCCTAAATATAGGAGGCTTTCATTAAGGGTACTACTGAGAACAGTACACATGTACAATGGGGAAAGTGTTTTGGGGTAACGTCCATCAACCCTTGACCCTGTGTGGGATTTCAGTGGTATTGTAAGGGCTAGTTCTGGCAGTCACTCTCTTTTCTCTCTCAAGATTTGAGACAGCCTCCCTCAATAGGTGCCCACTCTTTCCACACGTTTCAGGTACAATGCCTTCATGCCTTTCTGTCCTTTGTGTGGAGCTCCTAAAGTGCCTTTGAGCAGGCCATGCCTGTGGGCATCACTGCCACAAAGAGGTTGTACCGGCATCAGGGTTCTCGCAGTTTTGGAGATCTTGTCACTAACAGCATCAAGTGCTATGATCCCCCTGAAGATCTTCATCCCAGCGCCAGGACACCTTCGGGTAACAGCTGCACTCTACAAATGCAAGTAACATTAACATTAACTAATTTTCCACAGGCTCAAGCACAATACACACACCCTACGCACAGTAGGTACCAACCCCGGTTGGCAGCAGTCACCACATTGTGCAGGTGCAGTCTTTCGACCAGGGCTGTGGAGGAGTTACAGGATGATCCAGAGGCAAAAGGTACTCAGGAGTACCCTATGCAGAAGCGCAAAGGGTGCTGAGGCCCAATATCCCTGGGAGATCTGTGCGGTGGACCATGGGGGTGCGACGGCGCCCCGTTATCCTACGGGCGGTTGGTTACCTGGACATCCGGGGGTCGTTTCAACGCTCCGCCCCTCGTAGGGGGGGGGTGTGAGCTAGAGGGTGGACCAATGGTTCACCGGACAGGTGAGGGGCTATCCTCTCACCACAACCGCTAAGCACCGTCTGGCCAAGGCCGCATGCTACTGGGCCTATCAGGTGGCAAGCTGAGAGGGGCGGCTTGCCTTTGGATCATCTGTAAGTTAACCCACCATGTTTTGGCATTTTATGCTAATAAACCTGCAGCTACTTTTTCCCAACAACAAGTTGTCTTGTCTACTTATTTATGATGTGCATCATGATTTTGGGGGGATGGTGTGCGGGCCGATATTAGCACTATGTGCAGGTGCAGTCTTTCGACGGGCTGGTCATCTCTCGCAGTTTGACAGCAGTCTCGGTCCTCCAGGGCTTAGGATGCTTCTTGCTGCTACTTGACACAGCAGGACTCTCCCTCTGTATTGCAAAGACAGCCTCGGGATCAGGTGTTGGTTTAATCGATGATGCTGGGAGGACACCTCAGGCCCATGCACCTCGCCCGCATTGCACGGTGTATGTCCACCCTGTGTCCCAGTGGCGTTGTCTATTCCCCTTACCTGGGCTCCTTCGCAGCCACCACGCCTTCAGAGATGCATCTTCTTCATGTATGCCAGGACTCTACCAATGCCCTTTGTGAGCAGTCAGTCAGCTCTCTCCCACAAATAGAGTTCGGGCATCCCCTCCTGGCAGACTAGTCGAGTTCTTTCCAGGTTATTGTTCGTGAACATGGCAAGGGAAGTAGGTTTTCAGTTCCCCTACCCTTGACTCAGAGTAATCTCCTGGTCGCCGCTGCTGTAGGGCCCCAGGCTACTGACTGGAAATGTTCGTACACTGACTGGAAGTTTCTATTCCATCTTCCCACCCAAGTCATGGGCAGACCTTGTGTATTCCAGCAGTTGAGCTCTATCAACGGTTCTTGGCAGTTTTACTCTTTTGCTTTTTCGAATCATATTGATCCAGCCACGATCTTTGTCACAAGTAAAAACAGGAAGGCATGAAGAGGCTGGGAGTCTCCAAAGAGAAGAAATCCAAAACAAAAGCCCAAAGGTAAGGGAGGCGTCCCCGCTCAACAGCCTGTAGCCTGCGGTGGTAGCCTCTCCCAGGGAACAGTGGGGCCAAACGGGGTAGATGGAGAATCCCTGCCTTCAAAAAGGCACTCTCTCTCCGTCCTGAACAATGTCCTTCTGTCTGGCGGACCACAGAGGGGTAACTAGTCATAATATTGAAACCAAAATATCGAATGGACAAAATATTGTGTAAAAAATATCGAGTATAGGTAAATATCGACTGTAAGAATATCGAGGTAGAAAATATCGTAATATATAATGCTAAAAAAATTATTGAGTACAAAAATATAGTGTCAAAAATATTGAGTAGCATTAATATCGTTTTTTAGTAATAGGAATAAATATCGAAAATGTAGAGATAAAATGTAAATAATAAATAAAACAATAAAAATATTATTTTTATAAATATAGAAATTTATGTTAATGTTTAGGAGCGGGATGTTGGGTTAATAGGGGATAAGGGAGGTGAGTAATTTAAAAATATGATATTAAAATATATAATATTTTGTTAAAATTTAGATATTTCCCCCCAAAAAAAATATTCATTATATAAATATTGAAATTTATGTTAATGTTTAGGAGCGGGATGTTGGGTTAATAGGGGATAAGGGTGGGGAGTAATTTAAAAATATGAAAAGGAAAATATAAAATATTTAGATAATATTTAGATATTTCCCCCAAAAAACAATTGGGAATTTAAATTTTGGAAAAAAAATGAATAAAAAATTTACACAAATTTAGAAAAAAATAAAAAATATATATTAGTTTATTATTTTTATTTTTTTATTTTTTTAAATTCAATACAAAAAGACAAAATTATATAATTTTTAATTATTAATAAATTAAAAACATTAACATATTTATAAAATAATTTTAAATGTTATAATAAAGGAAAAATATTACAAAAATTAAAAAATAAATTAAAAAAATGTAAATAATTAATATGTAAATATACCAAAAAAGTATACATTTATTTTAGATTTTCACATATAGAACAATATACAAAAAAATATTAATAAAATAATACATAAAACAAATTTCACTTAAAAATGGAAAAAAATATTAAAAATAAAAATTAATAAATATTTATCTTGATAAATAAAATGTTAAAATTTAAGGTTTTAATTAATTAATATTTATAAAATTTTAAACTAGTTTAAACTAATTTAGAATTTATAAAAAAATGATATGTAATTAAAATCATAAACATTAAAATGTATAAATAAAAAAATTAATTTATATAAAAATATATAAATAAACAAATACATTTTTTAAAAATCGTTAGACAAATTATTATGTGGTACCATTTATATCGGATCAGTGTCCACCACCTACCTTGATATATGCCTGACTGGAGTTGGAATAGTGAATTATAATTGGTTAGTGTCCAGCACCTTCCCTGATATTTGCTTGACTGGAGTTGGAATACTAAATTATATTAGGTCCGTGTCCAGCACCTTCCCTGATATTTGCTTGACTGGAGTTGGAATAGTAAATTATAATTGGTCAGTGTTTAGCACCTTCCCTGATATTTGCTTGACTGGAGTTGGAAAAGTAAATTATAATTGGTCAGTGTCCAGCACCTTCCCTGATATTTGCTTGAATGGAGTTGGAATAGTAAATTATAATTGGTCATTGTCCAGCACCTTCCCTGATATTTGCATGACTGGAGTTGGAATAGTAAATTATAATTGGTCAGTGTCCAGCACCTTCCCTGATATTTGCTTGACTGGAGTTGGAATAGTAAATTATAATTGGTCACTGTCCAGCACCTTCCCTGATATTTGCTTGACTGGAGTTGGAATAGTAAATTATAATTGGTCAGTGTCCAGCACCTTCCCTCATATTTGCTTGACTGGAGTTGGAATAGTAAATTATAATTGGTCAGTGTCCAGCACCTGCCTGATATTTGCATGACTGGAGTTGGAATAGTAAATTATAATTGGTCAGTGTTCAGCACCTTCCCTGATATTTGCTTGACTGGAGTTGGAATAGTAAATTATAATTGGTCAGTGTCCAGCACCTTCCCTGATATTTGCCTGACTGGGGTTGGAATAGTAAATTATAATTGGGAAGTGGCGCTTGGGCTGAGGCAGTGGCAGTACCTCGGCACAACGCTCGAGAAGGGCGAGCAGATTGCGAGGGCTCTCCTATGCTTGCAATTACCATTGGATGTATTTAAACTGATGTGCTTTTAAAAAACTGAACTTTTAAAATATTTTACATTGACTGTGCTATATTGTCTGCTCATTTAATTACTCACCGCTATTTGCCTGTCACCGACTGTGTTCCCCCTAAGCCCTGGTCCACCGCGGCTTCACGTGCCGTTTGCTGTGGAGGGCTAGGTCGGCCGCCATCTTAGGTGTGGGTCGGACCCTGCCGGACCGGAGTTAGCGGTCCAGTGGAGGTTGGGGCTTCAGTCTATAATTAGACCTGATGCTCGTTGGGTAGCGCGCTTGGGCTGAGGCAGTGGCAGTACCTCGGCACAACGCTCGAGAAGGGCGAGCAGATTGCAAGGGCTCTCCTCTGCTTGCAATTACCATTGGATGCATTTAAACTGATGTGCTTTTAAAAAACTGAACTTTTAAAATCTTTTACATTGACTGTGCTATATTGTCTGCTCATTTAATTACTCACCGCTATTTGCCTGTCACCGACTGTGTTCCCCCTAAGCCCCGGTCCACCGCGGCTTCACGTGCCGTTTGCTGTGGAGGGCTAGGTCGGCCGCCATCTTAGGTGTGGGTCGGACCCTGCCGGACCGGAGTTAGCGGTCCAGCGGAGGTTGGGGATTCAGTCTATAATTAGCCATGCCCTTCAGGACGCGCAACGGCCACGCGCAGCGGGCGCGCCGTCTGCGTGCCGAAGGAGCGCCAAAGGAGGGCCCGTCTGTGCCCGTCCGTGTCCCGCACGCGGTCAGCGCCAGCTCCCCTGCTGCTGCTTCTCCATCCACTGATCGGTCGCGTGTCTCCTACTCTCGTGAGTATCTAATAGCACTTAGTGCTAACTCTTGCCCCTGCTTGAATCGTTGGGACCTGGCAGATACATCTCAGCGAACTTGCCAAGCATGCAAATTTCTCTTTCAGCCTACTCTAACTGCTCCTACCCAGCTTCCCAATGATTCGGCATGTCTTCGGGCCGGTTTGATCAATGCCAGATCACTGGTCAAACACTCCAATGACATATTTGAACTACTAAGTGACAATGAGTTTGATCTTCTTTTTGTCACAGAAACGTGGCTTAATGAGACATGCAACCCAGTGATTGAACTGGCTATTCCACGTGGCTTTAAAATCATTAGACAAGATCGCCCCTTAGGCAGAGGAGGTGGCATAGCAGCCATTTTCAGAGATAAGTGGACTTTTTCTCTTGATCCTATGGGCCCCTCAGTTGATGCCAAGGTGCTCCACTTCTCTCTTACTCTGGGGCACATTTCACCTTAGGTGGATCTTTGGTGTACCGACCACCTGGCCACGCAGGAAAATTTCTAGAGGCACTAGAGGACATGATAGTCCCACGTGCCCTGAAATACCCCACATATCTCCTTCTGGGGGACTTTAATATTCATGTGGATCAGCTAGATCTACCTGACACAGTTCGGCTAAACGATGCTTTTGCGATGGCCCAGCTAAAACAGTGGATTAAGGCTCCCACCCATTCAGGGGGTCACTTTCTTGACCTACTATGTACCAACTTTGACATAAATATGTCTGACCCTGAAATAGTAAACTGGTCTGACCATATGCTGATAAGATTCACCTGGCCCCTGTGCCGCCCCGCTGAGACCAATCATTCTGCTGCTCACACACAGAAAATTAACATAGCTATGCTCTGTGATCAGCTTGATACCTCTCGCCCCACACTTCCCTCTGAAATTGAGTTAGCCGTTAGTTCATTCAACTCATGGATTGAAGGCGGTGCTGCTTCTTCAACTAAAACAGGTCGTGTCTGTAGAGTGTGCTCCACCCCTTCTAAACCTTGGTTCTCTAATACTCTCCGCAATCTCAAATCAGGTTGTAAAAAACTTGAAAGACGTTGGAGACAAGCCTATCTCCCTGAGGCTAAGAAAGAACTAAGAATGGCTCAAAAGAGGTATTATGCAGCAATTAAATCGGCAAAAAGTTTATACTACGACGGGCGCATAACCAAGGCCAACAACAATAGCGGGGAAATCTTTGCTATTGTTAAAAGCTTTGTCTCCCCTTGTGCCGCTCAACCTCTTTTAGCCTCTTCGGCAAAATGGTGTGAAGAACTCTCTGTGTTCTTTGTGGACAAAATTGCAAAAATCCAAGATGACTTGCTTACTGTATGTAACAATTTTCCAGCCTCAATGACTATTCCTTCCCCCATTATGCCCATCTCTATGGATCAGTTTGCCCTCTTCACTCCAGTGGATACAACAGAGGTTGTTAAAATTCTTGCTACTTTACAATCAGGATCCCCCACCGACCCTTGCCCGGCCAGAGTCCTTGCGGGCCTGGCTAATACAGTCGGCCAAGAGGTGACACATATTGTCAACCTCTCTTTTTCCACCGCCACTGTTTCGGCATGCTGGAAGCAGGCCAAACTGCTACCACTTCTTAAAAAAAATGGCCTAGACCCGAAGGCCCCTGCTAATTTCCGGCCCATATCATTATTGCCGGCCCTGGCAAAGATATGTGAAAAAGTTGCATTCACACAGCTAGACAAATTTGTTGAAAGCTCTCAAGCTCTTCACCCTGCGCAATCAGGCTTCAGAGCTGCTTTCAGCACAGAGACGGCTCTAGTCGAGGTTTCTGAGGCCATTCGGGAATGTCTGGACGGAGGTGGCAGAGCGGCTCTGATTTTATTGGACCTCTCTGCCGCCTTCGATACGGTCCCTCACTCCCTCTTACTTACCAGACTAGCGGCCATAGGCATAACTGGCTCCGCTCTTGGCTGGTTAACATCTTTTTTAGATAACAGGTCCCAGCAAGTGTGGATGCCGCCTTTCTCCTCCTCTCCCAAAAAACTCTCTACTGGTGTCCCACAGGGCTCCACTCTAAGCCCCCTGCTTGTTAATATATATATATGACCCCCCTCATTTATCTTGCGGAACAGCTAGGAGCCAAAATTATGGCCTATGCCGATGATACTCAGCTTTTGTTTACATGGCCCAAAAACAACTCGGACACGTCGAGAGTCCAATTCTGTTTATCATCGGTTTTTCGCTGGCTGGCTTGTGCCCAGCTTAAATGCAATGAGAGTAAATCTGAAATCTTGCTGTATGGTTCCTTTCCAGATAACTTTAGTGACTCTCTCTGGCCCACCGATCTCCCATGCCCCAAATCCATTGGTGGACCTGCAAAAAATCTAGGAGTCTGGTTTAGTAACAATCTCAGATTTGAGGACCACCTGAAAAAACTCACTGGAATCTGCTTTTCCACCCTCAAAACCCTGCGCAGATTTCTCCCTTTGCTCCCGAGAGAGGCCAAGGAGACGGTCATTCGCGCTCTCATATTATCCAGATTGGATTATGCGAATGCCCTCTACTGCGGACTCCCAGCCTATCTGATTCACCGCCTCCAAGTCATTCAAAATGCCGCGGTCCGGCTGCTGTTTAACATACCCAGAAGATCTAGTGTCCGTCAACCTCTTAGAGATCTTCACTGGCTCCCAGTTGCTCAAAGGATCTTATTTAAGATCCTCGTGCTAGCATACCGAGCACTCCATCAAACGGGTCCAGCTTATCTGAGGAAAAGATTTTCCCTTTATGTTCCCAACCGCCCTCTTAGATCAAGCAATCTCCACCAAATGACTGTGCCAAAGTTTAAATATAGCAGGCTCGGCGGCCAATCCATCTCTGTCAGAGCAGCGAGAGCTTGGAATACCCTTCCTCTTCATTTGAGAACATCCCCATCCATCATGGCGTTCAGGAAAGGCCTAAAAACCCACCTCTTTAACATCACTGCCTAATGGATGTCTCTCTATTCTGCATGTAATGTGATCTGTCTCCCCTTTCTCTCGCGCCAGGATACTATACTTTTTAGTAGAAGAGCGCGCTACAAAAGCCTCTATAATAATAATAATAATAATAATAAAAGTGTCCAGCATCTTCCCTGAAATTTGTTTGACTGGAGTTGGAATAGTAAATTATAATTGGTCAGTGTCCAGCACCTTCCCTGATATTTGCTTGACTGGAGTTGGAATAGTAAATTATAATTGGTCAGTGTCCAGCACCTTCCCTGATATTTGCTTGACTGGAATTGGAATAGTAAATTATAATTGGTCAGTGTCCAGCACCTTCCCTCATATTTGCTTGACTGAAGTTGGAATAGTAAATTATAATTGGTCAGTGTCCAGCACCTTCCCTGATATTTGCTTGACTGGATTTGGAATAGTAAATTATAATTGGTCAGTATCCAGCACCTTCCCTGATATTTGCCTGACTAGAGTTGGAATAGTAAATTATAATTGGTCAGTGTCCAGCACCTTCCCTGATATTTGCTTGACTGGAGTTGGAATAGTAAATTATAATTGGTCAGTGTCCAGCACCTTCCCTGATATTTGCTTGACTGGAGTTGGAATAGTAAATTATAATTGGTCAGTGTCCAGCACCTTCCCTGATATTTGCCTGACTGGAGTTGGAATAGTAAATTATAATTGGTCAGTGTCCAGCACCTTCCCTGATATTTGCTTGACTGGAGTTGGAATAGTAAATTATAATTGGTCAGTGCCCAGCACCTTCCCTGATATTTGCTTGAATGGAGTTGGAATAGTAAATTATAATTGGTCAGTGTCCAGCACCTTCCCAGAAATGTTAACATAACTGTGTCATAATCTTTGAAAAATAAGTACACATGGATGTTTTTTAATGTTTATTGTCAATTTGTATTTATAACATGTACAGTACAATATTAGAAAAAATTTACATTTCATATAAGTAATTTGGAAACTAGGATGTATTGAATTACATTTATTTTTATTTATAAATGTTGTACATTTTCAAAAATAAAGTTTTTACTGTATTTATACAAAAAATATGAAAACTTTTAATAATTGTATTTGGGTAACAAGTAGTAATATTTATTAAAAATTATAATCACATTTTTTAACAGCTTGTTAAATTTATATTTAATAATGTTAATATATTATATATTAATAATATTAAATATACATGTTTGATATATAAATTATTATAAACTAACAAGAAAGTAAATATATGTTTTAAAGATTTAATACAAAAAACACTGTAAAATACTTTGATAGATATTAAATACAATGTTCTTAATAAACAATACATATACATTAATTATTGCTATATGTATACAATTGTTTTGGCAACAAACATTATTCCTAATAATATATCAAATAGTAAAATAATGACTTAAATGGATATCATGTTTCTGATTAAATGTTAATTTTTTACATACATGGTTAGAATAATTAATAATAATAATTAATATTTTATATAAATTATTAAAATTAATTTACAATTGTTAACTAATTATAAAAATGTTTACAAATTAAAAAAAATACATTCTGCAAATACTAACTCAATGTTATAATTGTAATTGTATTTATTTCCTATTGAAATATTTACATTATATTAATAATAAAAATAAATAATATTTATTATTTATTTATATTATTAATTTACAAATGCAATAATAATCTATATTCACTTAAATAAAGGAAAAATTATTTATAATAAATATAAATTAACATTAAATATTTAATATATAGTTATTACAATGTTTACAATTTTTTAAATATTAATATTAAATAATATTCAAAAAATATTATTTAATATTAATTAAGAAAGGATATTTAAGCTAATTAAACTGTAATTTGTGTTACAAAATGTATTTAGAAATTATAAGTATGGGTATGTATTTTATTTCTTATTAGAACATTGTATTTAGTATGTTTACGTTTCTAATATGGTTTAAGGGGACTACTTTTTTACTGCGTAAGGTTATTTTTCTTCATTCAGGACTGGAGAAGCTCGCGGTTGGGAGCTGCTTCGCGTAGAGAAAGGTAAGGTGAATTTTAACTAATATTTCTTAGAGAGTAGTAGTGCTTGAGGGTATATTCGAAGTGTGTAGTGTTATTGTGTGTATGTAGTCGTGGTTTTGGTATGTTTTAGGTGAAAGTTTGTTGTTATGGAGGGGTCGTGTATGTTTAAGACCTAGGGGGTCCATTAGAATGGTGGGCGCGCTTTGGCCGCCCGCCACCCTAACGGAGAAGTGGACCGCCCGCTAACAGTGCGGGGGTCCCGACAATTGTATTAGGATGCGCCCGCCACACAGGCGGGCGCATCCTGTATGTCTACCATTGCGACGGGCGGAGCAGGAATCTCCGCCCGCCGCAATGGTAAAAGTGCACATTTCACTAGTCAACGTGCAACATGACAGGCACCGCGCGGTGCCTGCCAGGTTGCACTCTGAAATGTGGGGGGGTACCATAGGAACCCCCCATGTGCACCCACCAAGCCACGGACTCCCAGGGGGCCCGCAAGAGGCCCCCGCAGGGAGTCTCCGCATGCCTTTCTGTGGCGGCAATGCCGCCACGGAAATGCACATTGTAATATGGCGGGCGGTGTCTACAAGACACCGCCACCATGTTACAGGTTTTCCGCCCCGGCCGCTAGGCGACCGGGGCGGAAAACAGGCGGGCGGTGTTTCCCACCGCTGCGGTCCCCGCCGCCATCGTAATATGGCGGGGGGGAATGCAGGGAAGGATGTCGGGCGGATTGCCTCCACCAGGGTAGCGGTGGCCACCGCTACCGTGGCGGAGGCAATCCGCCCGACATTCTAATGGGCCCCTTAGTGTTATTTTATGCTTAGGATATGTGTTTTTACATGTTTTACGTTAATTTTAATGTGTTTTTTGAAATCTTTGGGGGTTTCTGTGGGTGGGTTTCTTTATGTATGCTTTTTTACAGGTTCCGGTACTTCGCAGTATAATTCCATGGCACAATGCGCTTTTTTTGGGGCGAGAAAAGAGTGTATTACTCATAAATGTAATATTTTAACATCTCTCTCCTTTTTTCGTGATCTCCTGGAGCAAATTTTATTCTTTTTTACTATTTTTCGGGTTCTTATGGTTGTTCGTTTGGAATGGATTAGGAGAACATAGTGTTTTTTTTTTTAACTAAGTGTGTGTATGTTCATATTTTAAATAAATTCAATACACTTGTTTAGTCCGCGTTTCTTAGAGCGAAAATTGTAATATTTTACTATTTTTCGGCTTTTTTGTAGGGTGTCGCATTGGATTGGGAGAAGAATATGCGTCAAAGATTTTTTACAAGGTGTGTGTATATCACTTTAAATTAAAAAGTGTCTACACTTGTTTGATCGGGATTTCCTGGAGCGTTTTTTACCAATTTAAATGATTTTCGTGTTTTTGAGGGTTTCGAAAATTGGATTTGTACTGGATTGTAAGGGATTGTATGGATTATATGTGGCTGGATTACGTCTTCTTCTGCTACATAAATTGTAAGTGTTTATAATGTATTTTATTTGGGTGGGAAATGTTGAATTTTATGTCCTTGGCATGTTTGATGTTATTATAAATATTGCATATTTGTCAACAAAATGTTTTAAAAAATGTTATTAATATGTTAAACAAATATGTATTATTTATTATTAAATCCAAATGGTAATTTTTTTTACATTTAAAATCATTATCATAAGCTATTGTTAATTTTGGTCTGATAGTTTATAGTAGGCTTTTAGCTATTAGTGATAGGAACTCTGGTCCTCTGGTTGAAGGATATAGTGTCACTTGGCTTTGCAGGAGTCTGAACATGTGTTTGTTTTGTTTTGTTAGTTTAGGTCCTATTTGTATAACAGATTGTTCTATCCTTAGCTCTTGGTAGCTTTGTTCTTTTTGTAAAGCTTCTATTAGGTTTTGGAAGGTGGGTTTGGCTCTGCTAGTGGTAGCTTGGAATGCATTGAGCCACCCTTCAACACTGTTATTAGTTTTTGCCTCTTGGTTTAATGTACTTAGATATACATTCCACCAAGGTATGTGGAATTTTGGTTGGCGTCGGTGCCCATATCTATGTAACCTTCCCACCCAAGTATCTTCAAAATAGTCTAGTAGTGGGGCCAGTTTTACTTCATACTTTTTGTAGTATGCGCTGTCAATTAGTAAGTTATAGTGTTCCGCTACATCAGTAACTGGAACCTAGGCTAGTGCTATTAATTTTTTTATTTGGTATGCAAAGTTGCTATCAGTTGAGTATTCAATGCTTAAGGTGGATTTCTGGAGATGTCTCCATATACTTTGATTGAAGTGATAGTAGCAACCTTGGATTGCTGTGTGGGGAAATGTTTTCAAAATGCTATTGATCATAGCTAGCTCGAAATCAATAATTATTTTCTGGGGAAACTAATTATTGATTTCATTTTTTATTACATTTAATATTTCAGTATATGTATTTTGTTGTTTGTTAGGTAACAAACAGTAAATAAAAAAGATATCGTAGTGATGGTATAATCCATGTATGGAATATAGCTGATAAAATGGTTTGGGACATGGTTTAAAAGTCCCATCCATCATCCATTGTTCGCATTGTTGCATTTTCCTTAAATTTGTTGCAGTTGCAAACATTATTATTCTGTTGATGGTCCTTTCATTGTCAAAAAGTATACATTTTTCATTACTGTGTGTTACGCTCATTTCTGGGGAAATTACAATTTCTTCAAAGGTTGTAGGGTTAGGTTGTGTTGTGGTAGTTAGTATATTAGTGCGTGCTATTGTGCGTTTAAGGGAGTCAATTGAGGGTAGCTGACCTGAAGCATGGGCTGGAATTTGTAACAGTTCTTCTTTTAGGATTTGTGTGGTAGGTTTGTCACTCTGTGTGCTAGCAGTTTTTATACTTTCCAAAGCATCCCTTATCTCTATCTCTGTGACATTGGGGGGGTGATTGTGTTCCCTGGTAAATAATACATTTGTCTGTTCAGTAGTAGCCCTCCCATAGCATTTGTTTGAGTAGTATTTGATACATTTCCAGAATACTTTTCTTCCAGTTTGTCTTTCCTGATTATAAACATACCCCATATAACATAACAACAATTTATTTTTCTGTGACATTACAAATTCTGCACCTTCAGTCATTTTGTATTACTTGTTCTAGGAAAGAGTAGAAAGAAACATATTTAAATGTAAAATATTTCTGTTTTAGTTTTACACATTCATATTTCAGTATTTATACTTACAGTTGGTAAATCTTGTTATGAAAAATGCAGAAACTGTGTTTTCAATTTATTTCTTGTATGTTCTTCTTGTTTTCCAGTTGGTAGGAAAAGTAAAAAATTATAAGCGATTTTAAAAAAATGATTTCAGTTTTTTCTAGGACAAAGCTGTATTATATTTAGCTTTTTAGGGTTTTTTAGGACATTATTAGATATACTTACTTGTTTAAATTGTTGAGTGTTTGTCTTTGGTGGAGTAGATGAAGGATGTAATGTGAATATCTGTAGAGAAGATAGAATAAACAATAAAAGTTTATTAGTAAATAGATTTATAATTTTAGGGACTTTAAGGAAGTAAATACATATACTTACTTGTTTAAATTGTGTAGTGTTTGCTGTAGGTAGAGTAAATGTATGATGTATTCAGAATATCTGTAGAGAAGATAGAATAAATATTAAATGGGGTTTAGAAGATAGCATTAGCATTTTAGGGCCTTTTAGGAATTCTAAAAATATACTTACATTTTTAAAATGTGTAGTCTTTGCCTTTGGTATAGTAGATGTAGGATGTCTTTAGAATATCTGTAAGGAAGATAGAATACGCAAGAAATGGTGTTTAGAAAATTGCTTTAGTATTTTAGGGCCTTTTAGGAAAAGTACACATATGCTTACTTGTTTAATTTGTGTAGTCTTTAAATTTAGTTGAGTAGAATTAGGATGTTTTCTGATTATCTGTTAAGAAGATAGAGTAAATAATGAATGGCTATTAGAAAATAGTTTTTAAGAACAGCAGTTGCTGTATTAGAGAACATTTACATATACTTACAATCAGTAATTAGTGGAGAAGAAATAGGAGCAGGTTTTTTGATGTGTTTAGGAGATGTCTATATAAGAAATGTTGAATGAGGGAAATAAAAGTTATTTAAACAGTTCGGAGATATAGTTAAATTTTTAGCCTAGTACTTGTGGATTATAAAAATAAAGTTTAACTTACTTGATTAAATTGGTAGCAATCTGGATTTGTAATGTAGATTAATCAGGAACCATTTCGTCAAAGTGTTACCTTCTTCTTTCTATAGAGTTAGCAGCAACAAATGGTAGTAGGCATGTACTCCTTTTATAGTGTGTATTTTTTGTGTTCTCTCATTTTATTGGACGTTTTAAGAAAGGGAGCATTTTATTGGCTAGTTTGAATTTTTTCAGAATTAATTGGTTTGTTTGTTGATGTAGGAATGGTGATCTGTGAAGAGTTCTGCATTAAAGCTGGTTAGTTATATCATTTATTTTAAATATATGTAATAATAATGTGATAATATATGTCGAATGTTTTAGAAATATTTATATACTAATTGCAATGTTTTCATGATATGTTGGAAAAATGTTAACACATTTAAATGTCTTAAAAAAATGTTATGTAACATGTTATATTTATTTAGGATTGTGTAATGTATTTTACAAGAAGATTTATATTGTATTTAACATATTTAATGTTTATAATCCTAAGTCGATATTCATCAAAAGACAATATTTTTGTAGTCAATATTTTTGCTGACGATATTTTTGTAGTGTTAGGTTTATTTAGCTTAAAAACGATATATTTGTAGTCGATATATTGGTTGTCTATATTAGTGATTTCGATATTTTATAGGCTCGATATTTTTAACTCGATATTTTTGTGGTTTGTTAAATAAGTATAGAAACTCGATATTATTGCTGTCGATAATTTGTCAACGATATTTTGGCCAGTAGATATATTGTCCGTCGATAATATTTCAGTGATCCCCACAGAGGATCGCTGCAATGTTCTGGGAGGAAGCCCGGCATTCCACGTGCGCTCACGTGGGGCTCTCCCTCCAAGCATCCATCCAAGGAAACTCTACACTGTAGCTAATATAAAATGGAACCCAGCATCTCCACAGGCACATCTGTCATACACTATCTGTTAGAGGGGCGATCCCAGGGGAGGACAGACTTGGCACCTGACCACCCTGTGACCCACCTCTCCTAGGAACACAGCCGAGCACTGGTGGGAGACCCTCAGGGAGAGGATCTCGAATCTAGAATCGTACGCGCTGCGCTGGCACCACTCAACAAAGGGACACCACTGTAGGATTAAGAGCACGTATTCTTTATATCTTCACGTAAAAATGGATCTTTAAGATCCGCAGTTTCTTATGCACAGGTGATCAAGGGCTCAAAGAGTCTCGGTAGGGGTAGGGTAGCGGGACAGTCTCAAGGTTCAAAGTATCTGGCGCACAGCTCTCAATCCTCGAGCTGGGGGATACGGGGTGATCTTGGGTCCAGCTGGACCAGAATAGTCTCTGAGCCGCGATCGAATCAGCAGGGCTCGAGCAAGGAGGTCGTAGTTCTTACGGTCTTGGGGAGCTGCGATCAGATCAGCAGGGCTCAGGAGTTCTCAAGGTTGCAGGGGAGCCGCGACAGCGTCAGCAGGGCTCGGTGGGCTCGGGCAGAAGTCCGTCTCTGATCGGTAGGAGCCGCGACAACGTCAGCAGGGCTCGTGGTCTCTTCGGTTGCAAGGGAGCCGCGACAGCATCAGCAGGGCTTAGGTAGTTCTTCAGGTTGCAGGAGAGCCGTGACGAGGTCAGCAGGGCTCACGTAGTCCAGGATACAACTGGCTTGATCGTCCCAGAGCCACCCTTGATATAGGACTCCTCTCCTTTGATGTCCGGAGTCCTCGCAGGCGGAGGTCTTAGCACCTGGGGGCTGGTTGTTGGGGTTTCCGCCTCGGCGGCTCCTTTCATCCTTTCAAGTTGGGTCTGGAGGGATCCCAGACACTCAGCAGGCCTGGAGCCAGCCCTCAGGGAGGCCGGATGGGTGATCGAAACTCATCTCTCGAGGGGAGATGGGAGGTGTGACCTAGCTACTCCTCCTTCTCTCGCTCACAGGGAGCGCTCTACCCCCTGGCTGGGTATGGTGCCGAAGGCCGAGGTCGGGCTGAGGCCGGGCGGCCATCTTAGGTGCAGGGACATGGGCCTTGGCCTCGGTTACCAGGAAAATGGGGGGCGAGGACGGGGAAGCCCAGTGTCGGGGATGTAGGTCATGGAGGGAAGGGTCGGGTGGATCAGGGTCATGGGGAGCTGCATGGGTCAGGGAGGACCACGCCACAAGGCTGGGTCCAACACGCGTCCCCCCAGCTGAAGGTCAGGGAGAACTACCCATCCTATTGGGGGTTCTCCTCACTGAGGCGGAACAACCTGGAGAGGCCGTCAGCGTCGGTACTAGGGCGGTGCTCTACTGTGAAGTCCATTCCCTGGAGGGAGATTGACCATCGCAGCAGTTTGGGGTTCTCCCCTCTCATCTGCATGAGCCACCGTAAGGGTCGATGATCTGTCTGCACTCGGAAGTGGGTTCTGAATAGGTAGGGTCGGAGTTTCTTAAGGGCCCAGACTACTGCGAACGCTTCTCGTTCGATGGTGCTCCATGTCTGTTTCCGGGGCAGTAACCTTCTGTTGATGAAGGCTACGGGCTGATCTGTGCCTTCCTCATTGAGCTGGGACAGTACGGCCCCGATGCCATGCTCGGAGGCGTGGTCCGGGGCTTAGAGCACGGGGGCAGTACACACGGCGGTCTTCAAGGCATCGATCGCCTCTTGGCAGGAGGGGGTCCAGTGCAGGCACTTGGGCTGCCTTTTGGACGTCAACTCCGTGAGGGGACCCACTATGCTGCCGTAATTCTTTATGAACCTCCGGTAGGAGCCGGTGAGGCCCAGGAAGGCTCGGACCTCGGTTTGGGTGGTGGGTGGTTCCCAGGCCAGGATGGCATTGATCTTCGGCTGGAGAAGGGCGACCTGCCCGCTTCCGACCTGGTGGCCTAGGTAGGTCACTGACCCCTGCCCAATCTGGCACTTGCTGGCTTTCACCGTCAAGCCTGCCTGGCGCAGGGCTAGCAACACCCTCTGGAGGTGCCGGAGGTGCTCATCCCATTGTGAACTGAACACCGCAATATCGTCCAAATATACTGTGCTGAACTCTTCCAACCCGGCCAGGACTCGGTTCACCAGTCTCTGAAAGGTGGCCGGGGTGTTTTTCATCCCGAACGGCATCACTCGGAAGCGATAGTGCCCATCCGGGGTGGAGAAGGCAGACCGCTGCTTGGCTCCCTCTGTGAGCGCAATTTGCCAGTAGCCGCAGGTCAGGTCGAAGGTACTCAGGTAGCGAGCAGACCCTAGGCGGTCGATGAGCTCATCTGCGCGGGGAATGGGGTGGGCGTCTGCTCGGGTGACTGCGTTGAGCCCCCGATAGTCCACGCAGAACCGAAGTTTGGGGACAGCCCCAGGGGCCGCGGCTTTTGGGACCAGCACCATTGGGCTGGCCCAGGCACTGTCGGATGGCTCGACCACTCCTAAGGTGAGCATTTTTGAGACTTCGGCCTGGATGCAGGTCCGGACTCAGTCAGGCACTCGGTAGGCCCGGTGTCGTACCGGCGGGCTGTCTCTGGTGTCCACGTTGTGGACACACCAATCGGTGATTTTGGGGACTAAGGAGAACAAATCTGGGAACTGCCCCAAGAGCTGGCGGCAGTCCTCCCGCTGCTGAGGAGTGAGGGATGGAGAGAGGCTCACTCCGGCTATGGAGCCATCCTTCTCTTTGGCACACAGGAGGTCAGGAAGAGGCTCCGTTTCCTCTTCCGCTCCGTCGTCGGTGGCCAAGAGCAAGCTCAACTCCGTCCCCACGAAGTGAGGCTTGAGGCGGTTCACGTGGAGGACCCGAAGGGGGTTCCGAGGGGACTGGACGTCCACCAAGTAGGTCACTTGGCTCTTCCTCTCTACGACCTTAAAGGGTCCGGTCCATTTGTCTTGGAGGGCGTAGGGTTTCACCGGGGACATCACCCAGACCTGCTGGCCCGGTTGAAACTCGACCAGTGTGGCATTCTGGTCATACCAAAGCTTCATCTCTTCCTGACTTGCTTCGAGGTTGGCGGCGGCCAGCGCACGGAATTTCAGTGTCTGATTTCGGAGGGTGAGAATGTAGCAGAACACATCGGGAGGAGGTTCCCGGGGGGCCGTTTCCCACCCCTCCTTGACTAGGCTGAGGGGCCCCTGGACGGGATGCTCGTACAGCAGCTCAAATGGGCTGAACCCCAGGGACTTCTGGGGGACCTCCGGGTATGCGAACAAGAGGCAGGGGAGGAGGATGTCCCACTTGCGCCGGAGGGGCTCTTCTAGGCCCATGATCATCCCCTTCAGTGTCCGGTTAAACCGTTCCACTAGGCCATTTCCTTGGGGATGATACGGGGTGGTGAATTTGTAGGACACTCCACATTGTTGCCACAGAGACATCATGTATTTCGAGATGAAGTTCGTGCCGCGGTCACTCACGACCTCGCGGGGAAAACCCACTCGGGAGAAAATCCCCATCAGCGCTCGGCCCACCACAGGGGCCGTTACTGTGCGGAGGGGAATGGCCTCGGTGTACCGGGTGGCGTGATCCACCAGAACTAAAATGAATCGGTGACCTTGGGAGGTTCTAGGGTCCAGGGGCCCTATGATGTCGATCCCGACCCGCTCAAAGGGGGTACTGACAACGGGGAAGGGTTGGAGGGGAGCCTTGCGCATTCCTCCACTTTTTCCACTAGTCTGGCACGTGAGACAGGACTTGCAGTGGGCTTCTACATTCGCTCGCATCTTGGGCCAATAGAAGTGCGTAACTAGGAGGTCATAGGTATTGTACTGACCCAAGTGTCCCGCCAGGGGTACATCGTGGGCCAGGCCCAGGAGGAAGTCTCGGAAGCGTAGGGGTACCACCAGCACTCGGGCCGACCCTAGCTCAGCAGACTTCTGCTCACTGTACAGGAGGTTATTCTCCCAGTATACGGAATGAGTTCCAGTCTGGTCACCCGCAGCTTGGGCCACGGCCTATCGCCGGGGTCCGACCAGGCAAGGGTAAGTGGCTTGCTCCTGGCAGAACTCCTATCGGGAGGGGCCCCCCTTGTGACACCACTGCGCCAACTTGGACAGATCATCCAACTCAGGGATCTGTGCGGGCTCGGGATGCAAGGTTTCGTTGTCGGTGATGGGCTCTCCTCCTGGGGAGAGGCCGGTGGGCTCAGTTCGGTCGTCCCCATCTTCTTCTATAGGGCGGTGGCTGGGAGGCTCAGCGTCGACGGCCCCGAGGGGGTAGTCAGGCGGACATGGATCGGGTGGTGGCGCACACCCACTCGGGTAAGCCCATCATGCCCAGGTGGGTCTTGCGTATCACCTGTCTCCACAGGGAACTTTCTAGGTCGTTGCCCAGGAGACAGTTTACAGGTTGGGAGGCTTGGACAGCGACTCGTAATTCTCCTATCACTCCCCCCCATTCGAACGGTACTAGGGCCATTTTACATAAACTCTCGGTGTTGTCAGCGGACAGTACGGGGCACAGGACATTCGGAATGATCTGGTCCTCCCTGACTAGGTGACTGAGGACGCCTGTGATACTCGCCCCGGTGTCGCGAAGGGCCTCCACCCGGTGGCCGTTCACCGTCACCAGTTGCCGGTATTTCTTGGTATTATCTGGTAGGGGGGCCCCGGGGATCATCTCTTGGTCCCCTAGGGAGACTAGTGCCATGGCCGCGGGTTCCCACTCTTCGTTGTCCTCCATTTCCTCCTCTAGGGCTACGTTGGCTACCTGTCTGGCTGGGGGAGCTGTCGTGGAGGGTCGCGGGGCCATGGGACACTGGGGGTCACTGGCATAATGCCCGGTCTGTTGGCATCGGTAACAGGAAATAGTGACCCGGTGCCCAGGGTTTCCCGGGGGAGCAGGATTGGCTGGTGAGGGGGCTGGTACGGTCTGGGGTTGGCCCTGGGGGGACTACGCTGGGGTCCTGACTGGGAATCCCTCTGTCTTCCTTGGTTCCCCCTCCCCTCTGGCGGGGAGATCCCTGATTGCTCCGGGGGTAGTCTCCTACGGGGCCCCAGGGGACCCGGGTGTTTACCCGGCGATCGGCCTCCACGGCCAGCTTTTTTGGGTCTGCAAGCTTGCTGTTCAGCAAATGCTGGCGTAGTTCCACGAAACAGTACGTGGACAAATGTTCCCATGCGATAAGGTTGGTAAGTTCTTCGAAGGCGGTAACCTTGCTGCCCTTGATCCACCCTTCCAAGGCTCAACTGTAAAAGTTCACGTACTCCACCCACGTGTTGCCAGGGATCTTCTTGCAATCCCGGAACCGCTGGCGATACATCTCGGGGGTGAGTCCGTATCTCGTGAGGAGGACCTCCTTCATGTGGCTGTATGAGGTCTGCACAGAGGACGGCAGATCGAGCAGGGTGTCTCTCCCCTTGCTCAGGAATCGGCCCCACAACCCAGCTCCCCAATCCTTCTGCGGAACTCGGTGGGAGGTCATGGCGACTTCGTAGGCCTTGAACCATTGCTGGATATCGTCGTTCTTATAGTATTCTCTCACCACATCCTAGGGGATGTGGACTTTTGGCTCTACCTGGGGAACTGCTTCTCGGTTCCCCAAGGTTCGGTTTTCTTCGCTCCGGGCCTTTAGCTCGATCTCCTTCAGGCCGCGCTCGTGCTCCAGCTGGAGTCTCTTGTCTTCATGTTCCCGTTGGAGTTTCTTCTCTTCCAACTCTCCTTGTACTCGTAGTTGCTCTACCGCTAGTCTCTTTTCTGCTAGCTTCAATTCACACTCAATTTTGAGTTTTGCCAATTCAAGTTCATGATTGCGGTTTCTTTCTCTGTCCGCTAGTTCTCCTGGGGAGAGGCCCCCATCTGGGGTGCTGCTCCGTACCGGAGAGCTGCTGCCCCCTCTTGGGTTGGGTTCGGGTTCGGTCAGCTGTTCTGCTCCTCTTCCTGACGGGGGAGGGTTTTCCTCGGACTCTACCCAAGTTTGTAGGGCTTTCTGCATATCTTCCTTCGTATTCAGGCCTGTGGTAGCGATTCCTCGTGCTTTGGAAAAATTCTTTCAGTTCTCTGTGCGTGTACTCTTCTAGCCTTTCCGCAAGGAACGTGGTACTTGCGTCGGCTTCAGTGAAACTCTTGGTATTTTTTTCCATCATCTTTGTTCGGTAGTGCGTCAGCCGCTTACTGTACGATGTCTAGATTATGAACTTGGATCCCGTCGCTTGCCACCAATGTCAGAGGGGCGATCCCAGGGGAGGACAGACTTGGCACCTGACCACCCTGTGACCCACCTCTCCAAGGAACACAGCCGAGCACTGGCGGGAGACCCTCAGGGAGAGGATCTCGAATCTAGAATCGTACGCACTGTGCTAGCACCACTTGACAAAGGGACACCACACCGTAGGATTAAGAGAACGTATTCTTTATATCTTCACGTAAAAATGGATCTTTATGATCCGCAGTTTCTTATGCACAGGCGAGCAAGGGCTCAAAGAGTCTCGGTAGGGGTAAGGTAGCGGGACAGCCTCAAGGTTCAAAGTATCCGGCGCACAGCTCTCAATCCTCGAGCTGGGGGATACGGGGTGATCCTGGGTCCAGCCGGACCAGAATAGTCTCTGAGCCGCGATCGAATCAGCAGGGCTCGAGCAAGGAGGTCGTAGTTCTTACGGTCTTGGGGAGCCGCGATCAGATCAGCAGGGCTCAGGAGTTCTCAAGGTTGCAGGGGAGCCGCGACAGCGTCAGCAGGGCTCGGTGGGCTCGGGCAGAAGTCCGTCTCTGCTCGGTAGGAGCCGCGACAGCGTCAGCAGGGCTCGGCGGTCTCTTCGGTTGCAAGGGAGCCGCGACAGCATCAGCAGTGCTCAGATAGTTCTTCAAGTTGCAAGAGAGCCGCGATGAGGTCAGCAGGGCTCACGTAGTCCAGGATACAACTGGCTTGATCATCCCAGAGCCACCCTTGATATAGGACTCCTCCCCTTTGATGTCCGGAGTCCTCGCAGGCGGAGGTCTTAGCACCTGGGGGCTGGTTGTTGTGGGTTCCGCCTCGGTGGCTCCTTTCATCCTTTCAAGTTGGGTCTGGAGGGATCCCAGACACTCAGCAGGCCTGGAGCCAACCCTCAGGGAGGCCGGATGGGTGATCGAAACTCATCTCTCGAGTGGAGGTGGGAGGTGTGACCTAGCTGCTCATCCTTCTCTCGCTCACAGGGAGCGCTCTACCCCCTGGCTGGGTATGGCGCCGCAGGCCGAGGTCGGGCTGGGGCTGGGGCGGCCATCTTAGGTTCAGGGACATGGCCCTCGGCCTCGGTTGCCAGGAAAATGGGGGGCGAGGACGGGGAAGCCCAGTGTCGGGGATGTAGGTCATGGAGGGAAGGGTCGGGTGGATCAGGGACATGGGGAGCTGCACGGGTCAGGGAGGGTCACGGCACGAGGCCGGGTCCAACACTATCCATATGCATACTCTACACATGCAGTGGTGTACATGCTCAGTACAGTGGTGTAACAATATCCCCCGCAGCCCCGAGGTGGGGGGCACCTCTTGCACTGTGAACGGGCGGCCCCCTCCTGAGACCTCATGACATGTCCAGAGCGGGGGGGCACCCTCCATGCACTTTACAGGGAGGGCTGCAAGTTTCATCACGCTAACGGCTCATGACATCCATGTCCCAAATGGATGGGCAAAAGACCCAGCTGCAGACGACTGGCAAAGCAATTTAAGAATACAGGAGAGACCAGAAGGCTGTTCTTCCTAGAAGGCGACAGGTAACATGGTCTTTCCTACTACTATAATTATTTGTTTTCAGACGCTGTCAATCCTGTGCTGCTTGGTAAGGTGACATTAGTCACTCTCATCCAAAGGGGTGCCCCTCTGATCACAGAGCCCTGCTCTGGGTCTCTCCCCATATTGAGGAAAGGCCTCAGTGCTCATGTAAGATGATTGTGTGTGCAGAGGTGGGGGTCAAAAACTTTGCAACTTGCTATGGAAAACTTGAGAAATTTACACACCCTCTCCAGAGCCAAGTGAGGATGCTTTCTCTGTCTGAAATTGTGTGCCTGGGGGACTGACAAACTGATGCTTGTGATATTTATCAAACATTTTAATCTGGTATTTTGGGTCAAAATATAGTTTTTTATTAAAATACCAAGCTTTTGTTTGTGGGAATCGAGCTTCTTTACCCTGACTGAAAATGTTTGAATGGCAAATGGTGTGTCTTTAAAAACTAGCAAGTAAAGCTGAATGTCAGAACATCTGTATTTTTGAGCCAATTTGAATAAATTGTTTCTTTCAAAATGTACTCGGGACAACATCTTCACAAATGGCCTTACAAGAAGTCAGGATCATTCATTGTGCTCCCTTGTCCAGTTCGAAGCAGGTGTTTCCACCTCACCAATTTCAAAGTTCACAAGGGGCCACTGCTGACAGACATGGAGAGTGTAGCAGTGGATGAGTATAATGAGATGGTTTATGGGTGGCTGAAGCGCCATGAAGGACTGATTTAGGAATTAGGAGCATCATGTGGAGGATGACAGGAGAGCTAGAAATGCACAATCCTTTCTCCTTGAGCCTCCTACATCTTAAATACAATGTTTTATGAAGCAATAACTCTCAGGTAACACCACAAACATTTGTGATTCACTTACTAGAGACTTTATACCTCTCCATGCCTTGCAGCTTTCAAAATGAAGCTCAAATGCCTCATGTTCCACAGACATTTTGATTGTCTGAAAGACCGCAGGGGGCCTAAATTTCACACTCCTCTTACTTGCCAACCTTTGTGTGCCGACATGCTGTTCTGGCTGGTTCTTACTTTGGAGCAGTCTCACTTTCTTCATTCATCGCAATTTGTAACCCCCACTTATTTTGTTTACACTGGATAAGATGCATACATTAAACTAATGTTTGGATTGTTTATTCCTTTGTACCCTATATTTATGTCGCTACAAGGGTGTGAAAGGCTGGCGCAGTATATGATGTACACTGTGTAAGTGTACATCTTGCACTGAACCAGACAACCCTTATGGTGATTTTAGTGGTCCTAGACAACCTTAAACAGCTCTCTAAGTGGTACCTGTGGAGAGCAGCCTTCAGGCTTAGTCTAGATGGAGTGTAAAGCAGCTTGTTTAACCAGAATATAATGTTATAGGTATAGATTAAGTGCAAAAGAACCACACAGTGTAGTTATAAAAATATGTCTTTATTATAAGACACTCACTAGCACCTACAGATATCTCCTAACTGGAGATTTACACAATGCACACAATACTTTGCAATAGAAACAGGTAAGTAGTATAGAATACACAGTGGTCGCCAGCGGGAGACTAAACCATAGAGTAAAATAGTGGGATGCGAACCACGACTCGAGACAATGCTCAGAGGATGTAGAAGTGCAGGGGACCCAATGAACCACCCAAGGTGAGTATCCAGGATCCCCATGGAGGTTGTGTGTAGTGTAGGAACACAGCTGCGTTCTCCCTATAAATCAACGTGTATGTTGCGATTGCAATTTTAAAGAAAGAGGACCCTTCCAAGTAGACCCTCAAGAAACCTTGTGGAAAGCAAGAGGTTAGAGAGCCACCCCACCCGTGGATACCCTTGGAACCAGGCTACCTGCACTAGGGAAGCTGGTGCATAGGTGTGAAGTGGCGTCGGAAACCGTTGGCTAACTCAATGGGAGACTTTAGGATGATGCTACTGCTGGAGAAGGTGGAAGTGTCCGGTGGAATCCAAAGGTGGATTCAAGTTGGAGAGTACCTGCAAGCAAAGGGGACAGAGTCTAAGTCACTCAGAAGTAACCAGGGAGCATAGAAGATGAATGCCCACCAATATCAGGTGTTGCAGGAAAGATGACGGTGACCTTGGAGCTGCAGCTGTGAGGACCAGGCAATGCTGTGGAAACCAGGACCCATTCACAAGCTGTCCCACATCGGATGTCGAGAGTTATGGGGTCGGTGTCCCTCAGGTGCACCAACAAGCCATGGCAACTGCAAACAACGTGGAAAGCGAAGAAGGTGCAGTTTTGGGACCAGCAAGGTCAGGGGAGCTCACCACAGGAGTCAGGGCAGTCCCTGAGCAATCAGGGGAGTGGATTCAAAGGTGACCCTCAACAGGACCCACTGGCCGGAGGCACTGGAGTCACCTATAGCAGCTCACCAAAGAAGCAGGACCACGGTGCAACCGATGTGGTGTGGTCAAAGATTCTGGTCACTGGAGATGCTTGAGGTTGGGGCTACTTGGAGCCTAAAGATCTTGATGGTTGAAGCCAACAAGCCTTTGCAATGGCAAGTCGATGCAGTGGACAGGGGTTTGGTTCCTGCGGCTCCGACAAGGGATACTGACGTCAAACTTGGTGAGAGGACCAGTTCCCACCGTTTTGTATTAACCCGTTTACGGTTGGGAATTGTGCACCATTTAGTGGCATTCCCTATAATTAAGAAACCCGGGACTTGTTTGTGCCCATGCGATGGTAAATCTAAACAGAGTGGCTGTCATTTTATGCTATTTTGTAACTTTTATACTTCTTTTAGAAAATTTTATCTGAAAACCATCTTTTTAAAATGTAACATGCGTAGTACAAAAACAGCGATGCAACTGATGTTTAATTTAGAGACCCCAGACAAATGTTTTCATCTGGCCACTTATATTTTAAAATGTATTTCTGTACGGAAATCAATTATTGTATGAATTCAATTCATGATTGCGACCCATATGCACTTTATTATTGCTGGTTTTGCACTTGATTAACTGTTTTAATATAGCTAATTTTGCACATGTGTCAGAAATTGAGTACCTCTACTACTTATAGCACTTTATACTGCTAATTTGCACATGTACTACTAGACGAATGTACTAATAAGCACTTTAAGACTGTCGGACATGTGCTACTAAATGTATACTTTACTTCAGTAAGGATGGCATAGCTAACTTTGCACTTTATACTGCTAACTTGCACATGTACTACTAGACGAATGCACTAATGAGCACTTTAAGACTGTTGGACATGTGCTGCTAAATGTATATTGTACTTGAGTAAGGATGGCATTTGGTAAACCAATACTGATATAAATGTATGATGTATTATAATTTTATTTTTGCTTGTTGCTATATGGTTTTTCAATAATCTTTATTTCGTTGCAATTGCACCATAAAAGATATACAAATACATAGTATATATAAAAATACATAATATACATGGCCACAATATCATCAACAAATATACAAAAATGTACAATTCAAAAAGTACTAGTGCATGACCAAATACTATCCCTAACCTTCTCAGATAAATCACGGGAGTGGTTGTATTCATACACACCGAATAAAGCATTTTGAAATTGAAAATTGATGGTTGAAGCCAACAAGCCTTTGCAATGGCAAGTCAATGCAGTGGACAGGGGTTTGGTTCCTGCGGCTCCGACAAGGGATACTGACCTCAAACTTGGTGAGAGGACAGGGCAAGCCTAGTGGGATGTGAAGAACCACCACCTGGCTGTTGAGCCTTTCAGAGTCTGTGGGAGCGTAGGATCAGCACACGGGTCAGCTTAGTTGCGGTGCTGCAGATGCCGAGAAGTGACTCCTTCACTTTAAGAGAGATTCCTTCAGGTGTCTTGGATGCCCACACGCCTTGGAAGGTTTCCTATATGGGGAAAAGGCATGGACATTGCAGCAGACGAGCAGAGCGAAGAGATCAGGATCAGCAGGAGTCTTCCTGGTTGCAGTCTTGATGCCAGAGCAAAGTCCAATGAAGTCCAGAGTGCCCAGGTGGTTGAAGTTGAAGTGGTGTCTGAATTGAATTGTGTCCGACTACGAATCTAAGCACCCACTCGCAGGTAAGCCCTTAAAGTACCCTGAAGAAAGGGTTGGGACGATTCAGGGTATCCTCCCAGGGGAGGGGAGGGGTTGGACAGTGGGGCGGTTACTCCCATGTCCTGTGTCCAGTTTCGCACCAGAGCGGGAGCCAATGGCTCCCTGAGCTGGTTTGAACTGGCCTTTGCAAGGACACCAAATGTGCCCTTCAAACATTCTGAGTGGCACTAGCAAGAGCTCCCACCCTGCCCCAATACACTAAACCCTGTCTGGGAGGTGGTCACACCTCCCTGTGACAGGATACCTATTGTTCCCCTGCTCGAGCGTGGCTCAGTAGCAAGAGGGCAGAATCGTGTCTCTGGTCGGCAGCAGCCATGTTGTGCTGTTGGATCTAGAAGGCTGGTATCAGGAGAACTGAGGGCCTAACGGAGGACCTTTACAGTGCTTGGAATCATACCTCCCACACTGTTTACAGTCTGGGGGTATGATTCCAACATGTTTGATACCAAACATAACAGGGGTTGTTACAGCCAGTTTTGAGATGGTCATCGCGTAATGACGCGGTGCCCCTCTATATGTTATATGGCTGTCTCACAACCAGGGAGAATGGACTCCGAAGGCTGTAGGGGTGTCCTGCTCATGCAGGGGCACCCTAACACTTAGATCAAAGCACCCTGCCTTCAGGGTTGAAAAAGCCTGCTGTAGGGGTGACCTATAGGTTTTAAGTGCAGTGACACTAGATATAGGGAGCCTATATCTGTTGTAAGTGGTGTTAGCACCAGCTTACACAGGCTGCAATGGCAGGTCTACAGTGACAGTTTGAATAGTCTCTCATACATAGCATAATACATGCTTCAGCCTATGGGGGACCCCTGGGGTACCTATGCACTGGGTACCTTAGTACAATTTACTAAGGACTTAGAAGGGTACCCAAGTATCCAATCTGGGATGTACCTAAGTACTTACCATAACAATTTAGGGGAGAAAGTGGAGAGACTGGGGTCCTGACTAGCAGGATCCCAGTCAGACTAGTCCGAAACAGCATAGCACAAGGCAAAAAGTGGGGGTAACCATAAACGCAGATCCTACTTTCCTACAATGAGTTCTTTTGTATGCGCTCTAACACCCTTGGGCCACGTTTGCACTGTATAATTTGCATATATAAATACATGAAGGTGAAGCAGAGTGGAAGAGCAGCTTAATAAGAATGGGGAAGGGTGGAAGACCACAACAGGGGAGAGGAGTTAGGAGATTCAGGGCTACATGTATCAACCAATTTTAGGATCGCCAATGGGCTCATTCGCACAATCAGCCTGTTTGCAAACACGAAAAAGGCTTTTTACATGTTCAAAAAACATTTTGCGATTCGGTAACCAATGGGTTTGTGATTCGACATGTGGAAGGGGCGTGTTTAGTGCGTCCCTGCTAAACAGCGAACCCTAATGGTAGGTATGAATGTTTTGTTACCGTGAATGCGGCCGCAAAACATTTGGATTTTCCCACTGTAGGAGAGTAGGGCCTGCTTCCTATGGTTACCCCCACTTTTTGCTGTGCTTCACTGGTTTTTCGACTTTAGTATGGCTGTGGTCCTGCTAATCAGGCCCACAGCTAGCTGTTCTCTCTCGAAATTGATACCACGTACTTTAGGTACATACCAGATTGGGTACTAGGTCACCCTTGTGAGTCCCTGTATAGTGTACCACAGGTACCCAGGGCATAGGTGCACCCAAGTCCTACCAGGGGCTGCAGCATGTATTGTGCCACCCCTGCTTGGGCCTCCAGACTGACACCAAAGGTCTGCAATTGCAGCCTGGGTAAGGTGGTGTAATCCCCCTTACTTAGATCTAGTATACCTATATCTATATATATGTAGACACATATGCACCTATAAGTCACTCATATGGCAGGCCTTAAAAATCCTGGAGGCAGAGTGCTTGGTTTTCTGTGAGAGGGTGCCCTATCATGAGCTGAGCCCCTCTACAGCTTTCGGAACCATCTCCTTATAGCTGTTCTATGATATAGCCTTACCATATGCTCTTAAGTGCATTATAATTCTCACGGTTAATGCTAACTTTTGGTTTGGCTTTATCAAAACATGCTGTGTAAGGTGTCAAACACTTTGGAATACTACCCCCGCCAGTTCTGGCGGCGGGGGTAGCATTCCACCCTTCTAGAGGGAGAAGACATGTAGTTACTGGTAAACCCGGTTAAAGTTAATCCGAGCCTCAGCATCACAAAATGGATGCTGCTGCCACAGACACGAGTCTGCCCTCCTGCTGCTGGACGAAACTCTGGCAGGGGAGGCCTCGACAATAGGTTTCCTGTCCGGGGAGGTGTTGGCACCTCCCCAGACAGGCTTTAGTGTATTGGGGCAGGGTGGGTTGCATTGAGTGAATGCTTTTCAGACACTGCCTGGGGCACACAAGGTGTTCCATGCATTTCCCAGTTTAAACCGGTTGCTGGGGCACTCAGCCCGCTCTGGCGCAAAACTGGACAAAGGGGAAGGGGGTGTAACCACCCCCTCCCCAGGTCCACCCATAGAGGGGCCATAGAGTTAGTCCACTCCCTATTTTTACTATAAGAGTAGAACCCCAGTCCCTAGGACTTTAGATTACCCTGGACGAAACTCTGCAACATATATCTTGGACCTTCGACATTCCTTTTATTTTTTTATTTTTTTATTTTTATTGACAAACTGATGAGAAAAACATGGCAAAGTACCTATAATAAAAAAGAAAATACAAAAGAAAAGAAAAGACCAAAGTTGTACAGACAAAAAGAAAATATAAATTATTATCGGAACAGAGCTTGTTACATTTTCATGTTCAGTTTTCAGTTTCCACTTGGAGTACATTAAACAATAATAATTCATGTTAAACAAACAACTAGGCAAAGACAACAGAGAGAGATAATAAATAAATGAAGCAGCCAGACTTTAACCAATTAAGCATTATTACGATAGATGTACATACTTCAAATAAAATGTCCCCATATTTTCTCAATTTTTTTTAGCGAACGAGCTCCTCTTAATTTTGCCAGGGCTAACTCCATAGAGTGAATTTCAATTACTAGAGACCACCATTCCGAGATATTAGGAGGTTTAGGGCAAGTCCAGGCTCTGGCCAGGGTTAGTTTAGCATGGGATAAAAGGATCGTCACCAGAGCTGGGCAAAGTAAGGGGGAAGGGTGCACATCGAGCAGAACTGTAACCGCAGTAATGGAAGGTAAATAAATCTTCTTGATTTCCAAAACTTCATATACTTCCCCCCAATAATCCCTCAGAGTTGGACAAGAGAACAACATGTGTTCCAAGTCTGCTGCATACGCTGAGCATTTAGGACATTTGGTGCGGTCGCTATCGCTGCTATTGAGAGACCACTTCGAGATCTTTTCTGGTGTATAATATAGCATGCACATTGTTCTAAACTGTTGCAGCCTCAAACTGGATGATCTTACTGAGTTGTTAATATTGGATAAAGATTGAGTTATCTGTTTTGGAGTGATATTTAAGCCAGTTTTATTGCTCCATTTCCTTGCCAGTTTTAAACAGTCATCAGATATAAAAACACAGAGATGTCTATAAGCATCGCTTATAATCGATTTATTTTTGGTTGCATATAAACATTTCCAAATATCACAGTCTAAGATGTCATAGGTTTGTTTTTTTCGTACCGAAAAGTCATGGATTTGAAAATATTTAAACCTAAATGTTTCCGGCAAACCATACAAGATTTTAAGTGTATGGAAATCTAGGAACCCTTGTGCGCCGTATAAGTCCCCCAAAACATTAACTCCCTGCATAGACCATCTTAGGGCCGCACCATCATTAAAGATTCCAGGAAAACCCGGGTTACCCCATAACTGTAGTTTCGGATGATAGATGGTGGTCTTACAGAATGCTAGTATATTCGTCCAAATCCTCACTATGTCCCTTGCAGTCTTAAATTTCACCCTTTTAAAGTAATTGGGGTCGTTTACTCGAAATAAGAACAAATTTGAGTCAGCTATTAGCATAAATAAATGAAAAAAAATGTATCTTCTCTGTTAAGCAGGGAGCGAAGACGCCTGATAAACGAGGACCAAAAATATAACTTAAAATCAGGGAAATTGAGACCATTCTTGTCAGTTCCATTCTTGAGAAATTTCAGCGATCTTCTGGCTTTTTTGTAACCCAGATAAAGCTACTGAATATTCTGTCTAGTTGTTTAAAAAAAGAATTATTCAGTGCTAAAATAATGGAGCGAAATAGATACAAAAACTTTGGTAGTACCTTCATTTTAATTAAATTGATTCTGCCGATTAGGTTCAGGGGCAGTCTGTTCCATTTCTTCAAAATAAGAGTGGTAGATTTAATCAGTTCACCATAATTAATGTTGTTGATTTCCCGTATTTTAGATGTGATTTTTACGCCTGGATATGTAGCGACTTTACAGATCTCCGGGGACGCTACCGCAGGTGCATAATTAGCTATAATTTGTCTTGTTTATGTTTAGCCTATAGCCAGATACTGTCCCGAACTTACAGGCCTCGATGGTAATCCCTTTCAATGCCTCTGTAACATCAGACGAATAAATGGCAATATCGTCGGCGTATGCCTTAATTTTCAGTGCCTGTGTGTTAGACTTAAAGGGTATAATTCGTGATTGTGCCTGAAGTGCCTGTAAAAAAGGCTCAAGTGAGAGGGCAAATAATAAAGGTGAAAAGGGGCAACCTTGACGGGTGCCCCGAGAAATCAGAAAGTCTGACAAAGTCAGCCCCCGTAACTGATACAGGCAGAGGGGTTGTCATACAGTGCCTGTATCCCCTTTAAAAAGTGCCCGCAGAACCCCATTTTTATCATAGCGTGCCAGAGGTAGTCCCACCCCACTCGATCGAAAGCCTTCTCGGCATCCAGCAAAATCATAGCGAGTGGGGTGGACTCTGTCTCTGCCACGTCAAAAGCTGTTATGGCCATATTAATATGGGTGGTGGTATCTCTCCCGGTCACAAACCCATGTTGCTGCGGGTTCACAATTTTGGGCATCAGAGGAGCCAGCCTTGTTGCTAAAATTTTCGCAAAAATGTTGGCGTCAGAATTAATCAGTGATATGGGTCTGTAAGACCCCCTCTCCTCCTTCGGTTTTCCCTTTTCAAGGAAGAATATTATTTTGGCCCTATTCCATGAGCGGAGAGCTATTCCAGTTAGCCCAATAGTTTGTATAACTTGCAGTAGAAGGGGTGCAAGTTCCTCTAAGCAGATTTTGTAGATCTCGAGAGGGATGGTATCCTCCCCTGCGGCCTTCCCTGTGGGCAGAGATGTAATAGCTTGACAGAGTCCAAGCTTGGTTATGTTTTCAGACAGTAAATCGATTTCTGTAGAGTTACTGAAGTTAATTGAGTTCTCTTCTAAGTAGTTTTGTATTGTGGCAGCACTAGGTGTAGATTCCAGAGTATATAAGGACCTGTAGAAATCAACAAACTGTTCTAATATATCACATGGTTGGTCATAAAGCTTGTTATCAGAGCCTCGGATATTCGTTATCACAGTGTTGGCTCTGTCCTCCGCAACTTTATATGCCAATATTTTTCCAATTTAGTCCCCTCCCTCGTATTGCACAATCTTAAATTTATGTATATTGGCACTATTTTTTTGAATAAATTTGGCCTTGGTTTTAAACTTTAATTGGCTTAGCTTAGTACATATTTCCGTTACCGTTGGCAGATCTGCTCGTAGTGCTGACGCTAGCAGTGCTTCCTGAGCAGCAATATCAGATATCAAGGTTTCATCCAGTTTACGTCGCTCAGCGTTTTGTCTGAGCACATAAGCCTGAGTAAAACCCTGTATGCTTGCTTTACAGGCGTCCCAGACCATATTGCATGTAGTAGAATTCTGATTATGTTCTATGAAGTCAGTAAGAAGGATTTTTAACTGAACAATATAAGCTGAATCTGATACTAGATACCTGGAAAAAGAAAATGGTCTGGGACCGGTACGAGTGTGTGAGGTGGAAAATATCATCATTATAGGGTTATTGTCCGAGGAGATTCGAGGGCATACCACCATTGAGCTAGAGTTCAGTAAATTATCATTAGCTAGAGCCATATCCAACCGGGAACATAACTTATGAGGTGCTGAGTAGTATGTATACCCGGGGATATTTGGATATAAACACCGCCAAACATCTTTGATGTTATGGATGCGACACAGGTCTAAGATAGAAGTTCTAGTTTTACGCATCCGCTGGAAGCTTCCGGGCCTAGTGGTGTCTTGTTGGTAATCTAAGATACAGTTGAAGTCTCCCATTATAATTAGCTCCCCCTCCCAATCCAAGAGTTTTATATTTAAGTAATCAAAGACCTTCGGCTCATCTTGGTTGGAACCATACACCGCACATATGACATATTTTTATTAGCAGAAGGCTGATCCCTAGAGAGAAACGTTGGTCTGCTATTGAGAGGGAGGCCTTTGCTGTGGTTTGAGCCCTGATGAAGTTGAGGCCATACTTATTTGGTACTCACTTCACAGTTCAGACAGACCATAAGCCCCTCTTGTGGCTAAAACAGATGAAGGGTGAAAATCCCAAACTGCTCAGGTGGTCCATTTCCCTACAGGGGATGGACTTTACAGTGGAACATAGACCTCAAACCTTAGCATCACAAAATAGATGCTGCTGCCACAGACACAAGTCTGCCCTCCTGCTGCTGGACGAAACTCTGGCAGGGGAGGCCTGGACAATAGGTTTCCTGTCCAGGGACACAAGGTGCTCCATGCGTTTCTCAGTTCAAACCGGTTGCTGGGGCACTCAGCCCTGTTCTGGCGCGAAACTGGACAAAGGGGAAGGGGTGTAACCACCCCCTCCCCAGGTCCACCCATAGGAGGGGCCATAGAGTTAGTTCATCCATTATTTTTACTATAAGAATAGAACCCCAGTCCCTAGGACTTTAGATTACCCTGGACGAAACTCTGCAACATATATCTTGGACCTTCGACATTCCATATCTACTGGAAGATGGAAGAAATCTCCCTTGTGGTCAAGGAGTGACCACCCTGTTCAAACAGGCACCAACTGAATCTTTGCCAGTCAGCCTTGTTGAGGCTCCTGCCGGATCCCGAAGACTCTGTGACACATGAGACAGACTTCCAGACATCTCTGATACTGTTCTACGTTCCCAACAAAGCTGAGACCTGTGGCGGACACAAGAGACGTGGGACCGGAACTCATGGACATCCTGCATTTTGCAAGCTGCATTGATTCCCGAGGTATCTCGAAGTTGTGCATTGGGTTGCTTAAAGCCCCAGCCTGAGCACCATTTGCACCGAAGCTCAGAGGCACACACTCCACGAGTTTCCCGTGGGCCTGCTTTTGCATTTCAGCTCGATGCATCTTCACAGTTCCTAGTCTGTTGAGTAGTGAGCCGCCCAAAGACTTTACTTTGAATCTAACTTGCTTTTCTGGTTGCTCCATATTTGCTCCAACTTCCCTACAAAGGAGAAATTTCTCAGACCTTGCTGGTCTGCACCAAAGCCAATCTCGACATCTTGTATGGATTGCGTTTGCCAAGGCTTGTTGGGTCCAATCTCGAAACCGACACCCCAGTCAACTAGATCCTTTGTGGGACAGATAAAATCCAGCTCTTGGTTGTCATCGACGCCCCCTGGTCCCCATGGCTGAAGAGACAATCTTCACTTTTTCACCTGAAATCACCCAACATCTGGTGGCATTGTCCTATCGCCGCCCTGGTCACTGGCAAGTGGCCCAGACTCTGTCTCCTCTGCTTTCAGGTTCTTCAGATCTCTGATCCACCCTTAGATCTACCCGGACACTTTTCCTCTGTTTGCCATCAGCACTTCTTCACAGCTCTCCATTTTAATTGACAACGAAATCCGACACCAAAAGACACCTATGCTCCCGGCGTCCGTGGGTGAGGTAACACCAATACTCTGGTAGTGCCAAGGTGATTGGCCCTTCAAGTGACCTAGTCTAAAAGTGTTTAATCGTAGTTAACCTAGAAGTGTCCTTAATCTTTAAAATTGTAACTTGTTCGTTTCCCATAGAAAGTCAATGGTAATTTGTGGCTGTGTTTAGTCACTGCACGCGTCTCCCATGGGCCTCCTGCACCCTATCCTTTAGTGGTTCTAGACAGCTCCAGCGATTCCACAGGCCCTAGGCCTGCTTTCTATTCCTCAAGTGGTTCTTATACTACTATTCTAGTATATGGTTTGTGAGGCCCTTAGGGCAAAACGTATACTGTGCAACTTATCGTATGCTAATTAAGTTTCTTGTACTTTTACCTCTGACCTCATAAAGAGTCCAGAGGGGTTGTGTTTAGAATCGATACATATATATTTGAAATATACCTTGTGTGGTGAGCTTTCATTTGGTACTCAAGAGATTATAAATGGTAAAACAACTTGCTTAACTCGCCTCTAAGTCTTAGCCTGAAGGCTGCTCTCCACAGCTACCACTAGGATAGCTTTCTATAAGGTTGACTTTACAACCATCATCAATAAGGGTCGATTAGACTGGTGCAAGGTGACCACTAGAACTATTGGACATTATATGCCAGGCTAACTTCTCACATTGATGTGCAGCGTGAGGTATTACAGCTTGCATTGTTTTACCAAATAATCTTGAGAATATCATTTGAAAAATCACATTAAGGTACCAATAGGCACATATGAATCAAGACATATAATACATAAGTTCTACTGAACTTAGAAGTTGTAGGTGGTAAGGGCTTAGCACACCCTGACTACAAATCCTAGAGAGAACACCACAAAGAATTGGCAGTAGGAAAAGGATGCGCAAAATAGTATATGAAGTTTCAACAATATTATAAGCTAGCATATGCTCAAAGGTGAGAATACAACCACTGCCAAAAGTTGTAAAAGCAGATAGACAAAAGTCAACCCTAAAGCACAAACACAATTTCCAATCTGAGCAGCTGAGCAAAAGGCCTTTTCTATTTGCTGAAGAACTCTCTATGATTTGGTTACCCTGTGTTTGGACTGAACTGTGAAAGGATTTATAAGGATTTATAATGAAGAAAGCATGAACAATAAAGAAGAAAACGAAAACTTTACATATTGGAGAAAAGTGTTATTGATATGGACATTTATTTATGCTAGCGCTGCTCAGTTTGGAAAATGGGTTTGTACAACTCCTAGAGAGGTTCTAGTAGGAAAACAAGTAGTGTTGGTAGGTGCACACTCCACACCTCACTAGTCATTGCTTCAAAAGCAGGGCCTAGTGTGCCTCTGCTAGAGGACAGCTCAAGAATGCCCTCTAAATATGATACATTTTCCTTCCAGGAGTTAAGGGGTTTATGTGCTATGAGAAACATGAAGCAATGGCAGAGTCCAATCATCCACCACCTGATAGATATCTTAGTGGCAGATGACTTAGCAAAAGCATCAGGTCCAGATACCCAAGGTAGTAGGGAGGGGGGCCATCCTACATCAGAAGAAGATCCTAGTGGGTTAAATCACCAGGAGGATGATGATGATGAGAATGCAGACCAGCTGGTGACTATGGCCTCCACCTGGGAGGTACAGGGCTACCTGAAGAGGAAGTAGGCCAAGGGCCCTCCTCTATCCACTCAAGTAGACCTACTGGTGGGCCTAGAAGGGCAATATCCTCCTCAGGGGGAGTCTAACCGTTCTGGTTCATCACTAGGGTCCTCTGCCTCTTCCCATGGGAGAATGAGACCTTCCACTAAGAGAAGGGGAACTTCTCCAGAGAAGAGGGAACATATAGCTAGAATGAAAGAAGTCAAGCTTAGGATCAGGAGGCAATAAATTGCCCTTGAGAAAGAGACCATAGCTCTTGCTAGAGAGAGAGAATTAGCAGGGCTAGAGCCCTCTGGTGGCAGCAAAATCCCTAGTGGTAGGGATAGGTCTTATGACCATAAAAACCTAAGCAAGATTGTCCCTCCCTATCAGACTGGGGATGACATCCACAAATGGATAACTGCTTTGGAGAGGGCCTGCAAAGTACAGAAGGTACCCCAGAGTCAGTTGGCAGAAATCTTGTGGCTCTCCTTTGCGGACAAAGGTAGAGACAAGCTCCTCACTGTAAGAGAAGAGGATGCTGACAATTACAATGTCCTAATAGATGGGTTTAGCCTAACCACTGATCAGTATAGGTTGCTGTTCAGAGAGACCCAGAAGACACAGAATCAGGACCAGACTGACTTTGTAGATTGTGCTACTAAGGCTCTGGAAGGCTGGTTGCAGGGCAGTAAAGTAAGTGACTATACAGGATTGTATAAACTTATAATGAGAGAACATATTCTTAATAATTGCCAGAACCAGTTGTTGCATCAGCACTTGGTTGACTCCGATTTGACCTCTCCACAAGAATTGGGTAAGAGGGCAGACAAATGGGTCAGAACCAGGGTGAAGCAGAAGGTACAGAACCAAGGTGGTGGCCAGAAGAAGCAAGACCAAAAGGGTGGGGAGAAAGCTAAAGACCAGAAGTCTTCACAATGCCCCCAAAAAGCTTCTAATGGTGGGGGTTCCCAACAATACAAAAACAAAGAATTCCACAAAGAAACCATGGGGCAAGATTTGTAAAGTTAAGTCTTACTGGACTAGTGAGTGCACCAAGAAGGAGACAGCTCCAGCCACCAGTGCCCCTAAGGCAACTGTTCCCCCTAGTTCAGCTCCAAGTGGTACTTCTCAACAGAAGGGTGTAGTAGGGTTAACACTGGGAACTGAGATGGACTCTGGCCTAGTCAGAGTGCCAACTCAAGCTGTTTTGATCTGTGATGGAGAAATGGTTTTGTCCTCCTCTGTGAGTGCCAGTAACCTGGTCAAGTACAGACAACCTCCTTTAGTCAATGAGAAAAAGGCTCAGGCCTACAGGGACACAGGTGCTAGTGTCACAATGGTGATACCTGACTTTGTGGAACCTGGACAGATCATACTAGGTGAAACCTACCTAGTGACCAATGCTAGCAATGTCACTACATCCCATGAGATGGCAGTTGTTAATTTCTCCCGGGGAGAGGTAACTTGCCTTAAGAAGGTTGTTGTTAGTTCAAACCTACCTGTAGAATGTTTGCTTGGCAATGGCCTAGAGACTTCAGCCTGGTCTGAAGTGGAGTTTAGGACTCATGCAGGAATGTTAGGATTCTCAGCACATGTCCTTGCAGTGACTAGGTCACAGGTCAAAAAGTCTAACACTGAACAGGCACTGGATTCTGGAATAATTGACCAGTTGCCTACCAGGAATAGGAGCAGTAGGGTTAAGGCTGTGCCTTCCCTCCTGCCTCAGGATGAGGATCAGCCTTCTGAGGAAGCTGATTGTGAGCCTGAAGAAGGAACTGTCCTAGAAGAGCTTGAACCTGATCAGGTTGAGTTCCTTGGGACAGGGGGACCTTCCAGGGCAGATCTGAGGCAGGCGCAGTTGGACTGCCCTTCTCTTGAACCCCTCAGACAGCAAGCTGCTGTTGAGGCTGCAGGGAATGCTAGCGGAACCCACAAGGTTTACTGGGATGAAGGGCTACTGTATTCAGAGAGTAGGGACCCCAAGCCTTGGCTTTCCAGGAGGTTGGTCATACCTTTGGCATTCAGGGGCTTCCTTTAGGCACTAGCCCATGATATTCCCCTTGCAGGACATATTGGCCAGAACAAGACTTGGGACAGAATTGTCCCTCATTTTCACTGGCCTCACATGTCAGAAGACACCAAGGAGTTTTGTCGCTCCTGTGTAGCCCTTCAAGCCAGTGGCAAAGCAGGTGGCACTACAAAGGCTACCCTTATACCACTGCCTGTCGTGGGGGTTCCTTTTGATCATGTAGGGATTGACATTGTTGGACCAATGAATCCCCAAACAGCCTCTGGGCACAGGTTTATTCTGGTGGCAGTGGATCATGCCACCAGATACCCAGAAACTATACCCCTTAGGACCACTACAGCACCTGTTGTGGCAAGAGCCCTCCTGTGAGTTTTCTCAAGAGTGGGCTTCCCTAAGGAGGTTGTATCAGACAGAGGTGCAAACTTTATGTCTAGTTACTTAACTGCAATGTGGAAGGAGTGTGGAGTGAACTATGGATTCACCACACCCTATCACCCACAATGCAATGGTCTAGTTGAAAGGTCCAAAAATAACTTAAAGGGTATGATTAAGGGTCTCCCCGAAAAGCTCATGCGGAGATGGGATATCCTACTGCCCTGCCTTTTGTTTGCATACAGGGAGGTTCCACAGAAGGGGGTTGGCTACAGCCCATTTGAACTTCTATGTGGGCACCCTGTCAGAGGCCCACTTTGTCTGATGAAGGAGGGATGGGAGTTACCTCTCAAACCTCCCAAACAGGATATTGTGGACTATGTACTTGGTCTCCACTCCAGGATGGCTGAGTATATGAAAAAGGCAACTAAAAACCTGCAGGCCAGTCAGGAATTGCAAAAGGCCTGGCATGACCAAAAGGCTGTACTGACTGTTTACCAGCCAGGACAGAAAGTGTGGGTGTTGGAGCCAGTGGCCCCAGCAGCTCTCCAAGACAAATGGAGTGGACCCCACACTATTGTTGAACAAAAGTGAAAAGGTCACCTATTTGAAAGATCTTGGAACTCCCAGGAGCCCCCAAAGGGTGCTTCTTGTCAACAGACTGAAACCATATGTCGATAGGGCAGACATGGGCTTGCTCATGGCTACTGATGAAGGACAGGAGGAATAGAGTGACCCTCTCCCAGACCTGCTCTCTCAGAACCCTGATGATGGGTCAGTTGATGGTGTAGCCTTGTCAGGCAGCCTCACTGATCAGCAGCAGATGGACTACAGACAAGTTCTGCTGAAATACAGACATATGTTTTTACTGACTCCAAGTCAGACTACCTGGTGCACTCATGAAGTGGACACTGGGGACAGTCTGCCTGTTAAAAATATGATTTACAGGCACCCTGATCATGTCAGGGGCTGTATCAGGACAGAAGTCCGGAAAATGTTGGAATTGGGAGTGATTGAATCTTCTGATAGCCCTTGGGCTAGTCCAGTAGTCCCTGTGCCAAAACCTCACACCAGGGTGGTAAGATGAGATGAGGTTTTGTGTGGATTACAGAGGTCTCAATGCTGTCACTAAGACAGATGTGCATCCAATACCTAGGGCAGATGAGCTCATAGATAAGTTGCCCTCTGCCAACTATCTGAACGCCTTTGATCTAACAGCTCGCTACTGGCAAATCAGGCTAGCTGATGATGCCAAGCCAAAGACAGCATTTTCAACCCCTGGTGGACATTACTGATTTGTGGTAATGCTCTTTGGTCTGAAAAATGCACCTGCCACATTTCAAAGGTTGGTGAATAAAGCCCGCTCAGGCCTGGATGACTACTGTGCAGCTTATTGCTGTCTTTAGCACCACCTGGTAAGATTACCTGATCCACCAGAAAAATGTTTTGGAGGCCCTGCAAGAGACATGCCTAACAATCAAGGCTACTAAGTGCCAGATAAGGCAGAGTCAGGTTGTGTACCTGGGCCACCTTGTAGGTGGAGGCCAGGTTCAACCACTACAGAGCAAAATCCCGACCATAATGGACTGGGTTGCCCAAACCACCCAGACTCAGGTCAGAGCTTTCTTGGGCCTGACTGGGTAACATAGGAGATTTGCCAAGGGGTATGGTTTCATAGTGACACCCCTGAATGATTTAACTTCTAAAAGAATGCCCAAGAAAGTTCAGTGGACAGTAAGCTGTCAAAAGGCATTTGATGATTCTGCAAAGTCCTAATTACTCCAAAGAATTCATTGTCAAACAGATGCTTCTGAGTTGGGGGTGGGCGATGTGCTATCACAATTGAATGAAGGCGGTCAGGACCAGCCAGTAGCTTTTATTAGCAGAAGGCTGATCCCTAGAGAGAAACGTTGGTCAGCTATTGAGAGGGAGGCCTTTGCTGTGGTTTGGGCCCTGAAGAAGTTGAGGCCATACTTATTTGGTACTCACTTCACAGTTCAGACAGACCATAAGCCCCTCTTGTGGCTAAAACAGATGAAGGATGAAAATCACAAATTGCTCAGGTGGTCCATTTCCCTACAGGGGATGGACTTTACAGTGGAACATAGACCTCGAACCTTAGCATCACAAAATAGATGCTGCTGCCACAGACACGAGTCTGCCCTCCTGCTGCTGAACGAAACTCTGGCAGGGGAGGCCTGGACAATAGGTTTCCTGTCCAGGGACACAAGGTGCTCCATGCGTTTCCCAGTTCAAACCGGTTGCTGGGGCACTCAGCCCCGCTCTGGCGCGAAACTGGACAAAGGGGAAGGGGTGTAACCACCCCCTCCTCAGGTCCACCCATAGGAGGGGCCATAGAGTTAGTTCATCCACTATTTTTACTATAAGAATAGAACCCCAGTCCCTAGGACTTTAGATTACCCTGGACGAAACTCTGCACAATATATGTCTTGGAGCTTCGACATTCCATATCGACTGGAAGATGCAAGAAATCTCCCTTGTGGTGAAGAAATGACCACCCTGTTAAAACAGGCACCAACAGCATCTTTGCCCGTCTGCATTGTCTAGGCTCCCGCCGGATCCCAAAGACTCTGTGACACAGGACATGGACTTCCAGATATCGCTGATGCTGGTCTACGCTCCCAGCAAAGGTGAGACCTGTGGCGGACACAAGAGACGTGGGACCGGAACTCCTGGACAACCCTGCATTTTGCAAGCTGCATCGACTCCCGAGGTGCTTGGGGTGCTTGAAGCCCCACCCCCGAGCACCATTTGCACTGAAGCTCAGAGGCCTACACTCCACTAGTGTGCCGTGGGGCCCACTTTTGCATTTCAGCTCAACGCGTCTTCACGGTTCCTAGTCTGTTAGCTAGTGAGCTCCCCAAAGACTTTCCTTTGAATCTAATTTGCTTTCCTGGTTGCTCCAGGCTTGCTCCAACTTCCCTACAAAGGAGAAGTTCCTCAGTCCTTGCTGGTCTGCACCGAAGCCAATCTTGACATCTTGCATGGATTGCGTTTGCCAAGGCTTGTTGGGTCCAATCCAGATTCCGACACCGCAGTCAACTAGATCCTTTGTGGTACAGCTTGAATCTAGCTCCTGGTTGTCGTGGACACCTCCTGGTCCCCATGGCTGAAGAGACAAGCTTCACCTTTTCACCTGAAATCACCCAACATCTGGTGGCATCTTCCTATCGCCGCTCTGGTCACGGGCAAGTGGCCCAGACTCTGTCTCTTCTGCTTTCAGGTTCTTCAGATCTCCGATCCACCCTTGGCTCCACCCGGACACTTTTCCTCTGGTCGCCTGCAGCACTTCTTTGCAGCTCTCTATTGGAATCGACGACGAAACCCGACACCAAAAGACACTTATGCACCCGGCTTTCGTGGGTGAGGTAACGCGAATACACTGGTAGTGCAGAGGTGATTGGCCCTCCAAGGGTCCTAGTCTAAAAGGGTTTCATCGTAGTTAACCTAGAAGTGTCCTTAATCTTTAAAATTATAACTTGTTCGTTTCCCATAGAAAGTCAATGGTAACCCGCTGCTGTGTTTAGTCACTGCACGCGCCTCCCACGGGCCTCCAGCACCCTATCCTTTAGTGGTTCTAGACAGCCCCAGCGATTCCACAGGCCCTAGGCCTGCTTTCTATTCCTCAAGTGATTCTTATACTACTATTTTAGTATATGGTTTGTGAGGCCCTTAGGGCAAAACGTATACTGTGCAACTTATCGTATGCTAATTAAGTTCCTTGTATTGTACTTTTACCTCTGACCTCATAAAGAGTCCAGAGCAGTTGTGTTTAGAATAAATACATACATATTTGATATATACCTTGTGTGGTGTGCTTTCATTTGGTACTCAAGAGATTATAAATGGTAAAACAACTTGCTTAACTCTCCTCTAAGTCTTAGCCTGAGTGCTGCTCTCCACAGCTACCACTAGGATAGCTTTCTATAAGGTTGACTTTACAACCATCATCAATAAGGGTCGATTAGACTGGTGCAAGGTGCCCACTAGAACTAGTGGACATCATATGCCAGGCTAACTTCTCACAACCACCTACTTCATGTAGGTGGAAACCCATTTGCAAATGGGAAGGGGTCACCAAGGTACCCCTTCCCCTTTGAGAATGGTTGTAAAAACATTTTTTAGGAGCAGACCACTGCCTTCTCCTAAAAAATTAAAAGAAAGCTTTTCTTTTTTTTAAAATGCAAACCGTTTTTCTTTAAGGACAACGAGCTGCATTTTAAAAAAAGATTTCTTTATTTAAAAGCAATTACGGCCATGGTGGTCTGCTGACCCCAGCAGGCCACCATCCCCATGGTTTTAGCGATTCTTAAGGGTTCTCTAATTGCAAATCTAGTCATTAATAATAATGAGGTAGGCCAATTTGCGATCCCCTAGGAAGCAGTATATGAAACTCATGGAGTTTTTACATTGGATATTTCCAAATTTTATAAATGTGGCCCTCAGTGAGGTGAGGTAGCGCGTGAAAAAAACAGTGAGGTGAGAAAGGGAGGCTGGGTCCCACAGTGTTGTAGAAGAGTAAATTGAGAAAGCCCAGACTGCTTTCACCGCAGATGCAGGTCAAAATGTGCCATAGTGCAGGACTGCCCCAGCCGAACAAGGGTACAGTTGTGCACTGGACTCTCTGCTGTCTAGGAAGTTGAGAAGATCAGTGTGTGCCAAGGATACACTGCTCTCTTTGCAGACAGTGGGACAGATTTGATTTAAATGGACTAATATTTTGGAGAGAGTGTGAGTCGGCTAAAGGACGAGGGAGGAGAGAGAGAATGGGAGCCACTTTCGAACACAGGCTCTGAGAGAGAGAGACACACAGACACGGATTTAGAGAGACAGAAATTTAGAGAGATAGATAGATAGATAGATAGATAGATAGATAGATAGATAGATAGATAGATAGATAGATAGATAGATAGATAGATAGATAGATAGATCTCTTTATTTCTCAGCCTGTTCTCCTGTCACTGTCTCTCTCTCTCTCTCTCTTTGTCTCTCTCTGCCTTTTTCTCTCTCTCTCGTTTTGTCACTATATATCTCTCCTGGTGTCTCTCTCCTCATATTGTATTGTCTTTCTCTGCCTCTCCTGATCTTTCTCTTCGTCTTCCTTTCTATCTATCTTTCTATGCCTCTCCATTTCTTTGACGTCTCTGCCTCTCCTATCTTTCTATCTCCTATCTCACCCAAGATCCCCCCCTCTCCCTCTCTCTCTTTGTCTGCCCCTGATTGCCTTTCTCTCTGTATGGCTCTTCCTGTCTTTGAATTGCCTCTCTCTTCTCTGTCTCCCTGTCTCCTTTCTATTGTTCTGTCCTTTTCTCAAGCTCCCTGCCGCTGGTATAGCAGGCTGGTATGCAAACCAGTTTTGTGATCTGGTCGGCCAGTTTTTACTGTGGATTTTTCTGATATTACAACAAACATGGCCTGCAGTGAGCACAAATGCATACATTGTCCCATACCTTGCAAAATGCAAAGTTCAAAACTGCCTCATTTGCAAATGTGGGCCACTTTTTTTTTTAGCAAATGGGCTTCTCTTATTTTCTATGTCATGCTTATTTTCTGTCCCAGTCCAACGCTGCCAGCTTTATCTCTCCCCACTGTTCTTTCTGTGCCTTCCTATCTTCTCTTCATTTCTCTTTCTCTCTTTTAATCTCTGGACTGGCTTTGTCTGGAGGAGCAGACGTGTGTTTAGGTTTGAGCCTGCGAGAGCCGGCGCTTGTGCATGCCTCTCACTTGCTAGACACTGTAGTTAACACAAGCATTTGCAATACAATCGGTCTCTCATTAACGAGTTTGAGATATTGGCATTCTAAATGACAATGCCTTTTATTTATGTGTTGTTTTTAAAACATATAAATAAAAGGCATTGTCATTTACAATGTCAATAGCTTAAACTCTTGCAAATGCGAGACCTATTGCATTGCAAAGGAGTGCTATACATTTTTTTAAAACACGTTAGGAGAGAGCATGGCCTGCCTGCAACAGCAGGCAGGACAAAACTATTTCAGAAAATTGTGCTCGGAGGCTGTATTAAAGCCTACTGAGTAACAACACAAGTAACAGGGGGTGTAGCCATGGGAGATAACAAAATGAGACAAGGCGGTACTAAGGAGGGACTACTAAGCCTTTTGTCTCATGAGCAGCCACAGTTTACAGTAGACAATGACACAAGTCAATTAAAAATATGGGCAGAGAGTGGGCAGAGCTTCAAGCCCCTACCTCATTACAGCATGCCTAACAGAGCAGCACACGCGCTGCCCAGGCTCGACCTTAAAAGGGCTTGGAGCTCTCCCGTTGCTTACTTGTTGGTTTGCATGGCACTATTCTTCACAACCCCGTAATTCATCAAGGCAGGCCTCTCATAATTTCCGCTCCTCTCTGTGAAGCAGGGACTAAGCACTGATTGATTCAACTTTCACAAATGCCCGTACCCTACTCCATACATAATTGAGGTACTATAGTGTTTTTTTAACTTTTAGTGCCCTGCAAAGAGAAGGTGTGTGACTGGCAAAAATATGCCCAGCAGGGTAAATGAAATTGTAAAGATTTATTTTCTATAGCTAACTTTCTTTTATGTTACCAAGTCTTCTTTTCTCAATTTGTACTCATGTTTTCTTTTGTTTTTGCTTGTGGGTGATGTTCTTAAAAGATGAGTATTATTTTATTGAAAGGCTACATTGTTTCTTTCTTATCTGTAATTTCTGAAATCATGCTTTAACACATAATCGTATGGTACACCCAATCTACCCCACTCCAATCTGCCACAATCCAATCCACACCAGTCCACCTCACCTCACCCCAGAACACACCAATCCGTCCCAGTCAATCCGATCCGCCCCAGACCAATCCAATCAAATCCAGTCCAATCCAATCCATTCCAATCCAAACCACTCGCCCCAATCCAGTCCATACAATCCACCATACTCCAATCCTCCCAGCTCACCCCATTCCAATCTGCCCCAATCCAGTTCACCCCACTCCAATCCAAAACAATCTAACCACTCCAATCCAAAACAATCTGCCCGACTCCAATCAAACACATTCCAATCTGCCCCACTCCAATCCAAAACAGTCTGCCATACTCCAATCCAAAACAATCTGCCCCACTCCAATCTGCTTCACTCCAATCTGCTCCACTCTAATCCGCGCTACTCCAGTCCGTCCCACTCCAATCCAAACCAATCTGCCCACTCCAATGTCCCCTACTTGAGGTCAAAATAATCTGCCCTATTAACGTCTATCCCACTCCAATCTGCCCCACTCAATCCAAAACAATCTGCCCCACTCCAAACCAAAACAATCTGCCCCAATCCGAAACAATCTGCACCACTCCAATCCACCCCACTTCAATCTGCTCCACTCGAATCCACCCTACTCCAGGCTGCCCCTCTCCAATCCAAAACAATCTGCCCACTCCAATCTGCCCCACGTCAGTACAAAACAATCTGCCCTACTAACGTCGATCAAACTACAATCTGCTGCACTCCAATCCAAAACTGTAAAGGGTAAAGTCCACCCACATAAATCGAACAATGGCTCACAAGGAATCCACAAGTTTACATATATAGAGCAGGAGCTCACAATGGGGGACAACAGAAGAATCACAGGGATAGAAGAGTTCAAGATATAAGTGTACAAAAATCTTTATTTTTCTTTACTCATACTCAATTCATATATTCGTTATTCAAAGCATAGGACATCATAACAACTCAACATATAAATATAAAATTATAGCCGAAATAAATATACATAATATAGCATAGTTTCCCCACATCAACCTCTCCACAATCATTCATCCACTGGTACTTCAGACACACACATACATTCACACACGTTCCATATGCACAGAAAATTCCTCAATGTAGTTCCCACAATGACACAAGAGGGGGATCCAGCGGGGCCTAGATAGAGCACGGCTAAAGAGTCCAGGTCGATTAAACAGGATCCCACAACCAGGTAACGCCAACGCGCGTTTCGGTGCCAAGCCCAGATTTACGGGCGCACCTTCATCAGGGCTTGCTCGTCGAGGAAGGGGGGAAGACACAGCTCATAAATGATACACCCGTGACAAATCTGGGCAACAGGGGGTACTGGTCCGTAAAAGAACGCTGCCGATCCGAGGGAGGTCCGAGAAAATAATCATAAGGGGCTCACTTCAGTCCGTTCATAACCAACTACAGAGGTTAATTAATCCACCCGTAGTAAATAGAGCCATTTGCAAAGCGGTTTAGATCCACAGAAAAATAGTTTGGAACTCCAAGGGTTTTCCCAAGCATTGTATCGTAGGTCATGCAGCAAAAAACATAAATTCAGGCCCACGATCGGGAGAGTTCAAAGAGTTTAGGCGTAGGCGGCCATCCGGACTTAATTTTCTAAAGTCTCAGCCAGAGAAAGAAGCTCTCCTCCTATCGAGTCCTCACGGGCGGTCAGCGGGTTTCCAGCACTCCAATCCAAAACAATCTGCCCCACTCAATCTTCCCCACTCCAGTCTGTCCCAAACAATCAGCCCCACTCTAATCCAAAACAGTCTGCCCCACTCTAATTGTCCCACTCCATTCTGACTGCCACAATCAGCCTACTCTGATCTGCCCCACGCCAATCCAAAACAACCGGCCCCACTCCAATCCATCCCACTCCAATCTTTCACAATCCAATCCGAAACAATCTTCCCCACTCAAATCTACCACAATCCACCCCATTCCAATCCACCCACTCCATTCCAATCCATCCTACACCAATCCACTCCACCCCAATCCCTCCAAATCCAATCTGCTCCACTCCAATTCAATCCACCTCACCCTGATCCAATATACTACACTCCTTCCTAAATCCAACCCACTCCAATCCAATCCACCATGATCCACCTCACTCCAACCCAAAACAATCTGCCCCATTCCAATCTGCCCCACTCCAATCTTCCCCACACCAACCCAAAGCAATCTGTCACGTTCAATCCAAAACAATCTGCCACTTTCCAATCCAAAACAGACTGCTCACACCAGTCCAAACCTATCTGCCCTATCCCAATCCAGAACAATCTGCCCCACTTCAATCCAGAACAATCTGCCCCACTTCAATACAGAACAATCTGACCCACTTCAATCCAAAACAATCTGACCCACTTCAATCCAATCCACGTCATGTCACCCCAATTATTTGACGAACCCCAATCCAAACCACCAGACTCCAATCCAATGCACCTCACACCAATCCAATCTACCCCATCCAGCCAAATCCAACCTACCCCACTCAAATACACCACACCCACTCCCATTCACCCAACCAAATCCAATTCACGTCATTCCAATCCACCCCACGCCAATCCAGTTCACCCCAATTCACCGCAATCTAGTCCACCTCAATCCAGTTCAAACCACTCACTCCAATTCACCCCAAACAATCCACCCGACTCCAATCCACCCCAATCCAATCTACTGCAATTCAATCTACCCAATCTTCCCCACCCCCTCACCAATTTATTGGACCCCACTCCATTCCACCCCGCTCCAGTTCACCCCACCCCAATCTACCCCATTTCAATCCACCCCTCTCCAATCTAATCCATCCCATCCAGTCTACCCCACTCCAATCCACTATATTCCATTGCAGTCCAATCCATCCCACTCTATTCAAAGCCACCCCACTCTACCCCAATCCAAAACACCCATCCCAGTCCAGTCCACCCTGCTCAATCCAATAAATTCAGCCCAGCACACTCCAATCCACTCCTCTCCAATGCAATCTACCCCACTCCCATCCAATCCAGCGCTCTCTAATCCACCCCACTCCAATCCAACCCACCTCACTCTAAACCAATCCACCCCACTCCACTCTAACTTACCCCACTCTAAACCACCCTATTGTAATCCCATTCACCGCACCCCATTTTAATCCACCTTACTTTAACCCACCCCAATCCAATCCACCACACCCCATTTCAGTTCACCCACTCAGATCCACCCCTCCAGTCCACCCACTGCAATCAACCCCAATACACTCTATCCAACTCACTATACCCTAATCCAATCATCCCCATACCAATCCAATCAACCCCAATTCATTCCATGCCATTCCATCCCACTCCAGTCCATCCCACTCCACTCTAATCCACTCCACTCAGCCCCAGTCCAATCCACCCCAGTCCAGTCCAGTCCACCTCACGCTAATCTAATCCACCCCATCAAGTCCACCCCACTCCATTCTAGTCCAATCCATCCCACTCTACTCTAACCCACCCCACTCTACTCCAAGCCACAGAAGACACCAATCTAATCCACCTCGTCCCAGTTCAGTCCACCCTACTCAAGTCAATCCATCAAACCCACCACTCTCCAATCCACCCCACTCCAAAACAATGCACTTCCTTCACTTCACTCTATTTCACCCCACTCCAAACCACCCTATTCTAATCTATTCCTCCCCAATTTAATCCAACCAACCCCAAACCAATCCAATCCACTCCACTCCACCCTAATCTAATCCACTTTTGCAATCCAACGCACCCCAATCCAATCCAATCCATCCCATCCAGTCCACCCACTACAATCCACCCCATTGCACCCAATCAAACCCACTTTACCCAAATCCAATCCACCCTGATCTACTGCAATCCAATCTAACCCAACCAACTTCCTCAATCCACTACTCCCCACTTTACCCTCCTTCGCCTCACGCCACTCCACTCTATGACACTGCACTCTATGACACTGCACTCTATGACATTCTTTTCTACTAAAACACTGAACTATGCTCAACTCTATAACCAGGGCTCGTGTCGGGGTACCACGCGGGTGGATGGCGTCCCCCCACTTATTTTATTATTTTACCGGGTTTTTACCGGGTGGACGCCATCCCCCCTGCCTAAAAGCTGGATTTTCAATTATGTACATCTCACTCAGAGAGATTACGTAGCTGTTGTAAAGATCACAGGGGATCAGTAAAGGAGTGTGATCGCACGGCCGCCCATCGATCTCCCAAGCCAGTCTGTCTCAAAGCAGGACATGTACATAAAAAAACAATTAGTCCTGCCAGAAGAAAAACAATGAGTCCTGCCAGCTTCCAATCGTGACATCACTTCCGGAGACACCACCTAACTTAGAGCGTCCCCCCACTTCTTTTTTAGGTCTCGCCTAGACGAAAGCAAAAGCGAAGCTTTTGCTGTCTATGCGAGACAACTTATGTTGCCACTTTTCTGGGAATGGTGTGGACATCAGACTGTGACGAGCCTGTCCTGGAGATTGCAGCTCGTGAGCGCGCACGTCGCGTCGCCCTGCCTGCTATTCGCATTCACACAAAGGCTCCCGCACGCATGCGCACATACACACACACGCACTCCCCTTTAACAGACACACGCGCACAGACACACGCACGCACAGACACACTACAACAGACACACGCGCACACCCCACCCCCACTCACCCCTCCTCCTCCGCAACACACTCACCTGTTCTGGCGGACCGGGACTCGATCAGGAGCCTACCACAGACACACGCGCACACCCCACCCCCACTCACCCCTCCTCCTCCGCAACACACTCACCTGTTCTGGCGGACCGGGACTCGATCAGGAGCCCGAGGGCTCCTCGGACAGTGGCTTCTCTCTCGTCTCGCGCCGCGATGGGGGCGGGACTTCCGGTTGGGGCCGCGCTGCGATTGGCCGGCTGCCCAACCGCTTCCGGGTCGCCGCAGGCAGCGCGGCGGCCCGGCGGGAACTTGATGAAACTCCCTGGGCTGCGGTGGTGAATAGAAATTCAGCTGCGTGGCAGTGTCTATGGTGGTTTTGCGACTCCGCAAAGAATAGACTGCTGTAGAGCGATCTGGAGGACCTGGGCGTCAGAGAGCCCACAGACTTTCCTTTTGGTACCAGGAAGGAACCGAGACTCTGCAACAGTGCAAATGCCGAAGTCTGGTCGGGCTGTAATTGCAGGTACGGGGCTACAACTGCTTTAGCAGTGATCACTCGGTGCAGGACTGCAGCTACGAAAGTTGTGGCCGCTTGTTTTTAATCTAATGCACTTTTTTGATTGAATAATGGCTGTCTGTTGCACAATTCATGCCCTAACAAGCCTGTGCGTGCCTCCATGGAGTAGGCCGAAGAGCACTTTCGTTTTAACTCCTTGCAGGGGCAGGTTGTGACAAGCGATATCCACGCTTCTTTTTTGTAGCAAGGAATTGGTTCTTCCTGCAGATATGAATGCAAGCCTGGCAGCAAGACATCAACTCTCTCTCCCACCAACCCCCCACCGCAGCCCCCCTTGCTACATTTTGTCCGTCCACCCTCGTGCAGCAGTCCTTGGTGAGTTACTGGGATGTGCTGCACACGTGTATTTATCATTCATGAACAGTTGTGGCATCTGATCCTGAGAACAATGGGAGAGGGTCAGTCCGTGTAGAAGCAGAGGCACACACGTAGCTCAAAAGAACAATTGTTAGCCTGTCACATGCAACTAACTGTATATTATAATGTGTAATGCACATACCTTAAATGATAAAAATGTTTTGTTCAGCTGGGAAAGCTCAGTCGGTTAATGCTATCACTTCAGACTTCTCTTTGAATAGTAAGAGGGTCAGCCTTTTTTGTTTTTTTTGTTTTTGAATTTTATATAGCGCAAACTAGTTCTGCAGGACATGAGACTATGCCTGACATGGTGGGTTCACACTTTTGTATGCTCACAGGCTGGCAGTGTTGGGATAGAGCTTTCGTTTTAGCTCTCCAGAGGTAACATTGTGGGACCAGGTGCAAAATGTATTTTTAAGATAAGCTTGCAGTTTTGTCCTATCGCTGAAGGCTGGGAGGTTGGGGAAGTAGTGTCTGGGGCGTCCTTTAAACAAGCATTTGCAATGCAGTAGGTCTCCCTTTTGCGAGAGTTTAAGCTATTAGCATTGTAAATGACAATGCCTTTTGTTTTAAATACCAAAGCATAAATAAAAGGCATTGCCGTTTACAATGCCAATAGCTCAAACTCGCGTAAATGCGAGACCTATTGCATTGCAAATGCTTGTTTAGGACGTGTGCCCTGTGTATAACACTCTATTCCAACAAATACAGTCTGTAACACTCCACTCCCCCACTCTACTCTGGAGCACTCCACACCACTAACGTTAGCCATGCTAACAGCAACCACACTGGTGTACAAACATGGCAAAATACACATTACCAAATCGAATAGGTCTTGTATTTGCGAGACCTATTCGCTTTCGCAATGCTTATTTTCTAACCTTCTTCACCGCATCTGCGAAGGTAGCAGTCCCTTCGAAGCGGAAAAGTCAGCGAGCGCGAACGATTGGAGTGAGGGCAGAGGTCAGCCGCCAGTCCCCACGTCCTGTTATAGGTTGGTGTATGTTTGCTGAGGGAGTGTCACGCGGCAGTGTGGTGCCCAGACTGAGTGAGTGTGCCTCAGAGTCCATTCCTCCCCCTGCAGAGGGTTGGGCCTGGCCGAGAGGCATGGCGCAATCAGAACCTTGTCATGGGTGAGGTCGAGCAGGGTAGGGCAGCTCAGGGCCGGGCTTGGCATTGGGCCAATGTCTCATCCAGCAAGCGCAGCCAATGGCAGCATTTCCATCAGCCCGTGTGTCAGGTGCTTCAGACTACGTTTGTGTTCACACCGATACCGAACGACCGCGGGACGGGTGCAAGGCAGTGAGATTGGCACTGCTTCACCATCATCGAAGAAGAACAAATGCCAAGCACTGGGAGTATTTTTCTAACATCACACCGACCCCCAGAAGATCCGAGGTGGCACGGGAAAAGATAGACACCCCGGCATCTTCTCTCAAGAACCCTCGGGACTCGAGCTGGCGTTGGAACAGCAGACTGCCACCGGAGCACCGGGTCTGAAGAGCCACCGGGGCCAGGGGCTGAGACTGCCACCGGAGCACCGGGTCTGAAGAGCCACCGGTGCCAGGGGCTGAGCCAAACACCGGAGCGCCGGCCCAGAACAGCACACGGTGCCAGGGGCTGAGACTGGCACTGCAGCTCCCAAAGTGAAGCAGCAAAGCGCAGGGGAATACAACTGGATTTGAAACACTATCAGTGGAGAGCCGCAGAACACAGGGGCTGAGACTGGCAGCATTGTTTCTGAAGAATCGGAGGTGCCAGGCGCTGCAATTCCAGATGTGAACCACTGCATGTGCCAGAGCACAAGACAAGCGACGGTTTTGCAAGGACGCCCTGCATAGCTCCCAAGTTTCTCCAAAGGCCATTGATCGGCCTGATTGTGTATCTCAGACAGGGGGTGGGCCTCATCCTGGCATCAGGGCACGCTCTGGAGGCGCGATTGAGTGGCTGATTCAGAGGCTGGGGCTCACCTCTAAGCATACATCCTGCCCGGCCTGCCTCTAGGCACTATGGGGTTTGCCTGGCGGTCTCTGATTGCCCCGGTGAGCATTGCCCGTTTCTTCCAGATCTTCCTGACCTGCACAGCTTTTAGCCTGGTGGCGAGTGTCAATGGCTACTATGGCCCGTATGGTGTCTGGTGCATGTTCACCTGGTGCTTCTGCTTCATTGTGTCTGTGCTGATTGTGGTGCTGGAGATGACCGAGGTAGGCCCTCGTCTTCCACTGTCCTGGGAGGACTTCACCTCAGCCTTCGCCATGCTGGCCACCCTGATGATCTTCACCACTTCCATCATGTACCCCTCGGTCTTCCTGACAGGCCCCTGCTCTGGCCACTCGTGTGCCTGCATGGGCTCTGCCACTGCCATGTCCATCCTGTGTTTCATAGCCTATGCGGTGGAGGTGGGCCTCACCAGGGCCAAGCCCGGAGAGATCAGCGGCTTCCTGTCCACCGTGCCCGGCCTGCTGAAGGTCTTTGAGGCTTATGTGGCCTGCCTCATCTTCTCCCTGCTCGACAACGGCCAGCTGTACAGGGCCAACAGTGGGCGGCAATGGTGCATGGCGGTGTTCTGTATCTGCTTCATCCTCACTGTGCTGATCATCGTGTTGACCATCGGGCGCCTGCTTACCAGCCTCCCCCTGCCATTTGACAAGCTCCTGATTGGCTACAACATCCTGGCTGTACTGATGTACATATCTGCAGCCATTGTCTGGCCCATCTTCTGCTTCAAGGATAACCCCAGACCCCCTAACTGTGACAACTACAAGTGCTTATGGAACAGCCTTCTGGGAGCCACCTTCCTCACCTACATCAACCTTGTGGCGTACATTGTTGATTTGGTGTACTCTACTCGCATGGTCTTCTTCACCACCCAGGCCTAGCTGGACGACTCCCGCCAAGAACACCTTCAAGAGCCTCCGCCTGAGCTTCCTTGTTGATCCAGCTCCAGGCCACACTGGTCCCGGCTGCGTCACCAAACACAGACCGTGTGCCTCTGTCTTCCTACAATGTGCCCGTGGACCTCTGCCCTCTGGACCCTTAGTGCATCCTCCCCCATGTGAGGCAGCTCCCCTGTGCACCTATGTGAGACTGCCTGCTGGTGTTACTGTGTGCTTGAAACAAGGGCTAGTTATAGGACACTGGCAGCCTAGGCAGCCCTCCATGGCACCGCCAGCAGAGGGTAGCTGGGGGATCCCAGAGCCAGCAGATGTGCCCCCATGCAGTGGAAGAGGGTGAAGACAAAATGGTATGGTGGCGAAATTCCAGGCACCTGCCTACTGTGTGTGGTTGCTTCACAAATTCTTTGAATATTTTCAATATTGATTTCAAAGGTATGCCATGGGGGAGCATACTGTGCCGGTGAGTGACTGCCCCATGGCCTGGTTTGTGTGAGGGAGTATGTCTTTTTCTATGGTTGGATGCTACAGCTACCAGATTTGCATGTGTGGATGCTTATTGGTTGTCGGTGCCCCATGTTAAGCATTAGAGTAACTTGCCCCTAAGTTTCTGTGTCTGACTTTTCTGTGTATGCATGTTCTGCGATATGGTTGCGCCACTTGCGTGTGACTGACTCTGGACGCCTGTGTGAAGTTTTACCACTGTCCCTAGCCGGGAGCAGGCGGCCTACTCTTCGACATAGCGCTGTGTCACTGCTCCACGATGTTTTTCTCAATGTGTTCGTGTTTTATAAAATTACTATAATTTAATGTTGCCATTATACATACGTATCAACGTTCATGGCCTCTAAGCGCTATAATCAACACATGTTTCCCACTAGACATTTTGCCGACCTCGGAGAGATGAAGGGCTGAGTTAGACTTGTCGTGATTTGATGTGATCCGGCCGATGTGCAGGGTGACAGCGCTATATGTCTGTGTGCCAAGGCTACATCTTGATGTGCCTACTGTCTTCCAGTATTTTTATGAGTGATCCTTGTTGTCTGTGCAGTTGGTGACCGCACCCAGTGTGTCTGCTCCTCGGTGTGCCCGGCTAAGACACCCTCACAGCCATGCCTCTGAAGGGGGAGCACAGGAGCAGATGGGCACGGGACTACTTCGCGGCCCCATCAGGGGAATACGTAGGAGAAGGGGGAAAGAGTCAGTGCCACGCAGAGAAAGGTATTATACGTGCCAGCAGATACTTGGATTGTTGCAAGGTGGCTCCCAGCCATACACCATGGACGCCAAGCTCATCAGGCCGGGGAGTCCGGCCATTGAGGCGGTGTAATGGCTTCAGTATGATGTATATCTTTTTTTTCACAAAACTTTATTCGACAGTGGTGTCATAAAAGCACATAGTACAATACAGTCAACAATTTATAAATTAGCTAAAAAAAAATTAAAATACAATTAAACCATTCTTTACCCATCGAATAAGTAATCACACACACATAAAAACTCTGAGTATAAAATGTAGGCAATGAATTCATTCTTCAGCCCCTAAAATATTACACACTTTATAGACCTAAAGTGACAAGTAGCGCAGATAGATGGCCAGAGCGTTGTGCAGACATATACCCCGAGGAGTTAAAGCAAAAAGAAGGAAACCACAAAGAAAAGTAGTATTCACTCCTCTGAACCAGGTGCAATGTGCTCAACCTGATTCGCCAAGCCCACCCCAAGAACTTTGCAACAGCTCGGGAAATTGGATGTTCAGGATCAGAGCACTATATTCTCAAAGCAATTGCGTGCCTTCTGATTCCCATCACTCTACAAATAGGCTTTAACCAGATTTTACGTGGCACAGTGTACAGCGGGCAGAAGAAGAATATGATGTATATCATGTTTGGTTGCATCTGGATGCAGTTCTAGTTCAGGGGGTGTTTCACCTTTTCATCATTTTGAAGGTGGGCACCAGCACCGGGTACTGTTAGCCGAGGTCATCAGTCTAAAGACCCAGTACTTTACATTTATAATCTGTGTGCTGGTTGCTTAGAAGTCAGTAGCGTTTTCACAATAGTTGCCACACTACATTAGCTTTCAAAGTATTTTTACATGTCCTGCCAATGGCTTTTTCCAGATCACTGTTATTTTCAGGGGGTCCATGTAAGGTAGTAAGCACACGCAGGACTTTCAAGTGGGCCGGGTCTCAGAACCCAAGTGATTAAAAACGGGCATTGAAACGGGTCTATGTGTAAAAAAAATGATATAAAAAGAAACACAGACAGTGGTGGCATATATGCCAGCAGACCCCATTCAGGCGTCAGACTCCCGATTTTACACGCTAACATTTTTCTTTTTGGTTTATGTCTTCCGACTGAAATTGCCTGTGTTTCAGTAGAGAACAATAGGAGAAATACATCCGGTTTTCTTAAACAGACATTGTCGCACGCCACCAGGGTCAAAGCCGGCCCTGAGTGTCTCCAAATGTTTTCCCGAGGTTTCATTGCTTGACTGCTATCTATCACATCGCCCCTCAGTGAGAGTTCTATGTGATGTTTCCGTATCTTATTTGTTCATAAAATGACTGGCACCGCCGCACCCGAAACTCCCTTCAGCGCACCCTTCAGCAGCAGAAGGGGTGGGCGGGGCTCGGTACAAGAGTCAAAGTACGGGTCAAACACTCCACAGCCCGGGGCACACCGAAACCACGCCTGGCTGGCTGCCCAGTGGCCCGCAGCATTGTGGGCGGGGCCGCCACGCTCCGTAACGTACCCTGACGTGACCTCTCAGTGACTGGACTCGAGTTTTCGTCGATGCATGGGTGGCCTGAAGCATCACAGTGGTAATTTAGGGTGCTATTCGTGTGTGTGTTTTTGTGAGGGGGTAGGAGAGGGTTAACAGAGAGTCAGTGGTGTGTTCTTATGTGGTTGCGCCACTAAGTGTTGGCTGTTATTTATCACACACTGCCACTGCGCGGGTGGCACGGGGTATGTGGTGGTGCACAGCTGTGTGGAGGGTATAGGTGCAGTCCTGTCGGATTCTGCCGAAATGAAATGTTTTTGATAAAAGCACATAAAGCACAGATTTTTTAAAAAAACTTTTGAAGTCAATTGTTTTCTTTTGAAATAAGTGTATGTATTTTGGGGGGCATTTTTACATTTACTTTGAGTATTGCAGGAACAGCAAAAAAGAAGGCTCGCTGGCCTCGCCAATAAAGAACAACAAAATATTCATATCGCTTGCACTTGAGCGCTGGTTTATTGACGTATATTGTGCATAAATTATTAGATCATTCAGCAGATCTTGCATTATGAGGCAAATATGGCAGAGCCATAATTTTAGAGTAAACATTTGCAAACTAGGATATTTTGCCATTCATGTTTGAACTGCTGTTGTGGAAAAAGGGGGTAGTGCTGATGACAGTAACTCCATGGCTCGGAGACGCCCACGCCCTTGTTATCTTTGGATGAGAGCCATCCCAGCTAACAATCTCTCCCATCCTTTACAGGGTGAAAAGGTGACAAGTTTGTGGGGGTTCCCCAACTTCGAAGGCAAACCACACCTCGAAATATCCACTTCCCATCTTTTGAGAGTGATATATTCCTGCAGGTTTCTCCGCATTTGTGAAGGAATATTGGCACTTGTAAATGGACTTACACCAAGCACGAATCCCTTTTTAAATCCTGGTAGGCTTCAAAACGGTGCAGTCGATCGAGAACTTATGTTTACTGCAGAATTTACCTTTGTGACTCAGCCCTGTTATGCTTATCCCAGGGTCACACAATTGTAGTTAAATGGAGATGCTGAGATTAGAATGCAGGTCTCTCCGAGGCTACCAAAGCAGCAGGTTACCTAAAAGAATAGGCTTCCTCTTAAGCAATGTATGAAATTCACAACCCACTGAGTATTTTAGGATCCAATGAGGCTTTCTTGCTTTATATAACACTTTACAGTGTCACAGATACTGATGTGTGAAAGTTTCTGCACCATTTGGTAGTTTTAAGAGAGGGGAACGTTATACCAGTCTGATATTAGTAGCTGCAAAAAAAGAAAATCTAGAGTCATCCCAAAAGCTTGTTGCTCACTTTGTTGCAGGCAAAGGTTAGTGGGTTTTCTTAAAGGCACTCATGGGACATATACACCAAAATAATAGGATACGCCTGACAATTCATTGATGTGAGAAAAAAAAGCGGTACTTTTGACAGTTGCATCCTCTATAATAGTGAGCTTGTAAAACCATCGGAGCTGATGTAAGTAAAGGTTTCAGCAGTTAGTTTAATTGCACAAAATGCACAAAATTCTTTGTATGTGAGACTCGAGAAATGAACTCTCATTCCTCTCACATGGACCGATTACGAGTTGAGCCTTCATTTTGTTCCACCTGAAAAACTGTTTGCAGAAGACATAGAACTGTGGACAAAATCTTCAGATTTGAGAATACAAAATGGCATTGTACTATGCACTAAAGCTCTTTGGTGAGTTGGAAAAACCTTTCCATCTCGCAAATGGGGATTTGTGATTTGCAATGCTATGTATCACTGGTCTTCGACTGCAGTCTTGGTCTCAAGGCATTGAAAGGTTACTCACATACCAAGGCGCATGGTAACTGATTTGTAAAAAATAAGTTGTCCCTATTACACAGTTCCCCTTTAGGGAAATCATGTCAGGCAGCCTCAGGAGGAGCAGGCTGTGGACCACTGCCTTCTCCCCCAACGATGTGTTCTCAAGCAATAACTATTTTAAAGAAATAAAAATAAATGAAAATGCAGAATCTGCCCCTTAAACGAAAATGGGCTACTTATAAAATAAACTGGCTTCCCATTTGGGAAAGTAAATGAAAAGACGGTGGCCACCATCACGGCACCAGCAACTGACGTATATTGTGCATAAATTATTAGAGCATCAGGTCCACTGTTAATACGTTTCCACCATGGTATTACATTTTAAATTCCGGGTAATGTGTTTCTCCAGACCAATCACTATAAAACTATACGGTCTACTAGTATGGTTGTCATGTGACTCCTACACCTTGTAGTCCTTAGTCTTATGTAACATTTTCTATACAGTGATTTACACACATATTGATTGTCTCTAATGTGTGTGATGTAAAGTGCTCTGACACTCTACAATGGTATGAGTGGCACTGTAAATCTAAATAAATGCATCAGAGAGAGTGGTTATGGAAAATGGGGGGCACAGTTAAAGGGTGGTAGTGAGGGAATCCATGGCAGAGGTGGTCATTGGGGGGCACTAACAAACATTAATGCACAGGACACCACCAGTGCTGTGGCTGGCCCTACCCTTGAGGCCAGTCTGCCTCACCCATAGGTACCTCAATTGGCCTTGTTTCAGCAGTAGTAGCTGCAACTCACCAGGGATTGTCAATGCAGGATTTGCACGCACACCAAACTAAGTTTGCAAACTTACAGTCACCCGGCTTCATTCACAAGTACTTTTAACATGTGGGGCCTGCTGTGGGGCCACTGGGATTAATTATGCAGCAAAGGATGACAACATTATGCCGTATTGTTGACTAAATTACGCATTAAAAAAAGGCTGCAGCGTAATGCAGTATATTTTCAGATATTTTATTATTTTGACATGTGTACACATGCTAACAGTCTCTGGAAAGATTTTGCCTTATTTGTACCAGTGTAACATACAAAGGCAGCAGTGAGAAAGGTGACAGTCAACCTTTACAATAGGCCATCCACTCCGCAGCGACACAAGTCACATTTTATATTAACTTTTGATATGTTTGAGCTACAAACAAATTATTAGTTTAAATGGTCAGATCATTCAGCAGATCTTGCATTATGAGGCAAATATGGCAGAGCCATAATTTTAGAGTAAACATTTGCAAACTAGGATATTTTGCCATTCATGTTTGAACTGCTGTTGTGGAAAAAGGGGGTAGTGCTGATGACAGTAACTCCATGGCTCGGAGACAAATGGCTTGTGTTTCCACATTTTATCGTATTTGGTACATTCTGTGATTAGAAGCATATCCCAATTTGTGAATATATTTTAATGTCAATAACTCATTATAACCTTAAATAATCATGTGTATCCATTGGTTGATTAAACTGGGCAGTGAAATGCCAAACAAATACAAAAAATTGGGATGTCTGCTCATTCCTGCCACACCTCTGGCTCCACCCACAGATCCAATCCTTGGGTTATTCCCGCCCTTTGATTCTCCACCCACTGTTCCCCTACTTTTTTCCCCCTCTTCGACCACTGTGTAAGACTCAGCATCCCTGGACCTGTGATGTGCCGCCGCTGCGGGCTCCGCATGTGCCACACATTTACGGTGCCAGGCTTCCGCATAAGGGAGCTGCCCATTATTGTATCCCTAAAAGTGGGCACGTTGTCAGTTTGACATTGACTACACATAGAGGGACTCTAAGTTTCTTTAAAAAAATATAGCTGACATTTGGACCTATACATTTTTTTTTATAAATGTATTGATTGTGTGTGATAAATTTAGCAATGCCCGGGGAATTCTAGTAAAGGGAGCGCCCATTGGCGAATCACAAGCGTGTGTGATTGCTGAATTATTTTTACTAACTTTGAAGTTGTGCTTTAACTTTGGATACAAGTTATCATTAATTCTAGCACCAAGAAGCCAATATTGGTAAATATGTGTGCTACAAATAATCCCTAACATACACTGTGCATACAATATATTTAATCTGGTGCTTTAATCTTAGGCTGTTTTAAAGTAATCTGATAAAAATCGAATCGTGCTGAAGACAGCCTTGATTGGTGTTGGATCGAGGACCCGGAAGTCTGCACACCTAGCACACAGAGATAAAGCACCTTGTCAGAAAGTTTAGCGTTTTCCCTACAGGTGGTGTTTGTTGGCCTGTGGCAGGGTCAGTCACATGTCCTGAATTCCTGGCATTTAATTGAGTCTATCCCAGTTCTGCACCCCAGTGTTTCTTGTGCCCCACCTGGCACACATCATGTCGGAGGATGTTGATGATGTTAACATTTTGCCACCCCCCCCTGGAAAAATGTCTGCGGACGCCCACGCCCTTGTTATCTTTGGATGAGAGCCATCCCAGCTAACAATCTCTCCCATCCTTTACAGGGTGAAAAGGTGACAAGTTTGTGGGGGTTCCCCAACTTCGAAGGCAAACCACACCTCGAAATATCCACTTCCCATCTTTTGAGAGTGATATATTCCTGCAGGTTTCTCCGCACTTGTGAAGGAATATTGGCACTTGTAAATGGACTTACACCAAGCACGAATCCCTTTTTAAATCCTGGTAGGCTTCAAAACGGTGCAGTCGATCGAGAACTTATGTTTACTGCAGAATTTACCTTTGTGACTCAGCCCTGTTATGCTTATCCCAGGGTCACACAATTGTAGTTAAATGGAGATGCTGAGATTAGAATGCAGGTCTCTCCGAGGCTACCAAAGCAGCAGGTTACCTAAAAGAATAGGCTTCCTCTTAAGCAATGTATGAAATTCACAACCCACTGAGTATTTTAGGATCCAATGAGGCTTTCTTGCTTTATATAACACTTTACAGTGTCACAGATACTGATGTGTGAAAGTTTCTGCACCATTTGGTAGTTTTAAGAGAGGGGAACGTTATACCAGTCTGATATTAGTAGCTGCAAAAAAAGAAAATCTAGAGTCATCCCAAAAGCTTGTTGCTCACTTTGTTGCAGGCAAAGGTTAGTGGGTTTTCTTAAAGGCACTCATGGGACATATACACCAAAATAATAGGATACGCCTGACAATTCATTGATGTGAGAAAAAAAAGCGGTACTTTTGACAGTTGCATCCTCTATAATAGTGAGCTTGTAAAACCATCGGAGCTGATGTAAGTAAAGGTTTCAGCAGTTAGTTTAATTGCACAAAATGCACAAAATTCTTTGTATGTGAGACTCGAGAAATGAACTCTCATTCCTCTCACATGGACCGATTACGAGTTGAGCCTTCATTTTGTTCCACCTGAAAAACTGTTTGCAGAAGACATAGAACTGTGGACAAAATCTTCAGATTTGAGAATACAAAATGGCATTGTACTATGCACTAAAGCTCTTTGGTGAGTTGGAAAAACCTTTCCATCTCGCAAAAGGGGATTTGTGATTTGCAATGCTATGTATCACTGGTCTTCGACTGCAGTCTTGGTCTCAAGGCATTGAAAGGTTACTCACATACCAAGGCGCATGGTAACTGATTTGTAAAAAAATAAGTTGTCCCTATTACACAGTTCCCCTTTAGGGAAATCATGTCAGGCAGCCTCAGGAGGAGCAGGCTGTGGACCACTGCCTTCTCCCCCAACGATGTGTTCTCAAGCAATAACTATTTTAAAGAAATAAAAATAAATGAAAATGCAGAATCTGCCCCTTAAACGAAAATGGGCTACTTATAAAATAAACTGGCTTCCCATTTGGGAAAGTAAATGAAAAGATGGTGGCCACCATCACGGCACCAGCAACTATTTGCAGGTGTCACAAAATGCTACTTGCCTAATAATATTCATTATGCAAGTCATTTTGCGGCGCAGTGCGCGTGCGCAATGTGCAATGCTGAGCTCACATTGAAAGCTGCATACCCATTGCTGAGCCTGGTTTGTGAAAATCAGGGCCTGTACATGGTGCTTTTCTTGCTGCACCCGCAATTAGGAAGAGTGATATAACCCACACTCGGACCCACTAGCCAAATGCAGGCCCAGTGATGGGGGGAACCATGCAGACAGTGGTGCAGTGAATAACTACCCCATACTTCGTTCATTTCCCATTAGGATAGGGGTGGGTAATGAAATATGTTCAGAGTTTACCTAACGTTTACCCGAATTTGCATATTATTCGTTTTTTTATAATAACCACGATCATTGATGATGATGCATATCATTTGAAGGCATGTAATGTATAATAAATAATGATACATTTATAAAATACCATCCATTATTACAGTACAAAGGTCACATTCGAGTTTATTACAAAATTGCCATTAGAAAAACTCTTTTCACTGTGTCACAGATTAAAAGTAACAACAGCTTTACACAGGAAAACAACTCTCCTTATAATAAGGGGGCTTCTTCAATGTGGTTTTACTGTACTACACAAATTTAACCCCTTGCATTCTCATTTAGTTTAATAACATTGGTTAAAAGAAATACACAATGTATTAAAATTAAATAAACTATATATGCAGACGTGAAGAGTATATTACGCTACTTATTACCATTTTTGGGGAAGGGAAGGTACATCATGACTTACTAGAGGCTTCATGAATATGAAGCCTTAACAGACACATATTCAATAATGGTGATAAATAACATATCCCACTCTGCACATCTGCAAATATACTATGTGTTATTTTACGAGCAATACTGTCAAAATAGCAACATTTTTCTCAGATATTGAATGGCAGACAATTCTTTCGTGGCTAGAAAATCAATGTGGCTGGCAAAACACCCTCTCTGTGAATCTCATTTAGTTTACTGTATTGCACAGCCCGAATTTTATTTCACTAATGCTCTTCCTGATGATGACAAAGAACACTGGGCAAAACCCTAAAACAATCCTGATTGGTCCTATTTCATGCCCTTCGTCGCAAGTTAAGGCAGCGCTTGGTGCAAACATCTTTTACCACCGTATTATGAAAGCAGATTTTCAGAGGCGGTAACGTGTGGCAAGAATAATTGTGCATACTTGTTTTGTTGCATTGTGTTTGGGTGGTGTCCTCCATTGATTTTCAGCTGTGTTTTGTGCTCCATTATTGCATTGTGTTACTTTTGTGTTGTACTGTAGTAGCTCTGTTATGCTTTTGTTGTGTTATTTTGCTTTGTGTTATCCAGACGTGCAGACGTGAAGAGTATATTAAGCTACTTATTACCATTGTTGGGGAAGGGAAGGTACATCATGACTTACTAGAGGCTTCATGAATATGAAGCCTCAACAGCCACTCACTCAATAATGGTAATAAAGAACATATCACACTCTGCACATCTGCAAATATACTATGTGTTATTTTACAAGCAATACTGTCAAAATAGCAAAATTTTCCTCTACCACTCTACCGCCCTCACTCTACCACTCTACCGCCCTCACTCTACCACTCTACCGCCCTCACTCTACCGCCCTCACTCTACCACTCTACCGCCCTCACTCTACCACTCTACCGCCCTCACTCTACCACTCTACCACCCTCATTCTACCACTCTACCTCCCTCACGACCTCACTCTACTGCCCACACTCTACCACTCTACCGCCCTCACTCTACCACTCTCACACCCTCAATCTACCACCCCTACTCTACCGCCCTCACTCTACCACTCTACCCTCCTCACTCTACCGCCCTCACTCTACCGCCCTCACTCTACCACTCTACCGCCCTCACTCTATCGCCCTCACTCACTCTATCGCCCTCACTCACTATATCGCCCTCACTTACTCTATCGCCCTCACTCACTCTATCGTCCTCACTCACTCTATCGCCCTCACCCTATCTATTTATCGCCCTCCCTCACTCTATCTATCTATCTATCGGCCTGCGTCACTCTGTCTATCTCCCTCCCTCACTCTATCTATTTATCGCCCTACCTCACTCTATCTGTCTATCTAGCGCCCTCCCTCACTCTATCGCCCTCCCTCTATCTATCTATCACCCTCCCTCTATCGCCCTCCCTTTATCTATCGCCCTCCCTCTATCTATCGCACTCACTCTATCTATCGAAGCACCACAGCCTCCCTCAGCACCACCACAGCATCACTCAGGGGCACAACAACATCACTATGCGCTACCACAGCATCACTGAACGCCACAGCATCACTCATCACCACCACATCACTCAGCGCCACCACAGCATCAATCTGTGCAACCATTCAACAACAACTGGTTCAAATATGTTCTCTCAATGTTTCAAGCTTTATTACAAATGTCACAAAAAGATGTTAATATTTCACCTCTGTTCTTGTATTTTCGTCACAATAAAATACACTGAACAAAATCTTCACAAAAGTTATTTACAAAAATGTATGCTATTGCCATTATAAATTACAATAACTTTTATTTAAGTATTAATTATTTAAACAAATTAAAAGCCATTGTATTTTGTAATATCAATACATCTAAGTCACGTAAATACAACACATATTGCATTTCAAATGCTATAGGTGTCACATTTGCGAAAGTTAAAACTATTGGAATGGTAAATGACAAAGCTATTAATTTAGCTATTTTCAAAACCAACACATAAATACAAAATTTTTCATTAACAATACCAAGAGCTCAAACTTTCCTTATGCGAGACCTATTGCATTGCAAATGCTTGTTCATCTATTGCCCCAGGGGAGGTCCCTTTTCCTCCACTTTTGAAAAGGATCACGCCCTATTTAATTCTAGTATCTTTAGTTAAAAACGAGGTGTTTGTCATTTTTTCCTTGCTGCAGGGTGTGACTACAGGTCTCCTCCCCCCGGGCACGACCAAGATGCACTAATAAGGCATCTAAAATGTATGTAAGGTTTCCTCTTGGTGTTTGTTTATTGTGTCATTAACTATGCAGCCACCAATTGTATTTAGGAGGTTTCTCCTGCCACAACACGCAGTTATAGTCATTGTTGGACCGAGCATGTTTTTTACACACTGTGTGACCACTTAATGTATTGGCTCTGAATCACACCCCACAGTTTGGTGTTCACTTTATAACCGTTGTTTATCAGCCCAGGGTTGACATGTTGTTTTCAAACTCTCCACTGTTTTTTCTTTATAACAGATACGGAATGATGCTACAGGTTTAACAAATCATATATATGTTATGTGAATTGCGCATGACATGCAAAACAGAGTGATCCTATTAGAGGACAGCTCGGAGTGGCACTAGTAGGAACAGGTTTCCTATTGGTCCTGAAGAAGAGCCATTAGGGGAAAAGCTCAAAACATGTGGACCACCTTGAAGAGTTAAACCCATTACAATTACTTCTTCAAACAGCACCCCCTGATTTTAAATATAGCGACTAGAGGCAGGAATAAAGTAAGGTTCTTACTAGTCAGGCATTTTTAACCTGTTAGCACATCTTTCCCACTCCCCTCGCCAACTACAGTCTTTATCATGAATAAATGAATGAATGAAAAAGGATTTATCCAGCGCGACTTTGCCCATAGGCGTCAAGGCGCTAACGATGGTATAGGATGTGAGGTAGGAGAAAGGAATTACAGATAAGTCTCCCTGAAGAACCAGGTCTTCAGGGTATTTCGAAAGAGAGAGTAAACCGACTGACCTTTAATATCCGCCGGAAGAGTATTCCAGATCTTGGGGACAAGGGAGTGGACAGACCTCCCGCCCCATCTGGCTTTGTAGATTCTGGGGATCACAAGAAGATTTTTGTTGGCAGATGGAAGGACCCTACCAGGGGTATAGGGTGTTAACAAAGATTTGAGATCTTCCTATCCACCGGCATACAAAGCAAGGTGAGTAAGACAAAGAACCTTGAACTCTATCCTGGCCTGAATGGGGAGCCAATGAAGATCCCTCCTGATGGAGGTTGCTGATGAAAGTCTGGGGGCGTCAGCAACAAAACGAGCAGCTGCATTTTGTACCACTCGTAGGCGATGTACCTGCTGTTTATTGATACCCAAATACAGTGCATTGCAGTAATCTAATCTAGAGGAGATTAGTGCGACTGTAACAGTTTTCCGGGCCTCAGGGGAAAGATAATGCACCAACTTCCTCAGGGTTCTAAGAGCTCCACAACAGGTGGAGATTGTCCTGCTGACCTGTTTGTCAAAAGAGAGTTTATTGTCGAAAATGACACCCAGATTTCGAGCGGACTGGGAGGGCTTAGGACAAACCCCAAGAGCAGGAGGCCACCAGTCTATTGACCATATCTCTTCCTTGCCTCCGAAGATCAACATCTCAGTTTTTTCCCCATTTAAATTGAGGAAATTCCTCACCATCCAGCCAGCAACTGCTTCCATGCAGTTTCTGAAGTTCCGGGCTGTGATGTCAGTGGAGTGTGAGAGGGAGACCATGATCTGAGTATCATTGGCATAGATAAAACTTCCAGCCAAAAGGATCTTACGAGTCTGGCAAGCGGTGTCACATAAACGTTAAAAAGTGTGGGGATCAGGGATGACCCCTGAGGGACCCCACACTGCACCGGTTTTGCAGGCGAGAGAAAGTCGCCCAACTTGACCCTTTGTACACGGTCATCCAGAAAAGATTTCAATAGGCTGAGCGGCAGTCCGTTCACTCCTATCTCCTTGAGGCGTTTGACTAAGATGGAGGGAGATAGGGTGTCAAACGCAGCTGTAAGGTCGAGCAGGACCAGGAGTCTGGCCACTGTCGACCTTAACGCGGATGTTATTGGTGACAACTGTGAGAGCTGACTCGATGCTGTGAGCCCTGTGGAAACCGTGTTGGGAGGGGTCAAGAAGGCTAGCGTTCTCCAAAAAGGCACTCAAATGGATGTTAAGATGGGCCTCTAACATTTTTGCAGGGGCAGGAAGCAGGGAAATAGGCCGAAAGTTTTTTAGGATACCAGCCAGGGTCTAATGAGGCTTTTTTTTTTTTGTTAAATTTATACTTTATTGCACCTTCGATGTAAGCACACAGCACTCATCGCCTACAACCCGGAGGCCGGCGGCAAGAATAGGTAGCACCTAGGACAATGGGCAGTAGTCGCATACACAGCCGTAGTGCCAGCATCCCGGAGGCCTGGCGGCGTACATGCAGAAATAGCTTTTGACAGATATCAAAAATAAAATAGTTAATACCGGTGCCGACACCCATGACCATAGTTCGGTGTGCAAAAATTAATGCAATTAGTTTGTGTGTGCTAAACAAAGTCACGGAATCATGGAAACAAAATACCCTGAAAAAGGAGGAAAAAGGGTGCAATAAACCCAGAGCTGAACAAACCCCCACCCCTCAACCAAACCAGCCTACCCGTACCCGTGTCCACCCACCCACCTGCTCCAACAACTGATTCTATAGATGAACTTTGCACCCATGGTTAAGGACCCTAGTGCCCAATGGTATGATGCGGGTTTCAAAAGGGACCACCAAGGCCACCCTCCCTGCACAACCGTCCCGGGGACACGCACCCAACTGCTCAACTGGCATCAGCAAGGAACCAGACAACCACCTCAGGGAAGAGGACAGTCAACCATGTAACATGCCAACCTCCGCCGCCTCCACCCCGCCCTCCTGCAGCTCATCCAACTCCTCCCCTTCAGGGTCCGACTCACCGCCCCCCCTGGCGCACTGATATTCCCTATATAACCCCAAGAAGTTCTTAGGGCGACTCTTTGGGGGAAGCAGTTCATTATACACCTCAGATTGTGTACAGCAATACAGCAAATCCGTCTCCCAGCACCTTTTAGTAGGAACCGGCCCCCTCATCCAGGACACCGCAACCAGGTGCTTGGCCGTCAGCAAAGCCATATCAGCCAAGCGCCGCACCGCCACTGGCAACGGTTTGGAAAAACCCAGCAGCGCCAGAGCCGGGCACGGCAGAACCTCCGTTCCCAACATCGTACTAAGTTCAGAGAATACCTCCCGCCAAAAAGTATGGATACTAGGGCAAGTCCAGGACATGTGCAAAAAATCTGCTGTGGGAAAACGGCACCGCTCACACTCAGCCGACTCCCGCAATCCGTATCTGTGCAATCTGTCCGGTGTGTAGTAGACCCGCTGTAAATACTTAAAATGTATCAGACGATGTCTACTATTAAGTGAGATCTTTCTAGTGTTCGTACAGCAGTATTGCCACATCTCATCCGAGATTGTCAACTGAAGATCACACTGCCAGGCCAATCTGGCCTTGGAGAGAGGGTACTGCCGGTGCCGGTCCCCCAGTTTCTTAAGGTTTGTTACCAACTTACGGGACGATGGGTTCTTAATCACGTACGTGAGCTCCGGCACTTCCTGCGGCTCTGCCATTTCCGGGCCCAGCAACCCCTGCAACGCCCTACGGACCTGATGATATTGGAAGCTGTGTAACAGCGTCGACCCAGAGTGGGATTGGAGGACCTGTTGCGATGTCTTCACTGTGCCGTTCAAAAATAAATCCCCCATCTTTTCTATGCCCAGTTCCCGTAACGCCTTCAGGACTCCCTTCTCTGTCAGCGGGGCCAACCACACCGCCCATTCCACTCGCAGAAGGGGAGAGTACAACAGCTCGCTATCTCGGGAGCGGACTAGCTCATGCCAAGCGTGGTTTGTGGCTGCAATGGAGTCCAAATTACCAACCCTGCGATCGACAGGACAGCATATCGTGGCCGGGAGTGGGGTGGGGTCCGCGAAGAGGCGCTCCAGCTTCACATGCGGGATGCCAGGGTTCCCATGGATCCAGGTGTGGCGATGTGCCCCTTGTGCTATCCTGTAGTACCGTTCTAGATCAGGAGCCCCCAGACCCCCTCGTTCATAGGGGAGCATTAAAGTTTGCCATCGAACCCTCGGTTGTTTGCCCCCCCACGCAAGCCTGATAAGCGTCTGCGTAAGCTGATGAAAAAAGGACTTTGAGAGTACAACAGGTATGTTAGTAAAAAGAAAAAGGAACCTGGGGAGAACCACCATCTTCATAAGCGCTATCCTGCCCAAGAGAGACAGTGGGAGCCTGCACCACACCTCCACGTCATCCACTAGTTTAGAGTACGCAACACCATAGTTCTCGCGTATCAGGATCTCGGGATCGGTGTGAATACGGATCCCTAAATAACGAATAGAGTCCGTGGTCCATTGCAACGGTTATTCTGAGTCAAATGGGAGGGTCACTGGGGTCAGAGGGAGCGCCACAGACTTGTTCCAATTGACCCGAAGGCCCGAGAGGGCCCCGAACCTCACCACTTCCCGCAAGACAGACGACAGATTTACCTCCGGCTCTCGGACATACAACAGAGTGTCGTCGGCATACGTCGATATGCCAATCTGATAAGAAGGGAAGTTGATCCCCTCAAACCCATGGTATTCCCTAATAGCGCAGGCTAGAAGTTCCGCCACCAAAGCATACAGAAGCGGGGAGAGGGGGCAGCCCTGCCGAGTGCCCCTGCTGATCTCAATTGGGGCAGTGACGAGTTCCCTATCTTTAGCCGCGCAGTTGGCTTGTAGTACAGGGCCCCCAGCATCTGAAGGAAGGGTTCGCCAAGCCCATACTTACGTAGAACCCTAAGCATAAACGGCCACTCCACTGAGTCAAAGGCCTTTTCCATATCAAGGAAAATAGCCACAGCCTTGTTCTCTTGCCGGACATGCTGAATGGTGCCGAGCACCGTACGAATATTGTAGGTCAAGTTCCGGGCGGGGACAAACCCTGCCTGTTCTGGGGCAACCAAGTCTGGGACAAGCAGAGCCAACGTGCTGCCAGAACCTTTGCATATAATTTGGCGTCTACGTTAATCAGTGAAAGCGGCCTATACGAGCCACATTCGTTGGGGGGTTTTCCCGGCTTCGGGATGGTGATGAGAAGCGCCTCCCTCATAGACTTCGACATGCTACCCTGTTGACAAATGTCGTCAAAAAGGAGCATCAAGTAGGGTACCAATTTGTCCTGAAAAGCCTTGTAGAAGGCCACCGTAAGGCCATCCGACCCCGGAGCGCTGCCTGAACTCATCCCCTCCAGCGCCTCCTTAATCTCCTCTTTCTGGAATGGCGCCATCAGAAATTCTCGTTGCCAATCGGCTAAAAAGGGCATCTGGATGTAACTCAGATAGTCGTCTATTTCCTCCTCGAGGTGGACTGATCTCGATGTATACAGTGCGGTATAATAGGCATGGAATTCCGCCAGTATATCCCGTTCCTCAGTCACCACCTCACCACTAGCTGTTCTTAACTCATCAACCACCAGGGGGGGTCTGCTGTTTCGCAACAGTTTAGCAAGCAGGGAGCCAGGGCGGTCCCGTTCCCCATACGTTCGAGCCGTGGCGTACTTTCCCATATGTTGTAACTCCCTATCCGCCTCATCGTGGAATTCCGCTAGCAGGGGCTTAAGCCTTTCAGTTATGTTCGCATCTCCTGCACCCCCGCTTGACGTTCCAGATCAGACAGCTGAGTTTCCAGGTATTTCAAGCGCTGCCTGATAGCTTTAAGCACCCCTGAGTGTTTGGCCATCGTCATCCCACGTATGTACACTTTGAATGCATCCCAGAGCACCTGGACACTATCCACAGACCCCACATTAGTCGAAAAGTACGTATCTATATCCTCAGCTAATTCCCCTCTGAAGGCCTCATCTAGAAGTGAATACGGGGGGAACCTCCAGGTGAACGGAGGTATCCTTCTAGCCGGGACCTCTAAAAGCAAAAGCAGCGGCGAGTGGTCAGACAACGTGCGGGCAACACTGCACACCCCTTCACGGAATTAAGGAGGGAGCGGGAGACAAACCAGTAATCAATCCTTGTGTGTACATTATGATAGGCTGAGTAGTGAGTGAATCCGCCCCTCCCCGGGTGCCTATGACGCCCACACATCTAGCAGATCAAGTTTCACCAGCTCCGCGTGCATAAGTAATGCCGAAGCCGCTGGGGTCCTGGAAGCGCCAGCCGACCTATCTAACTCCGGGTTCAACACAAAATTGAAGTCTCCCCCCCCACAGCAACCCGGAGCCCTCATACTGTCTACAGAGGTCCGCCAGTGAGGAGTAAAAAGCGGGTGTGTCGTAATTGGGGCCATACACATTCACAACCAACAAGTCGTGGCCTTTCCTCACACAGCGGGCAACAGCATACTGACCCTCCGGGTCCACAACAACCTTCTGCAGTGTCAACTGAGATTTGGGATTAGCCCACGTAAGCACACCTCTCGCATGTGTAGTGAACCCTGCAGCAACACTAGCACTCCCAAGACCCCTGGTCAGCAACATAGGACTATTCAGAGGCAGGTGGGTTTCTTGGAGCAGGGCGAGATCAACCCGGTGCCGCTGCAAATAAGCTAGTACCTTCCTGAGTTTACGGAAATCATTCAGCCCCCTCACATTCCAAGACAGCAATCTGAGAGAGTTGGGGCCACTCTCCGGCCCTAGAGTCTCAGCGTCCACCATTGCAGGACAGGGAACAAATCAGCGTAGCACAGGTGGCGCAGTAGACACAATCCAGTAGTAGGCCGTACTAAACCCTCCCCCCAGCAGACCCCAAAAGACATACGTAACATGGTCAACAAAAGAAGAATAGAGCAACCACCCACCCACCCACAGCCGACCAACCCCAACCCGGTCAGACAGGTCCCACCACCACCCACCATCCCCCTACCCCAAAGAAAAACACTACAGACCCAAGAGGCCCTCAGGAGAGCCAAAGGCCGAAAGCGCAGGGGCAGAGGTTCCCAGCTAGACAACAGTACAACTGGGTCAAGGACCTCAAACCTCGATGGCTCCCCAACCCCACCCCCCAGTACCATTCAGCACCCTCACCAGCTCAAAAAACACACCATCAGAGAACTAGCCTCCCGCTCGCGGGAGAGCCTTCCCCAAAGCTACCAGCAGACAGTAAAACGTGCTGTCGCCATATCCCCACTGCAGTCCACCAGTAGCAAGATCACACCCCACATTTTCGATTAAGTAGGCACACAGCACCTGCAGCAGAGACAAACACACTGAAGGGCCCAGCCGACCCGGAGAAGAGTCCACACAGTCGATTACCCCTGACCGTCCATTGAAGCAGCCTCATCAGCGTCCTCACGTTGGTTCCTCGGGCTGTTGCGTTGTTCCTTGGCCCACTCCTTCAGAGATTTTTTCAAGTCCGCGGGGTCAGTGAAAAAGTGCGAGTGTCCCTGCTTGTTGATCCGGAGTCTCGCTGGATACAACATGGCGTAGTCCAGCCCCAGGTCTCTCATCTGTTTCTTATACGGGGCGAAGCGCTTCCTCTCCTCCTGCACTCTCGCCGTGAAGTCCGGATAGAGGGAGATGTTCATGCCCTCGAATTGCAAATTTCCTTTCTCCCTCGCCAGCCGGAGCGCCAGATCTCTGTCCCTATAGTTCAAAAGTTTCGCAATAATCGGCCGCGGTGGGAGTCCTGGTTGCGGTTTCGGCCCCAGAGTGCGATGAGCCCTCTCGACGATGAACATAGGGGAGAAGACCTCCTCCCCCAACAGAGTCTGGAGCAGCTTCTCCACGAACAACTCCATTTTGCCAGTGTTGGTAGATTCCGCCACCCCAGTAATGCGAACATTGGAGCGCCGTGAGCGGGCCTCCAAGTCCTCCGTCTTGTCTTGAATGACTTGGAGTAGGCGTCCAAACTGCTTGCGGTCCTTATCCCATTCCGTTGGGGCTTCCTCCGCTTCCGTTAGCCGCCGTTCTGCCATATCCAGCCGTTCAGCATGCTTATCCACCCTCTCAGACATGCGATCCATCCTGAAGGACAGTGCGTCGATTTTTGTGCCAATCGCCGCCATGCTGTCCTGTAAGCCCTTTTCCATGGCGCCCAGCATTTCACGAATGTCTGCACACAATGAACTGTTGGTTGCCGTAGGCCGCGGCGAGGCATCCGGGGCCGGCCCTTCAGCGCCTTTTGCTTTCCGCTGATCAAACGGCAGTTTGGGTTGATTCTTATCGCCTTTCCCCATAGCGTTCCTGGTAGTCTTTCAGCAAGGCGCTCAACCGCCAGCAATATATCGCTAGCAAGTGATAGTGGGGCAGAGAGGAGACACTGGAGTAGCAAGCTCCGAGGGACAAGATGTTGCGCAGCAAGAAATGCGGCCAAGATGGCGGCGAATCACCCCGCAGTACGAGTAGGCCTAGGAGCCAGAGAGGCACACCACCAAGCACTCCCTCAGAACCGGGCCACACCAATGTCGAGCAGTTGGGCCACCACACTCCAGAACACCACCAATCCGCAGCTCCACAGTAGTCGTTGAGACGCGAAAGGTGCAGGCAACAGCCAATGGAATTCTCCCCAAGGAGATGGCGGCCCGCCAGTGGCTTCCTTCAGCGTCCAATAGTACCTCAAAGCACCAGCACTTCTACTCCCATCAGGTGCATAAACGAGGGCCAGTCCGCCACTACCGCTCTCGGGAACACAGCTTGGTATCACACAGCAGGACCAGTTGAGTAGACGCAAAAGAGGCAGACCGACACCACTCTAGCACCACAGGCCGCACGTAGCATGACGCAGCCCGGGCGGCGCCTCAGGATAGACCGCGGACTACGGCCTGGTCCGCCACTGCGCCCTCCTCCGAACAGCGAAGCGACACCACACCGGATTTCGACCGGGGAAAGGCCCTCCACCAGGCTGGGGCGTAAATGGAGAGTCCACCACAGCTTTCAGAGCCGGCTAGGCGCCGAAAGGATAGTTTTGTCGAATATTAAAGGGGCTCAGGCGAGGAGCTCAGCTTTCACACGTCTTTCATGGATGCCGGCAAGCTCCGCCCCCTAATGAGGCTTTTTTAAGAAGAGGCTTAACTATGGCCATTTTCCAGGGCCTGGGAAAGGCACCTTCCAGAATTGAGAGATTAATTACTTCAAGGAAGGCAGAAAGAAGAACATCTCTGCATTCCTTAAAAGTCTTAAGGGGGAAGGGGTCCAAGGGAGAGCCTGACTTCAGCCTGTCTAGGTGCAGATTAAGTTGTTCTAGCTTAAGCTGAGGGAAGTTGATGAGAGTGCCATGAGATAATTCAGCAAGATCTTCTTCCACGGGGGTGGGACAAGAGAAACTGAGGGTTCTAGTTCCTTATTGACGGCTTCTAGACTAGAATAGATATCGGTTATCTTTACATGAAAGAAAGTGGATATCTGGTCGCTGAGCTCCTGAGATGCCACAATGGGGTCTGGAGATTGCAGGGCTGACAGGGAGTCAACGATATTAAACAACTCCCTGGTGGAACTAAGAGAGGAAGGCATCTTTGAGAAGTGTTGTTTCTTTTCCATAAGTACCGCAGATTTGTATACTTTGAGTAGGATCTTATGTTTTTGCTTTTCTTCTGGATCTAAATGAAGTGTCCAGGCTCTCTCCTGTCTTCTACATCCCTCCCTAGGGGACCTGAGGGTGTCAGAAAACCAGGGCGCCGAAGGGCGTTTTCTGGCAGAATAGTGCGGCTTGACGGGGGCCAGTGTATCAACTGCCTTCAGGATAGAGTTGTGCAGATCAAGCGCAGCACTATGTGTGTTCCTTACAGGTGGCGGGCAGTAGTTGGACAGCAGAGGAGCTAGTGTGTCACAGTTTATCCCTTTAAAGTTTCTTTTGAGTTCCCACTTACTGGGGTCTGCCGGGATAGGATGGAATTTGAATATGTGAAATCAAAGGGGATGGCCATATGATCTGACCCAGAGAGCGGGAGGGGAATCCCTGTCTGTACCCTAGGGTCGTTGGTAAAGACTCCGTCCAGGGTGTATCCGGCTGTGTGGGTACAGCCCTCCACTCTCTGGCTCAGGCCGCATGAGACAAATAGGTCCAGTAGGAGGGCAGTGTCAGTAGAATTGTCCTTCTCGAGATGGAAATTAAAATCCCCCAAGATGGTAAAGATGGGTCTGTCTAGATAGGGCTCCAAAACCTTAATAAGGTTTTGATAGAAATCTGACCTAGGACCAGGAGGTCTATAGATCAAAATCCCGGCGAAGGTGATAGTGGGGGAGGGGTTCAGGGCAAAGAAAAGGGCCTGATAGGGATCACTGAGTGAAGATAAATGCTCAGTTTTGCATCTAACTGTGGTTCTGTGTAAAATCCCAATCCGACCCCCCCTTCTCCTCTCTCTGTCCATTCTGGACAGAGAGTAGCCCTCCGGAATAGCGTTCAAAAGGTCTGGTCCGGAATGATCGGTAGCCCAAGTCTCTGTGATGAATACACAAAGAGGTTTTCTTTCGGAGACGAAATCCCTAAAGGGAAAGTTATTTTTGATAAGCGATCTAACATTAACCAAAAATCCATTCTCTGTAGTCAACCGAGAGGGTGTGGTATTGACAGGCCTAAAGTGTTTATTGCGAGGGGCCAAATTTTCAGTGCACTGACAAGCAAAGGCTTCCAGAGCTCGCTCGGGAGAGAGAGTATGATGGCAAGGCATGGACGGGGGTTTAACAGAAATCAATGTCTGCAGGGAGTAAGGGAAACTACCTACCCGCTGGGTAAAAACTTGATCAGCCTGCCCGGCCGCCGGTGCCTCCTTGGCGCTGACGGGCGCAGACGGGCAGGACTCTGGCATTACTCCGGTGTGAGTCCGGCGCGTCCGCTGTGCGGAGGCAGGCCGTCCCCTTTTGTACGCAGTTAGAGCGCTTCAGAGCACTTAAACACACCCAATATGGCCGCTGTAAAAACTTCAGCTCCCCGGGACCGAACTAGCAGCGTCTATACTCAGCTGAGAGTGGCCCAGGCAGCGGTAAAATTATTAAAGTTATCAGGTAAGGTCAAACGCTTTTTAAATCAAGCTGAGTGACAGACACAGAGTTAAAATGAAATAAAATGCTTTTTAAATCTAGCAAGGTTGCAAGTGGCGAGAAGTTTAAAACACTCAGTGGAAAAGCAATAGAGGAAGACCTCCCGGCTTCCGCCTCAAGAGGGTGAAAATCACACAGCTACGTCGAGCGCCGGGAACAAAGATGCCCCTTTTGTACCCAGCTAGAGCGCGTCAGAGCGCTTAAACACACCCAATATGGCCGCTGTAAAAACTTCAGCTCCCCGGGACCGAACTCTCAGCATCTATACTCAGCTGAGAGTGGCCCAGGCAGCGGTAAGATGATTAAAGTTATCAGGCAAGGTCAAACGCTTTTTAAATCAAGCTGAGTGACAAACACAGAGTTAAAATGAAATAAAATGCTTTTTAAATCAAGCAAGGTTGCAAGTGGCGAAAAGTTTAAAACACTCAGGGGAAAAGCAATAGAGGAGGACCTCCCGGCTTCCGCCTCAAGAGGGTGAAAATCACACAGCTACTTCCCATCATAGACGTTATCTACGCTTTGAACCGCAGCAGATCGGAATGAACCCCAATAATGAAGCATGCCACCAAGGGGCAATCCTGGTGGGCGGGGGTCTGATCTTTTCCATCACAATGGAGATTTTTGCTTCCTTTTCCTGACTGTTTTTTTTTTCTATTTGTTGAGTAAATAATTACGAGGAGGGTGAACCCAGTCTTTTTCCTCTTCCTCCCCCTTTTTGGACAAAGTCATTTGTTTATTTCAGTGTGATAGATAAGCATCTAGTAAGATAGCTCAAGAGGTTTGTTTTCCAACTACACACGTTTGTGTGACACGCTACAAAGTGCCCTTTACCCTGCAGGTAACAGGACCCATTCCTAACAGGGCATCCGAAGGAGTCTTAGAGGTTTTGGCTGCTACACATGTACCCTGCAGATCACAAGCTGTAATCCTCTAAAAATGTTTCTGTTGTTAAAAATAACAGGCTTCCATCCGTGCAGGATATTTCAGGTTTTCACCATTTCAAGAATAATAAACATAGCAATAGATGTTTCTCAGATTAGAACATATAAATCAGGATATTTGGAGTATGTAATCCACACCACTCAATCAATCAATCAATTAATCAATCAATCAATCAATCAATATAGACTTTATTTTATCTTTGAAATAAAAACCATAAAAGTAAAACAAGCCGACACACACTTCAAAATCGTCTTCGATATCAACAGTTAAAAATGAATGTATGACAATACAATGCAAACATTTACAACTCATGCCTTTACAACGCAGTTTTTACATCGCAACATCCATTACAACACATGTTTTTACATCGCATGGCATCACAACGCATTTTTAGAAACTACATTTACAACGCATTACATTACATCACATTATACCATTTCAACGCATACCATTACATTGCATCTAAGGTAAGTGTTAGATAGTGTAGGGGTAAAAATTACTATTCCCGCTCCAGTGAGTGGTACAGTAGGGTAAGTGTTTCGGATAGGCTAGAGGTAAAAATTACTATTCCCACTCCAGTGAGTGCAACAGTAGGGTAAGTGTCGGATAGTGTAAGGGTAAAAACTATGCGTTGTAATGGTATGCGTTGTAATGGTATGCGTTGTAATGGTATGTGTTGTAGTGACATGCGTCGTAATGACATGCGTTGTAGAGACATGCGATGTAATGGCTGCGTTGTAATGGCATGCGATGTAGAGGATGTTGCGATGGAATGACTGCGTTGTAAAGGTAGTGCGATGTAATGACTGCATTGTGAAGGGTATTTCCCGTTAAAAATACATAGAATAAATACACAGTTGAAACAGTCCTACTGAGATATTAAAGGTGATGAATGTCCTACATACCAAGGGGGTTTAATCGCAGCTGTTTATCAACCTTAAAGCAACTTAAAAAAAACATCTTCCGGAAGCATTTGCAAGAATAGGAGTGCGGCGAACCTGAGTAAAATGTGCTTTTTCAGCACTGGCTGAATATAATGTTTACTGGGTACTTTATAGTAAGCCTGGTGGAGGGAACAATTCAGCCTGAGGCAGTGGTGGGAGTGACCCAGCTGGACACATCCGGTACAGCAAGTACCTCACAAGGTAAGATGCATGCAACCATATACTTCTACGTAATGTTCAATTTTGCACATACACCCAGGCCAACCCCAGTGTACCAGTCCACATTTTCGCTCATACACCCAATGCTTTATGGGAGTTGTAGGCATGTCAGTCAAGTGGGCATTCCAACCCAACAATGCCAAGCAAAACACCTCAACACTGCATGGCAGTCAGTGATTGCAGTCAGTGATTTAATGTGAGCCAAGTATGCATAATGTAACACAATCGTAAGATTAACACAAATTAACATTGCACTGTTTTACATCACAGATGCAGCTGAGGTAGACTCGGAAGACAGTGATTGCCTACACATCTCCGAGACACCGGCTCCAGTTGCCCCAGCATGCACACCACCTGCACCCACCAAACGCAGGGCCCAAATCCCTACACTGCAGCCCATGGAATCAGAGCTGGCTCCTACACCCACTCCAGAGACCAGCCAATCTCGTGTGACCACACCACCTACACCACAGGCACAGGTCCAACGTGGACGGAGGCGCAGTTCAAGGGGCTGCATTGCTGCTCAGGTTGACCAGGCTCCAAATGTGTTTGGTGGCATTGAGTCCCAGATGTTGCGCATGCAGCGCCTGCAAGCAAGAAACATGGGCTCAATACAGCCACAAATATCTAAACTTGCCAGGAACATGAGCCTAATGACAGACAGTGTGCGAGAACTGACCACAGCGGTTGTGGAGGGGAATAGACAGAACAACTCAGGCATGCAGGAGCTCACCAGGGCAATGCTTGAGGGCCAAACCACAAAGAGGAGAAGGCATCACCAGAGCATGATGCGCATGTCAGCCTATACTAAGTCCAATAACAAGCTCTGCAACACCAGTGCGCCGCTGGCACGTCGCTCCGTGGCCATGCAAATCGATCTGGGCCATTACTGTGGGGATGTTGGCAGGGCCCTAGGACAAGTGACCACTGCCATGGAACAGATCCAGGCCGGTACTGTTGGTGGCAGCAACTTGACAGGGGAGGAGGGGAGTGAGGAGGCATCCAGTCTTAGCAGCCTGTCGGTGTCAGTGACCACTGCCAGGAGGCGCAGTTCGCACAGCACAACACCTTCTCTTGCACACCTGGGTGATGTGTCCGATGCAGCCATAAGGCATCTGGGGGTGCGTGGCAGGAAGCGCTAGCCAGGCATGTCCTCTTTTGTTTGGCCATGGTGACGTAACCATGGTATATGACATCCTAGTGATTGATATCCAGGGCGTGGAATTTTTCATTTAACATCATTCTTCTATGCAATCACAGTTATAATTTGCAAAAAATCTCTGTGTGGCTACACATTGATACATGGGCTCATGTTAATAAATACTTTTATGTTCGCCATTTAGGTGTCATTTCTCATTATTGCCTACCTCAGAAATAATGTTGGGTGATGTCTGCACGTCTCCTTTGATGCCCTTCTGCTGGGTTTGCCACATGCGCTTGTCGGAGTTGTGCGGGGGGTTGGTTGTCCCCATCAGACTCCCTGTCGGACATCTCGATGTGTATGCCTCTTCTGGTGGCAATATTGTGCAACATGGCACATGCAGCCATGATCCGGCAGCAGGTCTCTGGACGGTACTGCAACGATCCACCAGTTTTGTGTAGAATGCTAAAGCGACTTTTCAGTAGTCCAAACGTGCATTCAATCACATTCCGTGTGCTGATGTGTGCAGCATTGTACCTCTGCTCATGTGGTGTGGCTGGGTTGAGGTATGGTGTCAAAATGTAGTTCCGCACGGCGTATGCGCTGTCACCTACAGGGTGGAAAGCAAAGGGTTAGCCACAGTTATGCATTGACATTTGTTTGTTTAATGTTGCGAATAGGTATATGTGTGTACCAAGTAGATGTCCTTCGCCAAATTCACCCCTGAGCAGATGCGTGTGGATGCCACTGTGTCGGAATACATAGGAGTCATGGCTGCTTCCAGGGAATTGTGCCACGATGTCTGTTATGATATGCTTTGCATTGCACACGACTTGCACATTGATTGCGTGATAGGATTTCCTGTTCCTGAAGATGTATTCATTCACTGCTGGGGGACAAATAGGAACAAGCGTACAGTCTATGCAGCCGATCACATGAGGGAATTGTGATACCTCATAGAAGTCCAGTTTTGTCTTATTCAAATCCTGTGGGGTTGTGGGGAAGGTGATGTGGGTGTGGATCCTTGTCATCATGGTGTCAAGGAAAGTTTTGAAGAAGCGTGAAAGTGAGCTTTGTGATAATCCTCCAGCTACAGCTACTACCCCTGGAAACTGCCTGAGGCAAGTAGGTGCAGGCAACATAGGACCTGTACATGTGCAGGGATAGCATGGGTCCTACGGGTCTGGCGCTGCATTAGGGGTTCCAATTCTGCTCTTAGGTGCATGATCATTGCACCGTTCAACCTGTACTTATCGTAGATTTCCTCCTGTGTTTGTCCCAGCAATGTGATGCGCACTCTGAAAATCCTCTCCTGTATTCTCCTTCTTTCCTGGGCTGCTGCATGGATCCTCATCCTCTTCGTCATCACATAGAGTGCTACCATTGTGTAAGGATTCAGGGACCTTATGAGTCAGTTTAAAAGGTTTCTGATTGGTAGCACCTGTGCAGAGTTTTTTTTTTACTTTACCACCTGATTGTAATTCCCCTTATTCTGTACTTGCTATTTTGCCAATTTCCAATAAATCGCTAATTGCGAGTTTACATAAATTGGATTGCGATTCTTTATTTGCTAATCGCTATTTGCTGTGACTATTGTGAGACTCGCTATTAAGGATTTGCATTACTGGTTCTCACAAATGTTGCGATTCCTAATTTTTGCAAAACAGTTGGTTTTTCGGTAATAGGGTTCCTGCATTGGAAAGTGTTGGTTTGTGTTCGCAAACGGCCTTTTTTTGTGAATCACAATTTTTGCAAGACATTTTTTGCTTGATGCATGTGCCTGAATGTCTCTATGGGCCATGTGACAAAATCTGCTTGGCCAGGTTGTTAGCTCTATGCTAAGACAAAACAAGAAAGATAAGCAGAGGCAAAGCATCTAAGTGTTATTCTAATTTGGATTTTCATAAAGTTGAAAAAAGAAAAAGAGAAAAAAAATTATTTTGCAAGATAATATTTCTTTTTTTCAATTTTTTTTGCCAATTGGGCACTTAAAAACCCATCTATTCATAGTTAGTCTTCGGAGACAAAAATGTTGCGGGAAAAGCAGAATGCCATGAACTCCAGAATGTTGTCTGCTCCTTCCATTGTAAAAAGATATGCCATCCAGTTAAGTAGGTCGAACGACACACATGCTCCTCATATCCAGAGGCCGTTAGGAGCATCTCAGGGCAACCTTCAATGGGCCCAATAACAGATTGCAATCTAGGGCAGCGTGTGTGGTATTGGAGAGGCAGACATCCAGGGCCCATTGAAAAGGACACTAGAGGCAGTTGAACACAGGTTGCACGCAGGTGAAATAGGCATAACGGAAGGTCAGCCAATAGTCGATGGCAAAGGATATCACTGGCATAGAACCCAAAAGCTGCCACATTTGATCATGATACAGTTGCAACTGGACTGGGTTTAGCAGCTTCACAGACGAGCATTCATTGCAAAGCAATAATAGGAGAACCAGCATGCCGCAAATCAACAGGAGCACCAGGGGAAACCCTCCGAAGGTGCTGGAAGAATAGAATGGATGAAGGCTGGTATTACTCCAAAAATTATCTGAAAGGAAGAAACAAGGCCAGTTCCCATGAGTTAAAAAAAGTGGGCAAGACCCTCTGTATCAGATGCTTTAAACGTTTGGTGTATTAATTCTCCAAAATGGAGTAGGAGATTCGTGTTTAGCAGCGATTGTATCTCACTTGCGGTTCTTGCCACCTGCAATTCGAAGGTCACTCGAGCTGATGTGAGAGCCACTTCTTGTTGAAACAATAGCGCTTTGAGTCTGCTTAGCTTATTGAAATGTGTTTTCGAAGTTGGAATTGAAGGCCAAAGTGATCTATCTACAATCTCATGCAGGGGTGGGAACAGGACATTTCTGCAACATGTAACTCATTGGTAGACTGTTACTGTATGCAGGATGCCAGCACGTAAGTCGCAGCATTCATGGTTTTTTAAAATAAGATAACTGCCATTAGAAAGCAAAGTTGGAGAGAGAATAATAGCTGGGACAGGGGTACAGTTTAAAGAACAAGCAAGATTAGGTGCTGAACCGTTGCAGGCTCTGTGCAGTTTAACTTATTTACAGACTATTGAACATTGTACTGTTGAATCGCAGTTCTCCCCATGCGGAAAACCTCCTTATCCGCACGCTGACATCTGTAGGCAAAAGGTAACGACCATAATTCACGAATAAAAGTACTGCCAAGGGGCTCAAACCTACCAACTGAATAGTGTTTCATGCAGGCCGTGAACTAAAAAAGAGAGATGGGCAGTGAAATAACCCAATGTATTAACCACACAGCTGAATCAATCTCTGCTACTGAAAATGATAACTGTTCCAATAGTTCAATATGTAAAAATGTGTATGTTGCATCTTTCATGGACATCAATTTCTGCCCATCAGTCACATTAAATGGCAAAAACAGTGCAGAAGCATTTAAATAATCCAATGGCACTTTTCCATTTTTCAGTGTTTGCAAGGTCCAAGCAAACTGCATTAAAGAGCGTAACTGATTATAACCATGATGCAAAAGACACCTCATTTTGAACAAGGTTAATGACATATGATACCATATTATCTAAAGTATATATATATATTGCATCAGCTTCTTCTCCTACGAGTTCCGTAGATAAAGACACGGCACAGCAACAGATAGCTTTCTCCACTGTTTTATTTACACACCATGTGCAAAGAAAATGCATCAAATGGATATATATGTGTGTGAAGGCAGTGTATTAATGCTGTTTTCTACCACTTCAAGGACTTTTTCTAAATTAGCTTGGTCACTTTGGCAGAGACACATTGCAGCTTCCATCTGTGACATCTTCCAAAATTCATTATAAGCCGAATGAATGAAACATTTTGTTCAAGGAGATTTCGGACCTGAAAGAAAATCAGCCAGATTGATGTCAGCTGACAAAAGAGAATGATATTGTTTCACAGATGGCAGAGTTGAATGTTCCAACCATTGCTGACACAATTTACCCACTGAATAAGCGGTACCTGTATGGGAATGTGGGAAACGTGAATCAGGTCTACTGTGTGTAAACCCTCTTGTAGTATTCAGCAAACGCAATTGGCATGCATTGGAGCTCGTTAGCCACATTAACCATCCCAAGGGGTCAATATTGGAAGAGTTAAGTGTGGCATTTTGAAACATAACAGTTAAATCTACAATTGTGTAATTGCGGTGTGTTTGGTATGTATCAGACGAAGCCAATAATGGAATGGATGGCATATTGACATTTTTGGCCTTGGCTAAACCAATACAAGTAGTCTGTTGTACTGTGGCATTTAAAAATCAAATTTGAGACACTCTCAGACATGCACGATGCAAAGCTTCAGTGCCGTTCACTTGCCAATCTTTGGTACCCCAAATGGATTTTAAATCAATTGTGTCCTTCCAAAATTCATAACCCTTCACTGACAATTCATCTCTGAAGGACATAAATTAAACTAATTTAGTATCTGTCAACATAAACTTAGTTTGGGACGGCATCTTTAGTATATAAAAATAGGACTGTGGTCTGAAAGATTGTAACCGTAAACATATATACATTTACTCTGTTGAATCTTTGAACTCCCCTGCAAAGGTGTTGGGTAATGCTCCCATTGTGTAAAATTAAAAAACGATATCTGAGTATTGGGCTTATGTACAAAAATGATGGCCAAAATGTTGATAACAGAAAAAATTGGCATAGTTTGCAGAATTTGAATACAAATCTTCAGTGTCAAAAGCAGTATACTATTTCACGTCGAAGAAAAATTAATGAACATCACGAATATCCCAGTCATCGGGGTGTATGTCAGGCTATACCACATCACCTAAGGAAACGCGGAAAACATATGGAATGTTCAAAAGTTCCATTTGAGCCATGGATATCGTATGGCACTTTATCCCAAACAATGCCATCAACAACTGGATATTCTGAAATATAAACTAGGGCTTGATCATTTTTCATTTTGTGAGACGACGTGTGGGGGGCCAGAACACCATCAACCACGTTCACAGCAGAGCCTTTAGGTAAATAATGGCCATTAATCAAGAGGAAAAACACAGTCACAAACCCAATCCACATGAAAAGGAACACCATCGTCAGCAACATCCAGATGTATGTCCATGGAGGGAGTAGGTAAGTCTGTTTGAACCAGGAGATGAAAAGACTGGTACGTGTAGGGGGCTCTGCCACAGAAGATGACGAGCAACATATTTGTTGGGGAGTGGTCGAAGAAACAGAAGCCATTGGATTGAATGAAAGATCTCAGTGTGGAAAGCTTGGAGGCATACTATTCAGTATTGTCCATATGGTGTAGCTTGACATGTTTGATTGAAAGTGAACGATTCTCCTAACAACCAAGGAAAGGAGGCAGGATTACAGCACAGGTGCCTTTCAAACCAACAACTCTGACCGGTGCATGGTAGTACAGACCAAATTCTTTTTTGTTCTCCACCTTTTCTCGGACCAGATCTCCAACTTTAGAAAGCCAGCCACAAACAGGAATCACCACTGCGGCATCCATGTAAGAGGGCAAATGGGCTTTCGCTTGTGAATCAAAAGCTTTTTGTAGATCCTGTAACATAGCCCAAAGGTTATCTACATCAAAGGTTGTGGCAGCCGCCACAAACTTTAGACCATCAAGGTCTGGCACAAACATTTTAATGCCAAAGAGCATTTCGTATGGGTTCTGCCCACCCAGAGATCTTCTTGGGAGATTATTAAGTGAATGTTGGACTCCGTAAAGTTGAGTCAGCCAGCCCCTGCCAGTACCTAAAACCTTTGTTGTTAAAAATTGCTTTAAGTCACGGTTCATCCTCTCCACAACCGAATCGCCATCAGGCTGAAATGGCGACAAGAATTTCACCTGCACCCTCAGAGGCTTCATTGCATCCCGGTAAGCCTTAGAGGCAAACAGCGGACCTTGGTCAGAATGGAAGGTGCCACAGGCAAATGCCCAGACAGACATGCACATCTTTTATAACAGTTTGAGCATCAGCACTGCATTGCAGCCAAACCCAAAGGAATATAGTGCACACATCCACTGCAACCAAGATGTATTTAAAAGCAGTATCCGACGACAAAGGTCTGGAGTGATCAAGATAAACGCAGCCAAATGGCTGATTAGAGTTGTAAAGTTGAGTGTGTTGTGGACGTGCAACAGTGGAAGGCTTAATTTGTTGACAAATGTGACAAGACAGAACATATTTACGTGCCTGCTGATATAAACCATGCCACCAGAAACGTTGCTGTAAAAGTGAAATTGTCACTGTTACTTCGGCATGGGCAGAAGCCACACCTTCATGAGGGGCAATGATCAAAGAAAGTCTGTGGTCCTCATTGGGAATCAGTCAATCCCCAATGGACAGAATAGTTGCAAATGGGACTTGATCGGAAGACAATTGAAATGTATAACCTGAAGGGAAACCCTGGGGAAACTCCGTCCCCTCCTTAGTCGCAGCTATAGCCGCCAAAATATCATCATCAATTTTAGTCATAGACCTAGTGACTGCTGCTACTGAACAAGTGGGTACTGCAGGTTTGACTGCCTCATCAGCCATTGAATTGCCACCAGCGTGTGCTCCCACACTTTAATGGCCCAAAATATGGATAACATATGTGAGTGGCAAACGTTTCTTGACAGCGGCCACTTGAACCAAAAGCCTTTTCTGCTGAATTGCGCTACCTTTAGAATAACGAAAATCATTTTATGTCAAGAAGAACAAGTTGTCATTGAAGGATTGTACAGAGTAAAAATAATCGCACACTACAAGTGTTGGAACCAAACTCAAGAGATAAAACCAAAGCACGTAGCTCCACCAATTGAGCATGCAATCTCCAAGTGACTGTGTGTGCACCATGGAGGATTTAAAATTCCCATCACAATCTTCCCTGCCACAATCGGGCAGGCTGCTGAATAAGCATGTTTAGAACCAATGGCTGACTGTAGATCCATCAGTGTAAATAATATATTTGTACTGATCACGTGGGAGTAATGATAAAGGAGCAGGGTGAACGTGTTTGTATTGCAAAAACTCCTGTGTTTGCAAAGAAGGGTGAAAGATAAAGTTGACATCAGCTGACGTCAAAGAACTAGCCCATTGTATCCAATGGGGATGTAAGGCATTGGAATTCTGGACACTAGACTTTGTAAAAGCTTCTAAAGCAGAACCGGCAAAACCATGAAAATGCGTTCACTCTGAGCCAAAGAGCGTTTCTTAAGAATCGCCATCTCGACAGCTGTCATATTTTATTCTGTAGAAGAGAAATGCATCTTAGCTGGAGTATACAAATGCAATTTATAAGCATTGTGGACCGTGTCCCCCTCATTGAATATCAAGTAATTAAAGCCTTATGACCAAATTTGTAGAATTATCACGAGTTAACAAGAAATTGGTCGCAAGCAGATCAGACTGCAGAGACCGAAGAATTGCAATATGTTCCGGAAGCCAACTGGAAGCCGAAAAAGAAGGGTGTATTAAGGAGTAAAGAGGTTTGATACACTGGGCATAATCAGGAATGTATGTCCTCCTGTAAATAAAAAAAAACAGCAAAGATTGCAACTTTTTAACTGTAGATGGAGGATGCAACTGTGCACATTTGGGGGGCCAACCCCCCACCTTCATTGTTGAGTTTGTAACCAAGAAAAAGAACCGCCAAGAAGGTGATATGAGACTTAGCAAAATTGAATTTGTAACCATAATTTGCAAAATGTGTTATAATGCGGTCCACACGCAAGGGATATGGCTGTAATTCATCATCCGTCAAGTATATGTCATCGACGTACGAGAAGGCATTTGGGTCAATCTCATGTAAAAGGGACAATATACGTGCCGCAAACACACCAGGACTATTCTTATATCCCATAAGCAATCTCACATGTTGGCGCTGATTGCCCAACACACTGAATGCGGTCAAATCACGGCTCTCAGGAGCCAAAGAGTGACTGAAAAATCCATTGGAAATATCCAATGTGGTTTTGTATTTTTTGCGAACAATGTTATTCACTAACGCAGAGCTATGCGTGTTCTTAAACGCAGAGGTACGAACATGACTGTTCAAATGTCTATAATTTAAAACTATACAATATGAACTGTCCGGTTTCAATATCTGAAAAAAGAGGATTATTCATGGATAAAACACAGGATTTAATCACACCTTGGTATTCCAATTGAGTCAAGATGTCGCCTACGGACGCTTTAGCGTCTCGCTTGATTGGATACTGTAGTTGGGGCTAAGGTGTAGAGTGCAAAGGAATCACAGGAACTGGTGAACCCTCATCCAAACCTGCCTGATTGCGATATAATGCCGGGGCCAATGTTAAAGCCCACTTGGAGGCATAAGCAATTTTATCGTCACCAGGAACATATTGTGAATACTGGGTAGAATAATATCTTCCCCTCTAGAGAAAGCTAGGACAAAAGGGGAAGGCCAATCAACCTCCACCAACAAATATCATAGAAGGAAGTGAGATTTTCCCAAAATACTTTTTTAATCTGGCGTTTAATATCACCCTCGATTTGGAGGGTCACTTCGTAAAGCCGATCAGGAGGGGCAACTCGAGGGTCAGCTGTTTCTACTGAAATAAAATTATCAGTTTCTTTTGCCTCCAGATGCTGGTGGAGTGTCTGCCACACTATGGTAACCTCCACTGCGCTGTGGAGGAGGGATACTGCCCAACTCCTGTCAAGGAGCAGGGTTCTCACCATCTGAGGCATACATTTCAGTCAAAGCAGCAACTATTTTCTTCTGAAATGGGGCATGATATCAAGGTGGTTCCCCCTGCTTGACTTTTAGATCAAACTGGCACTGTGGGTCACGTCTTCCTTGCGCAGACTCGCCTTCTCTGCAATCCTGTCATCCTCCTCCGCTGAATTGTTGATCCAACAATTCCTGACAGAAACGAGGAGAACGAGGATCAGGAACCTGGAACTTCTCTGGTGTCTTAATTTTAGAGCTGTCACACAAATCATATTTACGTTCAGAAGTGTAAGGTGGAGGCAAACCTGCTCATTAACCAGGCTTCTGTTGTTGCTGCCACTGATCTCTGTTCCAAGCCTTTTTAGGAAAGACTGGACAACCCTCCTTTTCAGGAGGGGACTTAATTAGTGGTTGACTAAACAATGGAATGCCTAAGCAATTTTGACCTAAAGATGTATATAGATCCGCTTTGATCTACGGCAACTGCTGTTGAGAATCCACACCGCCCACTGCTGCTAGGCGTTGGCGTACTTGTAAGCAAACTGCTTCACCTTTAATGTGGACCAGAATCATATCGGAGACAATAGGGAACATTTCCACTAGCTTCATCCCCAAATCCAGGGCTGGACCAGCCCCGTGCTCATCTTGTACCTTTTTCAGAGCGCTCGCTCGGTAGAACGATCATGCAGGGGGTGCCAAAGCACAGGGTATAACCTGAAGCAAACACCTTTCCCAGGTGGTGCAATCAGCTAAAGCGGGAATTATACCACTCAATAAGCTCATTGTCAGGATCCTGTGTTTCTCAACAGGTGTAGTATGTGGAAAAACAGCCTTGAGTTGCTCAAATTTTCTGCGAGCCAATATGGCAAATCATCTCTATTCTGAGAACTTCACTGAATTAACAATGACGAGGCTTATGACATGGCCACCGCCATGTCCAGGCAGAGGAGGTGCAGCTCCAGCCAGAGCAACTTAAATCGCATGCAACATAAACTGGATCACACTTCTGTGTATAAGAAACAGGGTTGTATGTAACTGACATAGTTCTGGGAGTGTAACATTAAGATAATTTGGATGTGGGTAACACCAGCCAAAACAGGCCAAGTGGCCCCATCGACCGATAAAGGGCCTAAACGGACCACAGAAACAGGGTGAGGAAGGGCGCCTAAGCCAGTGGCACTGCGGCTATATTCATGAAACAAATTATCATTCCCATCCACTGCCGGGAATGTAATCCAAGAGTAAAAGACCTCGAAGCAGCAAGCTGCGTCCGCCTGGACAACAAAGATAAAGGATGCCCCTGCATTGGGGACTCCACGTTGAGTCAACTACGCTGTAACCCCTGCGCAGTTAGGTGTTGCAATAGCGACTGCCATGATAAAAGCAGAAATGTACAAACCAAGAGAACAGTAGCACAAAATCGGGTTAATTAAGAAAAACAAAACCTTTTAAATTTCAAGCTTGAAATCCTATAAAACACAAATATAAGAGGCTAAGCCCTCACACCACGGAGGTCTCTGTAGACTGGTGTGAGCGGATTGTGAACAAGCACAATCGCTACTCAGGGGTCTCGTGAATAAGTGCCAGACCAAACATTGGTGGCGCCATGTTGCAGGGATTCTTCACCAATACAGAACTATGCACATGAATATGGGACCTTTGTGTTTAGGGACTGAGACGTCCTACCACCTTAGTACCCACGAGCCCAGGACTGACTAGCTATAGTGTTCCACTTGCTCTCCTACTCACTCCCAGGGAAACAAATGATAAGACACCGCAGAACACAGCACTCCCCGATCTCTCAGAAATCGCGGTAACAAGACACACCCTTTTACTCTCACTCTTATACTTGTCAACAATAAGATATGACAGAGACACAAAACAGTTTAAAATATTTATTTTAACTAATGTGCCCTAACATGCAGTATACGTGCCACAAGTAGGAAAATGCACAGTACAAATATAGTCAAAATAGCAGCTAGTCCATATATCATGAAGGTAGATGTCATCATAGAAAGACATTTTAGAAAAGGCTATAGTGCCTAACCTCCCTCCCCTTGTTAAGAAAAAGTATTTTTTTTTATATAATAGATGATCACTGGGCTTTGTCAGCAGGCCCCATACCTTAGCCTATAGATGGTGGATCTACATCATAGGTGCTGGATCGCTCTTCTCCCTGTAAAGGTCCCTCTCCAAATGTGTGCCACCGATCCGTGTACCCCACTAAATATCAAAGTATGTGTCCAAACAACAGCTGCTGCTGTATGTTTTGTCTAAGGGCTAAGGCCTGGCCAGAACAAATTACCAAGGGGCATTGTTGGTAGTCCTTGTGCATAATGTTCAGTCTAAATCCCAGGAACATGCAGAGAGCAAACACAGCGATGGATTCTCATCTGAAAGCAGCCATAGAAAATATTGCAAAAAATAAAGACATGTAGTAGCGTGTGCAAAGCAGCAGGCAGGCTGCAACGTGCTCATGCTAACTTAGTGAAGACGACAATGTCTCTATGGGCCACAAGACCGAATCTCATAAAGGAGGAGGGCTGGATTAAACTGATAGAGGCTAGCACCCTGATGAGTAGCTCCAAATTCTGGAGTATCAACAACAATCCCTTTTTTGCAGCAGATACTGCACCAATCAAAATGGGTTCTAGAAATGAGTACAAATCTCCTGCTTTCATCCATTATAAAGAGACATATTGTTCCTATTAACCTTTGTTGTGCTCTCACACCCTTATCTAAAAATAAACAATCTGTTTAATACAGCAGATGATTACATTATTCTGCTTTGCCACCTTTACCCATGCAAAGGTGTTTAGTTTTGTGTGTCTGAAGGTCCAGTTCACCCCCACACACATAGCAAGAGAACTATCACAGTGGCGTCTTGCAGCGGGCCACAAAGTACTGTGGGACTGTCATTCTGCCACCTCATGTCATGCTCAGAAGGTGAATGGATGGAGGGGTGGGACCGCACCATTCTAAATGTCTATTCAGAATAGGTTTAGAATAGTCTAACCAGAGAGGACAGTCCTGATTAGCTGCTTCCAAACTACCAGAACTGATCGCTATGGTTGAAACATTATGGATGGATGCTGAATAGGTATTTTGAATAGTTGTAGGCAGCCTGACAACCAAGCCTCCCTTGACTGGTTTTTGGTTATCACAAATCACACTACTGAAGTGGAACACACCTCTTCTGTGATTGTTATATTATGCATTTTGTTCCTGAATTTCAAACTCCAGGTCTCACTAATTCACTCACAAAGTCTAAAACTCCCTGGAGCCCCAGTCAATGACCCTCCCCGGAAATGCTCATGAGCCATAAAGATTCTGCACATCCTCCAATCTCAGGCCCCTCCTGACTCCTTCCCTATACATCTTTCCCATTATCTTCAAGTCCTCAGAGCAGCGGTTCTGCCATGGATCATTAGAACACCCCTTCCTCTTAGCTGTTTTGCCTGCGTATGTGTGCATATGCTTGAGTGAGACGCAGTTTCCTCACTTCCGGCAACGGCTGGTTAGCAGTTCAGCCTATTGCCGGAAGTAACATGGCATCATCAGCGCTTCCGGGGAAGACCCCTTATCAGTTGCGAGTTCACCCGTGTACGGCGCTTCATATACACGCCAGCCTGCTGCCTGTTTCCTGCTTCTTCTTCACAAACCCGTGTGAATTGCCCGCCGCGCAGGAGCGCTTTTTGCTAACTTCTGGGACCGTGCTGTTTCTTGGACAGGGTAAATAGCAGGGACCGCGCTGGAGCGCTGAATTGTATGTAATGCAGCCGCGCTGGAGCACCTTGGGGGATTAAAGCTCAGCCGCGCCTGGAACGCTTAGTACAGGGTTATATCCGTGCTGGAGGGCTAGTCTTTCTTAGTTCTGTCTCGCCTGAGGGCTGTTTCCTTTTCAGAACTCTATTGACCACGCTACTGCGCTTGTTCCGTTTCCACCGCTCTGCATGGTGCATCATTGTAGAGGCTGGAAACATGGATGTTTCACCGCAATAACTGAACCATACGAGGGGCATAGCACAGGAGCGCTTCTTGATTTCTTTGGTGCATATAGCGCAGGAACGCTTCTTGATTTCTTTACTTCATATAGCGCAGGAGCGCTTCTTGGTTTCTTTGGTGCATAGGGCGCAGGAGCGCGTCCTGATTGCTTTGGTGCATCATGCAGGAGCTCTTCTTGATTTCTTTGGTGCATACAGCGCAGGAGCGCTTCTCGATTTCTTTGGTGCATAGCGCAGGAGGGCTTCTTGACTTCCTTTGGTGCACTGCGCGAAGAACGCTTGTATCTTACCAAGACTATCAGTTCCTTTCTTTTGATGGTGGCAGATCTTCTGATGGCTTCATAGGAGGTATGCTGTCTCCCACATGAGTGTATGTTTGTGAGTGGTTGCAAGGTTAGTATGTTATTGGTAAATGGTGTTCCCTTGTCTTCCTGTTCAGCTAGTGCCCAAGGTTCATCCGAACAGTGGGACGTCCACTACTACTTACCTGACACCATCCTGATCCTTTTATGGCTACCATCCTCACTCCCATCTTGATCCTAGTTTGTTGCCATATCTAGAGTGGGATAAGGTGGGCATGGGGGCGATAGCTCGTGTCGTCTCTGCAAGATCTCTCCATGAGAAACAGGTACTTGTGGGGAACCCGACAGAATATGAAGCCCAAGTTGCACATCTCGCCCAGACGACAGGAGCGATCCCGAAATAACACTGCAAGACATAGCTGCTATGCTTGCAAATATACAGGCAGAAAACCTCAGTCTGCGCCAAGATATGACAGCCTTACAGGGACAGGTAGCGGCTGGAGTTGCTGGACCCTGGGGTCCCACTCCTTCTTCCAGGGTTAGGCAGGAAGGACTGCTACGACCTCCCATATTCACCTATGAGGGCGCCTCCTCCACCACACCACCTGATAACGCTATACACGTTATAGCTCCCCATCCCGTACAACTAGCTCCACCTGAACGCTTTTATGGCGACAGCACTAAGTACAGCGTCTTCCTCCATCAGTGCCATCTGCACTTCATGGCTAGAGCAACTGACTTTCCGGATGACGCTTCCAAGATAGCGTTCATCCTCTCCTACATGGGTGGTGACGCCGCACAGTGGTCCATCTCCCTGGTGGACAACGACGACCCCATGCTATATAACCTGCTGATGTTCAAGGAAGCCCTACGACGCATTTTCGCCCGTCACACCTTTTTACAAGCTGCAAACAATGAACTGCTTAATCTGAGACAAGGCACCACCGACCTGCTTCATTACATCATGACCTTCAACAGGCTTGTCATCGAAGCCCGCTGGCCCGAGACCAAAAAGGTGTCTGTGTTCTACAGGGGATTACGCGACGATCTCAAGGACTTAATTTCCCAGATATCTGATCCACCGGATGAGATAGGACCTTTTATCGATCTGGTGGTCAAGGTAAACTACAGGAGTGAAGGAATGAGAGGATCAAAGGAGGCGACAACCAGTTCCTGTTAGTAAAAGAGAAGAATAAAGAGGAGCCTACCCCTTCTGGAGATGTCCCTATATTGCGTTAAAAATGGGCATTTCGTCAGGGAATGCCCTGTAAAGCCCACTCGAGCTAGAGGAAGAAGACCATTTGCGTTTCCCGTCTCCAAGCTAGACAAGCCGGGAAACGGGGAAACCCAGTAGGTAGCGGGGTCCAGCTACTGGGTTCTTCATTCAGCAAATCAACGACCGCTGCCGTTTTCAATGGCAGCCACCACCTGGGCGTGGAGGTGGTACTACGAGCCATGACAGGGCAGGCATGGCAGGTAACGGCCCTTCTTGATTCAGGCGCCACTGGCAATTTCATTGATACCCAGTATTCGAGGAAGCTGGGTATAGCCACAGTGAGTAAAACCAAACCTGAAACCGTAAAAGCAGTGGATGGTACTGACCTTACCTCAGGTCTTATCCGACACCAAACCGAGGACTTGTGTATGGTGTTCACAAATAACCATGCTGAAACCATTGCCTTTGACGTCATCGATGCCCCCCAGTTCCGAGTTATATAGGGCCTGCCATGGCTGATGCGCCACAACCCACGTATAAACTGGGCATCCGGAATCCTAGTTTTGGATTCAACCTACTGCAATACCTCCTGTCATACTTCTCCCTACTCCTCTTGTGTGCGACTGTGCAGACTCACACCCTATCCTTAACAGGAACAAGCGTGACCACACAGGATGTTCCAGTAGCATACCTTGACCTGGCGGCGGTGTTCGACAAGAAAGGAGCCAACACTATTCCTCCACACCGTCCATTCGACTGCAGGATAGATCTGATCTCTGGTTCCACTCTTCCGTGCAGCCGTAGATACTCCCTCACTGAAAAGGAGAATGAGCATCTCCGCTCCTACCTGGATGAGTACCTAAAGAATGGGTTCATACGCCATTCCAGGTCCCCTGTGTCCTCTCCTCTTTTTTTTGCGACTAAGAAGGAAGGGGATCTTAAAACATGTATTGACTTTAGGGTTATAAATGCCATCACCATCAAAAACAGGTACCCTCTGCCGCTGATTTCCAATCTACTGGACTAGGTGAAAGACGCCACCATCTTCACCAAACTTGATCTTAGGGGAGCATACCATCTTGTCAGAGTCCGAAAGGGTGATGAATGGAAAACAGCATTCCGGAACAAATTTGGCCTCTACGAATACCAGTTCATGCCTTTCGGACTCTGCAACGCCCCGCGGCGTTCCAGTCCTTCATCAACGAAGTATTAAGAGACTTCATCGATATATTCTGTATAGTATTTATCGACGATATGTTGATCTACTCCAAGACCATGATTTACCACGTCCAACATGTACACGTTGTCCTTCAACAGCTGGAACAGAACGGGTTGTACGTTAAACTGGAAAAAAGCATCTTTCATACAGAATCTGTCGAATTCCTGGGTCATGTTATCACTCCTGCTGGTATCCAAATGGATAACAAGAAGGTTGAAGCCATCTTGCGCTGGCCATCTCCCACCATGGTGAAGCACATACAGAGGTTTTTGGGATTTGCCAATTACTACCGCCGTTTTATCACAGGCTTCTCTAGGATAGTCACCCCCATAACTCACTTGCTACGCAAAGGGGTTCCTTTCTGCTGGGCTGCTAAGGCTGAGCAAGCCTTTCAGGAACTAAAACAGAAATTCACTATGGCCCCCGTCCTGAAGCATCCCGACTCTGAGCAACCATTTACTGTGGAGGCTGATGCCTCACAAGACGCTTTGGGGGATGTTGTCGCAAAGAGACGCTGGGACAGGTCTTCTGCATCCAGTGGCGTTCTATTCCAGGAAGCTCCTGCCTGCCGAACGCAACTAAGTGATCTCCGACCAAGAACTATTGGCTATAAAGACGGCATTCGAAGAGTGGCGCCACTACTTAAAAGACGCCAAACATCCAGTGGTGATATACACGGACCACTGGAACCTTCAGTTTCTTCGTTCAGCCCATGCCCTCACATCCAGACAATTGCGATGGACTTTATTTTTTAATGAGTACAACTTCCACATCACGTACCGACCAGGAAAGGAGAACGGCAAGGCTGATGCACTATCTCGCCTGGAGGACACCAATGATTTGGTGTGTGCCTCTGAATCCTTGCCTACCATTCCCGAACAATGCTTCCAGGGTGTTGTGCTAACTTCTGAATTCCTCTCCCTTCTCCATGATGACCTCACACAGTTTGATCCGTCCACCGTGTCAGCTACCCACAAGGGTGTATCAGCACAGAACGGGTTCTTGTATAAAGGTGACAAATACTATCTTCCTCTGGTAGCTCGCCAACAGCAGGCCCTGTACATGTGTCCCGACCATGTTCTGTCCAACCATCCGGGTTATCACAAGACGGTGGACCTTTTACAGAGATACTTCTGGTGGGCCACATTGGAGTAAGACACCAGGGTCCATATAGCGCGTTGTGCGACGTGTGCCCAGGGCAAGAACATGACCGGACCATCCGTTGGATTGTTTCCCCTGATACCTGTTCCTCCTTATTCTTGGCACACAATCTCCATGGATTTTGTAGAGGAATTGCCGAACACCACATCAGGACATACTACTATTCTCACTATAGTGGATCACCTCACGAAAATGGCTCATTTTGTCCCGCTGAAAAAGCTACCCTTGGCTGCCGAACTAGCAGTGGTTTTCCTACAGAACGTGGTTAGGTTGCATGGCATACCATCGGTGGTGATAACAGACCGGGGTACGCAATTTGTGTCTCGTTTCTGGAATGAGGTGTGTGCTGCCATGGACTTGGACGTTCGTTTGTCATCAGCTTATCACCCGCAGACTGACGGCCAAGCGGAGAGAACTAACCATACCATGGAACAATATCTACGTTGCTTACTTCTATCAGCAGAAAAAGAATGGACAGACGTACTGTGGATGGTGGAGAACTCTTATAACAACAACAAGCATTCTGAAATCAGAATATCTCCCTTCTATTGCCTCCAGGAAAAGCATCCCAGAACCATGCCCTGAAAGGAGGCACAGCCCAGTCCTTTTTCCACGGTACAGGAGTACCAAGAACATGCCTATACGAAAGGGGACGAGGTGTGGCTCTCCATTCGGAATCTCAATGTACACAGCCCAAAGAAGCTGCTGCCCCGCTTTATGGGTCCTTACGTTATTGAGAAGGTGGTCAACCGTGTGTCCATGAAGCTCCTGCTCCCTCCTCCGATGAAAATACACCCCGTCTTCTATGTTTCCCTCCTGCGGCCCGTCCACCCTGGGTGTGATGTGTCCTCCCCTCCTGCTCCTATCCTTAGGGATGATCACATTGAGTACACGGTCAGGGCTACACTAGATTCCCGTCGTACCTGGGGGAGGCTCTTTTACCTGGTTGACTGGAAGGGTTATGGTCTGGAGGAGAGATCCTGGGAACCCCTGTCCCATGTACGTCACGCATCCCGTTTGGTTCACGCTTTTCATGTCCGTCAGGGGTGCTGTCATGGATCATTAGAACACCCCTTGAGCTTACCTTTTTTTCCTGCGTATGTGTGTATATTTTTAAGTGAGACGCAGTTTCCTCACTTCCGGCATCGGCTGGTTAGCAGTTCAGTTTACTGCCGGAAGTAACATGGCGTCATCAGCACTTCCGGGGAAGACTGCTTATCAGATGCTGTTTCCCCTGGGTACGGCGCTTCGTAAACACGCCAGCCCGCTGCCTGTTTCCTGCTTCTTATGCGCCATCCAGTGTGAGTTGCCCGCCGCACAGGAGCACTTTTTGCTAACTTCTGGGACCGCGCTGTTTCTTGGACAGGGTAAATAGAAGGGACCGTGCTGGAGCGCTGAATCGTATGTAATGCAGCCGCGCTGGAGCACCTTCAGGGATTAAAGCTCAGCCGTGCCTGGAACGCTTAGTACAGGGTTCTATCCGTGCTAGAGGGCTAGATATTCTTAGTTCTGCCTCGCCTGAGGGCTGTTTTCTTTTCCAGGACTCTGTTGACAGTGCTACTGCGCTTGTTCCGTTTACACCGCTCTGCATGTGTAAGGATCCACAAACTATTACCACAGGAGTGTCAGGAACTGATGATAAGCCCAGCCCCTCCCCCTCAACACCGACATGCCTACCAGACCGTAGCACGTGGGGGTGAAAGGAGGGAAAGGAGGGAACAAAACAAGGGTAGGAGGGAAGAAGACACCTTGGACCGGAAGTCTCTGTACGTTGGATACTGGCACTGTAAGGAAAAAGGGACAATGAACAATGTACAAGGTAAAAAAAAAACACCTTGTTATGTTTCCCAATTCCTCACCTCCCCTGTCACTTTACCTATAGATAATAAACAAGATTCCTTTTTGAACACTGCCACAGCTACTCTCTCATTCTTCGTTGCTATGGGTAACTCTAAAAGGAGAAGAGACAAAAATAATAGGAAAAATATGTAAGTACCTAATCTTAGGAGAAACTATCTACTACTACAGGACTTACCCTAATGTGAGGTGTAATGGCAAAATAGATGGGTGAGGCTGAAAAGAGTTGTTGGGCTGAGGATGGTTTCTGTATCACAAAGAGATCCCTTGTAAACATAGGTGAACAATAACACTAGTACAAGCATTCATAAATAGCGCCAGGCGCCTGTGCCAGATCTTCTGTGCCTCCTCAGCTGCAACCCCTGCCAATTCCAACACACCAAAGACAGGTCCGTAGATGCCTCAAAATAAGTAATGATTTAAGAGGGATATAAATGCAGGGTAGCTCAGGCAGACTACAAGTCCCATAATGCCCCAAATAAGACCCCCCGCCCGTTCTACCCAAGTCCGGCCGGCCAACCGGAACCAGGTCTGGCTGGCGGGCGGAACCGGTAGCAACAAGCAGGAGTCCGGTACAGGAGGCAAAGTAGAGAACCAAGTCAGTGCTGAGGGAAAAATAATAAGGAAAAATGCTAGCACCATTCTAAAGATCCAGAACGGAACCGCTAGCGGTGCAATGACAAGGTTGCCAGAAACTAAAACAAAGCCCCTGTGATATCCGTAGGAACATCAAAGGGCTCAGGTCATCAGAAGAGCCGGTGTCCTAAATGGCGGAAAGGAGTACCGGCACAAATACACGATAACCAGGAACAGAACGCGAGACGGGCTGTGAGCGGAAGTAATACGACGCAAAGGTGGACGAACACTAGAGCGCGAAGCGTCGGAATTCGGGGAAGACAGGCTTTTGACTACTGCCTGACCCTCTCGCTCATGCGCACAGCGGTCCGGCCATCTTTATTTATGTTTAGCGGATTGGCAGGCGTGACAGCATGGTGCATCATTGTAGAGGCTGGAAACATGGTTGTTTCACCGCAATAACTGAACCATACGAGGGGCATAGCACAGGAGCGCTTCTTGATTTCTTTGGTGCATATAGCGCAGGAGCGCTTCTGGATTTCTTTGGTGCATATAGGGCTACCATCCTCACTCCCATCTTCATCCCAGTTTTTTGCCATATCTAGAGTGGGATAAGGTGGGCGTGGGGGTGATAGCTTGTGTCGTCTCGGCGAGATCTCTCCATGAGAAACCGGTACTTCTTGGGAACCTGACACGTTCCAAGTGTTGCATACCTCCTTCCATTTCCCCACTGAGCTGGATTTACCCAGTAATGCTCCAAATTTGGACTATCCTCCATCAGAGATCCCCTCCTCCCCACAAACCTACCTATAGGGATTAAAACATTAATAAAATTACACAGATTTGAACCCCCTGGAAACCGGTCCAAAGAAAACCGCACACAAATGCAAATCTCTGTTGCAAAAAAGATCCCCATACCCAGATAAAAGTTTTTTCTCCTGCCTTAGATTACTAAGGGGATGGACGTGAAGGTCAGTAATATAATCTAGAAGCCCTCCAGGGGCGTGGTTGCACAGCAAATTCCCACCCCAGCCGTAACCTGTGTCTAACCCTAAACCCCTACTACCAACTCCTGCTGCCTACTCACCTCATAAAATCCTGTGACTGTGCTACCATTTCCAAACTGTCTAGAGGGATATAACAAGGTGAATCTCACCACATCCGCCTACCCACCCAGTCACCCCCTTGGGCTGTACGGCGCAATATTACAACAGCTCACACTATTTAAGTAGAAAATGTCACTTTAATAGAACAGGTCTTTCAGTGAATTCAGCGACAAAATACACAATGTAATTCTAGTGCAATCATAAAGCTTTCAGCTCCACCCTTAAGCCTTCCTTGAGGGTTGGTATGTGCCCATCCCCTAATCTTAGCTGCCTCAGTCTTAATCGATTTATCATCCATCTTGCCGATGACCATCTTCCCTTCCTCAGAGCAGAGATCCTAACCAGTCCTTCCTGCTCCCTCCCCCGCTGGATACGCCCACTCAATAAGGCTCCAACCCTTGACTATCCTCCATCAGGCTCTTTTTCCTGTCTACAGCTCAGAACAGGAGGTCAGAGGCAAGACCCCTGACCTCCTGGTCAGAGTCACGGCTCTCCCCTGCGCTACTCTACCGTTGTGGGTCTGCCCCCTAGGGCTGATCCAGCTCCTCGCCAGGTAGGTGTTTGAGGCCCTCCTCCACCCGCAGGCTCCTGCCTGTACCTTATCCCTGGTGGTCCAGTGGAAGAGCTTGCTCCTCTGCTTGTCTGCTCTGTGTGTTTTCCCTTTTCTATTTGCCTTTTCTCTGTTTTGCCTTATTCTGTTTGCCCTTTTGTGTTTGCCTTTTCTGGTTGCCTCATCCTCCCCCTGAACCCTACTTAATGGCGGCCACTGCACGGTCACGCTGTTGACGTTCCGAATGCGCCCAGCACCAGGGACCCTGGTCCCCCGACCCCGCTGGTACAACCCCAGCACTCTTCATGCACTCAACCTCAGGCACAACAACAACTGCCAGCTCTCTACGCCGAATAACACCCTTGGCCCCATTGCCTGCCAACACTGCCGCCGCACCTTCACCCACCCCCTGCCCTCCGAAGCCAACCCACCTGACACCTGCAAAAGAAACACTTGATGGAAGGAATGCTGGACAATGCAAACATTCACGCCCAGTCGCAAGGATCTGGGTTAATTCCATCATTCTTTTGCTCATCACACCACCACAGTTTGGACCCAGCCATATGCAAATCAGTCTTAACCTTGTTCTTTGTGGGAACAGTCCAGCCCGAACTGCCTAGCCAGTTCCTCCCTGGACCGGAAACAAGCATCCTGGGACTGGTTCAGGGCATCACCCTTCATCAGCCAGGCTAGCTTGAATCCAGTGGTGTAGTGAGCATGGGACGCATGTCAGGGCATACCCTTCCCAATTAGGGCAACATATGTAAAAGAAACAATTGATGGATGGAATGCTGGACAATGCAAACATTCACCCCCCAGTCACAAGCACCTGGGTTAAACTCATCATTCTTTTGCTCACCACACCACCCCAGTTTGGACCCAGCCATATACAAATCAGTCTTGACCCAGTTTCTTGTGAGAACAGTCCAGCCCAAACTGCCAAGCCACGCCAGCACACACAAACCACTGAACTGCATCCTCTTCAATGTGCGCTTCCTGCACAAACACACTATAGAAATCTGGGACCTCCTCAACACCCGCATGCCCAACATCGTCTTCCTCACAGAGACCTGGATGAATGCAAGCTCTGCACCAGACTTCTCAACGGCCATACAAGATCCTGAGGAGAGACCAATCGCAACCGCCCAGGAGGCGGTCTCGCCATTGTCCACAAAAGCTCCCTCCAACTGACTACCACCAACTTGAACAGTGCCTTGCCCCCCAAAGGAACACATCCGTATCCAGATCCAGCCCAACCCCAGAAAGATGCTCCACAGAACACTCTGTACCCCGCTCCCCCTTTACCAATGTCATTGCAGACTACATCGCACAGTAAAACACAAACAATTGAAGAAGGGTCTGAGGGAAATTTAAAGACCTGCCCAGTTCGTATCCCCCTAACTGTAATCCTAACAACAAAAAGAACCGGGGGTCTATAACGGAGCTTCAAGTACTCCGAGCTGCTGCAAAACTCCTACATAAGTGAGTTAGGCGCTAATAGAGCTATATAAGTCTCTATATCAGAATGTGTGCCAGGACAAACCTGTCGAAGGACCTACTGAGATTGTTGGTAAGACCCGTACAGAGATGTGTTGGATTCTCATCAAATAGGTATGTAGATCAAGTGTTCTCATTTGGTCATCCAAAAATGGGGTGGTATGTCTCCTGATCAATGAGACCCATCCATCGCCCTTACTCAATTGGGTCGCACCATCAATCGCTAAGGTACCCATGAACAAATGATAAAGATGGGATCGAGTGCAGTGCAAAAATCAAAAGATGTGTGAGTTAAAAACAAGGGGTAAAAGGATCAATAGGCGAAAAACTCTAATGTAATTTGTCCTTTCCCTCAAACAAACAAGAACAATGCAGAGGAAGCAGTCTAAACATATAACTGCATTTACAAGGACAACATGATTCCATGGCTTTCTTCAGGGCCAGAGTTCTAAGCATTAGCTACTGCATACATAAAGTGAACGTAACGACAATCTGTAAAGGATATACATAAATAGTCCAAAATCGTGTTCCTCTGTACCAAACGGTGTCTCTTACATCTGAATAGTACAGGGAGTGTACCTCACCTCTCCTGGAACCCAGCTCAGGAAAAAGGATGCCCCGCTCTGTCCGGCGTTGTCTCATTGCAGGACCGAACTTCGTGGGACTACATCGCACCCCACACCCTCATCTCTGCATACTACACACTACATGGAGACCTGAATTTCCACCTTGACAACCACCGCAATCTCAACACCACGCCCCTCCTGCAGAACCTCACGAACATAGGACTGAAGCAACTCATCTTCACCCCACTCACACTGCAGTACACACACTTGACCCGATATTCGCCGAAGGAAACAACATTCACATCAGCCACACCATGGAACTGCTCTGGACGGACCACCGCTGCATCCACTTCTTCCTTACGAAACCCACCGTACACAAGCACATGCACCACCTCCCACGCAGAAGCTGGAACAAAGTCTCCGAAGAACACCTCACAGCCACCCTCACCTGCACTCCACCCCCAACTATGACAAACGCCAACACAGCAGCAAACAACCTCCACAACCTCCACAAATGGATTGCCTACTGTGCCAACACCCTTGCCCCCCTCTAGAACAGCACAAGACGAAACAACCAGAAAGCCAACTGGTTCACCGCAGATCTTCTCAAATCTAAACGCTCCTGCCAACGACTGGAGAAGACGTGAAACAACAGTAAAACCCCAGCAGCGCACTCCACCTACAAAAAGGTCATCACAGCATACCTCAACTCATCAAATCAACAAAGAAAAACTTCATCCCAAAACCGAATCCTCTCCAACTCACAGAACTCTTTGCCATCCTACAGGAATTCGCCAACCCCAACAGTGAGACAACCGACGTCCCTCCCTCCCAAAACCTCTGTGACAAACTTGGCTCCTTCTTCCACCACAACATCAAGACGCTGTACGACAACTTCGATGAGCAAGACCACAGCACCGCCTCAACTCCCACCCCCAATGCTACCACCCAACAGACCCTTCTCTCCTGGACCCCTCTCACCACAGAAGATACCTTAAAGAAAATAAATTGCATCCACTCAGAAGCACCTTCTGACCCCTGCCCACTGCACATCTTCCACAAGGTCACCACAGCCATCCCACATGAGCTACGCCGAACCTTGAACTGCTCTCTTGAGATGTCACTTTCCCCGACATCTGGAAGTGTGCCAAAATCAGCCTTCTCCTAAAGAAGCCCTCCGGAGGGAGTTTCCAAGAGGGAGGAGTGAACGGAGGCAAAATTCAGTCCCTCCTCTCCGACCTCAGCACAGCAGCATATTACCGGTGTATCCAGTACATCCAGCACATCAGGGAGTGGCTGAGGCACAGAGAAGTTGGAGGTGATATCCTGGAATCCGATTTGTATTGGCCGCCTCAGAACGAAGAGCTTTGCAGCTGACAAGGGCACCTGCCCTGGAGGCTCAGACGGCGCGAGGCGGCCACTTACTGCGAGAGGGCCTGGTGCAGTGAGGAGGGTCGAGGCCCCATGACCACCCCCGGCTCCAAGGGCGGGCTGGGAGAAGTAGCTGAAGGTGGCGGACAGGAGAGAGTAGCACACGTCAGACAACAGAGATCGGCATTGGAGGCCCAGAATGTGAGAAGCCTGGGCGCTGGTGGCACGCAAGCGTCTTGAATTGGAGGAGTGGCAGAGGTGGCTTGGGCCCCTTCCTGACTCACCTAGACGACAGAGAAGCAAAGCAGAGAGGAGCCTGGCTGGACGGTAACCTTCCTGCTTGGGCACGGGGCCCCTGAGATGTACGGTGCTGACGGGCGGGGCCGCGGTGATAAGCAAGGTTTCGCCATCGACTCCGGTGCGGCCTTCAATGCGAACCCATAGAGCCTGCTGATTACGAACACTGAAGGGCACATCTGAAACGTCTGAGCACAGACAAAGGCAGTTACAATGGTGCCCAGTAGACTGCAGAGCGGCGTGCCCCGGCGGGCCATCAAGCAGGAATTGCCCAACTCCCCCGCTTATAGAGAAGCCCCGGGAGACATATCAGCCCCCACCTACAACCCGCAATTAGTAGAGGAGCGGGAGGTATGACCTGCACTTGGGAGATCGCTCTATCACTCGCTACAGCAGGGGCCAGTGGCAACAGAGGCACACAAGATTGCAGGGTTTCTTCAGCCCAGAGGTAGGCATGGGCTTACCTCACAGGAAGATACATAGATCCTATGTAGATCACTGCCATCCGAAAAACCAAAAGCACTTTCTTTCAGGACAGAATAGAGAAAGCAGTCTGCTCCAGCAAAGAATCCTACGCCATCCTTAAAGATCTCCTGAAAACCCCAGTACCTGGACCAAGACAGTCCACAGATCCCAAAGCTGATCAGATAAAATGCCAACAATTGACGGATTTTTTTCATGGAAAAATCCAAAAAATTCTCGCTTCAATTCCTCCTGCTTCTCCGTGCAAGGGAAACGATCCCCCGCTCGGCCCAACACTCAGTTGTCTCTCCTCTTGGGGTCAAGTCACTACTGAAGAAGTGGAAAACACGTTGACCTCCATAAAAAGTGGCTCTCCTAGGGATCCCGCCCGCTTCGAATCCTTAAGGAGGTAGGCCCCACGATCATCCCTCCCGTGACTCATCTGATTAACACCTCGCTCCAACAGGGAGTTGTACCCCCGAGCTGGAAGGCGGCGGTCGTGAAAGCTCTACTTAAGAAACCTTCTCTCGACCCCGAAAATTTGGCTAATTATAGGCCCATTTCCCTACTCCCAGGAATCAGCAAGATTGCTGAAAAACTGGTTAATAAAAAACTCTCCCAGTTCCTGGAGGCCAATAACATACTGAAAAGTTCCCAGACGGGCTTTCGCCCAGGGCAGGGCACGGACATCGCCCTCCTGGCAGCGGTTGAGGAGGCCAGAGCGCTACTGGACGATGGAGGGTCAGTGGCAGTGATCCTCCTCGACCTAAGTGCGGCCTTCGATACCGTCAACCACCAACTTCTCATTAAAAGACTCAAGGGAGCTGGTGTAGAGGGCTCTGCTCTTGCCTGGCTCTCATCCTTTCTGGCTCAACGAACCTACCAGATCTGGGAGAATAACGCCCGCTCCTCCGAAATCCCCCTCCAATGTGGCGTGCCTCAGGGCTCCTCCCTGAGCCCCACATTATTTAATATCTATATGTCCACATTGGAGGAGGTCATCATCCCTTTCGGGGTGAGCGTCGTCAGTTACGCTGACGACACACAATTAGTTGTATCACTTTCTCACCCCAGACAACAACCAGCAGACCTATTTAACTGCCTTGTGCAGGTCCATCACTGGATGAACATCTCAGCCCTAAAACTAAATGGGTCAAAAACGGAGGTTATGTTCCTCGGCCCGAAAGGACCCACCCTCTCCCCGAACATCTGGCCAGCCTGTCTAGGCCCTCCCCCCGAACCGAAAGAAGAAGTGAAGAGTCTGGGAGTGTGGCTCGACACCGACCTCGGGTTTACCGTTCAGGCAAAGAAAGTAGCCGGGACCTGTTTCGGTCTCTTGAAATCGCTAAGGAAAGTCCTGCCCCTCCTGCCCACCAACTCCCAAAAATTGCTAATTCAAGGCCTAATACTTTCAAGGCTTGACTATAGCAACGTGATCTACCTGGGCGCCCCCGAAGCGACGCTGAACAAACTGCAGAGAATTCAGAACACCGCGGCCCGGATTCTCACAAAGACCCCTGCCAGAGCCTCGGCTAAACCAGCCCTAAAACTCCTCCACTGGCTCCCCATGAGAGAGCGGGTCAAATTCAAGGCCCTGTGTTTGGCCCATAAACTACGTCTAAATCAAGGCCCCCCTGTTCTTAAGAAATTTATCACATCCTACAAACCCTCAAGACCCCTCCGCTCAGACACCGAAAATCTCATTGTTGTCCCCAGATTCAAGAGGGCTCGATCAGGAGGAAGGCGTTTCTCAGTCCATACCGCCCGACTTTGGAACTCTCTCGCCCGAGCCCTGCGACTCGAAACGCAGTATCTCCGCTTCAGGAAACAGCTCAAAACTCATCTCTTCCCTCAGTGAATCACTTCTGCCCTTCACCCTATTTCCCCCCGCCCCTCCCTTCTTCCCCTCCCTTCTCCCTTTTCCCCCCCCTTCCCACTGAACTCAGGAGACAGGATCTTTCAGCGCTGGGATACCTCCGGGTGACTACGCGCTCTACAAAATAAATAATAATAAATAATAATAATCACAGGCACCTGGCAGAGAGCTGGTGGTGGGTGATGTCCTCATGAATACACCAGCAACAACATCTGGACATACTCAGTAACCTCCTCATATCACTAGGATTCAAAAGTGGTCCACGTAGCAGGTGATTCCGTGCAGCAAAGCGGTAACCATGGATGCCGACAAGAGAGATTACCCCAATGAGGTAGGAGGACCCACAAAAGGTGCTGAACAAGGAGGAACATCACACTGTGCATCTCCGGCCGCACCAAGCCATCAGCACCCAAACCAGTGGGCACCAGCTTGATTTTGTCCCAAGGACACGGAAGAGGTTATGACTACATAGGGAGGAGGACAGTGCCACCATATACACGACCATAGAATCCCCCAGGCGGCGGCCATGCTTTGCCAGCCCGACCCCAGACATGACCTGATACTCTGCTGAACTTCAGTGGCAGGCAAAGGGGCCTACACACACGTAGCACAGTTGACGCCCTCAGCCCTCCTGCTTGCAGGAACAGTCATGTCAGTGGCCCAGACCAAAAAAGATTGCTCCACAAAAGATATGCTCACCAGGCAGCCAGACCCCCTCTGTGGAGCCCCCTGGATCCTCCAGTGCCCCCGCTATGATCGATGATGATGGAGGGGATGCACCCGTCACCAGGTCGTACATGGAGACCCTGTTCACAACTCAGAGTGGATGCCCTAGAGAACCATGAGATCACCAGAGACGAAGAAATCGAGTAGCTTAGAAAGGAATTCATTCGACTCATGGACCAACAGATAGAACTTCAGTCGCACGCCGAGGATCTCGAAAATAGAACAAGACGTAACAAAATCCAAATCTGGAATGCTCCAATGGTCGAGGCAGGAAATGTTGAAGGATACATGAGAGATGCCGGCTTCTGACATCAGATGGGACAGGGTCCATCGAGTGGGCCCACCTAAGGCTAAAAATGTGCCTCCTCTGGACCTTCTAGCATGCGTCCACAGCTTTCCCTAGAAAGAGCGCATCCTTGGAAAGGCGAGAGACACCAATCTGGTTCACTTTCGTGGCCACTCACTCCCGCTTTTTCAGGACCTCTTGGCGATCACCCTGCAGAAGAGGAGAGAGTTCCGCCCAGTGACAGCCTATCTCAGCGAACAAAATATCTCATATTCATGGGGCTACCCTTTCCGGATAACCTTCAGTTGGAAAGGGATGGCCCATCAAATGAGCTCCTTTAAAGCAGCCTGCGACCTTCTCCTGAAAGACCCTCCAGAGGGACCCCCTGGGAACAAAACAAGATCAGGACCTGGGCCTAGTAGACATTCGAGATAGAGGAGGAGACCGCAAGGCAGAGGCTTGGCTAAGCCAGATTCAGCTACAGTAGCTCAAGCGACAAAAGGCAGCGTTGGAGAGCCTGGCTGGAGGTCCGAAATACGACGGTGCAGGCGAAGAGGCTGAGGCTAAATCATAACCTGGCATGATACACGACAGAAGCAATCCGAGGTCAAGAAGGGGAGGGACCCTTCTTGAGCACTGCTGGCCACCATAGACCCCATTTTTTGTCTTACTCCGGGAGTGGCGGAGACAGTCCTAGAGACTTCACCCCTTCCTAAGACTTTGTTGGTGTTTTTGTTCAATTGTTAAGGGTTGATAAGTACCTATTTACAACAATACAAATGGTTGCAGAACTAGCAGAAGCTGTAGCAACTTCACATATGCTTAGGGGTCGTAAGGGTCTAACATATACAGAAGCACACTGTCAAGAACAGAAGAATTATAGGGAGACACCCAGCATGATACCACAATTATACTATGACGCAAGGTGAACACCTGAAGGTACTCTCCCTCAATGAGAAGGGACTGAACAACCTTGTCAAAAGGAGGGCTGTCCATATATAGAACATGCTGTGGCTGATATCTATCGCCTTCAAGAGACCCATCTCTTAGCAAGAGATGCCCACAGGCTTAAATGTAAAGCATTCCCGCACCAATACTTCGCCTCTACAGGACAAAAGGTAGTGGAGGTGGCAATACTCTTCGTCCATAGGTTCCGGAGAACAATTAGTCCAAAATTTATCGAGATTGAAGGCCGCCTCTTGGTATACCAAATACATTTCGGAGCCCAGACCCTTACCCTAGGATCACTGTATGCACCTAATAAGAGGCAAGAGCAATTCATCGGAACTGCCCCAGAGGAGATCCTCACATCCAAAGATCACCTAGTCTTAATAGGAGGTGACCTTAACGTGGTCCTCATTAACAACCTAGACCATTCCGGTTCCAGGGAGGGAGGGACTGGGGCTCTGACAGGGGAGGCACTGGATTGGCTGAGGGAGATGGGGTTGATTAATCACTGGAGGGCTTCACATCCCCAAAACCGGGACTATACCTTTTTCTTTAATGCTCATAAGTGATATACCCGCTTGGATTACTTTCTGAGAACCAAGGATGTACAGCAACTCACACAGTCATTGGAGATCTCCTTTGAATCACTCAGCTCTAATTCTGGAGCTACATATTCCTGTACAGAGGGACATGAGGCGACGATGGAGACTCAGAGAGACTCTGTTGCAAAGACTGGAGGTGGTCACGCAGATTCAAAAGTGTAATCTCCTGGTTCCTCAGGATCGGGTACTTAACGCACACCTCCCTAATAACCTTGTTAGTGTAATTAAACAGTACAGACCTGTTGGGTTGCTTAAACCAGGTTTAATAACTCAAAGTACTGCCAGAGTGTAACAGCACCGCAGTGGTCTGTACAGGGTTGAGTTCACCCCGTGTAGGTCCGAGACCTATCCGTCAAACCGTCCTCTGAATGAATGCCGGTCCCGGCATTCACCAACAGAGGGCACCGTGCTAAGCAGTGGCCGACAATGCCACTCGAATACTCTTGTATGGCGTTAACTTGACTTAGGTTTCTACTCCTTATTTCGTCCTCCGCATTAGTGTCGGTCCCGACACTCTCCAACGGAGGGCAAGATATATAAAGAAAAGGGCTCGCTCTGTTCCTGCTCGTTTACCCTCGAGCGGGGATGGTTGCAACCAAAGTAAAACAATTAAGGTGTCCAGCACGCTCGAATAACCCTCGAGCGGGGACTGGTGCAAACTAGGCAGTACTGTTCTGTGACCCGCACACTCGATATCCTCGAGCGGGGACTGGTGCCACTTATGCAGCACGGTTCTGAGTCCTGCTCACTCGATAACCCTCGAGCGGGGACTGGGGCAGCTTGGAGACAAGGAGCATGATTCTCGCTCGATTACCCTCAAGCGGGGACTGCAGCTCCAAGCGCTGGGTCCAAACAACGGATAACCGGACCCGTAGCCTGTAGGTCGCGGCCGCTTCTCCTACTTAGCTACTCTGGGTAACAACAAAGAAAATCCAGAAATCAAAGTCTCACCTTGTCAGAGGCTCTCGCGCTGTGTTCCGAACCCACGAACACGGAATAGCCGATGCCGTCCTCGGCGTCCCAGGTCCGTTTTATGTCGGCGCGAACTGCGCAGGCTCCGCGCGTTGCCCTCGGGTATCGTAGTTCTTGGCGAAGCTTTCTTGGGGGTTGTAGTTTTTTATGAACGGAACGCTCGCACAGGTTCCTAACGCGTAGTATGGATGATCCGGTTTGTGTCCTAACAGTACATCCCCCTGCCCTCAGGGGCACCCCTCTGGGCCTGGTTTACCCAGATGCTTCCTGTGAAAAACGGACACCAAACGAGGCGCACCGATCCCAGAAACAGGCTCCCACGACTGCTCCTCCGGCCCGTACCCCTTCCACACAACAAGATACCAGAGCTTGCCCCTGCTCCACTTGGAATCCCGGATGCCCTCAACCTCGTAGTCACGGTTGGCATGCACGAGAACCGGTGAAGGGACAAAAGGCTTGGTCGAGCGAGAGGGTTTGAGCAGAGACACGTGAAACACCGGGTTAAGTCGCATACTGGCCGGCAACTCCAGCCGCATGTCCACAGGGCTGATGCATTCCTTGATGCGATAAGGCCCAACAAATCGCGGGTGGAAGACGGGTGGAAGACGCTGTGCTTGCGAAACCTCAGGTTTTTTGAGGACACCCATACGTAATCCCCCGCCTTGTAGAGCGGACCAGGCCACCTTTGTTTGTCTGCATAAGCCTTGTATACCTCCTTGGCTTCTTTCAAGCACCTTCTAGCTGGTTCAACCGTTTCCGTGATGTGGGCCACCTGTCTGTGGGTTTCAGGTATGTCTGTCGTTGTCAAGGGGTGCACCAGAGGGAGGAACCTGGGATGGTGCCCGTAGTTGCTGTAAAACGGTGACACCTTCGTGGAGCTATGCGTGGCGTTGTTGTACGCGATCTCTGCAAGCCACAGCTTATCAACTCATTCTTCCTTGCCCTGTTCGACGAAACAGCGGAGATATTGCTTCAGCGTCTGGTTGAGTCGCTCGGTTTGGCCGTCCGTTTGGGGGTGATAGCTGGTGGACAATGCGGATGTAACATGCACAGCCGAACACCAGGTCCTCCAGAAACGCGCTGTGAACTGCGACCCACGGTCTGATACGATCACACTGGGTAGGCCATGGACACGCACCACCTCTTTCAGGAGCGTGATAGCCAATCGCCCTGCTGACGGCACTCCCTTGCAGGCGATGAAGTGACCATCTTGGTCAGATAGTCGATCACCACGAGTATGGCGGTACACCCCTGGTCCACTTGCAGTCCCATAATGAAATCCAAGGAGATGTTGTCCTACGGTCTCGTGGGGGTCGGGAGAGGCTGCAAGAGTCCTTGGGGGCGGCTATGATCCGATTTCATAGCAGAGCATACCGCACACGATGTTATCCATCCTCGTATGTCGGCCCTTACCGAAGGCCATCAGAACTGACGCAAGACGTAGTCGACCGTCTTCTCCAGACCTAGGTGTCCTGCACTGGGCGACTCATGACACCATCTGAAGGCTTGTTTCCTCAGTCGTAATATGGGTACTAAGACGCAATGACCACGTACCGGAATCCCATCTCTGACCTGCCATTCGGCGTGCCGACGAAGCCATGACTTCCATTCGAAGGTGTGGATGCCTCTTTGTATCTGAACTGGAGGTTCCTGTGATCGGTAAACCCCAACACCACGTGCTTGGCCCCCATCAACAGATGTCTCCATTCGGTGAAGGCGACCTTAATGGCCAGCAGCTCTTTTTCGGTGACGTGGTAATTTCTCTCAGCCTCGTTCAGCTTCCTAGACATGAAGGCCACAGGATGTAGCAACCCCGACACCGGATTTCTTTGCGACAGGATAGCCCCTACCGCCAGATCCGAGGCATCCGCCTCCACGATGTACTGTTGTTCCGGGTCAGAATGTGCAAGAACAGGTGCTGATACAAATGCCTGTTTCAAAGCAATGAACGCTCCCTGTGCCTCAGTTGACCACAGAAAAGACGGCGATTTTCTCAGAAGATGTGTGATGGGAACCACTAGGCCCGAAAACACTTAGATGAACCTCCGGTAAAAGTTGGCAAAGCTAAGGAAGCTCTGCACCTCTTTTACGCTCTTAGGGGCTGGCCAGTCCACCACCGCCTTCACTTTTCTTTCAGCCATCGTTTGGCCTTCAGGACTCAGCATGACCCCCAGGAATTCCACTGTGGTTATGTGAAAATCACACTTGCTGAGCTTGCAGTATAGCGAATTCTCCCTTAGGATCTGCAGGACCGAAGACATATGCTGCACGTGTTCCTCCAAGCTATCCGAGTATACCAGAATATCGTCGATATAGACGATGACGTACACATCCAGGATGTCACGTAGCACGTTGTTCAGTATTAACTGAAACGCCGCAGGGGCGTTACAGAGCCCAAATGGCATCACTCTGTATTCAAACAACCCGAACCTTGTTTTAAAGGCCGTTTTCCATTCGTCCCCTCATCGCATGCGGACAAGGTGGTATGCCCCTTTCAAGTCCTGCTTGGTGTACACCCGGGCCCTCTTGACTTGTTCTAGGAGCACATTGATGAGCGGTAAGGGGTACCTGTTCTTTACAGTGATGGCGTTAAGCGCCCTAAAATCCACGCAAGAGCGGATTTCTCCATTGGCTTTTGGGATAAAAAACAGAGGTGAGGCCGCCGGTGATCTTGATGGCCTTATAAACCCCTGACTAAGCATCTTGTCCAAATAGGAACGGAGGTGGATGTTCTCGGGCTCAGACAAAGAAAATCCAGAAATCAAGGTCTCACCTTGTCAGAGGCTCAGGCGCTGTGTTCCGAACCCACGAACACAGAATATCCGACGCCGTCCTCGGCGCCCATGGTCCGTTTTATGTTGGCGCGAACTGCGCATGCTCCGTGCGTTGCCCTCTGGGTATTGCAGCTCTTGGCAAAGCTTTCTTGGGGGTTGTAGTTTTTTTATGAACGGAACGCTCGCACAGGTTCCTAACGCGTAGTATGGACGATCTGGTTTGTGTCCTAACAAAAAGGCAATACACGACTTTATTCAACTTAATGACACCCCAGACATCTCCACATCTACCCTATGGGACGCTTTAAAGGCGGTCATCAGATGGGTAATTAAAGCAATCACGGTGGCCGAAAATCGCCACCGCAAGGCAAAAAGGGCAGAATTTCCAGAGCAGGTCCAAGAAATAGAACACATACACCATCGCACAAGGGCCCCTAGGATTTAGCGCCAGTTAGAGAACGCGTAGCAATAATTGCGAGCCTAGATCTGGATAAGGCTGATGTGAATTGGCAAGCAAAGTCTGTGAGGCACTGGTTCAAGAAAACAAAGGCTTTTATTGACTGTTACTATAAAGCTTCTACAAAATAGTCCTCCTGTGGTCTTCCGTCTTGCTCTCAGAGGAAGTGTAGGGATTGGCTTCGTCCTCGTTCAGTAGTTTTACCACCGGAGGTCATGAAAAATAAAAAATAAAATGGATAGGGGTATTTAGCCAATGGTTTTGCAATTACTAGGATATAAGGGAGAGTCGTGAGGGGGAGCACCTGCACCACACACCGACACCAAGGAATGTGATATTGCTCTAGGGGGGCAAGAGCACTGTGAGAAGTTGGCCTGGCATATTACTGTCCACTATTCTAGTGGGCACCTTGCACCAGTCCAAACGACCCCTTATTGATGGTTGGTTAAGACAACCTTTGTAGAAAGCTATCCTAGTGGTAGCTGTGGAGAGCAACCTTCAGGCTAAGTCTTGAAGGAATGTAAAGCAGCTGGTTTTACCAGTCTATAATCTCGTGAATGACCAAATGAAAGGAGAACCACACCAGGTATATATATAAAATATATGTATTTATTCTAAACACATCCCTCTAGTCTCTATATGAGGCTAGAGGAAAAAGTACATTCAGTAAACTTATTTGGCACACAGTAAATTAGAACAATATACGTTTAGCCCTAGGGGCATACCAAACCATATATTAAGAAAGTGGTATAAGAACTACGACTGTCATAGATACAAGGCCTAGAGCTTTTAGAACCACTGGGCCACCAGGAACCACCCAAGGTAGTGACACAGGGGACCCACGGGGGCCGTGTGCAGTGTCTAAACACAGCCGAGAATCATCATTAACTTCTATGGGGAAAGTCGCAGTTGGAAAGTTACAGATAGAGGACTTAGAAGAAGACTTGGAGCAAACCCCTTTAGAACTAGGCAGTTCTAGAGTCAACACCCACGGGAGCACCGGAGTACTCGATTACCTCACTCAGGGAAGCCGGGTGCTTAGGTGTCTTTTTATGTCGGGTTTCGTCGCAATTTGTATGGTGAGCTGCTGAAATAGGCTGCAGGTGACCAAATGCGAAGTGTCCGGATGGATCCAAGGGTGGATCGAAGATCTGAAGAACCTGAAAGCAGAGGGGACAGAGTCTGGGTCACTAGCCAGTGACCGGGAAGGCGATGAGCAGATGCACACGGATGTCGGATGATTTCAGGTGAAAAGGTGAAGCTTGGCTCTTCAGCCACGAGGACCAGGAGGTGTTGACGATGACCAGGCACTGGAGTCGAGCTGTCCCATGACGGATGTCGAGTGCTGCGGTGTCGGTTCCCAGATTGGACCCAACAAGCCTTGGCAACAGCAACCCACACAGAAAGCAGAGATTGGCTTCGATGCAGACCAGCAAGGTCTGAGGGACTCACCCTTTGAAGGGGTGTCAGGGCACATCTGGAGCAACCAGGAAAGCCCACAGGGAAGAAGAGTTACCTTTGAGGGGACCCATAGGTTGATGGACCAAGGATCGCAAAGGAGCCTCGAGTGGAAATGCAAGAAGCTGGTCCATGGGACACATTTGTGGAGAGCAGGCCCACAATCTTCAGTACAGATGATGCTCGGGCTTGGGCTACAAGTAACCCAAAGCACAACTTCAGAAAAGCTCGGGAAGTCAATGCACGGTGTCAGGAGTTCCGGTTCCACGTCACTCATTCGGGCTGCGGGTCTCAGCTTTGCTGGGTTACAAAAAACAGAAGAGGGACCCTGAACCTAGAAATAGGATACGGGAAGGAGGAACAACCCACCAGGGAAGTCAATATATATAACAACATGCAAAGGGAAGTTCCCAATAATCTAAAGGACCAATAGGTTCCAGTATAAACAATTGCCCACAGAACAGCTGATTATATTAAATCATTTTACTGTCAATTATATTTATAAAAATATCATTACTTCAGTAAATGGAACAACATTTATAATTCATGTAGCGTCAGCCCAGAGCATTAAGAAGCAATAAAAACATTTCTCAAACGAAAATCACTCATACAATCAGTCACAAACACACTCATAAATCAAAACATCCATCAAGATACCACCAACTAAAAGCACACTCTCAACAGCCAGACAGAAAGAAGCGCCGACGCGCGTTTCGGAAAAATGCCACAATGGGGAATTCCTTCATCAGGGCGCCAGTCATTCAAATATATGCGGCCATCAAGGTCCGCCGAAATTTCAAGAGGATAGAATCAGTTCAACTTCATAGTTTCTGGGCAAACAGCAGCAATTCACTGCGTATCTGTGGGCAAAGACAGAATAAATCAAATACAGATCCAAAATATTTACAAAAAAGGTGGGGGAGGTTTTTTGTGGAGATTTGGTCTATATATGGAGTGAAGCAAGACATAATCGAATCATATTAAGTCCAGTCGACACATATAATAAAAGACAGGATTTCTTTAAGAAAAAGGGTATTTTCCATAGAAGGGAACCATATGGGTGGAGAAATAGGCCAATAATTACTCTCAATTCTCCTAAAACATCAAGTACTTCGGTACCAGATTGCACTCGACTAATGAAAAAAAACGAGGTGAAATCTATATGTTTACATACCGGAGTGGAAAAAACTAGTCATCGTCTAACCCTTAAAGGGTGGAGGACAGCAGGCCTCACAGTAGATGGCAGCTGAAGTAGTTGCAGGCGAAGAATAGTCAGACTCTAAGAATTATAAATCAAGGAAAAGGAAAATAGGTAACCATGTAAAACATATACACTAAAAGTTACACTAAAGCATAGACCGTATCATGTTATAGATAGATAGAAAAGCATAACAGATATAATGCATACAGACCATCTAAGAGAAAGTGTCCTCAACAAAAAGTATTAAAGCAAAGAGGGCACCATTCACTTTCCTATAATATTACAACTGAGTCTAAACAGCCGTCAGCAAACGCTCACCTGAATCTAATAAGGAGCGATGGTTCACAAAAACAGGAGAATCTCAGCGATCCCGACACAGAAGCATAAATAGACATATTTTGGATGAGGTCCTCTATGATAGGAAAAGACAGAAAATAGACATTCGCCTTTGAGATAGAGTACATAGGAAAGAAATAGCACAAAAGACTGCCAGTTCACGAGTGGAACCTTAATGTACTTAAGGTAAGCAGTATCGTGGCCGTCAAAAGAGGGATTGATAAAGAATGAAACTACGGGATACGATATAGACCCAGGATTCAAAAACGTATATCTAACGACCGGGTCTGTTATCGGTCAGTAAGACAGTCGAAGAGGATAGTTACCTTAAGGTACTCCCATTGATAGAGCGCGGTGAGGTACACGGGTGGAAACTTCAGCCGGTGTATTCACCAGGGTAAAGGGAGTATATATAATTCGAATACCGTCCTGCAAGGGTGTAAAGCAATCGTTTTAGCAAAGCGACGACGGTAGATTAAGAAAGCAAACGCCAAGACTGCTCCACGGAGGCGGACTTACCTAACAAGATTGACGAGGATATCGGGGTCTAGTTCACACGGGTCAGCTCCTACACCGATTTGGGAGAAGGACCTGTCTAAACCGGAAGGTATAAATACCGTGCCGGGGTGATATAATATACGGCACCTGTGTGCAATCAGATCTAACATATCCAGCACTAGACCGCTAACCTCACTCCCGACTGGGAATGAAAAGGAAAAAAGGGAGCCGCCATTTTAGATACTACTTCTCCGAGGCCAAAAATCGATTTGAAAGCTTCGTGAGAGATTCTAGCGATAGACAGAGGACTAGAAGAAAGAATGGCGATAAAAGTAGAATATCGCTAGAAGAGTAAAACAGAGATGAGTCCTCAAAAGAAAAAGAATACAAGCACAAATACAATAAAGACCAATTTAAAAAAACGATAACAACTAAAAAGAATAAAAGAAAAAATTACAGAAAAAACTAATACAGAAACTCATTCGTTAGCACTAATTTAGTGGCCACAATAAACGGGTTCAATGGATCGTGTTTTCCCATGGAATAGATTCATTCAATCCTGAGACAGCCGTCTCAAGAAGGAAAATCCAGTACACTTCCCTTTTGCTCCGCAAAGCATCTGAATTACCATCCTTAGGACAATGAATGCGCTTAAGTATGAGCCACCTGAGGTCTTCAATCTTATGCCCAAGGTCCTTCCAATGTGCAACTAGTGGTGCTCCCAGCCGGGAGTTTCTAATGCAGGATTTATGCTCGGAGAACCGCGTACGGAATTCTCTCCCAGTTTCTCCTACATAGCCCTTAGAGCAAGGGCAAGTAAGTAAATACACCACGTTGTTGGTCCTACAGTTGGTCATTTCTTTGAACTTGATGTTCCTTTTTCCCCATTTAGACTCAGGGGTACAGAAAACCTGATCACAGGTGTGGCATCCGCCACATTTATGACTACCTGTAATAGGGTTAGTTCCAGTAATGCTCCTATGGGTAGGGCCAGGGGGATCAAAGGTCGACGCCCTCACTAGGAAGTTTCTTAAATTCTTATTGCGTCGAAACGCAAAGATAGGTTTGTCCAATTTATCCATGGTTTTATCCATATTGAGGAGGTGCCAGTGAGAATTGATTATAAATCTCAATTTTTCGTTAAAGTTAGAATGAGTCGAGCTTTGCTGGGAACTCGGGTCGGCCTTAGAGAAGTCTGGAAATCACCTTCCTGGGCTGCAGGTACTTCAGAGTATGGCGGGAGCAGACCAGCAAATGCTTCATTGGTGCCTGTTTGAACAGGGGAGCCACTATTTGACCCCAAAGGAGATTCTTCCGTCTTCTAGTTGAAATAGAATGTCGACGTTTTAGGATATATGTTGCAGAGTTTCGTTCAGGTGTAATCTGAAGTCCTAAGGACTGGGTTCCTATACTTATACTAAGTTAGGGGGTTGGACATACTCTGGGGCCCCACCTAAGGGAGGATCAGGGAGGGGGGGGGACACTCCTTTCCCTTTGTCCAGTTTCGCGCCAGAGCAGGGGCTGAGTGCCCCTGCAACTGGTTGACGCAACTTAGGCAAGTCTGTCTCCGCCCGTCCACGCCTGGACCGCGCCCAGCGCCAGGACCCCTGGACCCCGCAAACGCCACGATGCCCGACACCGTTGCGATGCCAGAACCCTCCACACACTCAACACCGGACGATCACAAACCTGCTTCCTGGCCACCCCAAAGCGCACCCACGGAGCTTTCACCTGCGTGAACTGCAGCTTCACAAGCATCCGCCCCACCATGCTGCCAAACAGGAAAGAACCCAACCACCTCAGATGCATCCTTCTCAACACCCGCTCCGCCCGCAAACACGCCATTGAACTCTGGGACCTACTCGACTCAACCTCCCCAGATGTCGCTTTCCTGACGGAGACCTTAGCTGAACCCCGCCTTGGCACCCGACATAGCAATAGTAGTCCCGGAAGGCTACAAGATCATCCACAGGGACTGCACCAACGGAGCAGGAGGAGGAATCGCCATTGTCCACAGGAACACTCTCAAAGTCTCTACCAACACCAACGACACCCTCAGCACCGCCGAACACCTGCACTTCCAGATCCACACTGACCCCCACACCACCCTCAGAGGAACCCTCATCTACAGACCCCCTGGACCCCGACCACAGTTCAGGGATTCTATCACCGACTTTGTCAGCACACACGCCCTCGCCTCCACGGACCACATCCTCCTCGGGGACCTGAACTTCCACCTCAAGAACAACAACACCAACTCCAGCACCCTGATCGCCAACCTAGCCAACCTCGGACTCAGACAACTTGTCACAACACCCACCCACTCCGCCGGTCACACGCTTGACCCCATCTTCTCCACAAGCCCCATGTCTCCTTCCACCACACCACCGAACTCCACTGCACCGACCATCGCTGCATTCACTTCACCTTCAAGAAACCCACCAGGCACCACCGCACCCAACAGATGCCTCGCCGTTGCTGGAGCAAAGTCACTGAAGACCAGCTAACCACCACCCTCGCCCAGTGCCCTCCCGCCGACCCCACCGACTCCGACACCGCCACCCGCAACCTCAAACAGTGGATCAACGACTGCGTCAACAACCTCACCCCGATCAAGAAACCCTCCAACTGTCACACCAACAAAAAAAGCCAGCTGGTTCAATGAAGACCTCTGGGCCTCCAAGCAAACCTGCCGAAAGCTGGAGCAGATCTGGCTCCGTGAACGAACACCGGACAGCCATGCAGCCCACAAGAACGCCACCCGCAGACACCATAACCTCATCAGATCTGCCAAAAGACTCTTTTGGCCCAGTAATAAATACAGTGAAGCAGGACCTAGCGAATAACGGCGAGTCAGGTGAAACTCTCACCCAGTTCATGCTTATCCCCCTGAATGAGGTAAGACAGGCACTTAGCCGCTGCAAATCCGGCTCCCCTGACGACCCCTGCCCAGCTAAATTATGGAGTACCATAGCGGACTCGGTAGCCCCCACACTTCAATGTATTTGGACCTCGTCCATCACCTCAGGCACCTTCCCGGATGTCTGGAAGCACGCCACCCTCTTACCCCTAAAGAAGAAACCTAACGGGGACCCAGATGACCTTACGAACCTCCGCCCAATATCCCTACTTGCGGCCCCGGGAAAAATGCTGGAAAAAATTATACAGCGTCAATTGAGCAAATTTGTGGAAACTAACAACATCCTACATGAAACTCAATCTGGCTTCCGTCCCGGCTTTAGCACTGAAACAGCGCTCTTAGAGGTAGCCGAGTCAGTGAGGTGGTCGATGGATGCAGGAAACTCAGCAATGCTGGTACTCCTGGATCTGTCGGCCGCCTTCGATACGGTGGACCACGCCAGGCTACTCAGCCGGTTGACAGAGATAGGTATTCAGGATAGAGCACTGGGGTGGATAAACTCCTACCTCTCACTTAGAACGCAGAAGGTGGCACTGGGGACGATTTCTTCCACACCCAAACCCCTCAGTTGTGGAGTTCCGCAGGGATCGGCCCTCAGCCCCCTTTTGTTCAATATCTACCTGGCCCCTCTCTTCACGCTAATTGCCAACTGGGGTATCAAGGCAATTTCATATGCCGACGATACCCAGTTGGTATTTCCATACTCGGAGACGTCGCAGGATTCTTTCTCTGATTTTAAAGGCTGTCTCCGGGATATTGCGTACTGGATGAACACCAATAAATTAAAATTAAATGCGAATAAAACCGAAGTCATGTTCTTCGGCAAGGGTCCACCCCCTGCCCCTGAACTCTGGTGGCCGACGGAGTTGGGCCCGCCCCCTTCACCCAGTCACTCGGCAAAAAATCTTGGAGTGAGGTGGGATGTTAACATGTCCTTTACATCCCATATTCAACAAGTGGCCGGATGCTGCATGAGCAAGCTGAGAAACCTCCGGAAAATTCTTAGCCTCCTACCGGAGAGCTGTAGAAAAACGGTTGTTCACGCGACTGTCACTTCACGGCTGGACTATGCCAATGGTTTATACCTTGGCCTTCCAAAATACCTGACGCACAAGCTTCAGGTAGTTCAAAATGCGGCTGCGAGACTGTTACTGCGAATTCCTCTCAAGCAGTCAGTCTCTCCGCATCTCCGAACCCTGCATTGGCTATCAGTCGCCAACAGAATAAAATTCAAAGCTCTGACGCTTGCGTTCAGATCCCTGTATGGCTTCTGCCCACAATACCTGAAAAACCGCCTTCCAAGATATGCCCAAAGCTGTGTACTACGGTCCAATGACCGTGTCCAACTGATCGTTCCGCGGGCAAAAAAGGCACGGCTAGGAGGTCGGACCTTCTCAGCCAACGTCGCTGCTCTGTGGAACTCCCTGCCACAAGCAATACAACAGGCCCCCTCCGAACCCTGCTTTAAGAAACTGCTAAAGACGTGGCTTTTCACTCAGCCACGCTAACTCTCCCATTCTTTTGCCTCAGGTTACTTGTGTTCTATTAGCGCCGGGACACCTCCTCGAGAGGTAGCTGTTTGCGCTGTATAAAATCCAGTATTATTATTATTATTATTAAAAGGGCCTCCTTCAAAGACCGCCTAGACAACAAAGTGCACAACAGCAAAGAGCTCTTCAACATCGTGAAGGAACTCTCCAACACAGTGACGTCCCACCCTCGCAAGACCTGTGCAACTCACTGGCCACCTTCTTCCACCGCAAGATCGCAGATATCCACAACAACTTTAACGCCATGACCGCCCCAACAACCACTGAGACCTCCACATCCCACGACCACCATCCGCCCCAACCGCCTGCTCTCCTGGACCAACATCAACGATGATGACACCGTCAAGATCATGAACACCATCCACTCCGGATCTCCGTCAGACTCATGCCCACACGACATCTTCAACAAAGCCAGCTCAGCCATCGCACCCCATCTTCGGAAAGTCATCAACACGTCCTTCGAGACAGCAACCTTCCCGGAGAGCTGGAGGCACGCCGAGATCAGCGCCTTACTCAAGAAACCCAAGGCGGACCCAAGGACCTCAAGAACTTCCGGCCTATCTCCCTGGTCCCGTTCCTGGCAAAGGTCATCGAGAAGACCGTCAATAAACAACTGACCCGCTACCCCGAGGAGAACAGCATCCTGGACCCTTCCCAGTCAGGGTTCCGCAGCAACCACAGCACCGAGACTGCTCTCATCGCTGCCACCAATGACACCAATGTCCCTGCTGGACAATGGAGAAACGGCGGCCCTCATCCTCCTGGACCTGTCAGCCCCCTCCGACACGGTCTGCCACCACACACTACGAACACACCTCCACAACACCGGGATCCAAGAAAAGGCCCTGGACTGGACCACCTCCTTCCTCTCCGGCAGAACACAGAGCGTCCACCTTCCCCCCTTCCGCTCCGAAGCCACCGAGATCATCTGCGGCGTACCCAGGGCTCATCCCTCAGCCCAACTCTGTTGAACATCTACATGGCACTGTTCGCCCACGTCGCCCGTCTGCACGACCTCAACATCATCTCCTACGCCGATGACATCCAACTGATCCTCTCCCTCACCAAGGACCCCCACACCGCCAAAACCAACCTTCACGAAGGAATGAAGGCTGTCGCTGAATGGAAGAGGAACAGCCGACTGAAGCTGAACTCGGACAAGACGGAGGTCCTCATCCTCGGATCCACCCCTTCGGCCTGGAACAACTCCTTGTGGCCGCCCGCACTGGGAACAGCTCCAACACCCACCGACCATGCACGCAACCTTGGGGTCATCCTCAACTCCACCCTCTCCATGACTAAACAGGTCAAAGCCATCTTCTCCTCCTGCTTCAACACCCTCTGCATGCTCCGCAGGATCTACAAGTGAATCCCCACTGAAACGAGAAGAACGGTCACCCAGGCCCTCATCAGCAGCAGGTTGGACTATGGAAACGCCCTCTAGCAGGAGCCTCAGCAAAACTCCTGAGACTGCTCCAACGCATCCAGAACGCCTCTGCACGCCTGATCCTCGACATCCCTCGCCGCAGCCACATCACACCCCAACTGAGAGACCTGCACTGGTTCCCTGTCAACAAGAGCATAACCTTCAAGCTCCTCACCCACGCACACAAGACACTCCACAACACCGGACCAACGTATCTCAACAGACGACTCAGCTTCTACACCCCCACCCGCCAGCTCCGCTCAGCCGACCTTGCCCTCACCACAGTCCCCCGCTTCCGAAGAGCGACCTCCGGCGGCATATCATTCTCCCACCTCGCCGGCACGACCTGGAACACCCTCCCCATCCACCTACGGTAGACCCAAGACCTGCTGACCTTCAGAAAACTCCTCAAGCCCTGGCTTTTCGAGCTGTAGCAGCATTACCCACCCCAGCGCCTTGAGACCCTCACGGGTGAGTAGTGCGCTTTACAAATGATATGATTGATTGATTGAGATATACACAGGGACACCAAGTGTGCCCCCAGCACTTTCTGAAAAGCATACTCTGAATGCACCCACTCAACCCCAATACACTAAAGCGTGTCTAGGAGGTGGTTACACCTCCCTGTGACAAGAAACCTATTGTCCAGGCCTCCCCTTACAGAGTTTTGTCCAGCAGCAGGAGGTCAGACTCGTGTCCGTGGCTGCAGCATCCATTTTGTGATGCTGGTGCTCTTTTAAACTAATACCGGTCAGGTAAGTGTGTACATGTCTTCTCCGTCTAGAAGGGTGGAATACTACCCCCGCCGCCAGGACCGGCGGGGGGGGTAGGATTCTAAAGTGTTTAACACCAAACACAACATGGTTCCATGCAGCATTTCCAAAGTAAGCATTTGCGGCAAGGTTATAATGCACTTAAGAGTATATGGTCTGGCTGCATCACAGAACAGCCTCGGAGAATAGATTCTGAAAGCTGCAGAGGGGTCCTGCTCATGCATGGGCACCCTCTCACACAAAACCAAGCGCTCTGCCTTCAGGATTGATAAGGCCTGCCATAGGAGTGACTTATAGGTTTATATGTGTCAGTGATGTAAGGTACATATAGGTAACCTATATCTCAGTAAGGGGTGCATGCACCATCTTACCCAGGCTGCAGTAGCAGACCTGTGGTGCCATTTTGGAAGGCTTCCCAGGGGTGGCATAATACATCCTTCAGCCCCTGGTAGGCCTCTAGGGTACCTATGCCCTTGGTACCTAAGGTACCATGTACTAGGGACTCACAAGGGTAACCCAGTAACCAATCTGGAGTGTACCTAGTGTACAGAAAACCAATTTATACAGGATGAAGCTAGGCTGGGGTCCTGGTTAGCAGGGCCACAGCCAGACTAAAGTCGAGAAACAGTGAAACACCAGAAAAAAGTGGGGGTAACCATAGTAAGCAGATCCTACCCTCCTACAATCCCGACCCGAGCTATACTCCTGAGATCCGGTGTCTTAGCCCTCCCCTGCCTTGTCTGGGGGCCCCTTCTCTAGAGACCTCCCCCTTCCAAACAATCCCTGGATACGGCTGGCTTGTAGGTGATACCAAAGAGGGTCAGGCTCCCTTCTTTCTTCTTCTGGGCTTCGGGTGATGACTCTCCCAGTCGTCCTCTTCCCCACATCTTCAGCGTCCTCCTCAAGCAGTGTAATGGACTCGCTGCTCTTCTGCTCGTGTTCTGGTCCTGTTCACCCTCCGGCAACTCCGCTCCACTCCTCGTCCGTCTTGCTTCCGGCTATGACGTCCCGTTCCTCTGCCCACCGAAGGTCATTGGTGCATGTGATGTAGTCACCTGGTACGGCTGGTTTCCAGGAAATAGGGCAAATTAAAGGGGCCGTTATCGTCCTCATCCAAAGGAGACTGTAAATAAAAAGCACCGGGGAAACATAAGGGGGAAATATGTCATCACAGCCCTCTTCCGTGTCCTGGGACGGCACAACGTGACAGCTGAGTGCTCGCTTCTCCCGCTAAAACACTGCTTTTACATAAAAGAGAATAAATGCGGAAGGCTCCTTGCGACCAAACTTCGAGCCCATAGACAGTCCACCAGCGTGGACTCCCTCCTATCCAGAGAAGGAGAAAAGATTAAGGGAGACGCCCAGTTAGCGGCGCTCTTTAGAGAATTCTATCCGTCTCTCTACTTGGGGCAGACTTTCCCTGCTGAAGCCCCTTCTCATTATCTGCGTTAAGCAGCGACTACCCACCTGACTGAATCTCAAGCCGCCTCCCTGGATGACCCCATCCGTATTGAAGAGATCATCTCTGCTGTTTCTAAACAGAAAGCTCTGAAATTCCTGTGTCCAGACGGCTTCTCTGCAGGGTTCTATAAAATATTGTGCCCAGACATAGCCCCAATTCTCACACGACTTTTTAATGACATTGCGCACACGGCTAGCCTTCTGCTCTCGATACAAGAAGTGGAAATAATTGTTATCCCCAAACCCAGAAAACACTATTCACTATTAACTTTATTGACATTATTCATAACTGAGATGTAATTGACCTGTCTAAAGGTCAATCATGAAAGGGGCCTACCACTGTGCCACCTGTGGAAGATTCCTTGCCTACTGCAAGTTAACTGCCTATCTTCTTTTCTTGGGACTCTGATAACCCAGCCTAAATCCCTCCATAAAATCTCAATTTGCTGCATTCATATCGGGATAGAAAGTTAACAGTTCTGCAATCAACTGACCTACACCGAGCTGTTGTACCTGTGGCTGCAGCTGCCTTCGCTCTGTACCTTGAGACTACTGTGTTCCCTAAGAAAGTTGATTGCAACATTAAGTGAATGTTTGCCATTACATTCTGCACATTCATGCTTAAATCTTTACCAGGTTCTGGTGCAAAAACATATATTATACCTCTAGCATGTCCTGATTCCAGCATGCCATCCCCACAACCCATAGCCTGGAAGGGACGCCTGAGAATGGGCGTGCATTGTATAAGTAGGCCATTGGCTGTCTTCAGCATTGAAACTGGTCTCAAAGCAGCCATCTACTACAACCACAATTCACTGTCCACTTTCCCTAGGGTTTATAAGCATTAATGTATAACAGGACCTAAAATACCATGTCATAATGTAATCATACTGTAAGAAATTTAGATTGTTATGTGGAGTGGGCGACTGCCCATTTCAAGGAATAATCACAACTGTTGTCAAGGTGAACTTTCAAATTCACTAAATTAACCTGCATTCCTCCCCCTGGAAGCTGTGGCACAGTGTAGACAGGCTTAACTTAGTGTAATGTGTAAAGTATTTCTTGCAGTACCAAAACAATAACAAAGTCACAATTCAAAACAATAAAAATCCGAAATCGAATTAGAAAATATAGTATATTGTAATAAACAGAATTACACCAAAATATAAAAAATCCAATAAGGGAAACCAGATATATGAATTTTAAATGTTTTATGTAGAAAAAGTGCCAAAAGCACAAATGATAGTCAATGATCGCATAGACCAGGACCTAGGTGCACTTTGAGGCCAACCACGATATAGAGCAGCGTGGATACACCAACCAGGTCACAGATTTTACCTTTGACTTCTGAGTACACTTTTAAGGCCCCCATGACCTAATGGGAGACTCACTTCTTGTCAGGCAGAGGCCAACAGCAGGGCCCAGTCCAGGTGCAGTTGCCATTGGTAATCTGGGTACTTCCATGAAAAGGCCTCTTGCAGCTTGTTGTCTCCCTGTAGCCACACAGCCAACTGTCCCTTGGAGTCCACTTCTTTGTCCTGGGCACAGGAGGGAGCAAGTCCAGTCCTAGAGGGCCCCTCTTAGGTCACAAACAACACTTCTGATCTTCTTCAGGACCAGAAAAGCTTCTCGGGGTCCAGCTTTGAAGGTTTCACCAGTCTATGGATGAAGGACGACCTAAGACAATCCTAATTTCTCTCTGACCAATGGAGTAAAGGTTCCCAGGTGTGATCTACCTACTTTTGCAGTAGTTTCTGTTTGCTTACTATAGTCACAGACACGCAAATTTCAAAGGCAGTTTTATACATATATACGGGGAAGGATAATATGGAAAGCCAAATGTCCGAATTGAAGAAGTTCAACACAATCTTTTATGCCCCCAAACCACAAAAGGTATCTCATATATGTCACAAGAATATGAGACTTTCTTGGCAGCTATGACCTAGGTAAGGTAAGCTATGATAAGGTAATTTTTATAATGCCTGATTAATTAAAACCATTGCATACATTAAATACACGTTAAAATCTGAATCCTTGCTCAAAATAATGAACTAAAATAATATTAGGAGCATCCACTTTATTTTACACAAAAATCAGTTAAAAAACATGTTCACATAACCTTTTTTTTCCAATCGAGACAGTTAGTACATAATCAACTAAAACTTGTGTCAATGAAGAATAAACAATTAAACTGTCAAACCTCCAGAAAGTCCTTTTCAAGCCTTGCTCGTGGGTATATTAGTAACTGTGACCTCACGGTTTTTCCTAGACTACAATTAACATCTTCAGTACATGCTCGGGTTTAATGTCTTAGTGCCAGCTTTAAAAGGTCTAATTAAATTTAACAGGACGGTTCATATGCTCTCTAGTTCGTTGTTTGAGGAGTGATTCCTAACCAAAGGAGAAATATATTTCAGTCTCTGTGCTGTAATATTGAGAAATGTTATAAAACTGCAGTGTAACTGCACTAACGTTGGATTAAAGCACCGCATTACTGACTGTCTGCATGACCTGACTCCTTGCTGGTTAAAAAGAGGTTTTAGTAGAGAACGCCTCATGTCCTTTAGTTCCTCACAAATACAGATGATATGGATGAGATCCTCTGTACCACGGCCACACAGGGGGCAGGGTTGAACGCCTCCTTTTCTTCCCCAAGGGGGTAAGAACGGGTTGATCGAACCAACTCCCAAGCGAACGTTTAAGAATTTTGCTTTGTCGCTATCTTGATTCCTGCTTTAAAGTAAGGTTGCGGTTGCAGTACATTGTAATTGTTAAGCACAACCCAGCCATGCACTCGTTTTGACAGAGCTTTCTTGTCCTTTATGGCTGATAGTAATCGTGTTGTCCTTGTGACTATCTTTTTTTGTTTAAATTTATGTTTATTGGTTTCAGTAGAAATCACAGGCATTACAATGCAATATCCAAGCCCCCGAAGGCAAGAAAGTGCGATCCGGGTAATCGTGTCCATCCGGTTAGCAATATAATTTTTGGAGTGCATGGGCCCCCGAATGTCATTGAGGAATGAAAACTCTCATATACCCTGTGGGACAAAAACAGCCATAAAAAGAAGAAGAATCAAACAATCCCCCCCAACCTCCCACCTCCTCAACCAGTGTGCCGGACTCTCGGATTACAGATCTTGATATGCGCAGCGCTCTCAGTGTGTTCCCTCTGCAGACCCAGGAGTGTCAGTTATGACCTCTGTCAAGCGAAGCAAACGGAAATATCTAGGGCATGTGATTTCGTTGAATTCTTTAGAGAGAAGGGTAAGCAGTGGCAGACAGACTTTGTGGAATGTTGCTGTTGATTGTGTGAGTGTGGCTTGGATACGTTCCATTCCCAGTGTGAACCATATCTTGTGCAGCCACCCTGTATGGGTAGGTCTAGTGTGCGTCCCCCATAGTGATAAGATGTGTTGGGATGCAGCCTGCATGGCAATGCCCATCTGGCGCCCTCTTATTGATCGCATTTGGAAGACCAAGAAGGGTGTAGGCCGGGAATCTTGGGATCTCTGTGTCGTCCAATATTCCCCAACTTCCCTGCACTCCCAGAGTAGGTGAGTCAGGGTACCCTTTTCCCCACAACCCCTCCAGCAGGATGCACTGCATGCCGGATTCCCTCTGTTAAGCCTCACCGGGGTGAGGTACCAATATGTGGCCAGTTCCATCGCTGTCTCCCTGCCTGCTGTATTGCGCGCCCTGTTATTGGCCCTGTGACAGATCGAACGCCACTCACGAAGTAACAATGTTCTCTCCCCATTTCCGCCTCCCAGCGTCTTTGCCCTGCTGCGTGATGTGTCTTGGGGGGGGGGGGGCAGTGAGCATCCTATATACTTCTGTGATAAGCCCATTATCTGATTCTTTCGTGACCAGCCACTTTTCAAAGTCTGTCATGCATCTGCCAACTAAAGGGGCACATTATGGGTGTGTGAGCCAGTGTCTGAGCTGAAAGTACTGGAAAAGCTGTAGCGAGGCAATGTCATATCCCCGGGACAGCTCTGAAAGAGGGAGAAAGCCTTGTAAATCGAAGAGGTGCCAAGCCGATCTACAGCTGGATCTGCGCCATTGTGGGAATGCTTGAGGGTCAGTGCCAGGCGGGAACTCAGGGTTGTCCCAGAGAGGAGTGAGCTGGGAAGGGAAGGTTGTAAGGCCCCTTGTAACAGCGACCGTGTCCCATACCCTCAGAATGGTGAGAGTAATGGGTGAGTTCTGAATGTAGCTTGGTCTATGGACGTGGCGGAGGAATGGTATCTTCCATAGTGACATCTGGGCCATGGCCCTATCTTGGAAGAGCCACCTCTTCTCTGATTCTGGCCTTTGCCACTCAACTAAGTAGCGCAGTTGTGCTGCTCGAAAGTATTGTTTGAGATTGGGGATCCCCAGGCCTCCCTCATCCATCCCTCTAGTTGTTTATGTAGGAGCAGTCTTCCCCCCCCCCCCCATATAAATTGCTGGAGGGCTGTCTGTAGGTTCGAGATAGTCACGGCCGGCGGGATCACTGGGATAGTTTGAAAAATGTATAAAATCATGGGAAGGGCCGACATTTTTACCGCAGCTATCCGTCCTAACTAGGAGAGTGGTTGCTTGGACCAACCCGCCAAGTCCTTATGGATCTGGGACGTGAGATTGATGTAATTGAGGGCAACTGTTCTCTCTGTGGACGGGGTGAGATTGATACCCAGGTATGGGAGCTGTGGTTGTGTCAGTAATCCCCCGCCATATGCGGGTGCGCCAGAAGTTAAGCGAGCGTTTCTGCCCAGCAGTAGAATCAATGATTTCCCCTTGTTCATCCGGAAGCCGGACACCTCTCCGCCAGAAACGCGGGTAATGAGCTCTCCGGATGATCGAGTGCAGCCAGGATGTCATCGGCATATAGACCTAGAGCATGTGATTCCCCACCGAACATAATGCCTCGTATGGTCAGTTTGTCACGGACCTTTTGTGCCAGTGGTTCGACATATAGCGCGAACAGGAGAGGTGAGAGGGGGCACCCCTGGTTCGTACCACGCTGGATCTCAAAGGGACTAGAAAGCAGGCCACCCAGGCGAACCCGGGCTTGGGGCCCATGATAGCAACGCGCAATCCACGCCTGAAAGCGCTCACCCACTCGGAAATGCGCCAGGACTTAATGCAGGAATCTCCAATCGACACTGTCAAATGCTTTTTCAGCATCGATCGCTAGTAGGACCGAATCCGACTTCTGGAAGTGGGCCTTGTGAACCAGGTGGAGAATTTGTTTAGTATTGTTGCTGCACTGCCGGCCGGGGACAAAGCCAGATTGGTCTGGCTCAAAACTCCCGGGTAAACACGACCCAAGTCGCGCAGCCAGTACGCCAGTGAACAGCTTCAATTCCACATTAAGCAGGGAAATAGGCAAGAATGCCGGGCATTGTGTGGCTTCTTTGCCCGGTTTTGGCAACACCACAATCTCTGCTTCCAGCATGTCTGATGGGATGGAGCCCGGGCCGTGGAAAGAATTAAAAAGCCTAGTGCGGACAGGGGTGAGCTGCGGGCAGAAGATCTTATAAAAACCGGCGGAGTAACCGTCCGGGCCCGGTGATTTTTGAGGTCAGAGTCGGGATATGGCCGCTACCACTTCATCAAGGCGGATGAGAGCGTCAAGGGATTCCGCATTCGCTGAGGATAGCGCCGTGTTGGTGGCCCCCTCCAAATAGGCGTTGGCGTCTGCTCCCCAGACAGTTTTAGCGTGGTATAATGAAGCGTAATAATCGCGGAATGCCTCCACGAGGTGTGCCTCCTCCTTGATTTCATCACCATTCCCTTCACGCAAGGTCTGAATTTTCGAGCGTTGGACCTTCGCTTTTAATGCGCTGGCCAGGAGGCGACTGGTCCTGTTCCCCCCTACATAGTAAGTATGGCGGAGGCGAAGGGCGGCATATTCAGCTCTATCTATATCCAACCCTGCCAGCTTGGCCCTGGCCCCTTTTAGTTGCTTCCAGACCCTGGGAGCCCCAGTGCGACTGTGAACCCTCTCCAGCTCTACTACCTGGGCAGCTAGGGCCTTGCGCTTTACTTTACGGTCCTTGGATTCCGTCGCCGCTATTGCGATAACTTCCCCATGCACCACCTCCATCAGGGCCCCCATAATGCTGACACTGGCATCTCGGGGTTGTCATTGATAGTTAAATAGTCGGTGATGCATTTGCGGAGCTGCTGGGCTACATCTGCGCACTGCGAGAGGGGTTCTCTTCGTTTCCTCCCGCTCCGGGGTCTTCTAACCTTAGGAACTGCGAGTGTAAGTTCCACTGCATGATCTGAAATAGCTGCCGGAGTGATGCATACATCCACCACCCGGGTCTCTAGTTCTGAAGACCCGATAAAGTGATCTAGCCAAGCATAGGTGCAATGTACATGTGAGTAGAAGGTATACAGTGATGTCCCGGGGTGTTTAGCTCTCCATAAGTCTACTAGCCCTCTATGCTGTAGCCAGTCCTTGCCTGCCCCAGAATTGAAGCCAGCGCTTCCATATCTGTGCCCAGACCTGTCCATGGTCGTGTCCATCACTAAATTAAGGTCTCCCCCAAAAGTAAAAGGGGATCTGAAGAGCGCAGCGACTCTGAGAGCGCGTTCTTTAGAAATGGCTCCTGTCCTGTGTTTGGTGCGTATAGAGACCCCAATGTCATCTGCTGGCCTCCTATCAGTATGCTATAAGCTAACAATCTGCCCCTAATCTCCCCCACCTTGTCCTTGATCTGCCCTCGGAATTGTTTAGACACTAAAATCACAACCCCTGCTTTTTTCTCCGGCGTGGAAGAAAAGAATTGGTGTGGGAATATGCGGTACCTCATCCTATGCCAATCTTTCGTGAGTAGGTGAGTTTCCTGAAGCAGACAAATTCTCAGCCCCTGAGTTTTCCAAATAAGAAAGTATCGCTCTACGCTTAACGGGGTTGTTCAGGCCTTTCATATTTATTGTCAAGATCTTTAAGGTCGTGTCTGTCATCCCGCAACCAATGGGCCAAAAGAGCTAAGTGAGGCTGGTGACAGTCCATCTCGTCGCGCGTGCGAGCACTGACCTTCGCAACACACTGGTTCCCCCCGGCACTCTGGTTCATCTCCCAAAACACCGCCCCCCAACTTCCCCTCAACTCCCCGCAGTCCCCTCCCTCTTCTCCCCCCATCCCCATCCCCAACCTGAAGCCCCAAAATGCAACCCATAGTCTCAGGCCTAGCAATACACAGTTCAGGCCTGTAGTAACAAGAAGAGGAGGAGTGTGTGGCAGTGGCGATCTCGTTGGCCCCCTGCCCATCTCCTCCTCAACCCCGCAGGGTGGCAATGCAAAGAAACCCCCCTGCTACTGCTGCATCAGGTCCCAGTTGCTTTGTCCTTGGACACTTCCTGGACAGCCGCCGCCTGTTTCTGCGCCATTGTCGCAGGGTCCGGTTTGAGATCGATTCTGGGCGATCGTGGCGTCCCACTCATTGCCATCCGCCTTGCGAAGATTGTGGGGACTTCGTTGGTGAGAGTTGCCTAGAGGCCCTTCCGCTTTTGAATCCTCCTCAAAGTCGATGCCCAGCAGAGCGCATGTGTCCCACAAGGATCTAAGCTGATGCAGGGTCCCTTTCCATTTGAAGATGAGCCTGAAGGGGTGGCCCCAGGAGTGGAGGATCCCGTTGTCCCGCAGGAACGGTCTGACCACCTTAAAGGTCTTCCTCTTTTGCAGGGTGATGGCGTAAAGGTCCTGATATAATGCCACTGAGTGGTCTTGGAAGTGAAGGGGCTGCTTCTGGGGGGCCTCCCTCAGGATGCGTTCTTTTAAGGGAAAGTCAGGTAGAAAAGCCAAGATGTCAGGTGGGGGGGCAGGCGCCCGGCGTGCCAGGCCCACTCTATGTGCCATGTCAATGCGGATTTCAAAATCATCGGTTTCCCCAAAAATCTCTCGAAACAACCCCTGCAGAAAGCAAGCCACACTATTCCCCTCTGCTTTGGAAAGCACACCTCAGACCCGTATGTTGTTTTTTCGAGAGCGGTTCTCGGGGTCTTCAGCGTGCGCCTGTAGGTCGACTTGTTGCTCACGGAGGCGGATGACTTCCTGTTTTAGGTGCTCTATTTCCTCACTCCTAGTGTGGTCCGCCTCTGCCATCGCCGCAACTCGTTCCCCCAAGCTGTCCACATCGCAACATAGCTCCCGGTGCTCCCCTGCCATGTCTTGCTTCAGTGTCTGGTAGTCCACCCTCAGGGAGTTAAATAGACACTCTAGGAAGGCTTTAGTGATGGGGGCCCCCCCATCCTCCTGCCCCGGGGGATCTTTAGCCGTTTCCGGAGGCGTCAGGCTCTTCTCTCCTTTAGGTGTGCCTTTGGTTAACATGTCCGTGATGGTGCGACCGCCCCTGCGGTTCGTAGTCTCCATGTTACTCCGACTGCACAACCCTCGGGGGTTATGCAGGCCGGGCTGCATGAGTAGAGATCCCTCCGGCAAATGCACACCCACGAGGTGCACTATTAATGTGGGGAGCGGAACCGACTCTCCCCTCCGTGTGCTATGCCGTGCAGGTCAGGGCCCGAACAAGCATTGCCCCCAAAGTACCTAAAGGGGCGGGGGTGCGTTATAGAAGATCTGCTTCCCTCCGTAGACACCGCTAGGCAACGCTGGCTGTGTGCCGTGCCTCTAACCCGAACCAGGCAGGAACCAACGCGGCCCCCGATGTCGCCCTCAACTCAAACTCCTCACTGGCAAAGCACTATAGGCACTGGGCAAGTCCAGTCAATCCCGCCACTCTAGTTCAGACACTGCTTGCACTGGTCCCGGCTCCCTGAGCTTGCGCAGGTAAGTGGCTGTCCTGTAATCCAGTGCACCCCCAAAGATGAAGCCTCCACTCTCCCTCCTCACATTGCCGCTCCTCCCCACATCCGATGCTGTTAGCGGGCAGGCCGTGCTAGGCCCCGCACCGGGGGCTCGATTTTTGTGCTGCCTGAGCTCCGTGTCCACCCCCACCAGCCCGGCCCGCCGCTCCTCACCTTGCTGACTGGGTGCTGCCGCCTCTCAGATCAATGCTGGCTATCCTCGGCTGCCTGCCAGGTGGGCGGCACTGCACTCCGGCTTCCTTCTATGGGTTAGGGCGCTTGGGTACAGGCTCGCGCCCGTCGGAGGTAGACCCCGATCCCGGGCCTCGATTTCTGTGCCTCCCAGCTGGCACCACCGGCGTCTCTCGCTGCGAGCTCCGCTCACCGCAGCATGCGCCGGGCACCACCGGCACTCTTGCCCTCTCTGGCCCCAGCAGGCAGCGTAGGATGGTGGCCCGTCAGAGTGGGGTCTCCTGGTGGGTCGTTGCGAATAGGGCTCGTAGCGCGCACTCGGCGGGCTCAGCCACCATTTTCTCTGCACTGCAGCTAGAGCACGCCCCGGGAAGGAAGAGGCAGCCCCCAGAGGCGGCTGTACGGTTGCTCGACCTCACCGGAACAGTCGCCAGCTACCCCGTCACTGCTGGGCAAAATGCACATCAACCAGTGGGTTTAGAAAGCTGATTAAGGGGCACGAAGGGGATCCGGGACGAGGAGCCTCCCGAACCAAAGTCCTCTCAGGCCGCCATCTTGGCCCCGCCCATGGCTATCTTTTTAAATACTGAATGTACCATTGAGGTGTTCCAGAGGTCTGTCAGGTCTGGGGACTTTATGGATTCCTAGAGGTACTCCTTGGCTAGCGATTTTATAGGGTGGGACAACTCAGCCCAGACATGGTTGTCCAGGGTCCCCTCCTCAGCTGCTCTAATCTTATTTTTTTTTTTTAAGACCAACGGTCCCAAACTTTATTTAGTTTCACAAAGAAGCCAGTAGTTAATCACACATTGTCAAAACCATGGAGTATTGTTACAAACATCAACCCAGCAGATGGTACATGTCGACATTTCAGGTACGCATTAGTGAAAACAAAACAGTGGCTGGTGGAGGTGCATCAGTTCATAAATGACAGTGTCAGGAAATGTCACATGGTGCAGTGTCTACGGTTCATAGCACTGCAGCACAGAACCAGCGTGTCCAAAACGAAAAGCCCACAGTCATTGTTGGAAATGAAGTTCCCTGGTCATCGCAGCAGGGGATTAAGGCAGCTTCATACCCTCCGGTGTCAAATGGGTCGCTGGGTGCCCGCTTCCTAGTTCTGAGCACATCGAAGCAGTTTCACATAAGATGCAGACAAGGAAGGGTACTCGGGCGTTACCAAGAGTATAGTATGAACGGCCTCTGTGTCAACCAAAATAATTAACTGGGTGGCCGAAAACAAGGGGTGGGGGAGGAACATTATAATAACCATTAGACTAGTATTCGAGTGTGTGGTGGTGCATCCAGGTATCCAGCTGTGTGTGGTGTATTCTGCGTGGGCCGTGTGGGGGCAGAGACAACGGATGAGACGGCATCGCCGTGGCTGCAGGGCAATAGGGGGGGGAACTGGGCGGCGGGGGGGGGGGAGGGCGAGAGCGGTAGGGGGCAGCTTCATCGCGCGAGACCCCTGTCGCCGGGGGGGGGGGGGGGGGCCGGGCAGGCCGGCAAGCACGTGGGGGGGGGGGCGGGGGGGAAGAGGGGGGGGGGGGAGAGGGATGGTGGAGTCTGCACCAGGTGCGGACAGCAATCAGGTGGGTCCCCCCTGGTCTGTGTCGAGTTGGTACTCTATGCCGGCTTGGGTGCATGCGCGGTGATATGCAATCAGGGCAGCGTCCCAATCTTGGGCGATCGGGTATTTCCGTAGACCCGCGGTTTCCTCTCTATGGAGCGACACACTCTCCGCACAGGCCCAGTTTGCAAAAGAGCGGCGCCAATCTGCAGAGCGCGGCGGAGTGGGACTCTTCCACCGTCGTGTAATGAGACGCTTGGCCGTAATTAGGCCCAAATCCCAGAAGCGTGCCCGTAGCTTGGTCTGTTTGGTTCTCTTGTAGAGTCCCAGTAGGCATACTTCCCACGTCGCGGGGAGGGTTTCGCCCGTCGCCGCTGTTAGCATGTCCACGATCGCAGACCAGTATGGGACAAGATGGGCGCAGCTCCAAAGTGCGTGCAGGAGGTCTGAGTCCTGGAGGCCGCATCTGGGACATGCCGATGAAGTGAGCCCGAAGTAGCGGTTCAGCTTGTCCGGGGACAGATATGCACGGTGGATGATGTAGTATTGGATAATCTTAAAACGTGCATTTCGGGGGATGACCCTTGCGCCTGCCAAGATGGCATTCCATTGTTTGTCCGTCCAGTCTGAGCCGTGGTCGGTCGCCCATTTTTCCCTCAGTTTCTGGGAAGAAAATTGCGTGTGGCTGTGCAAAGCTTGTGCGAGCCAGTGCACAATGTGGGACCCGTCCCCCATCACATGCAGGTATTGGATGAGCAGGTGAGTGGATGGCTCGTGGCTAAGATCACCCCACGTTTTTGCCAGCTCATGAAGGAGTCTGGCGTGTGTCAGGAATTGACCTGCCGGTAACTCTGTGTCCGCGGCCAAGGTCCCGAATGGCAGCAGCTCTCCGTCGCTGTACAGGCCGCCCAGGTCATCCAGGTCCGCCGCAGTCCAGCTGCGTAACTCAGCTGCGGACAATATGCCTGTGCCCAGAGGTGTCCCCAGCAAGGGCAGGTTCGGAGCATAGGGCACCGTGTGCCTGGTGAGTCGGAGGCTCCGCGCGAAGCATCGCTTTGCCACTGCTACATGAACCTGCGTGGGGGATCGGCCCGTTGTCAGTGGGTGGAAGAGTGTGAGCGCCTGCACGGGGGACAGGATAGTATCGGCCGTGGCCGTGTCCGCCAGGTTCTTACCGCTCAGCCAGTAGGCAACCCACTGCAGCTGTGCCGCTAAGTAATAAAGCTCCTGATTGGGAACCGCTAGACCTCCAGCGTCTGTGGGTGCATACAGGGTCCTTAGCGCAATCCGGGGTCTCCCCTTATTCCAGATTAGGCGTCTGGTAAGGGTGTCCAGCTCCCTAAATATGCGCGCCGGCACATACACTGGTAAATTAGTATAATAATAAAGAAGCCGGGGTAGCATTATCATTTTGGTCAGGGCCACTCTGGCTGGCACATTTAAAGGGAGGGAGTTCCAGAATGTGACCTGGGCTGTGAGCGAGGAGATGGCCCTCACTAGGTTCCCTTCCAGGAGATCCGCAGGGTCCCGATACATGAAGATCCCTAGGTATCGAAATACCGTCGGGTGCCATCGGAGTGTCTCCCCCATCATACGCACGTCGCACTGTGGCAGCTCGCCATCGAATGCGTAGGTCCCCGATTTGGCCCAGTTGACATGGAGGCCCGACATGTCTCCAAACGTCCGAAAGATGTCCGAGAGCGCCTCAGGTATGCGCGTGAGGTCTCTGACATATAATAACAAGTCATCGGCGTACAGAGACACCGAATGGATGCCGTCCGCCAGCGGGATGCCCCAGGCGTCTCCGGAAGCGCGGAGCGTTTCCGCCAGTGGCTCCATCGCCAGGGCAAATAAGATGGGGGAGAGGGGGCAACCCTGTCTGGTGCCCCTCCCAATGCGGATCCTGTCCGAGAACAACCGTCCGGTCCGAACCCGGACCTCGGGTGTTTGATAGAGGAGCCCCACCATCTGGACGTAGGCGTCTCCCAGCTCGTACTTCTCAAGGACTCGGAGGAGATACGGCCATTCCACCGAGTCGAATGCCTTCTCCAAGTCAAGCACGATACATCCCGAGCGTGGCCAGGTCGGGGTTGCATAACGTTGGACCCTGAAAAACCGGCGTAGGTTGTGGGACGTGCTCCGTGTGGGCACGAAGCCATTTTGGTCAGCATGTACCAGAGTGGGGACCAGTGGTGCAAGCCTCCGGGCTAGGGCCGCTGCGAGTATCTTATAATCGGTATTGAGGAGCGCTAACGGCCGGTACGAGCCGAGGTTGTTCGCCTCTTTGCCTGGTTTCAGCAGGGAGACCACGTTTGCTTCGTTCAGGGATGACGGGAGTTCAGCGTCTTCCAGCGCCGCCTTGTACATTTTCAGCATTTCCGGTATTAGTACCAGAGAGTAGGCTTTGTAGAACTCCGCCGGGAGCCCGTCGGGGCCTGGCGCCTTGCAGTTGGAGAGGGAAAAAATCACCTCTCGCAGTTCCTCACCAGAGAGCGTGGCTCCCAGCTCTGCTTGTTGGGCAGCAGTAGCGGTCGGGAGCTGCAGTGTCGCCAGGTAGTCTGTAATCTCCGCTACCGTGGCTCGTAGTCGCGAGTTGTACAGGGATTTGTAATGCGACGTGAATGCATCATGGATTTGTTGCTGTGTATAGACCTCGACGCCCTGGGCTGTGCGGATAGATAGGACCGATGCGGATTGCGCGTCCTGTCGCACCAGCCACGACAGGAGTCTGCCAGGCTTATCTCCCGTGTTATGGGTGCGCGCGGAGTGCGCTGCAAAGTTGATGTTCTTGAGGCGTTCCATCAAGGTAGCGTGGTCCGCTCTGGCCGAGACGAGTGGGTGGTCATCACCCCCCATTGCCCCTTGCTCTGCACCCAGTAGCGCCCTCTCCGCCTGTGCCAGATCTCGCTCTACTTGCCTACGCAGGCCTGCTTGCACACTGAGGCAACTTCCCCGGGTCACCGTTTTAAAGGCGTCCCACTCAATTCTCGGGGAGGAGGTCGAGTCTGCATTGTCCTCGAAGTACTGCAGGATCTTCCCGGAGATTTCCTCTCGGAATGGGGTGTCGAGTAGGAGGTCCGGTTGCAGGCGCCATGTTGGTACTGGCGGGTGCGGGCGCTTCCATCCATATACCAGCGTGTGCGGGTTATGGTCCGAGTGGGTCCGACCGAGGTAGTCAGTGTCGGACACAGAGGGGAGCAGGTCACGGGACAGCATGAATCTGTCTAGCCTGACATGTAGTGAGTGGGCTCCCGAGTAGTAAGAATACACCCGAGTGGTGGGGTTCCTGACACGCCAGGCATCCTGTAAGTTCCACTGTGTTGCCCAGTCAAGGAGGGCCTTGGAGGACGCCTGCACCGGGGCTATTGTCGCCGGGAGAGACGAGCGATCAAGGGAGGCATTCAACACGCAGTTATAATCCCCGCCCACCATCATGGGCACGTCCGGCCATGCCGCTATCGCCGTCGACAGTCGTGTGAAGAATTTCCCCTGTTCTACATTAGGCGCATATATGGAGGCTATGACCATCTGCTGCCCGTCAAGTCTGCCCTGTATGAAGACGTAGCGTCCCTCAGTGTCTATGTTGCTGTGTGTTAGCGCAAACGGGACCCCGGGCCGGACCCAGATCAGGGTCCCCCTCGCAAACGCCGAGAAGGTTGTGGCAAATACCTGTCCCCTCCATTTACGGCGAAGTGTGGCTACCTCCGCGGCAACTAGGTGTGTCTCCTGTAGTAGTGCAATCTGGATCTGATGCCTTTTGAGATAGGAATATACCTGGTATCTACGGGAGGGTGTGTGCATGCCCCTGACATTCCAGGTACAAAATTTAAACGAAGCCATCACAGTGGTGATTGCGGCTTAGTACCCACCTCCCCCCCCCCCCGGGCCCCCACCCGCCCCGTCCCCACCCACCCAGCAGCGGCAAATAATGAGCATTGTTACCTCACGCCCCTCCCCACAGACCCAAAGATGTACACAATAGCAAGTCAGTACCAACACTAGTCTCAAAAGAAATAACTTGAACATAAACATAATACCAAAAGGGCAACAACAAAAACAAGTCGTCGCCCAAACGCTCTATCGAGCTCAATTAATCCGTGAGTTCAATGGGGGGTTGACTAAGTACAGCACTGAAAGTAAACAGGGTAGTTCGTTATGCCGAAAGAGCCGGAGCGGCTCCCCTCCACGGGCAGTGGGCTGGAAGAGCACCAAGAGCCAGCGATAGTGTCTGCGGCCAGTTTAGGGTTCCCAGTGTCACTTGACCCAAAACATAGGTCCCACGGCGGGGCCCCATCTTTCATTCCCCCAGAGGAGGGGCACTCACCTTTAGGGGTCCGTCCACCCCTCCAAAGTCAAGGTCCCGATAATGTTCCAGCAGAGGAGTCCCGGTCCCCCACCCGGTGCCACTGTAGCTCCATGGCAAGCCGGGAAGCGGGGTTCGGCAGCAAAGCACAGGTCTCGGGGAAGGTGGCGGTTGCGGCCGATAGGCCTTCAGAAGCATCCATGCAATTCCCCGGTCGGGTCATCGATGGGGGGGAGCCGACCGTTCCTCTGTGCGAGTCTCTTTGGCCCAGCCAGGGCCGGGTTGGGGAGGAGCCCTTACGATATCAGATCTGATGTTTGGGGGGTGACGTCTGGCAGGCCCCCTGGGTTCGAGTCGTCTGGGAGACCGTAGATGTAGTCATCGTCCTCGCTCCCGCGTGAGCGCGGGCTGGCGTTGGATAGCAGTAGAGGCGATTGCGACCCGCTGATCACAGCTGTTATGCGGACGGCTTCCAATTGTTCATTCTGTATTTGCTCCGGGGTTGGGCCGAGTTCCGTGTCCACGGCCGGCGACCCGGCCCTCGAGGTGTGTCGCTGCCTCCGTCTGCGCGTGCCTCGATTCCGGCGCTGTTCTCTTGGCGCGGGCTCAGGGTTCGTGTCCACTCCCGAATCCAGCCAGGCCATCGCCGCCTCTGGGGTGTCGAAGAAGTGGGTCTTGTCAGATGCGACCACTCTGAGGCGTGCCGGAAATAACAACGAGTATTTGAGAGCCAAGCGTCTGAGCCGGTGTTTCACCTCCAGAAAGGACTGACGTCGTCGCTGAACTTGTATGGTATAGTCAGGGAAGAACATCACCTTGGCGTTATCTATCTGTATATTTGATAGTTTCCGCGTCTCGCGGAGGATGGCGTCTCGGTCGCGGTAGTTCAATACCCGCATAAGCATCGGCCTTGGGTTGGAACCTTCCGGGGGCGGGCGGGCTGGTACTCTGTGTGCCCGTTCCACTACAAAGTGCGGCGACAGTGTGCCTTCCGGTAATAATTCTCTGAGCCAGGTCTCCATATGTTCCGCTGTCTCTCTCCGCTCCCAGCGCTCCGGCAGGCCCACTATGCGCACGTTGTTCCTCCTGGCCCGTCCTTCCGCGTCCTCTGCCCTATCCTCAAGGAACTCCACCCGGTTGAGCAGGTCCTGGACGTGCTTGTCCGTCTGTGATAGTTTGGGGGTGGCCTCCGCCACCGTGTGCTCCAGGGCCGTGGTGCGGTCAGACAGTTTCTTGTGGTCTGCCCGGAGGAGTGTCAGATCCACGGCCACTTTGTCGATCCTGTTCTCCAGCGACGTACGGGTCAACTGCATGGATTCCTCCAGGCGCTCCATGGCCGCCAGCATGGTGTCTAGCTTGGAAGCTGTCTGGTCAGCCTCTGCGTTTTTCACCATTTTCCCTTTGCCGAGGGTCCCTCCTGTGCCAGTCTTCGCCCTTGTCCCCCCTGACATGTGGGAGGCCTTTGCGGCCGGTCAGGCGTGGGGGTATCTTCTCGCAGTGTGCGGCGGAAGGGCCAGAGCGCGCGGGTCTCTTGGTCTGGTCCTCTGTGCTCCCTATCGTGGATGCCGCGTGGCCGTAGGCGGGGGGGATGGTCGTCCCACCGCTGGATTCCGGGGATCTGTAGCACGTGGCCGCCCAGGGAGGACAGGGTGGTTGCGTCGCGGTCGTTGAGGGGGCTCCCGGGCGTGCCGGCCAGCACCGTGGGGTCCCGGATGCCGTTCACCTCTTGTCCGAGCCACTCGGTGGTCCGGCAGGTCGGGGTGGTGGGTCGCTCCCGAGTCGTCCGTCTGCTGGGCTTGGGAGGACGCGCTCTGCTGGGTGAAGCCAGGCGGCACCTAGCACCGTGTATGGGTCAGGCCCGTCCGGTACAGGTCCGGTAGATGTGGGGCGTGCGTGCTGTGTAGTCCACGTGGCGCCAGGGTGGGAGAGTCTCTCAGCGTTGGGCTGGGTATTGGCAGGGCCGGTGCGACGTGGTCACAGTTCGTGAGTGGCGCTCTTTAGGCCTCTTTAGGCCTCACGGCTCCAGGAGGGACCGATGTCGATCCGTGTCGTCTCTTATGAGATAGGCAGGCGCAGTGGTCTGGCAAGAGAGGGTCGTGCAGCCTCCGGTGGCGGCTCGCTAGGCTTGGCGGTGACGGTGTCTGCGTGGGCCCCTTGGCGGCCCAGCTCGGCGGCTCACAGGTGCCTGTTCAACCTGTTCGGGCGGCTCCAGTGTCTACAGGTGCAGAGGGGCAGCGACACAGACCGCCGCGGGCCGGCACTGTGTGGGCGCTGGCAGCGCTGTGGGCCCTCGGGCGGCCAGGTCGCCGGGGACCTCTGGCACCGAGTCGCGGGTTCCTTGCGTGCGCCGTGGGTCGGCAGGGCCCTGGGGCAGTGCCGCGCCAGTGCGAGCCCCCAGCCAGGCTCGCGCGCTCACCTCCTGTTGGTCTCGGTGGGATGGCTCCAGTGGTGGCGGGCGAGGCGCGGGAGCGTCGCGGCCTTCCGTGAGTTTGGGCGCCGAGTGTCCACTGATGTCTGGGGCCCCTGCAGGGTCTGGTCGCTGGTGGGCAACCGGTGTGTGGGACGCGGTCCTGTCCCTCCGCCGGGTTGCGCGTTGCAGGGCACTCGTTTTGCGGCCTATCCCGCTGGGCCGGATCCCCGGCCTCAGGTAACCGAGCCGCCGGCCGGAAGTGCACTTCAGGCGGCCAGTCCTCAGGGCCGCTGCCGGTCGGAAGACCAGTCGCTCCGATATGGCTGGAAATCGCCCTGGAGGTGGATCGGGTGTCCGAGTGCACTCGGTCCAAGTTTGGGCTCGTTACCGTCGGTGCTTCAGGATAAAATGCCCGTGGCAGGGGAGCTTCGCACGGAGCTCAGCTCGGGCACGTCTTACTACATCGCGTGCTTGGCCACGCCCCCAGCTGCTCTAATCTTATGCCAGCAATTTACATAAGCTCCCCTTCTTTCTATTGATTGGTTTTGAAGGCCGAATTCCAACCTTATTTGGGCCGGAGATACATATTTAGGGAGTATGAACTAATACATCACATGTCCATGCATCAGACAGTTACACAATTATTAGATACAGAGCCCATCAGAAGAAGCTAATATTGTGTGCTACCTGCATGTTATAAGGTGGTGGTGTTCACATCCTTCCCATGTGTCCTGACTGAGAAATCAGGGTGTTTTCCAAGCTTAAGCAATGTGGTAACCAATTAGAGGCAAACTTTTTGTCTCATATATATATGGTATGCTAACAGTGCCTAAGGGTCTTTTCACTGGGCTAACATGCAATTACAAGTCACAAGTGATGTTCTTGTGTTATATTGTGTTAGAAGCTGTTTATGTGCAGCAGAGTAGATCAGTTCACAAAAGTTCAAAATATATGCTGTGCACATTCTACACCCCTTATCGTCATTGAATATCATGGAACTCTGCAAGACAAAATGGATTCCATGCATGACATAAAAACATGATTCCACAGCTTTAATGCAGACTGACCAAAATTCAATGGGTCTGGCCATATCCAAGATGAAGAACGTCTTCAGCCACACTAAACTTGGACTTTAAGGGTTGGAGGTGCGTGTGAGGAGTGTACTATGTTATTCTTAGTGCCCTCTCACATTTAACACAAAAATCCAGTTTGAAGCAGGCACTGTACCCACAACCAATCCAAAGACAGAGGTCCGGTAGGAGAAAACTACAAAAGGCATTTTATATATGTCACAAGAATAAGAGAGTTTCCGGGCAGCTATGAACTAATGCATCACATATCCATGCAACAGACAGTTCAGCTTACACAATTATTAAATACAGAGCCAATCAGAAGAAACTAATATTGCATGCTATGTGGAGGAATTCACATCCTTCCTACGTGTTCAAATTGGAGCAGTAGCACAAAATCAACGGGGTTTGCCTAAATGATCCTTCACCTTCTGGGCAGGTAAATATCACATCATACAATAACTGATGTAGAGGTATGTATATATTCAATATAGAAATAGGGTATGATAAAATACTCCTATTTCTTGGTATAATCCCGTCCTATTTATCTACTTTTCAAAAAACCACATGCCATTGTTTATTCCTGGTTGGAACAATTATTCGTTTATTTTAATTGTTCTCCATTAGGTTACCCACAAAAGACAACACACAAAATGTACATAAAAATACATAGTCACAATCAAAACACAATTGTTTCCTACCCTCCGCTTTTACTATGAAGTGTTTGCTTTCTAAGTCCTTGCAATCCACTGTGAGGTAATCCTCTACATACTTGAGGTACCTATTACACTTCTACAAACTCATAATAGTGTGTATCTATTTTTGACACAGTATTTGCACTTTCATGGATTCCTCATTTCTTCAACTGTCGATGCGTTTCAGCCCTTTTATTCGATCTTCATCAGGATAAGGGTGTAAGGAACAACTTGTGAAACCTCCCCCGGGGAGCTGGTGTGTGTCTGGGTCACGGTCTACACATTCATCGTATGGCACAAAGAAAAAGAAAACGGTCCTCAATATTACTTCGACCAACACACTTTAAACTTAAACAGGAGCACTCCTTCCTAATTAAAACCTTAAATCCTGCGTATGAGTTTCCTGATTGAATCCTTATCATGCTTGTACCAGCACAGTCTTAGCATTGCGCCCCATCTCACTTCTCCATGGGCGCCAATATGCTCCGCCTCTATCGCGGACAAACACCTTCCTCATGAATAATTGTTCCAACCAGGAATAAACGATGGTATCTGGTTTTTTGGAACATAGATAAATAAGATGGGATTATGTACCAAGAAATAGGAATAGTTTATTGTACCCTATGTCTATGTTGAATATATCTATCCTCTACATCAATTATTGTATGATTTCAAATTGGGACAGTAGGTTTTTTTCTCCAAGCTTGAGCATTGTGGTAACAAATCAGTGGTAGACGCTTTGTCTCATCCATACATGGTGTGCTAACATTGCCTAAGGGTCTTGTTGCTGGGCTAACATGCAATTGCAAGTCACAAGTGATGTCCTTGTGTTATATTGTGTTAGAAGCTATTTACTCAGAGCAGAGTAGATCAGTTCATAAAAGTTCAAAATATATGCTGTGCACATTCTACATGCCTTATCATCATTGAATATCACTGAACTCCGCAAGAAAAATGGATTCCATGCATGACACAAAATCATGATCCCACATTATGCCCTCTGATATTCAATAATGCATCTTATACATGCCCCCCATCAGTAATTTGCCTCACTCCTCTGCTGTCACTTGTTTCATATATTTGTCTATATTCTCTGCATTTTTACATAGCTACCTGGATGTGACAGGGGAGCGGTATTGGAAGATGTCTAGAGCAATACTATTCTGTATCACTGCATTTCCCACTGCAGCAAGCTTCTCTGTTATGTTCCCTAGGGCTGCTTCTGTGAAGCCTGCCAGATCGTTGATCAACCAAGCCAGCTCACACATATAGGTGGCATTGGCCACCCCTGCTGGGGGCAATCGAACTCCCATTCCTGTCATCACTTTATCCACCCACAACGCTGTCCTTCTGCGTCGGGCTGTTAGGTGGGCCTGGGATCCTATCTGTGACAAGGTGGTGCATGCATCATCTATGGCAATACAAAGGAGAAGTAGCAGCTGCCATACCATCCGGCTGGCAGGTGAAAGTATGATGAGAACCCCTTGTATCCCACTACCTTCAGTGACAGTTGTAGGGGACCAATTTGTATCCATTCCAAGTTGGCATAAGGTACGCAGTTGCTATTACCTACAGAAATATTCAACTTTGGTGTTCCTGGGAAGTTGGCCATCTACACTTATTGCACTCGCCCCTCAGGATGTCCTGACACTAGTAATATGGGTAATCCCTACATTCTTTTTGATCTTGCTAGCCCCTAACTAGTTCCTGAAGTGTAGAAGGTAAGGGGGGCTCATCAGCAATCGGGGTGTTGCCTCTTGTTGTTGCCTCCTTATGCACCAAGGTGCGGTCACAGTGCCATCTACTCTCAGACTTGGCACCCCAAGGCACTCCGTCCCCTTTTCCCTTGGGAAGTGCCAGGCCACTGGTTCTGCTACCCTACCCATCCCTTGCCTTTGGCTTGTGTCAAATTCGTCTAACAACAACTGAACTCCCTTATTCGGCTGTGCATTTATGCATGGAGTGTCTTTAGTACAGCATGCCCTGGTCCAAGATGTGATGTCTAAGGATCTGCTAAAAAAGGATTTTATTTACCTTACCCTGTTTGTTACTGTTCAAATTACTAGAGATCCAGGACCAAGAGTATTCCTGCGCCTGTGTCATGAGATTTCTTAGATTAGAATTCAAAATTCATCGCTCTTTGGGCCAGATGTAAGTATCCAAATACCGGTCGGTAACGGCAGAAAATGCAGAATTTCGGCCGTTACCGACCGGTATTTGGATATTGAGATGTAGGGGTCGGTAAATTTACCAAATCGGTAAATAAGAAATGGAAAAAATTACTTTTGAGATGTAGGTAACCTCTAAAATACCAAATTTGCATGAAATTCGGTATTTAAGAGTCAGTATTTACCATGGATTGAAAGCAGGTGGTAACCAGATGCAGGCTACGAAAAAGGTCACAAAATGCAACAGTTTGACCAGAATGGCGGCATTCTACGTGATAGCGAGGCGGCTACGGCTACAGGCAGAAGGAGAGAGGGTCTGGAGAAGGGAGGAGCAGGTCTACAGGCAGAGGATCACCCTCTTCCAACTAACTGAGGCAGAGATCTTACAAAGGTATAGGCTACACCCCCCAAACCATCCTGGACATGATTAGGGACCTGCACCCACTTTTGGAGCACCCAACCCCAAGGGCGCACGCCATCCAACCCCATGTGCAGGTGCTGTGTAGCCTACACCTGCCTGCCTCTGGGAGTTACCAGAGTGTGATTGCTGTGGTAGGTGGGGTGTCCCAGAGCTGCCTGTCCCATTTCTTTAGGAAGTTCCTAGAGGCCATGATGCAGAGAATGCATCATTACATCAGCTTCCCTGAAACGCACGCAGAACTGCTCAGGACCAAGACAGACTTCTATCAAATAGCACATTTCCCCAACATCATCGGCTGTATTGATGGCACCCACATCCCAATTTGCCCACCTGCTGCCACAGAGAACATTTACAGAAACAGGAAGTCAACCCACACAATAAATGTACAGGTAATCTGTGATGCAAACTACATTATCACGGACATAGTGGCCAAGTTCCTAGGAAGTACCCAAACTCCTACATCTTTCAGAACAGTGGGATCTGCACACGCCTGACAGCGGGGGAATTTGGAGAAGGATACCTTCTAGGCAAAACACTATGTGACACTCCCTTGATACATATTGCAGATGTATGTATATGTGTGCATGTGAGTAATGTATTTTTCATTTTCAAATAGGGGATAGTGCATATGCTGTCCGCTCCTTCATCCTGACACTCTACCTCAACCCTTCAACCCCCAGCCAGAGGCGATACAACAAGGCACACAAATCAACCAGGAACATTGTGTAGTGCACCTTTGGGCTGTTGAAAAGCAGGTTCCGCTGCCTCCACAAAAGTGGAGGGGCACGCCAGTATACACCAATAACCTGCTGTAAGAGGATTGCAACTTGTGCAATGTTGCACAACCTTGCGACTAAGAAGGGCACCGAGGTGGAATTGAGCGACTATGAGGACCATGGTGATGAACATGCACTGCCTGAACCCAACACAGCAGGAGTTGCTACACCAACAGATGGCAGACACAGACGGGCAGAGATCACACGCAACTACTTTTAAGTAAGTAAAGAGACACAGACAGGTGGAGTATGCACCCAACGTAGTTCAATATTCGGCACTACGCAGGTATTCAAAAGCACAAATGTGCAACACACATGTCATCCATGTAATAATGGTAGTCCTGGGTCACTTCCCCATTAACTGAAAAAGTCATTTCCGCCCACACCTACCAGTGCCAGATGTAAGTGGCTGCCTTTCTTCACTGTGCGTTTTGGCTGTTGGTTCACCATGGCGCCTGCTGCTCCTCCGTGTCTCCACAACAAGGGGGCTTGTCATGCTGCTCCTACTGGTGCTTTCATCACTTTCTGACTGGGATGTCCAGGGCAGCAGTTTGTGCTGTCTGTGCATTCATCATCAGCTCTACAGCACTGGTCAAACTAGCAATGCCCCTAGACACCTCATTGCTGTTGTGGGTGAGTCCCTCTTGCATGTTAATGCATCATCTGCATAGCAGGGATGTGGCTGTGGCCAGGGGTTTATTGCTTTACTTTGCTGCTACGCACGCTGCCTCTCCTTGCGCCTTGCTAACATGTCCTGGTCCAGTTTGCTGCACAGAAGCTGCACTGATTGAGTCATGTCCAGCATCCCTGCAGCCATCTCCTTGTTAACATCGACCAGTTCTCTAATGCCCTTCCCTATATCTTCCACATTTGTGTTCAGGTTCCTCATCTGGAGTTGCACAGACAGGATGGCCTTCCCCTGCATCCTTTGGATTTTCACCATGCTACCCTCAAGCCCACGGAAGACCCTGGGACCCTCCACATGAGCTGCTACAATGCTTTCTCTGTGCCTACGGCATATGCTACCTGTACGGACAACCTCTGCACTGGACTGCTGTGTGGCAGAGCTACCTTCCTCAGGAAAGGTTAGTATGGCATCCCCCTCCATGTCACCCGATGATGACTCCATTTGGACAAGTGGAGCAACTACATGCCTCCAGCTCTTTTGTGATGCAGGAGTTGTCAGAGGCAGTGATGCAGGCAGTTCAGGTGAGGACAGTAGCAGAGGGGAACCTGAACGTTCTGGGGACGCCTTCAGATGTGGGTCTTGGGATGGTGGCTGTGTAGTTGGTGCAGCTGTGTCCTCTGTGACATTCTCTGCACTTGGCCCTGGCTCCTGGCTGTCATCCCTCTCTGGTGCCGTGCCTTCCGTCTCCCTGGTACGCCTGTGAGATGTCTCGCCTATGGACATATAAGCGTACATTAGCTTGTTGCAAATGCCTCACAGCCACTACAATTAAATAATTTTCACTTGTACGATGTACATGTTGCCTGCGCTTCGCTATGTCTGAAATGATTTGCCTAACTTGTTGCTTGCTGTGCTGTATGACATGGTCCTTCATTTACTGACTACATGTCCCATAATGCATTGCTCCTGTATAGTGCTACCTCTACTGGACTGTGGTTAACTTGCCACATAGGGTAAAGGGAAGGCTGATGGGGTGGGGTTGATTGCTGTGCCTATGTCTTACCTTTTCTGGCTGAGCTGCCTGCATCTCCCAGTCCACAGATGCTCTCTGGTTCAATGGTGGACCCCACCAGCTCCTCCAGGTCAGTCAGGGGGTGCACGGTTCTTCCCTCCTCCAGTTTTGTTTGCCTGTTTGTGGAGCTCACCAATTTGTTTCTTTATCAGGCTCTTGAGGTCATACCACCTCTTTTTCAGGTTGTCTATGTCCCTTGGAGTCACTCCTACAGCATTCACCTTTGCTTGAATGTCCAGCCAAATCTTCCTTTTGGCAGATTCAGCCACAGTCAGGGACAGCTTGCCAAACAATTTCTGGTGTTCCTTCGCCACCTCCTCCACAAGGACCTGCAGCTCCATGTTGCTAAATTTTATTTTCCTCTTCTTCTCTGGCTGTTCCTTTTCACTGCTGCTTGCCATTTTCACAGTTTAAAAGTGCAAAACTTGTTCTGTGGCTCAGGGACTCAGCTCAGCTCCAACTGCCTCTCCAGAAGCTTCTAATTACTTGCAGCTGCCTGTGTAGCCACTTCCTGGTATGGAGGGGGCAGGGGGGGTGGTAGCACCTGATTGGCTGCCTGATTCAGTTTCACTTTTATTTGCTTTCCGATTCGGTATTTACCGAATGACAGATTCCGATTTTTACTGATTCGGTAAAAAATACAGAATTTGTACCTACATTGCATTTACCGATTCTAAAATACTGAATCGGTAAAATTCGGTATTTTAGAGTCTGTAAATTCCATTTACCTACATCTGGCCCCAATTTCTTTATGGAGATGGTAAACAATCATTCAGGTACCTTAGTTTGAACTCCAGGACCATGAAGTGTATGATCCCGATAAGAGATCTTGCTGTCATACTTTTCCTTTTGGTTTTTGTAGCACATTACATTTTCCTTGATTTCCATGACATCAAATCCATTTTTATGAAGGATATCTCTCCCTTTTAAGATAATAGAAGGGATCACGTTTGACAAAAATTCTGCATTTTCCACAGTGAGCTGTGATTTGTTCAGGAAGACCACAAGTTTTCTTTTCGAAGGTTGTTAATGAGTGTAGTCAATCAATCTTCTATAACCGATTTACTATTCTCCTGCGGTTCAGAGGAACTTTTCCGATGGGAAATAGGTCCATAAGCTCTAAGATACAAGAGTCAATCTGCTTCATTTTTCCTTCGGATTCCCCGGGAAGACGTGGCCCTCTTTGCCTGGGATAATCGTAAGTGAATGTTCTTTCATGATGTCCATAGTGAAATTTGGCGCAAAAGGATTTAACTGTTTGTGTTTTCTTTAATATCATGCAATGATAGAGGCTGGTCTTATGTTTGGGCAGATTCTGGAGGCTTTGAGGTTTTTTCACTGGCCAAAGTTTTCTGTTCTAGAGACAGGGACTGTGCAAATTTTAATTTCCATGTTGTTCATTTAGAAAGTCTATGTTTTACTCTTTTCTTATTACGTTTGCCTTGTCAGTTTCTCTTTTCCTTATGTTTAGGCAAAGGTCCGGACTCGCTTGTAGTCGGAGATCCAAGAGTGACAATTTCTTCTTTTTTTATTATTTGGTTTATAGAATGTTGAGTTCTTTTCTGATCAAAGATTGGAAAAAATGAAATAACCCTGTTGTGTGTTAGTTTCACTTGAGAGCTCCCTAAATAATTCCAGAAGAGAGTAGATTTTATCATCATGTGAACCCTTATTTCTATCATTATTTGCAAGTGCTCTACCAGTCTGTGTCAGCATTTGTATCTTTACTGGAGGATGGATTTCAGAAAACAGAGACATTTTAAGACTTTGTACATTTTCTTACTCATTTTTTTCTGGTTTTCTTGGAGGAATTTGTTGATTTTGGTTGCGTTGTTTTTTCCTCTTTTTGTCCACTATATATTGGAGTAATCCAGTTTGCGTTTCCAAAATCTGATCTGAATTTTCCATGTAATTTTCCAGGAAAGCCAGTATAGATTCCAGAATCTTTTGGAGTGTAAATAAGGTGATTGGGTGATTTTAAAGTATTAAATAACAGGAAATCTGGGGAATTCAAGAAGTTTTCCACTTGATCAGAGGTGTTACTTGGTGTACTGTTAAGCAATTGTAATGTCTCCTTTGTTGTTTTAGGTACCTTTAAGGGGATGGTGGGATTAAAATGTATGTCTGGTAAGGTTAAATCGTTTACTGACGTTGAAAGTGGTGCCTCCTCTGCCCTTTGATTTTTTGGTCCAAGGGCTCCCAATGTTGTATGTATACTTGAAAAGCGCACTGTTACCTCGTTATGTGGCGTCCTGGCGCTGTATACTGCTGGGGAACCCGTACTGGCTTTCCCTGTGAGAGGGCACCCCTAAGGTGAAGCCAGGCATCCCCGGCGCTGCTAGGGCCGTTCTGGAGATTAAGCAAGCTATTGCCCAGAGTTGCAGAGTGGGACCCATGGTTAGCGTAGGCACCTAGGTGAGAATTATCGAGTCCGCGGACATTGACCCAAGACCCTGCCGCGTCGGGAATTGAACCCTGGTCCCGGGCCGAACTCTGCTTCAGGGTCTGCCGCTTCTAATCAGTGAGCCACACTTCTCCACGTTCTTCACCTTTTGTGTAATTGGTGGACTGATTTCTTTCTTGTTCCTCGTTGGGTTCCAGATCATTATCAAGGTTTAAAATCTCACGTTCTAGATTCATATCCTTTTGTAATTCCTGTATGTTTCTGGGTGCGGCACCTATTGTCGAGTCACTTCATTTTGGTACATTAGAACATAATTTTGTTATTTCAATGGTTCCAAGCACTCCTCCATTATGGGATGCTTTGCACTTATTCTTTCTTAAAGAATGCTCCGTGCCCAACCTTGTAGCGGGAATTCCGTTCTCCTACAGAACTGTGCATAGAGACCTGGAACCTCGGTGAATTAGGATGGCCCAAAACTCACCTCAGTACCCAAAATCCCCTTACCGAGCTAGCTACAGTATCTCATTGGTCTTAACAAACTCCCAATGCTTAGACAGACCAGAACATGAACTTAGAGTACCTCAGGAATCGTGGAACACATGAACACTCTTTCGTTATATAATCATCACAAACCAGAACGTGGAGTAAAAGAGGACACGTGCATGTTTGAAATATTTATTTACTAATGCAAGGTTCTCAAACGCAGTATCTTGTATAATACTAGCAAACATATTATAAGCAACAAAGTTATCAGCATAGTTATCAGTCCATAAAAGGTGAATGGTGAGAGCATACTAATATGCTGAAATGAACAGAAATTAACAATGTCTAATTCACACCCTCCCTATTTAGTATAGTATTTTAGATCTATGAAGGTCTCATTTGGGTTTTAGCAGGGCGGGCCCATACCTTAAAATCTCAGTGGCAGGAGGATCACATCACCTTCCACCAGCTCTCTGCATGCGAAGCACATCAAGTGTGTTTTTGTGCGTTCAGCACCACAATATAAAACTCGCCTGGAGCCAGATTTTGGCAGCAGCATGTGTGTTATGTCTATAAGGGTGTGAAGATCAGACCTTACAACAACACTGGGTTAAGTTATCCGTGTAGCCTTCAGCACTCACTGTGCAGACAGAGTGCAGAACAAAACTGATATCAGAGCAATAACATATTATTTCTCTAGTAAATCACGAAGCTCTTCTGGGTTGAAAGCTAAAACAACAATTATGTGTTGTGTGCAAAAGTGAAGCAAGAATGAAAACGGCGTTCAAGTATTTAATAAACCCATGCTAACTTCACACAGTATGTAGAAAAGAAGTAGCTATATGACACCCCCCCCAATGATCAGAGCACTGTCAACAATCATGTAAAGGCAGAACCTGGAAGGGGTTTAACCTGAAAACAGAGTTCAATAATAATGAGTTAATCTATTCTCCAAACGTATATATGAATGCCTATAGTGGCCAAGCGTAATTGTTCCAACCTTTGAAAATATAAGTCAATAGGTCTGGGACGTATATAAAAAAAAATTCACACGAAGAAAGGCACTGTCCAAAAATATAAAAATGCACGTGCCGAAATAAGTAAAATAAACTCCATGGCATCTCACGATAGAACTGAATATGCAAAATATGCAGCCACAGCCTCCAACATGAAATCACTGTCATCATCCGAAAACAGTTCAGCCATCCAATTAAGTAGTGGGAAGGAACATACGTGCTGCTCCATCACTGGATCCTCTATTAACATCAGAGGACAACTCAGTGGGTTCTCAAGAAAGCTCCTTGCCATGAACTCATGCGCTGCTGCGATTACATCCCAACGACCCATTAGTCCATGCATCGCTGCCAAGGCCATAATCCTTTCGCCAGAACAAACCAACTCGTGAGCAACTACGGGGCTCATCAGATGATTAAAGTCAACGTCAGGAGACACCGTCAAGCAGAGACACAAACCAAGGGCCCAGTGGAAATCACAGCTCAAGCAATGAAACACAGGCTCGACACATGTGAAATAGGAAAATCGAAACGATAATCCAAATGCCGTGCTTAAAGTCGCAAGCGGCAGGGTGCCATAGTAATCAAGCTTCCAGTTGCGCAACAGTGACAGGAGGTGCTCTTCTGCTCCTAATGCAGGATGGGCATCCATTTGTAATAAAACAAAATATCACCAAAACTCCCGCAGCTAAAGCCAGCAAGACAGGGAAGCCTCCAAACAAACTCGAAAAAATAGAGTGAAAGAAAGCAGGGATGACCCCAAATATTTTTTCAAATGAAGTCACGAGACCGCTGCTAACTAATTTAAAAAAGTGAGCCAGGCCGGAAGTGGAGGAGGCATTAAAGATTTGATGAACCAGCTCGCTGAAATGTAACGGTAAATCAGTATTTAAAACCGCTTGCACTTCTGTGCGTGTGTTAGCTATGTGAAGGACGAATGTTTCCTGGGCCGAACTCAGGGCCACCTCTTTCTGAGACAAAAGGGCTCTTATTCTAGTCATACCATTGAACTCTGCCTTCAAGGTTGGGATGCGCGGCCAGATGGAAACATCTGAATTCCCATGCATAGGGGGATACATAACGTTTTTGCAGCACACAACACGTTCAGATTCAGTTACCACATAAGCGATACCAACAATTAAACCACAACACTCCTCGTTATTCAACAGCAAATAACTACCATTTGCCAAAAGTGTAAACGTGGGAACAATTGCGGGTACAGGAGTCCCTTTTAAAACACAGGCCAGATTAGGTCATTCCTGGTTACAGGAACCATGCAATTGAATGTGTCTGCATATTAATGAATGGTCGGGGGATTCAGTGCATTCTTCCCCATTAAGATAAACTTCTCTGCCGTCTTTCAGGCATCTATATGTGAAAGGAAGAGACCATGCTTCATGGAGGAAGGCACCACCTAACGGTTCATAACGTCCTATTGCAACATGTCGCATACAACTAGTGAATTTGTACAAAGCGAATGGTAATGTAATTAATCCGTGGATAAGCCACGTTGCATCAGTGGCCTCAGCAACAGAGAACGGTAAAGATTCCAACCTCCCAATGTGTAACATGGAAAATGATGGATCTCGCATTGAAAGCATGCACTGTTTGTCAGTCAAATTAAATGGGGCAAAAGGGAGGAAACGTTCATGTAATTCTAGGGCACACGGCCAGATTTGAGAGTCTGGAGAGTCCATGCAAACTGCATTACAGAACGCAATTGATTTTGGCCATGGTATAAAACAGACACCTCATCATTTACAATATCAACCACTGAAGAAACAATGTTATTCAACATGTATATGTGGGAAGAAAGCATGTTAATACTGTTATCGACAACTGCAAGCACCTTTTTCTAAATTTGCTTGATCAATTGCTCTCAGGCGCTTAGCAGCTTCAATCTGTGACAGCTTCCAAATTTCATTGTAAGCAGCATAAATCCAACGTTTAGATCTACCGCTTGCCGGGCCTTTAATGAAATCATTAATATTCACCTCATCAGTTAGCTTAGATAGATGTAATTTAACAGCAGCTAATGTAGAATGTTGTAACCAATTTTGACATAATTTTACAACTGAGTATGTTGTAACAGTGTGGTCAGGATCAAAACGTGGATCAGGTCTGACTTGTGTAAAACCTTCAGTTAAACCCAGAAAGCGACGCTGGCAAGAGTCAGAGCTTCTGTGCCACAGCAGCCAACCCTTTGGATCAAAACTGGACACATTAAAGGATGCATTATTCAGTAATATTTGCAACTCTCTAATGGAAAACTTAGTGTAATTATTCCAACCACAATATTCATCTAAATCTGGGACAGCAGGGGTATTTAACTTTTTTGAAGTAGCCAATCCAAAGCACGTTGTCTGAGAAATAGTAGAATTCAAAAACTACATGTGATTCGGGAAGAGACATGCACGGTGCAAAGCCTCAGTGCCTTGTACCTGCCAACTTTTTGATCCCCAAACCGATTTAAGGTCAATTATTTCCTTCCATAGCTCATAGCCTTCTACTGCCAACTTTTCTAGAAAGGACTTCGAGTACAATAATTTTGTATCGGTAAGTCTAACTTTGGACATGGGTTTCTGTGTCATCTTAAAATAAAAGGACTCAGGTTCGCGATTGATTAAAGTCAGTAAAGTAAGTGTACTTATTTAAAAATGTACGGGAGCCTCCTTGTAATGGTGCAGGGCAATGTTCCCACTGTGTGTAATTTACAGTACCCCTTCTGGAACTTGTCTTATGTAAAAAATGATTACCAAAATGTTGAAACCAAAATAAATCACCATAATTAGCAGATTCTAAATATAAATCTTCAGCATCAAAGGCAGCATAATTTTTCAAATCAGAGAATAATGATTCTACGGCCTGAACATTCCAATCATCAGAACGTATGTTTTGTTTCACCACATCCCCCATGTTCACTCTTAGTACATTTGGGACATTAACCACTTCAGTGGGGCCATGCATTTGAAACCCCATCCCACACAATCCCATCAAGAACCGGCCAAGCTGTGATGTTAACAAAGTTCAAGTCTCTTTTTAGTCTGTGTGCAGAATGTGAAGAGGATAAGGGGGCCAAAGTTCTATTAAGATGCCAAATGCATGTTCTCTCCTCGACATAGTGTCCATCCATGATACGGAAAAAATAAAACACAAAACCAAATGACATAAAAAGGTATACTGAAAAAAGCATTAGCCAAATATATGTCCAAGGGGGAACCAAAAAATGTTTCTTGAATAAAGAGGCAATAATTGCACAACATGAGCGTTTTGTCGAAGTCACTGAAACAGAGTCAAACGAGAATCTAGAGACTGTGGCCAAACGTGTTTGTAGGTCAGGTATCGATAATTCAGCAGGATAGGAATAATCGAGGTCATCAATGTTATTAACTGGGAAAGTGTTTAGTAAAGGATTTTAAATGACAGGCATCTCGAGGGCCACTTCTGGCTCAGCAGCTGCAGTAATGGCCAAAACAGAATTGCTCACAATCGAAGGACAGTAGACTGCCTGTGTCATGCTATGAAGAATAGGCCACCCTGTGTATCTTGACATTGTCAATTGAGATAAACCTGTTTTCCTTACGACCTGGAAGTGGTGACAATATGACTGTTATTGTACCCTTTACTCCAAGAACGGGGACCGGTGCTCAATATGAAGGACCAAATTCTTTCTTGTTATTGATCTTCTCTCGAACCAGTTCTCCAACTTTGGGTAGCCAGCCAACTACCGGGATCTGCAACGCATCATCCGATGTGGAGGGCAAATGTTCCTTTACAAGACTGTCTCTGGTCTTTTGTAGATCCTGTAAAACATTGCAATGTTCATCTACGTCAAAGGCCGTGGCTTGAGCCACGCAGTCTAGACCGTCGAGGTCAGGGACATACATCTTGATACCAAACAGCATTTCGTACGGGGTCCGCCCACCCAGAGACCTTCTAGGGAGATTATTAAGAGCACGCTGCACGCCATTGAGGTGGGCCAGCCAGTTTCTGCCAGTGCCTATAACTCGAGCTGTCAAAGATTGCTTTAAGTCACGGTTCATTTGTTCCACTACTTAATTGGATGGCTGAACTGTTTTCGGATGATGACAGTGATTTCATGTTGGAGGCTGTTGCTGCATATTTTGCATATTCAGTTCTATCGTGAGATACCATGTTGGGCGCCATGTAGCGGGAATTCCGTTCTCTTACAGAACTGTGCATAGAGACCTGGAACCTCTGTGAATTAGGATGGCCCAAAACTCACCTCAGTACCCAAAATCCCCTTACCGAGCTAGCTACAGTGTCTCATTGGTCATAACAAACTCCCAATGCTTAGACAGACCAGAACATGAACTTAGAGTACCTCAGGAATCGTGGAACACATGAACACTCCTTCGTTATATAATCATCACAAACCAGAACGTGGAGTAAAAGAGGACAAGTGCATGTTTGAAATATTTATTTACTAATGCAAGGTTCTCAAACGCAGTATCTTGTATAATACTAGCAAACATATTTTAAGCAACAAACTTATCAGAATAGTTATCAGTCCATAAAAGGCGAATGGTGAGAGCATACTAATATGCTGAAATGAACAGAAATTAACAATGTCTAATTCACACCCTCCCTATTTAGTATAGTATTTTAGATCTATGAAGGTCTCATTTGGGTTTTAGCAGGGCGGGCCCATACCTTAAAATCTCAGTGGCAGGAGGATCACATCACCTTCCACCAGCTCTCTGCATGCGAAGCACATCAAGTGTGTTTTTGTGCGTTCAGCACCACAATATAAAACTCGCCTAGAGCCAGATTTTGGCAGCAGCATGTGTGTTATGTCTATAAGGGTGCAAAGATCAGACCTTACAACAACACTGGGTTAAGTTATCCGTGTAGCCTTCAGCCCTCACTGTGCAGACAGAGTGCAGAACAAAACTGATATCAGAGCAATAACATATTATTTCTCTAGTAAATCACGAAGCTCTTCTGGGTTGAAAGCTAAAACAACAATTATGTGTCTTGTGCAAAAGTGAAGCAAGAATGAAAACGGCGTGCAAGCATTTAATAAACCCATGCTAACTTAACACAGTATGTAGAAAAGAAGTAGCTATATGACAACCTTTTCATATGGATGGTTCTGATTCTGAGTTTCTTATGTGCCATCATAGGGTGAGAAGGAGAGAGATCCCTGGAGGATTATTGTATTGACTGCCTCAAGGCTTTGGGCTTCCAGAAGATTTAGAAGAGACTGAGTTCAATGCTTAGTTCAGATCCTGGTTCGATTCCTAGATAATTCCAGGCTGCAACTGAAGGTATCCAACAGTTTTGTAGCTGTTTTATAGCGGGGAGCTTAAAATAGAAATAGTGGACCAGAGCCATGCCATCACTCAATGCTTTTATATCGTTGGATTTTGCTGCTCCTTGCTCTGGGCAACTCGATGTCCGCAGGACGCCTTAGTTCCCTGGAAGATGTGTCTGATAACTGGTCACATCAGCATGTCTTGCTGGTATTCTTTTGCTTTAAATAGACTGAGCTGATCAAGTATCAGTGAGTAGGTAAGTACGTTCATATTGAAAGGTGGCTGGTAGGCGGATAACAGAATGGATTTTTAGAATAGAGAGAGGAGGTTCTCCCTCTATAGACAATTAAGTCCTCAGCCCTTGAGCCTCACCTCAAGTGGAACAGCTAAGCTGTGCGGTAGGGTGTAGGCAGTGCAATGTTTATAGAAAGTGCTCCCTGAGATTAAACTTCCAATGCGCTGATAGTTCCTGCAGAGTTCGGCCTTCCCCCTCAGTGTCCCCTCCCGCTACTGTCACACAAGGAGTTGCAGCCTGGACTTGAGTCGGCCCTGTTGAGGGTGACAAGTGCCGGTGAGGGGTCATGTTAATGACCCTTCATTCACTTCTATCACTAGCACTTGCAGTGCCCCCTCTCCTTCCCGCCAGAAAAGTTTGAGGGCTCCCACGAGGACAGGTAAATGGAGCTAGCTCTAAGGTGGGACCAGGTTCGAGCCGCTGCTAATTACCAGTGACTGGGCTCCACTCCCAGACTCTTTCCTTCTAGAGGGGCCGCTTCTGGCAGACAGAAAACAGAAAGCTGCCCGTAGTTGGAGCAAGTTGACGCGGAGCAGCAGTTGGAGCAGACTCTCCCTCACTGGCCTTGCCTCCCAGACTCTGAAGTGGATGCCCCCGACTCCTGCCCTACTTCCCTAATCCCACTCCCCACAAGCCGCACCCGGTTTCGTGCGCGCAGGGCCGCCTGCGCTGGGGGGAGGGGGAATTGGGGGGGTAATTAAAGCTCTGAGCTGGAGACTCTGAAATCCTCAGAGGGTCAGGGAATCGGGAGACTCAGGAACCGGGCTTGCTGCTGCAGTTCTTATGTCATTTCTACACAGTTACTGGTTAGTTGATGGCTGTGTGAAGGTGAGTGTAACATAGGCGCAACAAGCATCTGTGGTTGCTTAGCTAACGGCTGGGGACTGGCACTCCTCAGAAGTAATTTAGGGAAAACACTGATACCTTGGCCTGACAAGGCCTTCTTGAAGATGTTCTGTGTAGAGACAACAATGCCCTCCTCCTCATCCAGCTCTTCATTCTCCAAGACCCACACCTGCTCCTCCTATTCTTATTGAGCAGTGCCAGCTACTGCCATTGTTGCTTGGAGGAGGATTACATTATCTCCTCAAATTGCCCACTGTCCTCCTTTTGTAGATAGATCAGCATCATCATCCTGCAAAATGTCCCCAATAACTGGAAGAAGAACATTTCGCCAGGTGAAGAGCCGGTATTTCTAAAGTTTCTCTATATCCAGCAGTTATAGGGATACAAATTATGTTAATGGATATTGCCAATCTGTAAAAGTCATAATGATCACAAACGTTGACACATTAGAGATACATACAAGAAAGGAAAACAAACAACACCAGTAAAAAGAATGTTGACGTTTAACATACTTAAAAAAATTAGATAAATGATTCATTAAAAGGGCTATGATGAGATGCAGAAATTAGGATGTAGTATCCCAGACCTATCTGACTGACATATAGTAAGGGTTTAATAGCTACTGCTAGTATGCCCCCTGATTTATTCATGGTGAAATTCTCAAGGTGGACACCAGAGATTATTGTATGACTATAGTGGCCAGGATAGAATGAGGGAAATACATAGGGGAATAGGTCATTGTAAATCATACAAGAAGATGCCATTTATATGATGTCAGTACTCCTGATGAGGCCCACAAAGATTGCTCTCTTTGCATGTTAAGACAAATCTTAACAGGTATCTCAAAGTGCTATCCTTATATTGGCAATTCTAAGAGTAATTTAATCAGACAATATGTAAAACTATAGTATTACATACTGAGTAAGGCACCAATAGGGATGTGTGACAAAAGACATACAGTTAACCTGTCAGTATGTCAGTAATAAAGAAAGAGAGCTTAGATCCAAAGGCAGAAGATCAGAAGTTTAACTTACCAGTGTCTACCATCAGTCTGCTGTGTAGTGCCAGTCAAAGGTTTGGTGCACTGCTAGAAGCAGAAGTTGATGTTGTGGCAAGTGAAGATGAGACAACAACACAGGGACTGGAAAAGGTAAAAACAAAAGTATTCATATATATAAGTGTAACAATTTAACTCTCACTACAATTAAAAGCCATTCCCAAATATATTGTCAAATATAGTGCTTGGGGTTTAAAAAAAGTGATGGAAATCCTACAGGATGGTTGATTATTAGCTTAAGGGAATAAATGTGGGAGGAATGTTTCTTGCTGGCCGGACTGCAATTTTGTTTCAGGGGAAAATCCTCTTCTTTATGTGGCAGCCTTCCTGCAGGATATGTTGCTCTGGGCTGGGTGGGGAACACACAGCCACTTTAATTGCAGTTGTGCAGTGGAGGAGGAAGAGGAAGGTCCTGGCCTTAAGGAGGGGCTGTCGTGCTCGTCTCAAGGATTAATTGAGCGTCTCGAACATGATGCCTGCTAAAAGCCAGCTAAAGAAAATGGTTTGGTAGCACTGCGGATTTTAAGAACTACATCTGCTAATTGGATTATTATTGCCATTGCAAAGTACCTGGGGTGGGCTTGGGTTTTAAGACAGAGAACGATTAGAGGGTAATAACTCAATCTGTTGTTTACAGGATTGTTAGAACACGTCTATTCTCTGTAATAAGTTATGATATACTCAGAGACTGCTAGGCTTTAGTCTATTCTCTGGAAAAAATGATTATTTGGTCAGAGACTGCTAGACTTGTATTCATCTTTCACCTTTTATAACATATTCAATTTTAATGTATCATCGGTTAGAAATTTTATGATATATTGTCTTTTTTTAAAATTGCTTATTTATGATCACTATTTTGGCACTTTTTCATATCTATCCTGCTTATGATAATTCTTTCATGTATTGTGTTTTTCTAAATATTAATTGTGTGCTTAAGTCTAATATGACGTTGTAAATTTAATTGTTTTTTATTACATGTATGTTTGTCTGCTTTTATGAGTAATACTCGAAATAAAGCACTTTGAAACTGAAACTGAAAATGGTTTGAGCAGGCATGGATGCCTCTCCAAAGCTGGAGTAAAAAAGCACCTGATTCCTGTTAAAGGGGGGTACATCTGTGTGAGTACTTGCAGTGGTTTAAACGGGGATAAATCCTCTATGTCCCCACCTGTTCCCTCCCTGAAAACTCAGAAAATTGATCAGGTCTCATACATTCTATCCACCTCAGAAACCAGCCCAGATGAGATGCCACAGGGAGAGATCGTCTTGTCCAACCCAACTGGACCTGGGAAAGACACTGTGCTACCCCACACTCAACGTGCAATGGATGCTTTCTTGAATACTCATTTACTCATTCTCAGTTACTAATTTGTATAGCGCAACGAATCATCCCCAGGGGGGGATCTCTCGGCGCTTAGAGAAATGAGTACTAGTGGTTAGGACTTCCTAAAACAGCCAAGTCTTTAACAGTTTCTTAAAACTAGATATCTCTGTACAGGACCGGATTCTCTCTTGCAGGTTGTTCCAGTGACTGGGCGCCAGATGAGAGAACGATCAACCCCCCGTTTTCTCTTTATTTATTCTATGTGAACACAAGAAATTATGATTGCTAGATCTTAGCTTTCGCGTGGGTTGGTACAGGGCGTGGGTTGGTACAGGGTGAAGTAGTGTGGCTCACTGGTTAGAGGCGGCAGACCCGAGAGCAGAGGACGGCCCGGGACCAGGGTTCGATTCCCGGCGCGGCAGGTTTCTGGACCAGGGTCAGCGGACTCGATAATTCTCTCGCCTCGGTGCCCACTCGGATCAGCGATCACACTCGGCAACTCTGGGCATTAGCTTGCCTCATCTTCACTAACGGCCCCACCAGACCGCCGGGGATGCCTGGTCTCACCCTGGAGATACCCATTAAGGGACCATCTCTCAGGGAAGCCAGGAAGGGTTTCGCAGCGGTCGAAGCGCCTTGGGACCCTACGGGTAAGTAGTGCGCTATATAAATGCCTATACATTTACATATATAAATGCCTATACATTTACAGGGTAAGTTTCTTTTTGAGGTAGGTTGGGCCTTTCCCTGTAGAGACTTGAAGACCACACATAGCATCTTAAAAATGGCTCGTTTCCTAATCGGAAGCCAATGAAGTTGGCTCAAGATGGGTGAAAAAAGGGTGCGTGCTGGTTTGTTAAGGGCGAGGCAAGCTGCAGTGTTTTGCACCACCTGTAGTTTGGATAGTAGGTCTTCCCTTATTCCAACAAGCAACGAATTGCCATAGTCCAGTCGACTGACCAAGAGTGACTGGATAAGGGTTTTTCTTGCTGTGAGTGGGATCCAAGGGAAGATCTTTCTTAGCATCCTCATGGTTCCAAAGCAGGTGCCTGACAGTGTCTTCACCTGCTCCACCATTGATAGCTTATTATCAATCCTGTTGCCAAGGTTCTTAGCCCAATTTTTTGGGGAAGGGGCCATTCCCAGCTCTACAGGCCACCAATCGGGGGACCAGATTTCTTCGGCCTTCCCAACAGCAGTATCTTTGTTTTAGATGAGTTGAGCTGTAGGAAGTTCTTCTTCATCCATATCGCAATGCTAAACATGCAGATTTTAAATTTTGATTGAGTAGATACAATGTCATCCTCAATGGGGACAATCAACTGTGTGTCATTGGCATACGAGATGGTCTCAAACCCACAGCTTCTAATGATTTCCGCCAGGCGGGCCACATACACATTAAATAGGGTGGGACTCAGGATAGATCCCTGAGGAACTCCCCTGTCCACCAGTGTGGTCTGTGACACAAAGGAATCCAGCTGGATGCTTTAGGTACAATCTGACAACTTTGTATCCATTTAAGAGCCATGCCTCTGACACCAATCCCTCGGAGGCTGTCCAGCAGGATCCTGTGAGAGATGGTGTCAAAGGCTGCCGACAGATCATGAAGGACTAGGATCACTGGGGTCCCCCTGTCCAATGTCAGCCTTATAGTATCCGTAACCTCCAACAGTGCGGCCTCTGTCTATGCAAGGCACGGAAACCGAACTGGGAAGGATCCAGAAGGTTGTTTTGTTCCAGATAACGGGACAGATGCTGGTTTACCAGTGACTCCATTACCTTCGAGCAACAGGAGAGAAGAGAGATCGGCCTATAGTTTTGTAGATCAGTCGGATCCGCAAGCGCCTTTTTAAGGGTATACACCCGTTACAACGCAACTTTTACAACTACCTACTATTACAACACAACTTTTACAACGCATACCATTACAACGCATTGCGCTGGGGGGCGCTCTAGGATAGGGAATAAGTTTAATTTACTATCCAACACCTTCCCTAGTGTCCACGGGGACTGGAGTTGGAATAGTAAATTATACTTACCACTATCCAGCACCTCTAAGCGCTATGCGTTGTAATGGTATGCGTTGTAATGGTAGCGTTGTAATGGTAGGTAGTTGTAATGGTATGCGTTGTAACATGGTACATCCCTTTTTAAGCAGTGGTTTTATGCGTGCGCTTTTCCACTTCCTAGGAAACATGGCAGTGTCTAGCAAGATGTTATAGACCTCAGCAAGCGCGTCAGCTAAGACCGGACTGAGTTCTGACATAACGGTCGGTGGTGCAGGATCTAATGGGGATCCTGATTTCATGAGGTTTAATAAGGAGCCCACTTGGTCCTCGTAATAAGAGGGAAATATTCTAGCTTAGAAGGAATTAATGTTTCCTGAGAACAAACTACAAGAAGGTCTGCTTCCACCCGTCCGACTGGGGCCACAGTAGCTACGGGCAAGGCAAGGCTTTGGGCTCAACTGATTTATTTGTGACTAGCCACTCTCCTCCTGGCCTAAATGAAGTTCTACCTTTTAACAACAAGTCGAACCCTTCCATTTCCATCTTACCACCTCAGCTGATGTTGCCCTAGGTGTCTGTTGTCTCTATGTCCTTCTACGACTCTGAGTTCGCAGCCTCTGCAAGCCTCTCAGCTTTTGTATCCAGGCAATCCGAAGCAGGTGTTAATCGTGGGAGCAAAGGGTGATAGCCATGAGGCTTTCATTTTCTTCTCAGATCTCTCTGATAGTGATTGGGAGGAGGGCTTGGATCAAGCGGCTCAATCAGTCTTGGCCTCCAATTCGGGTGGTAAACGCTCTGAGCTTCCCAAGTAAGATATCTGTGGGACTTCATGCCCCACCTAATGCACTTCATTGAAGGGGCAGGATTGGCAGCCTTCTAGTGGATCAAGTGGAGGCCTTGTTTTGGCAGTATTCAATCAAGGCGCAATCAATCCTGCCTCATTGGAAGCAGAAGATGAACTGTATTCGGATCCTGATGGGACCGAGCTGGCCACAATGAACCGCTCTCCTCTGGGGCGGCCCCCCCAATTATATTATCTGCAGTCTCGAACCAGGATGTTGGGATGGAGCATCCATCCTCCCATGGCTATTCCTCCACTGGCCTGGTTCAGGACACCCCCACATTGGGGACCATTTATTGTCTACTCTTACAGCACAGAGAGGAATAATGCAAGGATTCACTAGCATTGAAGACAGCACATCCTAAGACCTAGTTGTTTCGCCGGAAACTCTCTAAAAATATGGACATCATTTAGTCACAACTCAAAGGAGTTGAAGCTTCTCAGTCAGCACTTCAAAAGAAGGTAGAAACCAACAGCTCGGGGATTATTCAACATGAAAGGCAGATTACCACTCTATCCTCAAGGGTAAAGGATTTGGAGAACAGGTCACTTCAGAATAATATGCGGGACGCAGGTATCCCTGAAGGATGGAAAGTGACAACCACCTTGGTTTTGTTGTTCATCTGTTTTGAGAAGTTTTTCCCACACTCAGTGACTGGGATATGGATTGCATGATTCAACGTGCTCACCATTTCCCATTTCGACTTTCCAGCAAGCTCTCCAGGTATCCTCAGGCTATGCTGATTTACATTGGCAATGTAATTCTTACACAAGACATTTTCTGGGCAGTCACTCCTTAACAGTCGGTGAAGGATAGAGGCATTAATTTCTTTGGTCAATCAGATTTTTGCCATCAAACAGTCGTGAGGTGTTGGCAGCTCCGGATACATATTCAGACTCTTCAGAAACTCAGGACCTCTGTCTCTATCATGGAGCCTTCTATTTTGCAGGTTTGGAAGGATGGTCAGAACTTCTATTGCTACCACAGCCAAAAAAGTCCAAGAATTGCTATCCAAGTGACAACCGGGGGGCTGAGGATGTTATGTTTGGTTTTGAATTTGGCAATCTCTTTGGGTGCACAGGGCTCCTCACTGTGTTTTTTTTAACTGTGAAGTTTCATCCTGGTTAGGGGGTTACCTGGCTGGGGAGTACAAGGGTAAGCCCTAGGGCAGTCAGGGTGGGGACTGTGGGCAGTGGGGTGAGGAGTCGGTCTTTCATTCCACTGTAGGGGCCATTTCTTTTGGGCTTTTTCTTTTTCCCTTCTTTTCTCTTCACTTTCGGCTTCTCTTTTTTTCTTTGTAGGATCTGTATCAATTATGTTTTCTTTCTTCTTTTTCCTTGTTATCTGTTGTAAAGACAGGAAATGGAAAAGAGGAACTAAAGAGGAGAAATGGGGAGAGAGGAAGGAAAAAATTAAAAATAAAAGTGAAACACAAAGAAAAGATTAAATGGGAGAGAGTAAAGGAAAAGAAAGGAAAGAGCAGTTTTTCTCCTTCAAGTGGATTTCTTGGGGTGGGCGGGGTCTTTTCTGGGCCTTGGGCTGGGTATGCAGTCATTATATCGAGCTTTAAATATCAATATGCCATAATATCGATGTTTAAATTTCGATATGACAGAATATCGACCTGCAAGAATATTGTCAACAAGAATATCGATATGCAGGTAAGAAATATTGTTTTACCAAATATCAAAGTTAGTAATATCGTAAGTAAAAATATCGTTGATTATAATATGCATTTTTTTGGGGGGGTGTTCTGTATGTTAGTATATGTGTTAAAAGTATAGCTTATTTTTCTAATATATGTTTGAATTTTTTACAAGTAATTAATTTTATGTTAATTAATTTCTGCATATTTTAGTTCTGTAGCGGGTTGTGGATTTATAGGGGAATATGGTGGGAAGTAAGTTAATTATAATATACTAATTCATAATTTTTTAGAAGTTATTAATTAAAAAAAGATATATATATATATATTCACTGAAAAAACCATAGGTTTCACACCGGTTATAGTTAGGAATTAGCATTTAAAAAACCTATTAAATTCACTGAAAAAAACATAGGTTTCACACCAGTTATAGTTAGCTGGAAATTTTACTGATATAAAACCATTGAAATTCCCACGTTATAGTTAGTCGGACTCACTATAACTTGCGCGTGCAATGCACTGCTGATGACATCACATATTACATCACTCATGACATGGTCAGTGACATCACTCATGACATCACTGATGACACCATCCAGTGAATATGTGTCTTTCTGAAAAATAAATATTAGTGAGTTATGTTTAAATATTTAAATACATATATTAGTGTTTCACTTTGTGTATAAGTGGCTACATGTGTTGATAAGTAGCTACATGCGTATGTATATGGGTTATTTGATATTTTTATTAGTATCAGTATGAGTGTCTATATGGTTTGGTGGGGGTATTACTTAGCACATAGATGCATGAGTGACTGACTCTTTGTTTGTATGTGTTTTGAAGACAGCATATGTACAGGACTGTATGGGTGGATGAGTGTCTATATGTGTTTGTTAGTGAGTGAATGACTGTCTCACTAGTGTCTTTATCAGTAACTACATATGTTTTAACCTAGTATATATGAATATTGATGTATATAAGTGAGTATATGTGAGAGTAAGAGATTGTAAGATTTCCTGTTTAAATAAGTATGTGTTTCTATAAGTGATTGTTTAAGAGAATAAATATGTGTAATTTTCAAAAGAAGTAAGGTGGAAGTGTGTGTATAACTCTATATTCAAATAAATGGTTGTTTAATAGTTTATTTGCACGTGTGAATATGTGTGTGAGTAACTTTTGGATGAATGTCGGTGTGTAACAGGATGTATAGGTGTATCTCTTCATATGATGAGTGAGTATATGTATGAGTGACTATATAGAACTGTTGGTGAATGAGTGGATGTGTATATAGATAGTGGAAGTACAGAATTGCTTGTTGTAACTGATATAGGTATGTCCATTTTTAAAAAATTTCAGTTTCTATTTTTGAATATGTGTCTCAAGGGTTACTTTACACTGAGAGGAGGTCTGTCACTGTGTCACAAGGATGGTGTCATCAGTGATGTCATGAGTGATGTCACTGACCATGTCATGAGTGATGTAATATGTGATGTCATCAGCAGTGCATTGCACGCGCAAGTTATAGTGAGTCCGACTAACTATAACGTGGGAATTTCAATGGTTTTATATCAGTAAAATTTCCAGCTAACTATAACTGGTGTGAAACCTATGTTTTTTTCAGTGAATTTAATAGGTTTTTTAAATGCTAATTCCTAACTATAACCGGTGTGAAACCTATGGTTTTTTCAGTGAATTTCATAGGTTTTTTAAATGCTAATTCCTAACTATAACTGGTGTGAAACCTATGGTTTTTTCAGTGAATTTCATAGGTTTTTTTAATGCTAATTCCTAACTTTTTATTCATACTCATACCTATGTGTTTTTTAGTGAATTGCTAAAGTATGTTTTTGTAAAAATGAACACTATAATGTATATTGAGATAATATTTTTAATTTAAAATATTTTTTTTATATTTCGCTTTCGGTGCGCGCACCGGTGCGCGTACCGTCAGCGCACTAACAAAAAAAAAGAAAAAAAAAATGAAGGAGGGACTGTGTAATAGATAGTAAGACAGATAAAAAGTGTAAAAGGAAGTAACTGAGAAAAGAAAAATGAATAAGGGAGCAAAAGAAAGAAGAAATAGGAAGAAGACTAAAGCAGAGGTTAAGGGAGATTGTAAATGGATGTTGAAAGTAAAAGGAAGGACAGTTAAGTATGGGAATGTCAGGTAGTGACGGAATCAGAGGAAAAGAATAGCAGTGATTGAGGGCAAGTAAATATCAGTGAATATAAGTAAAGAGGGGTGAAAGAGGGTACATGTAAGTGAATAAGGGTAACACATGGGGAGTAATAGAGACAAAGAAGAGAGAGAGTAAAAGAAGGACTGTCACAAAGGGACTAAGTGAACCAGTAAAAAAGGTAAGTGAAGGAGTGTGCATAGGCAGAAGTACTGAAAGAAATTGAATGTGGTCGGAAGTAAACATGGAACAAAAGAATAAGTGAGGGAAGCAAAGTAAGGAAATAGGGGTGCGGTAGGGTGACAGAAAAATAGTGAAAATAAAACAAAAGGTGATAACAAAAAAGATTTTGTAAACACACTTACCATATAATCAATGCAAACTTGTATCTATGAAAGATAAAAGAAAAAACACGTTATAATTTCTTAAAAATATATAATAAAATAGAAGCAACAGTTCATGAGGTTTAAAAATCTACAAAAGTTTACTAAGAAATGATGCAATAGTGAAGGATACAAAAACAGAAAGAAAGTAATGTAGAAAGAGAAAAAAAAAGGAACAAGAAATAGAAAGAGAACAAATTCCTAAAGGTAAATAAGATACTAAAAGAATGTAAGATATCAAATCAAAATCAGTAAAGATAAGAAAATAAAAGAAAAATGAGTGAAAAGGAGAGAAGTCTGATTGAGAAACTATAAATAAAAAAGAGGAATAGAAGATGATTGAGAGTGAGTGAAGTAAAGTAACAGAGTGAAGGGATGAAAGGAATGAAGTTAGTATAGAACGATGGATAAAACAGGAGTGAGAGAGTAAGTACACAGAAAGACAAAAGGAAGAACTAAGTGAACTACAGTACAATGGATGCGAAAGAAAAAAAATGGAGAAAAAGAAAGAGAGGGTTAGGAAACTAAAGCAGTGGTACTGTGAGAATATGAAAAAGATAAAAAGTGGTGGAAGGAACAGAGGAAATGCAGACAGTTCCTATTAGATTGAGAAGTTGTGAATGAAGTGCACTAAAGAAACAGCGATGAAAAAAGAGTGTAAATTAGTAAAGAGAGGTAAATAAGGGTGAAAAAGAAAATGAGTGTAAGACAATGTGAACACAATATAAATTACACAATGCAAACTACACAATAACTTCTACAATATGTTACATTATTTATTTTTGCTGTTCTCAGAATATATTGAATTTCACTTAAATTAGTGAGATCAAAGTCTTCATCATATAACAGCGGGAAAAAAAAAACACAATCTAAAAGATTGTGTTTAAAAAAACCCATTCAAACATACATCTCATATAAGTACACTAATCTTTGATTCACTTACTTTTCCGTGAGACCAAATTGCAGATAGTGAAGGTCCTTTTGGTGGAAAAAAGTCTGCTGTGCTCTATAACTTCCATTTCATCGACTTCCTATGAAAAAAGATCTAACAACATCATATGTTACACTTTCCTCACGGCCAATTTGTGTCAGATATATCAGTATTTTTTACTTTGAGATCCACTTAAAGTATCTACATGAGATTGCAGATAGTGAAGGTCCTTTTGGTGAAAAAAAGTCTGCTGTGCTCTATAACTTCGATTTCATCAACTTCCTATGAAAAAAGATCTAACAACATCATATCTTACATTTTCCTCACGGCCAATTTGTGTCAGATATATCAGTATTTTTTACTTTGAGATCCACTTAAAGTATCTACATGAGATAAATAATTTAAAATATTAGATTAACTAACTAACTAACTAACTTTTATTAACTATTCCCGTCTTCAAAGGCCAATTCCCTTTACTAAAACTTTGGTTTTAAAAACACTAGATAAGAATTTGTAGAGTCATAAGGCAAACGTTGTTTATAAGTTAAATGAGAATCATTGCAGTAACTCCATCCATTTTCAGATTTTAAGTAGCATGTATAATGTCCTGAGGTGGTCGAAGGTCCATCATGATAAATAATAGCTTCAGTTGTAAAGGTCCTTCCAGAAATTGATAACTGAGAAGCCACAAAATTTTTGATAGAAGTTGTCAATTTAGTTCCATCAGGTCTACATCGTTGGAAAACTAAAATAATATACTGCCCATACCTTTGTATAAATAATGTGGACAGCATTGTACAGTTACATTGGGTACACACCATATTATGATCTGCTGCTTTAACTAGATTTTTAAAAGACACTGATTTACAGTCTGGTAAAGTCAAATATATAAATCTTTCAGTGTCTATTGTAGTAGTACTTGATAAACTACAATTGTGGCAGTCATGCTGCCATTGATAAGAAAGACTGAAAAGATTATCTACATCTACACCTTCATCTTCCAAAACACCAAACATATACATTAAAAATTCCTGACAATCCTGCTGAATGTTCTGTGAAAATTTATCTTGACCAGAACACAAATCTAAAATATTTCGAATTTCTGTTACACTTTCTATTTGTGCTGTAACACTGCTACATTTCTCAAACACAGAATTCAATAAACCACACAATCTTTGATCCCGATTTTCAACAATCTGTTCTTGTAAACTTTTAAGAAAAAAAACAACATTAACCACTACATTAGCATAGCAGTTGACACCAGAACTGTTTTCAAACTGAAATCCAACAACATTTTCTCCACAATTCTTTTTCTTCCTGTTTTCAATTACAGTTTTCTCTACTTTTTGTCTTTTTGCAACTACCTCACTACAATTATCCTCATTTCTTCTTTTTCGGCCTACCACACGTTTTTCAAACAGAGGATATTGAGGCAAATGTGGAGCATACTCTCTTCTTAACCTATTGTATTCTTTAACACAATCTAGATCGGCAGAAATCTTTGTCTCATCACACGCAATCAAGTACAATCCTGATAAAGTTCTGACTCGAGATAATGCCACATATGCCATACCCTCTTTAAACACAGATCTTCCAATGTTCACCAATGCACTATCTACACTTAAACCTTGAGATTTATGAATTGTCACCGCATACGCCAAACAAACAGGAAACTGTTTTCGGCGAACATATAAGTCTTTTACAAGTAAAAATCTAGCAGAACAACGACTTATTTGTTGTACTTGTTCAATGCCATCAAATTTTATTTTTAAAAATTCAATTCCATCTCTATTTCTGTAATTCACAAAATCAACAACATAACCCATTGCTCCATTTACCAGACCGCTTTCAACATTTAAATTCCTTCTCAAAATGATACGACAATTTAAACACACATTCAGAGTCTTCTCAAAACCAGCTGTTTTTGAAATACTTTTCTCCAATGAATGCAACTTAGTTTTCAAATTTTCTGACAAAACAATTGTTGCACCCATATGCTCTATTTTATCTATTGCTTCCAGTTTCACAATCTCTTCATTTTCTAAGTCTAACATTTTTTGGTTGAAGATGGAACATTCTTGCAGAGTTGGCATCAAACATATCCCAGATTTCTTCTCAGTCATTTTTTTAAAAATATTCTCTGGAAGAATGTTTTCATTTGGATACAAATTTGAAATTAATCGACTATGCAAAGCTTTTTTCCCTTTCTCAGTCATTTTTCCAATTCTTACATCTTGTAGAATATTTTTATAATCTTCATCCTTGGCCTGTCGCATATTTTGAAGCAGTTCAGCATATTTAAAATTTAGCCATATATTAACATTTCCAATGCTTCCAAGGGACTTCCTGGTATCTTCATGCGTGAGCATTTTAAACACTGGTTGTCCTTTTACTGGAGTCAACTGCAATAGATCTCCAAAAACAATAATGTGTTTTCCTCCAAATAACACATCATAGTCTGTTTTAAGAATTTCTTGCATTCTCAAATGCACAAAAGCAAGCATTAGATTTGAGACCATGCTTACTTCATCTATGATAAGAAGTTTCATTTTCTTCAAGACTCTTGAAACTTCAGAACACGCATCTCCAGATAGCTTGTTGTAATGCAATTTATTATCATGTTCAACTGGCAGCATCAATAAACGATGTAGAGTAATCCCTTTAATGTTATGTGCTGCCAGACCAGTTGGAGCAGTTACAACACAAGACAGTGGTGAATCAGTCCTTTTCTGCAGATAACTTGCAACGGCTTTAATTAAAAAACTTTTTCCTGTCCCCGCTTCTCCACTTACGTACAATCGGACAGGGTCAAATAATATACATGAGCACTCTTTTTTCTCATGTCTGAATCCATGTTCAATCTGCTCTGTGACTTCATCATATATCTTTTTCTGCTCAATGTTTAGTTGCGTTACCAAATCTTCTAAGTTAACTCCATCCTCTTGAGCTTGTTCCATAGCTCTTTCCACCTCATCCATGGCAGTGGCAGCTTCATTTTGGATAATTGGTCCTCCTAGTGGATCCTGGCTCAATGAAGTAGAACTCTGACTATCTTGAGAACTGTTTCTAGCTATCTCTTCAGCAATTGTGGTTTCTTGCTCCATTTCTTCATTCAACATTTGCAGATAAATTAGAAAAATAGGACATTCTATGGTATCCTTAGTTGCATTAAAAGAGTCTTCATAACAGAGAAAATCTCCAAGTAGTTCCTCTTCTGTACGCCATGGCTTAAAGAGTTGCAAAAGAGCTAAATAGTAAAATTCTCTTTTGTCTGGAACTTCACAACTCAATTTTCGATGATTAATCAAATGGCCTTTTTTCTGCTTCACTAGACATCCTTCATAGCCAATGAGTGCATATTTTCCATTATTGATATCTTCTGTGATGTTCCTCTTATAACTGTAGTTTTGAAGAACTTCATACAAACATGTGTTCTCAAGGTGAGTACTTCTATTTGGATAGTATGTATCCAACATATTTGTCTTCAAAATATCTGTACTGTTTGGTTCTTTTTCCGCCAAATATTCAATTTCTTGTACAGATTTCAAAACTCGGTTTCGTGTTGCAGCAAGACCAAGACTCACCCAAATGATTGTTCTTGATTTGGCATAGAGACTTGCTGATGATAACCGATCAGAACATTCATATGCTCCAATTTCTCGATGCGACAACATCTTCAGACTGAAACTGTATAATTTCTTGCTTAGACTCTTTTCATGTGAAATGTCCTCCCACATTTCCTTCAGTTCTGTCTTTTCTTTTTTGGTGATGTAAGATGTCACATATCGAGCCACTGCAATAGAGTTGTCAGCAACGAACTGAATATCCATGTTAGCATTCCACATGGACAAAATCACTGGGTTGTAATCGTTGATGTACTTAGATTCTTCATTTCTTTTCAAATTATATGTGTTTTTGGGAGATTTTCTCGTCACAGTATGTCGTAGAGATGACATCAAATTATTTACTCTTCCCTTAGAAATCACTGGTCGAGGAAATGCAAAACGACATTTCGTGTAGTACTTTTCCTTGTTTTTAAATTTTCGACGACAGTACTTTCCACAACGATGAGATTGAAAACGTAAAACTTGTTGCCTTAAATTGTTTTCTTCAGTAGATTTTGGAACAGCACATGTTGAATACTCTTCAATGAAACTCATCACTGTTTCATCTGAATCTGATCCAAATTTGGGTGCATCTTTAATCCACAACAACATATGTATATGAGGAGCACCTCTCGCTTGATATTCCTTCCTCCAAAAGAAATCCAAAACCTCTCCAAGGGGAGGATTTTTTTTGTTGGTAATAAAAGACATCATAGCTTCAAATCTATGATTAAAATATCTGCAAACATTCACTGGATCTAAAGAACACAGTTCTCCTGGTGTTTTCAATTCTATATTTGGTATGTTTTCATTTGCCTCTCGTAGAAATTGAAGTAAATCGTCCCATGCATACTCAGCACAGCTAAGAGTGAGGAACCATGTAGGAGTTCCTAAGTTTCTTAGCATACATTTCAATTCTCCATGACGACGAAACCAATACTCGTTGGTTCCACGTTGACATGCCATGAGATTGATTAGCTGAGATTCCAAAATACTGTCTTGCAGATTAACTTTCTCCATAAAGTCCCTTGCACATACATTTTGCAAATGAGGTCCACTTTTTAATATATGATTAACTGCATAAGAAAGCCCAGACAAATCACTTTCAAACAGTAGATGAAATAAATATGGAATGCATTGACGAAACCTTGGATCTTCTGCATATAATCTTAGAGTCCGGTATTCAGCTGCAGGAATTTGAACTGGTCGATCATCATATCGTCCACCACAACCTGTTGGAAATAATTGTGGAAAACAACGAGCTTCCAAACTTTCTTCCCATACACTAATGGGACTTCCTTTTGCTGCCTTCATTTGAAACAAGTCAATTGCATTTCCCATTACTTCTTTGGAATGCAAAGGATGAACAGTATAATGTTCATATATTTCTTCAGTTCTAGACACATCAACTTTTTCAATTTGACCAACTGAAGAATCACTATCTTCTTCTGTAGCTGTTTCCTCTACTCCAACACTTACATGTTTGTAGTACTCATTGTTTTTAACTAAATACAACGTTGCCTTCTTGATTTTTTTAACATCCACTAAATCTTGCCAAATTTTCTTACTCTTTGTTGGAACCCCATTAACTAGAATAACTAAAGGATCTTCTTCTACTCTTTCTACACCAATTGTATTAATATTTTTCTTTACATCTAGAGGCAAATAAACAACTCTTCCCTTTAATCCTCTCAGTAAATCTGATGGAGGCAATTTCCCTGTCTTAGGCTCCATGCGTACAATAGCCTGAAAAGGATGGACACATTGAATCAAAATAGATTCATAAGTATTTAGATCCATCAATTCAGAAGGAATATCTATCAACTGAAGATTATTATAAACTGCTCTTGCAGGCATTCTATTTTCATTTAATTTTTTCAAACAATAAGTGCAAATACGCTGATCCAAACTCAAATCAAAAGAATTCTCCACCAACAAATAACTTACAAAATCCTCCCATTCACTATTATTTTCCAATTCACTTTTTGCATATAAATCAACTAACCTAGTCTGAATTTTATAATGAGTCCGTCGACAACACACACAAGTTACATTAGGCCTCTCACTTGATTTCACCTTAAACTTGATAATTTCCTCATCAAACTTTTCAATACTTGAAATTTGTCCATTATCTTCTGCATTACCATCCATTACTATATCTATTTCTACACTGTCCTCTTTGTTCCCAAAATAACAAAACTCAATTTCTTCACAAATAGTCTTCACATCCACTTCAGATCCATGCAAAAGAGCACTATTTAACTGTTTAAGCTTAAGTGCAGGACTTTTTGCATAATACAACTTCCTCACTAATTTCCTTACGTTATTATGATGCACTGCTAACATCCTAAAATGATGAAAAACACTCCGACAAACTTTTCTAGAAAGACATGCTAGTGAATGCCCTTGCAAACCTGTGCTTTCTCTCACTCTGCAAGGATCTAACTCTTGCAGGATCTTCATTTTTTGTTTGAGACTTTTTTTACTATATGTACGTAAGAAATTTCGAAGCAAATCGATTGATTCCTGTCGCACACTACAAATACTACTGCATTTCCATGTGTACACTGGACCCTTAGTACGTCTCCCTAAAACTTCATCAGCTAACACCTCTTCTGCATCTCTAGATACAAGTTTCTCTTTTTCCATCACACAACTATCTTTCACCTCATATGCACGACCACTGGTGTCAACTGCATGCACCAAATCATTTTCCTGAAAGTAACTCTCCTCATTAAAAAAAGGCTCAGAACTTGAACTATGCATCCATTCACCAGAAAATACTTCACAAAAATTACTCCGATTAATAATTCTTTTCCATCTACTGTTCGATTTGAAAACATCCATTGCCTTATTAAGTATCCTAATTCTATTGATTATTAAAATAAATAATTTTTTCTTAACTTCAAAAGCCTGATCAACAATCTTTTCAATACTTTTCTTTTTCTTGTAAAAAGCAGCTTTTAGTTTACTTTTCTTTTCATTTTTTAGCAAATTTAAAACTACCCTATTGCGAAACATTCGCCTACGAATGTCCCTAAAAACATTTACCCTTCTATTGCTAACAATTCTCTTCTCTCCTGGTCCAATGGAAACATTTTTTGTGGGCTTCTCTTTCCTTTTTAGATTTGTTGACTTTTTCTGTATATTCACATTAGCAATTTCATTTTTTTTCCTACGACATATGTTGCGAAGAAAAGACTTAATTGGCTTACCAGAAGCTTTTCTGGTGTTTTTTGAAGTAGTTGTTGAAGAGGATTCCATAAACTCTGTTGTTGATGTTCTCCTTTTCCGTATGGTATTTTTGATATTTCTTTGCCTTGAAGGCATTTTTGCTTCCTTTTCAGAAGTTGATTTGAATCTGTTGTTCTGTTAAAAAAACACATGAAAGACCACTATTAGTAAACAACAAAGTAATGTTAAAAAGCAAACAATATAAACAATAAATTGCAAAATATTTAAGTTTATACAATAGCAACTCATGGCTTTATTTTTAAAGGCCTTGCGCCACCAGTGCGTCACTTATTACCCATGTTTAAAGTCAAGCATCACCTGCACATGGCATTCATAAATAAGGGCCAAATGCAAATACCAATCAATTGCACCCAAAAATCGATTTTTCAATAACATGTAAGAAACACTGCGCAAAACCTAAGTACAACCACTCAATATCATCAAACAAAGTCAGGGTCTGATTTATAAACGCCTTGCGCCACCAGTGCGTCACTTATTACCCATGTTTAAAGTTTTGCATCGGCTGCACATGGCAATCATAAATAAGGGCCAAATACATATACCAATCAATTGCACCCAAAAATCGATTTTTGAATAACATGTAAGAAACACTGTGCAGAACCTATGTACAACCAATCAATATCATCAAACAAAGTCAGGGCCTTATTTATGAAAGCCTTGCGCCACCAGTGTGTCACTTATTACCCATGTTTAAAGTTTTGCATCAGCTGCACATGGCAATCATAAATAAGGGCCAAATACATATACCAATCAATTGCACCCAAAAATCGATTTTTAAATAACATGTAAGAAACACGGCGCAGAACCTATGTACAACCAATCAATATCATCAAACAAAGTCAGGGTCTCATTTATGAAAGCCTTGCCCCACCAGTGCGTCACTTATTACCCATGTTTAAAGTCATGCATCAGCTGCACATGGCATTCATAAATAAGGGCCAAATACATATACCAATCAATTGCACCCAAAAATCGATTTTTGAATAACATGTAAGGAACACTGCGCAAAACCTAAGTACAACCACTCAATATCATCAAACAAAGTCAGGGCCTTATTTATGAAAGCCTTGCGCCACCAGTGCGTCACGTATTACCCATGTTTAAAGTCATGCATCAGCTGCATATGGCAATCATAAATAAGGGCCAAATACATATACCAATCAATTGCACCCAAAAATCGATCTTTGAATAACATGTAAGAAACACTGCGCAGAACCTATGTACAACCACTCAATATCATCAAACAAAGTCAGGGCCTTATTTATGAAAGCCTTGCGCCACCAGTGCGTCACTTATTACCCATGTTTAAAGTCATGCATCAGCTGCACATGGCATTCATAAATAAGGGCCAAATACATATACCAATCAATTGCACCCAAAAATCGATTTTTGAATAACATGTAAGGAACACTGCGCAGAACCTAAGTACAACCACTCAATATCATCAAACAAAGTCAGGGCCTTATTTATGAAAGCCTTACGCCACCAGTGCGTCACTTATTACCCATGTTTAAAGTCATGCATCAGCTGCACATGGCAATCATAAATAAGGGCCAAATACATATACCAATCAATTGCACCCAAAAATCGATCTTTGAATAACATGTAAGAAACACTGTGCAGAACCTATGTACAACCACTCAATATCATCAAACAAACTCAGGGCCTTATTTATGAAAGCCTTGCGCCACCAGTGCGTCACTTATTACCCATGTTTAAAGTCATGCATCAGCTGCACATGGCAATCATAAATAAGGGCAAAATACATATACCAATCAATTGCACCCAAAAATCGATTTTTGAATAACATGTAAGGAACACTGCACAGAACCTATGTACAACCAATCAATATCATCAAACAAAGTCAGGGCCTTATTTATGAAAGCCTTGCGCCACCAGTGCGTCACTTATTACCCATGTTTAAAGTCATGCATCAGCTGCACATGGCATTCATAAATAAGGGCCAAATACATATACCAATCAATTGCACCCAAAAATCGATTTTTGAATAACATGTAAGGAACACTGCACAGAACCTAAGTACAACCACTCAATATCATCAAACAAACTCAGGGCCTTATTTATGAAAGCCTTGCGCCACCAGTGCGTCACTTATTACCCATGTTTAAAGTCATGCATCAGCTGCACATGGCATTCATAAATAAGGGCCAAATACATATACCAATCAATTGCACCCAAAAATCGATTTTTGAATAACATGTAAAGAACACTGCGCAGAACCTAAGTACAACCACTCAATATCATCAAACAAAGTCAGGGCCTTATTTATGAAAGCCTTGCGCCACCAGTGCGTCACTTATTACCCATGTTTAAAGTCATGCATCAGCTGCACATGGCAATCATAAATAATGGCCAAATACATATACCAATCAATTGCACCCAAAAATCGATTTTTGAATAACATGTAAGGAACACTGCACAGAACCTAAGTACAACCACTCAATATCATCAAACAAAGTCAGGGCCTTATTTATGAAAGCCTTGCGCCACCAGTGCGTCACTTATTACCCATGTTTAAAGTCATGCATCAGCTGCACATGGCATTCATAAATAAGGGCCAAATACATATACCAATCAATTGCACCCAAAAATCGATTTTTGAATAACATGTAAAGAACACTGCGCAGAACCTAAGTACAACCACTCAATATCATCAAACAAAGTCAGGGCCTTATTTATGAAAGCCTTGCGCCACCAGTGCGTCACTTATTACCCATGTTTAAAGTCATGCATCAGCTGCACATGGCAATCATAAATAATGGCAAAATACATATACCAATCAATTGCACCCAAAAATCGATTTTTGAATAACATGTAAGGAACACTGCACAGAACCTAAGTACAACCACTCAATATCATCAAACAAACTCAGGGCCTTATTTATGAAAGCCTTGCGCCACCAGTGCGTCACTTATTACCCATGTTTAAAGTCATGCATCAGCTGCACATGGCATTCATAAATAAGGGCCAAATACATATACCAATCAATTGCACCCAAAAATCGATTTTTGAATAACATGTAAAGAACACTGCGCAGAACCTAAGTACAACCACTCAATATCATCAAACAAAGTCAGGGCCTTATTTATGAAAGCCTTGCGCCACCAGTGCGTCACTTATTACCCATGTTTAAAGTCATGCATCAGCTGCACATGGCAATCATAAATAATGGCCAAATACATATACCAATCAATTGCACCCAAAAATCGATTTTTGAATAACATGTAAGGAACACTGCACAGAACCTAAGTACAACCACTCAATATCATCAAACAAAGTCAGGGCCTTATTTATGAAAGCCTTGCGCCACCAGTGCGTCACTTATTACCCATGTTTAAAGTCATGCATCAGCTGCACATGGCATTCATAAATAAGGGCCAAATACATATACCAATCAATTGCACCCAAAAATCGATTTTTGAATAACATGTAAAGAACACTGCGCAGAACCTAAGTACAACCACTCAATATCATCAAACAAAGTCAGGGCCTTATTTATGAAAGCCTTGCGCCACCAGTGCGTCACTTATTACCCATGTTTAAAGTCATGCATCAGCTGCACATGGCAATCATAAATAATGGCAAAATACATATACCAATCAATTGCACCCAAAAATCGATTTTTGAATAACATGTAAGGAACACTGCACAGAACCTAAGTACAACCACTCAATATCATCAAACAAAGTCAGGGCCTTATTTATGAAAGCCTTGCGCCACCAGTGCGTCACTTATTACCCATGTTTAAAGTCATGCATCAGCTGCACATGGCATTCATAAATAAGGGCCAAATACATATACCAATCAATTGCACCCAAAAATCGATTTTTGAATAACATGTAAAGAACACTGCACAGAACCTAAGTACAACCACTCAATATCATCAAACAAAGTCAGGGCCTTATTTATGAAAGCCTTGCGCCACCAGTGCATCACTTATTACCCATGTTTAAAGTCATGCATCAGCTGCACATGGCATTCATAAATAAGGGCCAAATACATATACCAATCAATTGCACCCAAAAATCGATTTTTGAATAACATGTAAAGAACACTGCGCAGAACCTAAGTACAACCACTCAATATCATCAAACAAAGTCAGGGCCTTATTTATGAAAGCCTTGCGCCACCAGTGCGTCACTTATTACCCATGTTTAAAGTCATGCATCAGTTGCACATGGCAATCATAAATAAGGGCCAAATAAAAATACCATTCATTTGCACCCAAAATCGATTTTTAAATAACATGTAAAAAACACTGCGCAGGACTTATATACTAACATACAATTTCACTTCTAAAACAAAACTATCTGCTTCCAAATATTCTCCATAGAGCAAATAAATCTCTATCTAAATTAAATGAATCATTACTTACCTTTACAAATGCTTTTGGAGATTGAAAACAGTGTCAGACACACACACCAATTTTTCTTTAACAGAGGAAAAGGTGTGCTCTCAATACACTGAAACCAAGACTGGCATAGAAAATCTCTATCTTTGTACACATATGCCTTAATTCAACCAATGAAAACTCTTCCCTCACTATTTTCAAACCAACACCCATCCCCCTCTCAAACCTTTCTATCTATTACCATAGCAACTCCCTCCTAACTGAACTGTAAGGTTCAAAAGTTTATCTTACAATGTTGCAAATTAACTCAGCAAGGATGTTTGACCTGTCAATACAGCAGCCTATACAGGGTATTTTTGCTTTTGGTGACTTTTTTTAAACCATTCAAATTGCTTCTTTCACACAACATAACCATACACCCTAACTTTCAGTTTTCAACTATCTGAATCCACCAATCATTGCTTGTGATTCAAGAGCACAGAAACTCCACAATTATTTTTTTGTGAACTCCTACTGTTCCAACTGCCATTTCATTCCCACACTTCATCTGACTGGACCAGATCCTTCTCACATCATGTACTCTGTTTGGGTTATTGGACATAGCTACATCCACTGGGCTCAAAGGTATGCAGCTAGCAGAAATTTTCATAACCTTGATTTATCAAATGTGGAAATCAAGTGGATTGGCCACAGAGGATTAAAATGTCACCAATTGATACCATTGGTGAAAACCTTTTTGCATCTGCCAGAACCTGACCTTATAATTGTGCACTGTGGTGGAAACGATCTAGGCACATTAACTGGGGTAGGTCTGGAAATGCTATTAAAGGACACCTTTCATCAATTGATGATACTTTTTCCCCACACTGCCTTGGTATATTCCAATATATGCCAAAGACAGAAATGGAACTGGTCCAACCAATTTGGTCCACAATTTGAGAAAGCACGGAAACATGTAAATAAATCTGTTTCTGCTTACATGAGAGACTATGGAATGGGTTCATTATACAATAATAACTTGCGTTACAACATGCAAGACATCTACAGAGGAGATGGAGTGCACTTCTCAGATGAGGGGAATAGAATATTCCTCCTGAATTTAAGAATGTGTATTGGAACCTACTTGTAGGTACCTAAATCAACCACAGAACCCAAAAGCTCTTTTCAGAGCTACCCTAACTCTGATCATTCAAAGCGTTTATTTTTTTCTAACTTTTTTCACTATTTTTCACCAAAGTACGCTTTCGGGTACGCTTAAAGGTGCGCGCACCAGGCGCTACCCCCGCGAAAAATTAAAGAATTTTTTTTTTTTTTTTACGTTTATGAGCCTCCTAAGCCCCCCTCAGAAAACCTAGAGGGTCAAGAAGTCTCTACAGTTCCCCCTTCTATCCATTCCGAACATTGTTTACCCTCCATCTTGTGTCTCGATTGTTCCGAAACACAAAATGGAGGACTCCCGTAACGCTGCCAGTGCGCGTAAAGGAGCGCGCACCCCTAAGCGCTCGTTAAAAAAAGGTGGGAAAGCAATTTACAAAAAAACCACTGGAGACACTTTCATCAAATATAGAATAGGCCCTACTACATAGCAGTCCCTACCATTTGCCCAAATTTGGTGAAATTCCATTGAGACATTTAGGCTACAGGCCTGTCTAAATATCCTGAGGTAAATTACATGACAAAAACACACTTGTAATGTTAGAATTTACAACCAATTAAAAAGTATCTCTCATTTTCTACGATTATTTCCTGACGTTTGATTGGTTAAGTACAACAATATATATAAAAGAAGAGAGGGAAACACAGCCATTTTGACTACTGCTTCCTGAAGTACACTTGAAAACAAATTTCACTGACAACTTCAACTAATTTCTCTAAGGTAACTTCTAATTATGGAAGTATATTGTACACGTTAAGTTTATTTCTTAAAAAATATTCTGTTAGTGATATGCTATCCCTCTTTAATAGTTAGAGATAGAGATAGACTTCTCTGTAATAGTTATGGATTGAGTTAGGCTTCTCTGGTATACTAGCTCTACTAATATAGTTAATTTATATGCAATTTTCAGAAAGAAAATGGAAGGAGAAAATAAGGCAAATGATACTTCTATCAAAGTAAAGGTGGAAAAACCAGAAGATGAAAAAAAAGAAGTTGATTTCATGGATGACTCTTTGGATGAACAGTTTATAGAATGTTTGGAAGAAATTGAATCATGTACATATAATTATAAGGAAATTCCGGACAATATTATGTTAGAAATTTTATTAAATTACGAAAAAGAATCAGAGGAATAAATTTATCTTTAATAATTTCAATTGTTTCAGACAATATTCTTTTTATATGTAATTCATGAAGTATTACCAAAAATGTTTAAAATATAAAGTGAGACTTATAGTATACTGTTCAACTATTTTTCTGTTACATAGTAAGTTTACTCATAGTTACTACCTTTCTCCCACTATATTATCTCATATGAATATTTTTCACCTCATTTTCATAAGTGAACAGGATAGACTACTCATGATCCCCTAGAAATTCTCAGGGAGTGCTTAAAAGATCTGTTTCTCCTTTCCAGACAGACTATATTATGAATTCCATATACCACAAAAAATACAATAACAACATGCAAGATGTCTACAAAGAAGATGGTGAACATTAAATTTAAGTCTCTTCATTAGTACCTACATGTAGGTACTTACATAAAATAAAAAAATTTAAAAAAAACAATTAATAAACATACAATTTTTTGAAGTGATTATTTTTCCATAGTACCCTCCTCGATACGCTCCCCGGTGCGCGCACCAGGCGCTCCCCCCGCGAAAATCGAAAAAAAAAAATTTTTTGGGGAGGCCCCGCGGGACCCTTTAATGGCCCCCATATCAAACCTAGGGGGTCAGGGGGGGTCTACCCTGCCCCCTTATGGTCAATTCCACCCTTTGTTTTTGCCACCTCTTATGACTAGATTTTACCGATAGACAAGATGGCGGCCGCTCCGGACTGTTTAGAATGTTTACAGACAACTGAGAGCCAATCAGCTTTCTGCGCGCAAGTCGCGTGTCGCGCCGGGAGCGCTCTCCGGTGCGCGCACCGGAGAGCGCCTATAGATATATATATTTTTTTGAAGGTTAATTTCTCAAAATCCACTGAAGCACATATCTTGAGACATAGCAAAGGCACATCGGGCTACCAGTCCCTACAATTTTGCCAAGTTTGGTGGAAATCCATTCAGCCGTTCGAGCTAAAAGTGAAATCGACCGCCCTATGGAAATTAACATGGGGAAAACGCGTTTTGGGACCCCCCTTTTATCTCGGCCCCCGCTTGACGAATCCCCCCCAAACTTTCAGGGAAGGACCGGACCGCCATGAGACCATTTTCCTGAAAATTTCAGGCAGATTCGTCAACCGGCGCCAAAGTTATTCAAAATAGAATGTTGAGATTTAACATTGAAAATTATCCTAACTATAACTACCTACTGGCGACCGCCAGTAGGTAATATGTATATATATATATATATATATATATATATATATATATATATATATATATATATATATATATATCTATATATATATATATATTGTGTTTTAGTTCTGTAGCAGGTTGTGGGTTTATAGGGGAATAGGGTGGGAAGCAATTTAACTGAAATTAAAACATTTATAAAAACACGTTATTCATATTTTTGTATTTAATAATTTATATTGTTAATTATGTTAATCACTGTGTTAATAATTCATTTTTAATTGGTTATTAATGATTAATTGGTAAATATGTTAATTGTGTAATTTTTTAAAGAGCTGGTTGTGGTTTTATAGGGGAGTAGGGTGAGAAGTAATGTAATTATAATTAAGTAATTAATAATGTTTCTAATGAACAATTATGCTGTTAATATTTTGTGCTAATTGTGTTAAAAATTAATTAGTTATTAATTGGCTAATAATACTAATAATTAATTGGTAAATATGTTAATTGTGTAATGTTTTTAGGAGTGGGTTATGGTTTGATAGGGGAGTAGGGTGGGAAGTAATTGAATTTTAATAAAATTTTTATTATTTTTATATATTATTTATTTAAAGTTATTTTATAGTGTTAATTGTGTGATATATTTTATTTTTGATTTTTTTAAAATTGCTTGGTAATTGTTATTAATTAATTAATTAATTGTTAATTAATTTTAATTGTGTATTATTTTACAATATGGGTGGCGTGGTTTATAGGGGATATGGTGGGAGGTAAATTATTTTTGACCAATCAATTATTTCTTAATTAATGTTAATTAGTTTGCAGGAGTGGAATAGTAATCATTCCCCTCCGCTATCCAACACTTTCCCTACTGTTACACTTGGTGGAGTGGGAATAGTGAACTATCCAACACTTTACCGACTGTTGCACTTGTTGGAGTTGGAATAGTAATTTTTATCCATCTGCAATCCAATACGTTCCCTACTGTTGCACTCACGGGAGTGGGAATAGTAATTTGTACACCCCCGCTATCCAACACTTTCCCTACTGTTGCACTCACTGGAGTAGGAATGGTACATTTTACTTCTCTACTAGCCAACAGTTTCCCTACTGTTACACTTGTTGGAGTGGGAATATTAATTTATACCACTCCGCTATCCAACACTTTCCCTACTGTTGCACTCACTGGAGTGGGAATAGTCATTTTTATCCAACCGCTATCCAACACTTTCCCTACTGTTGCAGTCACTAGAGTAAGAATAGTAAATGTTACCCCTCCACTATCCAACACTTTCACTACTGCTATACTTGTCGGACAGGGAATATTAATTTATACCTCTCCGCTATCCACCTTTTTCCCTACTGTTGCACTCACTGGAGTGGGAATAGTAATTTTTACCCACCCCCTATCCAACTCTTTCCCTACTGTTGCATTTGCTGGAGTGGGAATAGTAATTTTAACCCCTCCACTATCCAACACTTTCCCTACTGTTACACTCCGTGGAGTGGGAATAGTATATTATTCCCCCCTTCTGTCCAACACTTTCCCTACTGTTCCAACTTGCTGGAGTGTGAATAGTAAATTATTCCCCTCCGCTATCCAACACTTTCCCCAACTGTTGAACTCTGTGTAGTCTGAATAGTAATTGTATCCCCTACGCTATCCAACTTTTTCCCTACTCTTATAGTTTATGTAGTGTAAAATATTTTTTGACAAAAAATATTAATTTCAATATATATTTTTTATATAATAAAATAAAATAATTGTTTATTAATAATAATAACGTAATATATATAAAAATATGTATGTTCAATATTTTTGATATTACATTTATTATTTATCATTTTTAACTTTTTTATATAATTCTAACTATATTTTTATTCATTATATTTATTACTTAATTAATTTTATATTATTCTTAAGACATTTTTAAAAAACGATATTTTAAACAATATTATTTTAAACAACGATATTTTGGTTTCGATATTTTTGTACTTATCTTTGCAGAGATATGATGTTGATATTCTGTCCATCAATATTCTGTACTCGATATTCTTGTAGGTCGATATTCAGTCCGTCGATATTCTGTCAGTGATCCCTTGGATTGATCTGGCATAGGTTCCCATTACTAACAAATCCTAAGAGTACAGGTATGGGTCTTAGGTGCAAGGGGCATAGTTTCAGGGGGTAGTGCTGCTCGCCACTAAGGAAGCTAGGAATGGGTTTTTAGGTGAGTCAGTGAGGAGTGGGCTGGGGAAGGGGAAGAGGGATCACTTTTTTTGTCTTTTTGAGCATTTGGGGGCAGTCTTTTAGGCAATTAAATCTGGACTACGGCCTTTTACAGTGGTAAAAAATGTTATCAGAACCTGTATATACTTGGTCTTTCTCAAATTGGAAGGTGGAGGAGGAGCTTCTGAATGTGTTAATGGGTACAGTTAGCAAAAGCGGATGTCCTGCTAATGGCTTCATATCCTCTCTTGGAATATTAACAGGGTCAAATCTCTTAAAAAGCGTAAATTAGTATGGGAAGAACTAAACATGCTCCGGCCTCAAATTGTTTGGCTCCAGGAGACCCTTTTGTGTTGGATGAAAAGTGTACTAATAAAAGAGATATCCCTCTCTCGTTACACTTCCTCTCAGAGGGGAGTTACACTTTTAGCTCGTATTAGCAGGTAGGGGGGACTCCGACAAAGCACGGATTCGGAAAGGTGCTGGCTGATATTAACAATTCAGAAGGATACTCATAAGTTCACTGTCTGTGCCTTATATGGTCAAACCCGGATGACCCAAGGGGTTTTTACTTCCTCCTATCTGAGTTGCATTTCTGGTCCCCACCCTATATCGTTCGGAGTGATTTTAATGTGACACTGTGTCCTAAAAATAATTTAGTATCTTAGCATGCTCTCTCTCATCAGCTGTGGGATGATCTGTCCCAACGGGGTAAGCACCGGCTCCGGGGGGGGGGGGGGGGGGGCAGTTCACGAGATACTTTCCTCACATTCTCTGATTGACCTGTTGCTGAGGAAGCATCCATGGAATCGGGTGTTTACCCTCTAATCCATCCCCTACAACTAAGACTAAGGCCTTTTACAGTGGTAACATTTTTATCAGAACCTGTATATACTTGGTCTTTCTCAAATTGGAAGGTGGAGGAGGAGCTTGTGAATTCTATGTGTTAATGGGTACAGTTAGCAAAAGCGGATGTCCTGCTAATGGCTTCATATCCTCTCTTGGAATATTAACAGGATCAAATCTCTTAAAAAGCGTAAATTAGTACGGGAAGAACTAAACATGCTCCGGCCTCAAATTGTTTGGCTCCAGGAGACCCTTTTGTGTTGGATGAAAAGTGTACTAATAAAAGAGATATCCCTCTCTCGTTACACTTCCTCTCAGAGGGGGGTTACACTTTTGGCTCGTAACAGCAGGTAGGGGGTACTCCGACAAAGGACGGATTCGGGAAGGTGCTGGCTGATATTAACAATTCAGAAGGATACTCATAAGTTCACTGTCTGTGCCTTATATGGTCCGAACCCGGATGACCCAAGGGGTTTTTACTTCCTCCTATCTGAGTTGCATTTCTGGTCCCCACCCTATATCGTTCGGAGTGATTTTAATGTGACACTGTGTCCTAAAAATAATTTAGTATCTCAGCATGCTCTCTCTCATCAGCTGTGGGATGATCTGTCCCAACGGGGTAAGCACCGGCTCCGGGGGGTGGGCAGTTCACGAGATACTTTCCTCACATTCTCTGATTGACCTGTTGCTGAGGAAGCATCCATGGAATCGGGTGTTTACCCTCTAATCCATCCCCTACAACATTATATCCAGGTTTGGTATGTTTTTCATGAGCAGTATTTCCTCTTCCAATATTATATGTAATCTGTGGGTTTTGTCTGATCCCAATTCTCTTTTATTGTCTGCTTCTTAAAGGGTGATTTTTCTGGTACCAGGCCCTCGAAGGTTAACATTTGGACATAGGTTTTTGATGGAGGAGGATTATGTTAGTTGCATAAATGCACATTCAAGTGAATTCCTCAAATCTAATATCAGATCTGCATCCCCTCCAGTGGTTTGGGATGCTCTTAAGGCCTTGTCTACCCTTCAATTTGCCTCTCACCGTTGGAAAGAAGCACTGATGAAGAAAATTAGGACTCAACGGATCATGGGTGTTTTAGAAACTAATTGGGGTTCTTGCCTCATGCTAAACGACTGGCCATGGACTGACCGGCTTCGGGGGCAGGCTTTGGTCCTCAAAACCTCTCTCAGGAAATAAGTTTGGGAAAGAGATCAAAAACGGAAGGGCTTGACAGATGATCTATTTCGAAAATAGTGAGGAAATGGGCCAAATCTTATCAATTATGGCTAGAGATAGATCCAGTTTAAATAGTGTTCGTTTGATTACGGATGATAACTGATCCCCAGTAACTGAGTCAACTGCAATCTGAAAAGTTTTTAGTTGGTTTTATCTGGACCTTTATAATGAGGACTGCTCATCTTTGCCAGAGGATATACTCCAATGTAACCAGCAGCATCTTCAGTATATGGCTACTCTCACACAGTGGTCTGAGTTGGAGGCACCGATTACCCTCAGAGAGGTCAACAGTGCTATTAGCTCTCTGGCCGGTGGGAAGGCGGCTCGTCTCGATCAGATTCCTCTAGAGTGTTATGCTACTTTTTCGCATTATCTGGCACCAGAGCTGAGGGACCTGTTCAATTCTTTTGATCTCTCGCACAGGGTTCCTGAGTCTTGAAGGGAGACAAGGATTGTTATCTTACCTAAAAAGGAGAAAATCCTACACTGCATGTATCATACCATCCAATTTTGTTAATCAATACTGGCTCCAAGATTTATACACATGTTCTCGCTAATTGGTTGTCTGTTATCATTGAGGATTTGGTGGACCTGTTAGAGGGTGTTTTTTTACCCACAGAAACAAACACTGAATGTGTTATCTGAAATAACAAGATACACCTTTGAAAAGCACGAATCACGTCCGGAGTGGCACTTTATTTAAACAAGGAAACAATAAGTGTTAAAGACACATCATTAATCAAGAGTAAATAACATTCAGTATGGCAAGTTTAAAGTCACAGCAATTCAAAGAGAGTGTGAAAGAGGGAGAGAAATCGAATATCAAAGTACAATGAGGAAGTATTACCTTATATAATGTTCAATCAATCCATACATCATACAGCTAGTTGGGAGCCCTTCAACGTGAATTACACTATAAGAGGTGATCAATTAGCTGGTCAGTGGACAGTCCTTTTATACAGTTTTAATGAGGAACTGATGACCCCAGAATTATAATGTTAGCAGGTGTTTGACTGCAGAGTATTACAAAAAGATGGAAACAATTTACGTCACTTCTCGGAAAATTAAGAAAGCAGAAGTTTCAAAAAGGTACAAAGTTTATCAAAAGGTTATAGTTTATTTTGTCGCTGTCATAGTTTCCAAAATTAGCAGCTCATCAGGTGAGAATGTTGCAGTTAGACCGCACCTCTATTCTTAGCCCATCTTATTCTTCTATATGAGGGATATTTCCTGTTTAACTTATCTTGATCTCAATGTACAGTAAGATGTGCATGCAGAGGACAGGGCCTTGGTGACTTGTTCATCAGAAAGCCTGTGACCTGTGGTTAGTGGCCTACACAGGAGAGATACATCTAAGGTTACAGAAGGGCATGAGGCCTACTGCCTCTGTAGATGCTCAAGGCAGTGTGGACAATTTTAGCACAACCCTGTCTATGAGCTGGCAGGGACATCTGAGACTCTCATGCTTCAGATGTGGACAGAATGGGCTTGGGGCACAATATGGTAAAAATAGACCCTGCTTCAGACCCAAATCAGCATGGTTTTATCCCTGGACGGGACACCACATCTCATGTTAATACTGCTATCATGGCTTTGGAGGTAGCGTCGTTTGGGGTGGGATAATTGGCTTGATATGTTTGGAGGTGGAGAAAGCCTTTGATAGGGTCTCCTGGCCCAACCTTGGGGGAGATCATGGAGGCCGTAGGCTTAGGCCCAGTTTTTGTCTCTAAGGTCATGCGTCTTAATTCCGGCATTAAGGCTAGGATATGTTACATGCGGTAACAATCAGATTCTATTTCAATACTCTGCTGTCGCAGGCAGGGTGTACTCTTTCCCTTCAACTCTTTACTCTTAATATCAAACCATTTACCCGTCCCTCAAATGGACGGTAGAGATACAACCCCTGGGACTTCATCTCTTTGAACTCTAAATCCTGGCTTATCCAGATGACATGGCCAATCTGACTCCTTCCTCGACCAGTGGTCTGCATGTGGTAGTGGGAGCGGCCCAGTCAGTTGGAGCAGTTGCCGGTTACAAGCTAAATCAGGAAAAGACCCAGATTCTATCTAATTTGGCTCCTCCTGACCAGGATAAAAGGTGAGTACAATCTTTGGTATATCTTGGGGTTACCCTAAAGGTCAACACATGGGATATTTTAGACAATAACTGTGGCAAGTTGTTTCAACATTCAGCGGAGGTGTTTCTCAAGTGGGACCGTTTTTATTTGGGGCTCATTGACTGCTGTAATCTCATTAAAATTATTATTCTTCCTTAATATCTATATTTTTTATGTTGCATTCCACTTGTTTTTTAGCAATTCTTTTTTTATACAAAAGTGGAGTCATTATGGCAGATGTTTATTTGGCCATACCGGAAGCCTCTCTGTAAGATTACGTTTTTCCAGTAGTCTAAGATGATGAAGGGTCTCACTTTTGGCCATCAGGCTCTACTGTCTGGCATCCTTTTTCTCACAACTCTGGTTGCTGTTGGGCTGGGGGCACTGGGCCTTGGGTGGGATCTTTAGCTTGTTACCTCATTAGGAATGCTCCGTCCAAGAGAACCATCTGGCTAGTCTATAAGTCTGCTTAATATCTCTTGATCAGTTGGATGATGTGTTTCAGGCGAGTGGCACAAAGTGGAGTGCTCAACTCAAAATGGGAGTCACCTGTGCTGACCTTATGTATAGTAACATGTTTCATTCAGTTTTGAATGTTTCCCCTATCAAGGTGCATTATCTTAGTTACAGATTTGGATACTAACAGGCTATAGAGCGCTCCACAATGATTATCAGGGTGTATTTACTGGAATTGTCAAAAGATGGTGCCTCTAGAGGGAGAGTGTGTATCCAACACCCACAGCATTATCTTAAATGTATTAATAATTGGTATTTCACCCTGCACTGTCTTTTTACCATGAAACTCCAGCAGGATGATCCCTGCTTTCCTTGTAGACTTGCGGGAGCTAACGCTTTTCATGTTTTCGTATCCTGTCCAGCCTTAAGGCTTTTTGAGGAATTTGGCTTTGGTAAATTAGCAGGCATCTCTAAGTTGGCAACTCTGGCTGACCCGAAATTGATTATGTAGGGTTATGAAATGAAATGAAATGAAATGAAAACGGGATTTCTAGAGCGCATGGCTGCCCGGGGGCGTCCCAGCGCTGGGATTGTACTAGCCACTGAGGGGGGAAGCAAAAAACGGGAAGGGAATAGGCAAATTATTGTGGGAACAGGCGGGTTTTGAGAAGCTTGCGAAATTTGTTGTGATTCGTTTCTGCTCGAAGATGGATAGGTAGGGCGTTCCACAGTATTGCTGCTGCAACTGAGAAACGACGTCCTCCAGTACAGGCTTTCTTAATTTTATGTACTGTGGCCAAGTTACCATGGGAGGAACGCAGAGATCTGTTGGGTTTATATGGGAAGAGCCTAGTTTTATGCAACGGGGGACCCTGATCTTGTAGAGCTTTGTGCGTTATACATAGTGCCTTGAATTTGACCCTTTCACGGATTGGGAGCCAGTGAAGGGTCTTCAATGCAGGTTTAGCTGATGTTCTGCGGGAGGTGCCTGTCAGGAGCCTAGCAGCGGCATTATGAGTTCTCTGCAAGATGTTCAGGGTTGCTTCAGGGGCTGCCAGGAAAAGGGCATTGCCATAATCTAGCCTCGATGATATCAGCCCTTGTATTAGGAGCTTTTGAGAGGGGGCAGGGACAGGGGGAGAATTTTCCTGGCTGAGCGAAGTAAGCCTACGCAGGTACCTGCGTTTTTTTTTGCCTGGGTTTTAAGAGAAAGGTCCTGTTCTAACCAGAAACCCAGACTTTTGAGCTCCGGCTTGGGTTGGGGAAGGGTCCCTAGGCAAGATGGCCACATTGCGCTGGGGAGGAGTGATGTTTGTGGTCCCAGTAGCATGAGCTCGGTTTTAGAGCCGTTCAGTTTCAGTCTTGAATCACACATCCACTGATAGATATTCACCAGGCATCCCTGTTTATTTATCTGGGCTTTACTTTTTCTCTATAGCATTAGCTAGACTGGTTCTAGCAAGATTCTGGCTCTCTAGCAAGGCCCCTAAGCATTGGATCTGGTGGTGCAAATTTTTAATTTAAGTCAGCTGGAGATGGTGCTAATAGAGAATTATCCCAGTAGGAAATGGTCAGGCCGGATCTGGGATACTTTGCGGGGTTGGTTCACACTGGCAGCTGCTTCCCAGGTCTGGTACACTAAGCTTATAGCTGTTTAGGTGTTTTTTCTGTGGATTCGCGCAGCCTCTTCTCAACGTAACTATTTTTCATTTGTTTAACTTCTTGTTTTTTTTTCTTGGTTTCTTATCTGGCCCTTTATTCTTGGTTTTTGCTATGTAAGACCCAATCAAATGGGTTTTTTTTCAAAGAAGGGAATACATGTGTTTAGGTGGATGTCATTGCAAGACATGCCCTGCACATTGCCCTACTCCTCTTGCAATGGATTCCCACTCAAGCTTTATCAACCAATCTACTTGAAAGAGTGGCTGTATGAAAATAGTATAAACAAATGAAATAATAGCACAGCATGTAGAAAGGTATAGGGCTCATGTACAAGGGTATTATTGAGTGGTATTGTTGTATGTCGATTTAGATTCCGAATGAATTTCCCGATTTATGCCCTTATGTAGGTACAATTCGCATTGCCCTTATATAGGCATAGACATCCAGTCCTTATTTAGGCAACGCAACTTTTACAAAGCAGGATCCATTACAACGCATGCCATCACAACGCATGCCATTACAACGCAGATGCTATTACAAAGCATGCCATTACAACGTAAGTATGGGTAAGTATTACATTTAAAAAATATTACTTTATTTTTAAATTAATGTTCTTAATATAATTATAATTTAATTTATTATAATAAATTTGAATAGTTTAATTTAATTTTATTTAAATTAAATAATTAAAATTAAATTGATTTTAATTAAACCCCCTGGAGTTAGAATAGTAATTTTTACCCCTACACTATCCAGCACTTACCCTACTATTACACCCCCCTGGAGTTAGAATTGTAATTTTTACCCCTACACTATCCAGCACTTACCCTACTATTACACCCACCTGGAGTTAGAATAGTAATTTTTACCCCTACACTATCCAACCCTTACCCTACTATTACACCCCCCTGGAGTTAGAATAGTAATGTTTACCCCTACACTGTCCAACACTTACCCTACTATTACACCCCCCCTGGAGTTAGAATAGTAATTTTTACCCCTACACTATCCAACACTTACCCTACTATTACACCCCCCTGGAGTTAGAATAGTAATTTTAACCCCTACACTAGCCAGAACTTACCCTACTATTACACCCCCCCTGGAGTTTGAATAATAATTTGTACCCCTACACTATGCAGCACTTACCCTACTATTACACCCCCCTGGAGTTAGAATAGTAATTTTTACCCTTACACTATCCAGCACTTACCCTACTATTACACCCCCTGGAGTTAGAATAGTAATTTTTTACCCCTACACTATCCAACACTTACCATACTATTACACCCCCCTGGAGTTAGAAAAGTAATTTTAACCCCTACACTATCCAACACTTATGTACTGGGGTAGGGTCTGGAGGGGAAGGAACTGAGTCAGAAGGCTGAAATAACGCTTTTAGAGAGGGATTTATTTTTAAGTAAGCTTTTTTCCTCCTGTTTGTCAGTCTTATTCGGGCGAACTCGTCAGGCTCCGTTCTGACGCCCTTTGGAAAAGCAGGGAGTTCCTGGGTGTTGCGGTGTTGGCAGGGAGGTGTTGCAGCCAGAGTAATGATGTTCTAAACGACCTCCAGGCGATGTTCGGGGGTTACGCCGACACCAAAAGAAATAAACAAACAAAGAACAATCAGTGGGACGTCCGGAGCGCTGTTGCTTAGGGGCCGGGAGTGAAGGAAACCATGTGCCAAGTGTATTTACAAATCAAACGGCCGTGTCGGTAGTGCTAGTGAGGTAGGGGTACAGGGAGTCATAGGCGGTTATTTTACACAGTGGGGTGTCCACTCCAACCCGCAACTTTGCCCCGTACCTATGTAAGCCACGCTCCTCCCGCGGGAGCGTGGCGGGGCGCTTCGCTGGAACGTTGGCCTCCTGGCTTGCTGATCTCAGCTGGGCTAGTCGAGGCTTCGTCTTCTACGCCACTTCTCTGGTCCGCGCTCCGTCATCACTCCACACCGCACTCGTCCTCCGGGGAATCGCCGTCCGTCGTCTTCTGGGATCCTCCTGCTTTTGGCACGATGACACTCTGGATGGGCGGAGCCTCGTCTTCGCTGCAATCTGTCTTAAAGGTGTAGGGTTCTTTTTCCTCCTTGCGTCCCCAAGGATACACAGAGTCAGCGGCCGGCCAATCCTCTGCAGAAAGGGAAGTAGGCTGCTGGATGGAAAGAGAAAGGGGCGAGAGAGGAACAGCTGACCACCAGTCACGGAAAACGGATTCCTCCTCACACTCTTCGTCCTTACAGGGGCGACACGCCCCGTCACATACCTACCCCCCTGGAATCTCCCGATCGGGGAGAGGAAAGGCCCTAGAGAGATAGTCTTGCATTGCCGTTATCCGTGCCCTTTTTATGTTGAACTGTAAAGGAATAAGGTTGGAGGGAGAGGAACCATCTGAGTACCCTGGCGTTCAATGTCCGGTTCTGGTACATCCATTTTAATGGAGCGTGATCAGTTTGTAGGATGAAGGTCCTCCCTTCCAGATAGTATTGCAATTTCTCGATGGCCCATTTAATGGCGAGGCACTCACGTTCTACAGTGGAATATCTACATTCCCTGGGGAACAACTTCCGACTGGCATACAGGATGGGATGTTCTATGCCATCGTCACCCATTTGTGATAGCATGGCCCCTAGTCCTACGTTGGATGCATCAGTGGCAAGGATGAAGGTTTTCTCAAAATTGGGAGACTCCAAGACTAGGGCAGTGGTTATGATGTGTTTTAGCTGTTTAAAGGCGTGTTGTGCCTCCTGGGAAGGGTGCTGGATTTCCTTAGGTCTGATGTCCTTACGTAGAAGGTCTGTGGGAAGTGTAGCGACTTCAGCAAATTTAGGGATAAAGCGTCTATAATATCCAATCAATTAAGGAATGCTCTTAGTTCTCTTTTGTTGCTCGGAAAGCCGGTGTTTTGAATGGCCTTTATCTTCTCCACTTGTGGCGCGATGGTACCTTCTCCCAGGACATATTCCAAGTAGTTAACCCTTGTAAAGGCTGCACGGGACTTTTTCGAGTTGACATGTAAGCCGGCTTGTTGTAGTGCCGACAAAATGATACGGACGTGCTTCAGGTGCTCTTCCCATGTTTTACTGTAAATTACAATATTGTCTAGATAAGCTAAACTAAAAGACGAGTAGGGTTTCAACACACAGTTCATAAGTCTCTGAAAAGTGGCAGGGGCACCATGTAATCCAAAAGGAAGGACCGTAAACTCATAGAGTCCGTCGTCTGTGATGAAGGCGGTCTTCTTTCTGTCCTCTTCACGGAGGGGCACCTGCCAATACTCTTTTGTAAGGTCAAGGGTGGTGATGAATACAGCGTCTACCAGTTTTTCTACCAGCTTGTCGACCCGGGGTATGGGATATGCGTCAAACGTAGAAATAGCATTTAGGGCTCTGAAATCCATACAAAATCTTTTGGACCCATCGGGTTTCAGAACCGTCACAATCGGGGAGGCCCAATCACTTTTCGACGGCCGGATAACACCTAGGTTCAGCATGTCCAAGACTTCTTTCCTCATAGCTTCTCGTCTGGATGCAGGGATCCTGTAAGGCCGCTGCTTCACTATTTTTCCTGGGGTCGTCTCAATACAATGTTCCACCAACGTGGTCTTTTCCGGTAAGTCGGAAAAGATTGTGGATAAGGGTTGTAGAATGTCAAAGAGATTCTCTCTCATCTGATCGGTTAGATCTGGGTTGATAACAAGGTGTCCTAATGTAGATGATTGTTCGGACATCAGGGGGAGCACCAGGTCATTACCTCGTGGAATGGGTCCTATCCATTTCTTTAACAAGTTGATGTGATAGCTTTGTGTTTTCGTTGGGGAGAGTCTTAGTCTATATGTGGTGTTCCCAATAGTTTCCACCACTTCATAGGGCCCTGTCCGTTCCTTTTGGTTAGCAAGAGAGGGCAGAAGCACCAGCGCCCATTCCCCGATTCTGAGCCTTCTCAATTTGGTTCCTCGGTCGTAATATTGTTTTTGTTTTTGTCTTTGTTGTTCCAGATTAGTGTCTGCGAGACTTCTCAGTTTCCCCAGTTTAGCTCTTAACTGCGATGTGTACTTCAGGAGCGTCTTCTGTTCTTCGGCCTCCTGGGTTTCCCATGTCTCTTTAGTTATTTCCAATAATGACCTGGGGAGGCGTCCATATTGAAGTTCAAAAGCTGAACATCCAAGACTGCTCTGTTTTTGAGCTCTAAGCACATACAATGCTAGGGGAAGCAAACGGTCCCATGCGGGCCCTTCAGTCGATAGCATTTTCTTCAAAGTAGATTTCAACGTCTGGTTGTATCGCTCCACCAGACCATTGGTCTGGGGATGATAGACCGATGTCTTCAGATGTCGTATGTTTAAGGATTTGCACACTTCCCTCATCATGCGGGATGTAAAGGGCATTCCTTGGTCTGTGAGGACCTCTTTAGGAAATCCTACCCGGGCAAATAGTTCCACAAACTTTTCTGCGACATTGGCGGAGGTAGGGGCCCGTAAGGGAAATGCCTCTATGAACCTAGTGGCGTAGTCCACAATGACAAGAGCGTACTGATGACCCCTAGATGACTTCGGAATGGGCCCGATCAAGTCCATCCCTACCCTATCAAAGGGCACACCGATAATGGGCATGGGCTGTAATGGTGCAGTCGGGGGTCTGTGGGTGTTCCTCCTTTGACATATGTCGCACTTCTTGCAGTACTCCTGAACATCCTTGTAGATTCCTGGCCAATAAAAATGTCGGATAATACTCTTGGTAGTCTTTTCTTTGCCTGCCTGTCCTGCTGTCAGATGAGCATGAGCGAAAAATAGCACTTGTTCCCTGAAGGAGGTGGGTACCAGGAGTTGAAGAGTACTTCCTACGTCGGCCTACCTATATAAAAGATCCTTCCCTATAACAAACCTGGGAAACGGTGTGTTAGGTGTGTCTTGGGTAGCATGAGCAGCTTCCCATGCGTTATACAAGGTTCTATCCTCTGCTTGTGCAAACTTGAAGTTACGATCCATTATTCAAGGGTCAGGGGTTATGAGAGCAGATTGGGGACCCACCACCGTTGGAGAACATTCCAAGAGGCGAGGAACTCGGGATTATCTATCCCTAATATCACGCCCTCTGGGAGAGAGTACACTACACCCACTTTCACTAGACAGGCTGGTTTGTCTTTTGGACGTATGATAACCTGTGCCAAAGGATAGGGCTTGACGTCTCCATGGACACAACGAATATGAACCAGGGTGTCGGGAACATACTGTTTGGGGTGTACAAGGCGTTCTTGGATCACAGACGGTCTGCACCCTGAATCTAAAAGAGCTTTCACTATGTTGTCATTTATGGTTATACTCACATAGAACGAAGTTCCCATCTCGGCGGAGTATAGAACTGTTTTTGGTAGGTAGCCCACTTCCATTGGTTCTTCCGCCTGTTGTTTCCGAGGACACAAACGGGCAATGTGGCCCCATTAGCCACACTCTTAACATTGGGGTCCACGAGTCATTGGGGATTCCATTCTCAAAGGTCTAGGTCTCGTCGGTTCAGTTACCATCTTTGTTTTCTTCTCGGGTTTAGATGGTATCAAGTGCTTAGAGTGTCTCTCTATTCCCAACCTGACCCACGTGGTTGAGCACGGGCATAATTGGCGGCCATTTCTATGGCTTGTTCCACCGTGAGACCCGAGTGTTGCCTCAACCATCTCTGAGACCCATATGGAAGAGCCTCCATGAATTGTTCCAAGTATACTTTAGCCAGTATATCCTCTTTGGTACTGGCCTCTGGCTTTAACCACTTGTCTGCCATCATTTTGAGTCTGAAAAATAGGGTCTTGGGGTTCTCACCAGGGGAACCCTTCTCCTTTCGGAACCGTACTCGGTATGCTTTGGGGTCTAACCCCAAGTGGTCCAGGATCACATTTTTGATAAGGTGGTAGGGAGCATTACCCACGGGATAAGCCACCTGGTACGCAAACTGGGCCTCTCCGGTTAACAATAGCGCCAGGAAAAAGGGCCACTTCTCGTCAGGCCAACCCAGTGCTCTCGCTGCTCGCTCAAAATTCATAAGGAAGGCATCAGGATCTTCGCCATGTACGTACTTTTGTAGGGCGATCCCTGAGGGGTTGGGCACATGAATTCTACTCTCTACATGAGATACGCCTGATGGGGTCGGTACATTCTTCTGCATACATTCCAGTTGGGCAGTGATGGTATTTTTAAACAAGTCTCGGTCTGCCTGAGCTGCTGACAGTTGTCTCTCTACAGCCCACTCCAGTTTTTCCTGCTCCTTGATGAGATGTTGAATCAGGGCGTCCATCTCGGGATCACAGATGGACTGGGATGGTAATCCCACTTCTGACACCACTTGTACTGGGGTAGGGTCTGGAGGGGAAGGAACTGAGTCAGAACGCTGAAATAACGCTTTTAGAGAGGGTTTTATTTTTAAGTAAGCTTTTTTCCTCCTGTTTGTCAGTCTTATTCGGGCGAACTCGTCATGCTCCGTTCTGACGCCCTTTGGAAAAGCAGGGAGTTCCAGGGTGTTGCGGCGTTGGCAGGGAGGTGTTGCAGCCAGAGTGATGATGTTCTAAACGACCTCCAGGCGATGTTCGGGGGTTACGCCGACACCAAAAGAAATAAACAAACAAAGAACAATCAGTGGGACGTCCGGAGCGCTGTTCCTTAGGGGCCGGGAGTGAAGGAAACCACGTGCCAAGTGTATTTACAAAACAACGGCTGTGTCGGTAGTGCTCGTGAGGTAGGGGTACAGGGAGTCGTAGGCGGTTATTTTACACAGTGGGGTGTCCCCTGCAACCCGCCCAACCCGCAACTTTGCCCCGTACCTTTGTAAGCCACGCTCCTCCCGCGGGAGCGTGGCGGGACGCTTCGCCGGAACGTTGGCCTCCTGGCTTGCTGATCTCAGCTGGGCTAGTCGAGGCTTCGTCTTCTACGCCACTTCTCTGGTCCGCGCTCCGTCTCCACTACACACCGCACTCGTCCTCCGGGGAATCGCCATCCGTCGTCTTCCGGGATCCTCCTCCTTTTGGCACGATGACGCTCTGGATGGGCGGAGCCTCGTCTTCGCTGCAATCTGTCTTAAAGGTATAGAGTTCTTTTTCCTCCTCCCGTCCCCAAGGATACACAAAGTCAGCGGCCGGCCAATCCTCCGCAGAAAGGGAAGTAGGCTGCTGGATGGAAAGAGAAAGGGGCGAGACGGGAACAGCTGACCACCAGTCACAGAAAACGGACTCCTCCTCACACTCTTCGTCCTTACAGAGGCGACCCGCCCCGTCACACCCTACTATTACACCTCCCTGGAGTTAGAATAGTAAATTAAATGTGATTAAATAAAAATAAAAATACATTTAAATACATTATTTTTAAAAATTATAATTTAATTAAAATTAAATTAATATTAATAAAATTATATACTTACCTATACTTACGTTGTAATGGCATGCATTGTAAAAGCATCCCTACAATTTTACAGTGGGAAGACGGAGGTGATGTTCTGCTCTGCAGGCAGGATATCTAGATCACTGCCGTGTGATTTTAGACTCCTACCAGAGGATGATTCGCTCATCCCGGTTAGGAAAGTCCGTAATCTGGGGGTAATGTTCGACGCCGACCTCCAGATGGAATCACAGACAAATAAAACTGTGAGTGTCTGCTTTACTCTGATCCGCATGCTGCGCAAAATACTCCCTCTACTACCTAATGAGAATCGCACCTTGGTGGTAAGCAGCATTATGGGCAGCAGGCTGGATTACTACAATGCCCTCTAATTGGGAGCCCCTGGTTACATCTTTCAAGGCTTGCAAAGAATCCAGTCTGTAGCAGTTGAATTGGCTCTTGTTAGGCCGCGGAGTTCTTTCTCTACCGCGGCGTTACGGGAGCTCTATTGGTTGCCTGTTAGGGAAAAGACGCCATGCCTAACAACTATTGTGTAAGCAAGCTAGATAGACCCTTAAGAAAAGGCGGAGGAATAGCAATCATACACAAAGAGCACTTAAAACTAACAACATCAGAAACAACTCTTCCTGAGTGCGAGGCTCTCCTTTTTGCCATACGCATCTCCAGTAAAACTACCTTTAGAGGATTGCTAATCTACCGCCCCCCAGGATCCAGATCAAAATTTCTCTCAAGCTTAGACAAAATCATCGAGCTGTCTATTGGATCCCAACACTTCACCATGTTAGGTGACTTCAATTTTCATCTTGAATCTTATGGAGACCCAGATACAAGGACATTACTCGGTGACCTGGAGACAGTAGATCTCCTGCAAATTGTCAAATCACCCACCCACTTAGCAGGGCATACCTTAGACGGCCTATTTACCAACAACAAAGATATCACAACCACTAAGGTCATCCCTCTAATATGGACAGACCATTCTGCAGTGTGCTTTTCAGTTCCCATTAATCCTTGCCCACCCTCCCAGACAACTTCTGGATCAACGAAATTCAGAGACTGGAAGAACATTAATCTCGACCAGCTCACTCAGATCATACTTGACAGTCCTCCGCTAAACAATCAGGACCCTGTAGCTGCGTCAGCCACCTACTTGGAGAATCTGAACGCAGCCTGCAACAAACTAGCCCCCACAAAAACCTCTCACAGGAACAGAAAGATTCCATCCGCCCCTTGGTTCTCGGAATCCCTCAGATTACAGCGCCAATATTGCAGAAACTTAGAAAGGCATTGGCGCCAACATTATAATAACGGACAAGATCAGCTATAAAAATGCCCTCTTTAATTATAAAAAACTGATTACATCCGAGAAAACCACCTACTACACCAACCAAATCAATCAGGCCAAAAACTCATCAGGAAAACTGTTCCAGGTGGTAACATACCTGTCCAATCCTCTGCCACCCTCCTCAGAAGGATCCCAGGCCCTTTCAGATGCACTGGCCAAATTTTTCGAAGATAAGGTCAGAGCCATCTTCTCCACTTTTTCGCCTGACCCTTCCTTATCCCATACCGAGTACTCCACTGCCAATAATACTCCACATTTCTCAGTCTTCGAAAATACCACGAAAGAAACTGTTCAACCCCTGATCGCCCGAACCAAATCCGGATCACCACTTGATCCTTGCCCTCCTGCCGTTCTCAACCTCGTGGCAGATGCCGTTGCCCCATCACTCACCACTATCTGCAACGCAATGTTCACATCCGGCACCTACCCTTCAGTATGGAAGGAAGCCATTATTAAACCGCTACTCAAAAAACCCAGTTTAGACCCTTCTCTTCCAGCCAGCTACAGGCCTATTGCATGCCTCCCTTTTCTGGCCAAAATCTTTGAAAAGATCATGAACCAGCAACTGTCAACATATATCCACAATAACAACTTACTGGATGACACCCAGTTCGGGTTCCGTCAGGGACACGGCACGGAGACAGCACTCCTGAAAGCCGCGGACGAGATACGAGCCACCATGGACAATGGAGGAGCTGCAATCCTCATACTTCTAGATCTGTCCGCAGCCTTCGACACGGTCGATCATACCACTCTGATCGACCGTGTCGCGGCCATAGGAATAAGGGACAAGGCTAAGGAGCTTCTCGCCTCATTCTTGTCAAATCGCCCACAAACGGTGAAGCTGGGACATTACACCTCCCAGACTTTCTCCTTGCCTTGCGGTGTACCACAGGGATCCTCGCTAAGCCCGACACTGTTTAATATATATGTGTCTGACTTGGCGAGGGTCATCAAATCCCACGGAATTTCTCTCACCACATACGCAGAGGACACACAACTGGTGTTGTCCGTATTTGATGATGGCCAAACAGTAGCTTCAAACTTCCAATCGGGTATGAAAGCAATAAGCTCCTGGATGTCATCAAACTGCCTCAAGCTAAATTCTGATAAAACAGAAGTGATGACATTCGGGAGACTACAACCAATCTGGTCTCCACAATGGTGGCCCCAACAAATGGGACAACCTCCAGAACCAGTAGTCAAGGTACAAAATCTGGGGGTTATCTTCGACAACAAACTGTCCTTTCAGCAGCATGCAAACTCAGTGGTTTCATCCTCCTTCCACACCTTAAAAAAGATCAAAAAACTCATCCCATACTTACCATCTTCTGCAGGCAAAACTTTAGTCAGCACGTTAGTCTTTTCTAAAACAGACTATTGTAATGCCTTGCTTCTAAATGCACAACAAAAGGTCCTCAATAAACTACAGACTGTACAGAATGCAGCAGCTAGGACCCTGCTATACATTCCCAAATTTGCATCTGTCTCCCCCTACATCCAACAGCTACATTGGCTGCCGGTGAGGAGCCGCATCAAATTTAAAGCCTTGTGCATAGCTTATAAAGCGATCCACAATCATGGCCCCCTATTCCTAAAACAAGCCTTTCACCCGCCCGAACAGCGAAGAACATTGCGTTCATCCTCAGCCCATCTGCTAACAGTCTCCCGCACAAGAAGGGCTAACTGGGGAGACAAACGCTTCACCGTTGCCACAGCCAGACTGTGGAACACTCTCCCTCTCCACATCAAATGTGCACCAACTTTGCTCAATTTCAGAAAAAAACTGAAAACATGGTTGTTCCAAGCCTAAACCCCCCTCCTCCAACAGAGAGTTCTGTGACACAGCGCCGAGACATCCTCGGGTATTTGCGCGCTCTAAAAATCGCCATAAATAAATAAAATAAATAAAAAGGTACAATTTAAAGCCTGTGCATGGTCTTCCACGCGGTGCACGAGCTTGGCCCGGTTCCCTTGCAGGAAAGGTTCGGATGGTATCTTCCCACAAGGCAGCTTCGCTCTTCCAGTACTGGCCTGTTGTCAATTCCTCGGTTTAAGAGGGCCAGGCTTGGAGGTACGGCTTTCAGTAGGGTTGGCGCTCGTTTATGGAATGAGCTCCCTCAGAACCTTAGATTAGCAAGCTTTCTGTTAGAATTCCGTAGGAATCTAAAGACCTGGCTCTATCCCACGATCTAGTCTGTGCTCTTCCCTTCTGTAACGACCTGTTCTACTCTGGTCACGGCTTGTTCTCTGTTCTTAAGCGCCAAAATGCCCGTAGGGTGACAGTATGCGCTATATAAAAGCTAAAATCAATCAATCAATCAAGCATCTGCGTTGTAATGGCCTGCGTTGTAATGGCATGTGTTGTAATGGATCCTGCGTTGTAAAAGGTGCGTTGTGATGGTATGCGTTGTAACGTCATACATTCGAAGCAGACAGCACCACCTCTACCAACAGATGTGTGCCAGTACATTTCACATCTGATCTTGTCTTCATCAAAATATGTTGGTGATAAAACGCAGGCAAATAAAGTGTCATTTCCATGGGACAGTACAGTTTTATTCTTCAGCTAGCAGGAAATAGAGGGCCCCTAAGGAAACTGTTTCTATGCCCAATTTTCTTGCAATTTACCAACTCAGCACAAGTAGGTTGGGAAGGGAATGTCTTCTGCATCGTAAACAAATGTGTGTGTGCTCTTGACCTGGGTAACCCAACTACATGCGATAGATGGTTTTCTGCCTTCCCGTAGCCCAACAAGCATGCTAATTTAATTTGCTCAGTTAGGCTGAGGCCAGTTCTTTGACTCAGAGGGTCAGGGCCTGGTTCTGAGACATGGAGGGCACACAAAGTTTAACGTTTGGCTGACACTGGACTAATGCCCATGCCCTGGGGTGTCGACATTAAGAAATTGTGGCAGTGGCCATTTTTATAATTCTAGCACTGAATACATTTTCTCTGATTCAGAAGCGTGATGCCTATTGGCCTGATTCATGTAAAGTTCAACCAGACTCTTGCGCTGCCATTCCATGTGCATGTTAGGTACAACTCTGTACAGCGTGTACGGCATCAGTACTCCATATAAGTGTAAGTTTTAAATTTCTGAGGCCAAAGGGATCCGTGTTGGATTGCCAATGGATTTACATGACACAAAATGGAGAAAGTGATGCAGCCATCTCAAAATGTGGAGGTGAGACCCAAATTATCCCACTTGGTTCCACTTCCAGGTTCTTCAAGTCCAAGGAAGCAAGTGCTCTGCAGAGTACTTAAAATTCCACTGAGATCCATGACTGGTGTCTGTAAGACAGCCAGTCTCCCAGAAGGAAGGGGTCATCTTCTGAAGTCTGCATAGATAGGTGGAATATATGTGAGTCTGCAAGTGTCCTGAGAGCCTGCCTGACCTGCTAAGAATGTGTAGAAGTGTCTCTGGCCTAGGAGAACCCCAGCTGTTGAACCTGGATGAAGGGAGATGCAGAAGAGCGGACTCTTTGTAGGCGAGTAACCAGAATTGATGTCAGTCTTCTAAAGGTCTCTAAGCCGCTGAGAGTTTTTACATTTAAGCAATATGAGTTGAAACAGCTCACCTATTCCCCAATGTGCCTGCTTCGGTGGAAAGAGGAAGACAAAGAACATGTGCTGACTCTACCTTCTCTGCTCCAAAAGCAGGAACCAACACCGCGGGCTAGAGTACGAAAATCAACCTCCTGAAGTGACATCAGAGCAGACTTCCCCAGAGTTGATGCTCCTGCACAAAGAGGAGGAGGAGCACCTCCTGTCTGATTCGTTGCACCCAAAAATGGACCTGCTTATTTGCATGGCTGTCGGCCACATGCTTGCTCTTATGCCTAAGAAGCACATGACAACTCACACAAAACCATGAACTGAACTGGACATTGATGTGAACTTTAAACCCAGTTTCCATGCTTTAAAAACAATCATGCTTAAAGGGAATTGTCTTATAAAGGAAATACAAACTTACCTATGGGCCACAGGAACCAAGAAAGCTGCGTAGCTGTACTCACAGTGAGCCTGCACCTGACCTTAATTTTAATCTAGTAGTTTCTCTGTAGATAATTCACATGGCACCAAAGGTACGTAACCTTGTAGTGAGTAACATTTCCTTTGTATAATATGACATTTGGTGTGATTGAAGTACTGCTCCATTTACTAACAGAAAAGTGCTGGGCTGGCCAATGAATTAATGTGCTTGTTTGCCTGTCTGCATTCTGAGACTGTACCCGCACACTACCTCCCTGAGAAGCCTTTGGCTGCTCACCCTCCCAACCCTGAGAGTCAGTGCCCACAGACCCTGCTTTCCCTGTAGACCCCCAAATGGGGTCTGATCTAGACTCTGGCAAGCCAAATGTCAGACTTTTGAAAGACTTGGCATTGAAGAATGTTGTGCTTTAGTATTGGGCAGGAAGGCAATAAGACAATGAGGAATGGTAACTGTAAGCAGCGAACTCAATATTTTGGAACACTTTAACCAAGTGGGCAGCAGCTTTACTACTGTGTTCTTGTGTTTCAACCAAATGGCAAAACTCTCTTGTTCATGACAATATAATATTAAAGACTTCAAATGATTCTACAAACCTACAACATGGACTGGGGACAAATCAGTTTTTCAGGAGACAAAAGTATTCACTGCTTTCTTGGAGGAAGGTTTATGATTTTCTCTTTTGTGAGGTCATGTAGGGGCTTTACTGTGTCAGCATAACCTGAAATAGCCTGGTGACAATACCTAGCCATTCCTAACAGCTTGCACATTGGGGACAGGAAGCGGTACACGATACCTTAAGACTAGATTTAATGTGGGCTGTAGATGAGTTTCTTTCTTCTTCTGAAATGTCATGATCTAAGTAACACAAATGCAGGAGGCAGAGCTGTAAAGTCTCTGTACCTTTTCGCTGTTATGTCAGTAAGCGCACTGAATCATGTTCCCATTGTACCAAAGAATGTGAGTTGACCCTGGAGGTAATCCACATACTGAATGGGAACTGAACCACCAGGGAAGATGAAGGACTTTTTCTAAGAAAAAATGGAGTGTGATTCTGTTTAGCCCCGACAAATACTCGTCTCAGTGGGTTGTCTCTATTCAAGTATAAGCAGAATCAAAAATTCCGTTTCAGGAAGTAGTGTGACTGAAAATAAAGAAGATCACCATTAAACTACAGTAAAATAGGAAGAAATAAGTGGTATACTGGACAACATGAAGGTTGGGTTTGGCATAACCGAAAAACTAAGCACAACAACCAAACAGTGAGTGTCCTTCCTAGGCTTTTTATTATCTAAGACACGAGTGTTGCGGATGTTAGATATAAGGGCAGGGATACTTTGCTCGAGTAAAGCTGAAATGCTAGGGCAAATCCTTTCTTCAACTTTAAACAGGAGCGGATGCTGGGGCTACTCAGAGAAGTTTTTCATAGGGGTCAGGCAGATCTGAAAGGGAGGAGTAATGAGAATGTATCTTCCGTAGCATGAAGGGATCACAGGGAAAGGGAAGCCTGCTCAATAAAAGCAGATTAATCCTCCGAAAAGGTGTAAGCTCTTGTTGAGACATAAGGAGGGGATTCACTCATCAAAACTAAATCAGCATTTCTGTTTTCCACAGAAACATCTACGTAAAATCCCATCAGGAGCAAATTACACAGTACAAGCATACAGGACCTAAGGATACATTAATGGGGGGTGTGACTTTGTGGGGTACCCTTTGGGTTGGTATGCCAGCTGCATCAATCATTTTCTCTGAAAGGAAGGAAAAATGATCTTACTTCTTCAAAGCTGATCGACTTGCACCAGTATCAGTAAGAGGGGAATCCGGTCTGCCATTAATACCGCATTGGATGGATGGATGCATGGCCTCTTTTGATCTCCTGAGAGTAAAGTGTGATCCAGCGGAAGTGGTGGAAAATGTATAATCATTCACGTTATCCTCTATTATAACATGAACAGAAACTTTACTATAACTTAGAGACCCGGCCCATGAAAACTCAATAATCACTAACAAATATCAGGTCCTCCTAATAGATCTTTGGTAGAGCTAACGGAGAAGCGATAATAGGCGATGGATGCTATTTCATTCATGAGGACCTATCATGAAGAAAAAGCCTAACCAGCAACCTTAGTCACAATATATCATATGTCACTAACTCATTAACAAGGACAAACGCTGTATACGTATCAAGTCACTTTTATCTAATATTTCAAAGTATGAATGGTCAATGCACAAAATACATAAAATACATTATATCTGTGTTAATAAAATGTTATAGATAATTTCATAATAAGAAAATACAGTTCATGGCAAATACACCATTAAATCAATAACAAGTGTAAGAGGAGCAAGAGAGAGAGAGAGAGAGAGAGAGAGATAATTGCAAATAATCAATATGCAATTACAGAAATTTCATATGAACCTAAGGTCAAGGCACTAATACACAGCGTGCAATAGTCATAAGCAGCTAACCTCTTGGCCGAAAAGGTGTAGCTCGAGCAACATCACCAGCTGATGAAGTGCAAAGTAATCAGGATAGTCTCATTCAGGAATTGCAAGGATTATAGCCAGCCAGAGTAGCAATCGAGAGTACAGCAGCAAGACTCTCCTCTCATAGATACAGCAATTGCTACCGCTACTTCCTAATTCTTCCCACTGAAATATTTATACCCAAAATGTTCATAATCTTTACTAAAATGTTTCAGTTTCACAGTTCCACACAGTTTTATTGGTTAAAGTACATGAGGTGATCATCTTCTAAGGCAGTTCATCCGTTGTTAAATAAGCCAGTCCATCGTTAACATAGTTGTCGTCATATTCCTCGGAAGCAGGAAAAAGTATTTGCATCTTCTTCATCTCCTCGCGCTCACTTCCGCATCAGCTTGCAACATAGTTGACACAATTATTCATTGGAAGAAATACTTTAATTATAAGACAGAAATTCTAGTGATATTCCTTGTGCACAGCTAAACAAATAAATCAGCATGTTTAGAAATTATGAAGGACAAAGTACATTCTTCTGGAGGGTACTTGGAACAAAACGGGGAGCGCAGCAGGTCCGTGCGTCCGGGGTGCGTGGTCCGGGTAATGGAGCCGGACCATGCACCCTAGACGCATGGACCTGCTGCGCTCCCCGTTTTGTTCCAAGTACCCTCGGGAAGTTTTGGACGCACCTATCCGGTATTTCCACTCCCCTATTGAGGAACGGGGTTTTCTTGAATTTAACTTCTGTTTTAATACATGGCCATTTTCACCCTGGAGCTCGCTACGATGACCCTGATCACCCCTTCAACTAAGCAGCCCTGATGAGTCACATCTCCCTCACGGTGTGACAAAACACGTGTCGGCTGGCTATTATCTTCTGTACTGACCAACAATTGATTTATAAAAGACTTCTTCACGTACAGAAACATTTGTGCTTGATTTTTGAACTTTGGCATACCTTTCCTTCTTGTATATAACATTGCGTCCTGACTACAGGACAACCGATCTCTCCAGCGTGTGCACAGGATCCGCTTCTCTTCTATTTTGGTCTAGGCCTCCCTAAACCTACACAGGAGGGTTTTTCCATTTGGGTTTGTGTTCCCCTGTCCTGAATTGCACCGCGTGCCCACCGCACAAACTTCATAACTAAGAGATCACACCGCTTAGAGCGCCACGGCTTCCTGTTCTCTCAACTCAAACCCACTCCCATACAAAAACAAAGTAAATCCTTCTGAAGCCTATGTTAGTAAAGTGACCCTTGACCCTGCTTTCAGGCAGGTCCCTCCTCACTCCGCGCAGCTCTACCCGTCTGTGCCCATGTCCTGAGCCCAGCTGCCGCTGCTGCTAACTGTGATCGAGGCCCGCCTCCACCAGCAGGCTACCACCTGCGCCTCATCCCTGGTGGCCAGTGGTAGGCCGTAGGTTTACTTCTGATATCTGCATTGTATTTTGTTTTATTGTTTTTCTGTTGTTTTTCTGTTATTTGTACTGTATTTTGGTAATTGTTTTCTGTGATCATTTTTCATTCCCCTTCTTTTTTGTGCCTTTTGCCTTCTGTTTCCCTTCGCCTTTCCTTCCTCCCGTTTTACCTGCTGCTGCATCCCCTGTGGCCCGGCCCCCGCTCGCTAAATTCGTCTGCTCCCCCCTCCCAGCCGCTCCTCCCTTCCACCTCCCCTTCTTATGGCCGAAGGCGCGCCTAATTAAACAACAGGGGGTGGTGATGGACAGAGTTTCTGAATTAAGCAGAATACTCTCACCCCGTCAAGAGATCAGGGCTTAATCCAACACCGTTTTTTAGCTCACTGCACCATCCCAGCTCAGAACCTGGCTATATGCAAATTAGTCTGTCCCTGGCCCAGTGCATCATGGGAACAGGGCAAACCAAACTACCAAGCCAATTCTTTCACTGGGAAGGAAACAAGCTTCCGGGACCGGTTTCTGGCATTTCAGCCGTCTTCGGCCCGGCTTGCTTGAATCCTGATGGTGCAATGAGCAAGGGACTCACGTCTGAGTATACCCTTCCACGCTAATGGTGGACAAAATAATTAAACAACAGGGGGTGGTGATGGACAGAGTTTCTGAATTAAGCAGAATACTCTCACCCAGTCAAGAGATCAGGGCTTAATCCAACACCGTTTTTTAGCTCACTGCACCATCCCAGCTCGGAACCTGGCTATATGCAAATTAGTCTGTCCCTGGCCCAGTGCATCATGGGAACAGGGCAAACCAAACTACCAAGCCAATTCTTTCGCTGGGAAGGAAACAAGCTTCCGGGGACCAGTTTCTGGCATTTCAGCCGCCTTCGGCCCGGCTTGCCCGAATCCTGATGGTGCAATGAGCAAGGGACTCACGTCTGAGTATACCCTTCCACGCTAATGGTGGACAAAATAATTAAACAACAGGGGGTGGTGATGGACAGAGTTTCTGAATTAAGCAGAATACTCTCACCCCGTCAAGAGATCAGGGCTTAATCCAACACCGTTTTTTTAGCTCACTGCACCATCCCAGCTCAGAACCTGGCTATATGCAAATTAGTCTGTCCCTGGCCCAGTGCATCATGGGAACAGGGCAAACCAAACTACCAAGCCAATTCTTTCACTGGGAAGGAAACAAGCTTCCGGGACCGGTTTCTGGCATTTCAGCCGTCTTCGGCCCGGCTTGCTTGAATCCTGATGGTGCAATGAGCAAGGGACTCACGTCTGAGTATACCCTTCCACGCTAATGGTGGACAAAATAATTAAACAACAGGGGGTGGTGATGGACAGAGTTTCTGAATTAAGCAGAATACTCTCACCCAGTCAAGAGATCAGGGCTTAATCCAACACCGTTTTTTAGCTCACTGCACCATCCCAGCTCAGAACCAGGCTATATGCAAATTAGTCTGTCCCTGGCCCAGTGCATCATGGGAACAGGGCAAACCAAACTACCAAGCCAATTCTTTCACTGGGAAGGAAACAAGCTTCCGGGGACCAGTTTCTGGCATTTCAGCCGCCTTCGGCGCGGATTGCCCGAATCCTGATGGTGCAATGAGCAAGGGACTCACGTCTGAGTATACCCTTCCACGCTAATGGTGGACAAAATAATTAAACAACAGGGGGTGGTGATGGACAGAGTTTCTGAATTAAGCAGAATACTCTCACCCAGTCAAGAGATCAGGGCTTAATCCAACACCGTTTTTTAACTCACTGCACCATCCCAGCTCAGAACCTGGCTATATGCAAATTAGTCTGTCTCTGGCCCAGTGCATCATGGGAACAGGGCAAACCAAACTACCAAGCCAATTCTTTCACTGGGAAGGAAACAAGCTTCCGGGGACCGGTTTCTGGCATTTCAGCCGTCTTCGGCTAAGGCAAGCCCGTCTGCGCCCGTCTGTGCCTGTACCGTGCCCAGCGCCAGAACCCATGGGCACCACTACCAGCACGATGCCTGTCTCCGCCCTCCATGCACTCAACGCCGAACGATCACGCACCTGCTACCTGGCCGCCTCTAAGCGCACCCAAGGACCCTTCTCCTGCCAGAACTGCAGCTTCACCAGCATCCGACCCGCCAACCCACCCACCGGGAAAGAACCCAACCACCTCAGATGCATCCTTCTCAAGACCCGCTCTGCCCACAAACATGCCTTTGAACTCTGGGACCTACTCGACTCAACCTCCCCAGACTTCGTCTTCCTGACGGAGACCTGGCAGAACCCCTCCTTGGCTATAAGATCTCCCTCAGGGAATGCACCAACAGAGTAGGAGGAGGAATCGCCATCATCCACAGGAACACACTCAGAATTTCGACCAACTCCGCCGTCACCCTCAGCAGCACCGAACACCTGCACTTCCAGATCCACACCGATCCCAACACCACCCTCAGAGGAACGCTCGTCTACAGACCCCCAGACCCCTACCACAATTCAGCGACTCCATCGCCGATTTCGTCAGTACACACGCCCTCACCTCCACAGACTACATCCTCCTCGGGGATCTGAACTTCCACCTCGAGAACAACAACAACACCAACTCCACCACCCTGATCGACACCCTTGCCAACCTCGTACTCAGACAACTCGTCTCAACACGACCCACTCCACCGGATACACGCTTGACCCCATCTTCTCCGCAAGCCACAATGTCTCCTTCAACCACACCACCGAACTCCACTGGACCGACCACCGCTGCATTCACGTCATCTTCTGGAAACCCACCACCGCACCCAACAGATCCCCCGCCGCTGCTGGAGCAAAGTCACCGAAGACCAGCTAACCATCACCCGTGCCTGGAGCCCACCGCTGACCCCACCAACCCTGACACCGCCGCCCGCAACCTCAGGCAGTGGATCTATGACTGAGCCAACACCCTAGCCCCGATCAAGACACCCTCCAACAGTCATACCAGCAATAAAGCCAGCTGGTTCACTGAAGACCTCCAAGCCTCCAAACAAACCTGCTGAAAGCTTGAGAAGAAATGGCACTCTGAATGGACACCAGACAGCCATGCAGCCCACAAGAACGCCACCCGCAAACACCATCACCTCATCAGACCTGCCAAAAGGGCCTCCTTCAAAGACCGCCTAGACAACAACGCACACAACAGCAAAGAGCTCTTCAACATCGTGAAGCAACTCTCCAAACCTAGCTCCAACACCAACAACATCCCACCCTCGCAAACCTGTGCAACTCCCTTGCTACCTTCTTCCATCGCAAGATCACAGACGCAACGCCATGACTGCCTCGACAACCACTGAAACCGCAAGGACACCCTGTTCTCCTGGACCAACATAAATGACGACGACATCATTAAAATCATGAACACCATCCAATCCGGATCTCCGTCAGACACTTGCCCACACCACATCTTCAACAAAGCCAGCACCACCATCGCACCTCATCTCCGGAAAGCCATCAACATCTCCTTTAAGACAGCGTCCTTCCCGGAGAGCTGGAAACACGCCGAGATCAACGTCTTACTCAATTAACCCTAGGCTGACCCCAAGGACCTCAAGAACTTCAGGCCAATCTCTCTGCTCCCGTTCCCTGCGAAGGTCATCGAGAAGACCATCAACAGACAACTGACCCGCTACCTCGAGAAAAACAACATCCTGGACCCGTCCCAGTCTGGGTTCTGCTGCAACCACAGCACCGACACTGCCGTCATTGCCGCCACCGATGACATCAGACCCCTGCTAGACAATGGAGAAACCGCGGCCCTCATCCTCCTGGACCTGTCAGCCTCCTTCGACAGCGTCTGCCACCTCACATTATGCACACGTCTCCCTGACGCTGGGATCCAAGAGAAGGCCCAGGACTGGACCACCTCCTTCCTCTCTGTCAGAACCCAGAGCATACACCTCCCCCTTTCTGCTCTGAAGCCACTGCGGCGTACCCCAGGGATCTTTCCTCAGCCCAACACTGTTCAACATTTACATGGCACCGCTCGCCCACGTTACCCGACTGCACAACCTCAACATCATCTCCTACGCCGATAAAACCCAGCTCATCCTCTCCCTCACCAAGGACCCCCACATCGCCAAAACAAACCTCCACAAGGGATGAAAGCTGTCGCCGAGTGGATGAAGACCAGCCGACTGAAGCTAAACTCGGACAAAATGGAAGTCCTCATCCTCGACTCCACCCCCTTGGCCTGGGACGACTCCTGGTGGCTGACCGCACTGGGAACAGCTCCAACACCCACCAACCACGCACACAACCTAGGTTTCATTCTCAACTCTACCCTCTCCATGACGGTGAGAAGCCAAAATATCGAAATTAAAATATCGACCTACAATAATATCAATGTTTTAATTTCGATGGTACAGAATATCGATGTCAATAATTTCGATGGACAGAATATCTGTTATGTTACTAATATCGATATTTGTTTTATTGTCATGGATTTTATTAATAATTTTATATGTATGTGTGATATATTTTTTGTTAAGTGTACTACTACTTTAAGTTAATTTTGTGTTTTAGTACTGTAGCGGGTTGTGGATTTATAGGGATAAGGTGGGAAGTAATTTAATTATACTAAATTTATTATTCATTTTTATGAATTATAAATACATTTCAATTAATTTTAGTGCTTAAGTTCTGCAGCGGGTTGTGGGTTTATAGGAGAACAGGGAGGGAAGTAATTTAAATGTAATTAAGTAATAATTTATTTTTATTAATTGGTTTTGATAATTATAATATTGTTAATTAATTATTAATTGATACTTAATTTTTATTAATTGGTAATCAATTTTTATTAATTGGTAATTAATTTTTATTAATTGATTAATTGATAATTAAGTTAAGTGGATTAATTCATTATTGGAGTGTGTTGTGTGTTTATAGGGGAATAGTATTGGAAGTAATTGAAATGCAATTAAGTAATTATTAAATTAATTGTTGGGTATTGATAATTAATGTATTGCACATTAATTATTAATTGCTAATTATTTAGAATTATAATTTTCTGTTTATGAATATTACATTATTATTGTTTAATCAATAATTGGTGATTAAATATTATAAACTATTATATATTGATATTGTTAATGAGTATATTAATAAGTAATTTTTAATTGGTAATTAATGTTAATAATTAATATTTTTGGGTATACATTATGTAATTGTTCAATATTTGTTAATTGCTAATTACTTTTTAATAATTAATATGCCCTTGTTATTACATTTATTTTTTACATATTTGTTAATTGTTAATTAATATTAAATAATTATTATTTATTGGCATTTATTATTAATTTATTGATCATTAATTATTCATTAGTACTTATGGTTTTAATTATTTGTTGGTATTTGTAAATAGTTTATAGTTATTTAATAATTAATTAATTCATAATTTTAAAATATTTTAATAATTTTTAAGTATGTTGTTTTTAACTTCTATGCTATCCAACACTTTCCCTACTGTTGCACTCACTGGAGTTGGAATAGTAATTTTTACCCCTATGCTATTCAACACTTTCCCTACAGTTGCACAGTCTGGAGTTGAAACAGTAATTTTTACCCCTACGCTATTCAACACTTTCCCTACTGTTGCACTCTCGGAGTTGGAATAGTAATTTTTACCCCCACGCTATCCAATACTTTCCCTACTGTTGCACTCTCTGGAGTTGGAATAGTAATTTTTACCCCTACGCTATCCAACACTTTCCCTACTGTGGCACTCTCTGGAGTTGGAATAGTAATTTTTACTCCTACTCTATCCAACCCTTTCCCTACTGTTGCACTCTCTGGAGTTGGAATATTATTTTTTACCCCTACGCTATCCAACACTTTCCCTACTGTTGCACTCTTTGGAGTTGGAATAGTAATTTTTACCCCTACACTATCCAACACTTTCCCTACTGTTCCATTATCTGGAGTTGGAATAGTAATTTTAAGCCTTACGCTATCCAACATCCTCCTTAGTGTTGTTTTTTGGGGAGTTGGAATAGTAGTTTTGCTCCCTCTGCTATTTAATATTTTTTGTATTATTTAGCTAATGTAGTATATAATAAAAAAAAACTTTTTAACATACTTGTTTAATTAATATTTATGTTATTGTTTTGTGTGTATTGATGTATTCATTACGTTTAATATTTTTTAATAATGTATAAGTTAATAAAATAATTATTAAATCTGATTATTGATTAAGTGTATATATTATATATTATTTGTTGAACCTTATGGGCACTATGCCCTTTACTGTTGTTCGAAACATTACGTATTTCTTCACTGTTTGTGCTTGAAACCAAACCAGCTGAACCCATTTAAATATTTGCACTATAAATGCCTTTGTTTGTGTCTATGACACGTCATGTGATCAAGCCTCGTTGGTGGAGGGGAAACGCGGCATGGTGGATTGCAGGCTGATAATCTGGCACAAATAAATCACTGAAAACGGCACGTACTTGGTGGTTCTGCTCTTTCGTTATTCAGCGCGAAGCGAAGCGGCTGTGAATGGCGACTTTCTGGATATTATATATTATATGTATATGTTTAATGAATGTTTTATTACATTATATATATTAGGTATTCATTTTTAACATTATAACATATTTGTAACTATGTTTATTATATTTATAAGTATTATTTAGTTTATTTTACCTATTTTTATTAACTAAAAATAAAATGAAATTCTTTCTAACTATATTTTTGATATCAATATTTTTTTCCGATATTTTTGTACTTACCTTGTAGATAGGATGTCGATATTTTTGACATCGATATTTTTGTTACAATATTTTTGTAGATCGATTTTTTTTAAACTCTTTTTATTAACAGTGCTCATTTCATTTAACATGTAAGTCCATTGATCACATTTCATCTTGTAAATAAGGAGTACACAGTGCACAGGATAGACACAGTTGACCATTAACAACATGCCCAGAGCAAGACCCATTACCCCAGACCACCCCCATACCCCTGTACCTTCTCCAGGGCCCCCAAATCTTCTTCCACTTTTTCGGGCACCCTCTGCTTTTATAAATGGTTTACTCTGCCCTCTGGCACCAATCCAGGTCCCGCTCCCATTGATCACACTGCGGAGGGACTGACGCCCCCCAGGCCCTGGCTATGTTCCCCTTTGCAACTCCCGCCGCCATTGCCAGCCAGAGTTCTTCATACCTGTTCCAGTCAATGGGCCCTTTAATCATCAAAAGTAACCATCTAGGCTCCCTCGGAACCGGTGAACCAACCACCTCCGCCATTATATCTGTGACTTTGGTCCAGTATGGTACAATCTCCAGGCAATCCCACAGTATGTGATAGAAGGATCCGTCCCTCCCGCACGCGCGCACGAGACAGACTGACACCCACCCCAGGAATACAAAAGTGTGCGAGGGTAGTACACCCGATGAAGTATTTTGAGCTGTATCAGCTGAAACCTAACACGTATCGTGATCTCCCGGGGGCTTTGCAGGGCGTCCTGCCTATCGTCATCATCCAATGGGCCTAGGTCTCGCTCCTAAGTCGCCCTTAGGGACACTAAGGGATCGGGCATGTTATTTATAAACTTCCAATAAATCGTGGATGTGGGCTTTTCCAAAATGGGATCCAGGAGCAAACAATCCTCTCTGGGGGAAAATTCAGGAATGGATGCACCCCCGAACACGGACCATATGGCATGAACAAAGCGTAGATAGTGGTAGCGCTGCGAGTCCCGGAGATCGTACTCTTTCTATAGATGCTCAAAGGAGCGGGGCGTCCCCTCTCCACACGTCCCCCAGGTAGTCTATTCCAATGAGCTGCCAGGCCCTAAAGCACTTCAATCTAGATACTTTCCTCAATTGCTCCCCAATCCACAGGGAAGTCCTACCCGTTAGGGACCCCGTCCACCCAGGAATTAATTTGCCTCCCTCCAACATTGGACCACTACACCGGTGTGGGAGGGCCAATCCGCTTGCATCCTCCAAGTGAATAACAGAGATTCACAATTCCCGCCCTGCATCACAAATCGATCTACTCTGTATGCTGGTTCCGATCTATCTGCATAAACCCAATCATTGACGATCTGTAGCTGAGACGCCCAGTAATATAACTGCACGTCCAGCAAGGCCAGCCCACAGTCGTACACCCCCCTTGTCAATTTCCGCAGCGCGATCCGAGGGCTGCCCCCATCCCATAGGAGCGTCCTCACCACCTGAGAGACTCGCTTGAAGAACCCCTGCGGGATCGGATATTGTGTATTCTGCAGGATATACAAGAGGTGAGTTAACACCAACATTTGAAACATTGCAGCACGTCCCGCCAGGGATAAGGGCAGCGCAGGCCAATGATCTACATCAGTGAGAAGGCGCAACAGCTGAGGTTCAAGGTTCCTAGCCAAGAATTCTGCTCTGTCTCTTGTGAAAAAAAACCTCCAGATATTTGAAGCCATCACTCACTAACGTCGCAGGACACCTGGACGGTATCCGCAGGGGAGTGCCAGAGAGGGGAAAAATGACCGACTTAGCCCAAATAGCTCCCAAAAAGCTCAAAAAGGTGAAGTGCCTGCGCCATCGACTGATAAGGCCTAGCCACGTAGAGCACAATATCGTCAGCGTAGAGGCTGATGCGTTCCTCCCAGTCATCGGTCAATGCCAAGCCCCAGAATGACCTGTCTCTTCTCACCCAATGAGCCAACGGCTCCAACGCCAAGGCGAATAAAAGAGGGGACAAGGGACACCCCTGCCTCGTGCCCTGCTGAAGCTGAAAAGCTCTGGATACCAATCCGTTGACTCGCACACACGCCATCGGCTGTTCATACAGGAGGCGCACCCAGCTGCAGATGGTCGGACCGAAGTCCAGCCGCCGTAGGACCATAAAAAGTTATGGCCACTCAATGCTGTTGAATGCCATTGAGGCTTCCAGCGCCATCAACGCAGTTTGTGTGTCCCCCCCATGCCATCCGTCATGTACAGCTCGCCATACAGGAGCGGCAGATTGTGTCGCGTGCTCCTGCGTGGTATTAAGCCTGACTGGTCTACATGTACCAGGTCCGGCAGTACTGGAATCACGCTATGCACCAGGACCTTGGCTAAGACCTTCGCCTCAACATTCAGGAGTAAAATCGGTCGATATGAGGAGCAGCAATCGACCGGCTTGCAGTCCTTTTGGATAACCACAATCGTGGCCTCTCTCTGGTCTGGTGGTAGCGCCCTTACCTGACGCGCCTCCAGGTACATACGTAGGAGAGGACCCTTGACAATGTTTGATTGTTTCTTAAAAATCTCAACCGGGAGCCTGTTGGGGCCCTGAGCCTACCCGGATCGCAGGGGGAGAAGCGCCGCCCCTATCTCTTCACAAGTTAGGGCTGTCTCCAGTTCCTCCCTCTGGGATTGCGACAGAATGGGAAGCGCAAAGTCGCGGAGGAACTCCCCACAGTCCTGCAACGTCCTGGTACAAACCGGGGAGTATAATTCATCAAAGTGTGCCGCCAACGTCTCCACGATCTCTCTACTGGTGGACACCTGGGATCCCGACTTGCATGGCCGCCACCCAGGAACGCCCCCTATCCCTTCGCTCCAGCCAAGCCAGGAGCTTCAGGGCCTTGTCCCCAATGTCATATATGCGGTGCTGCGTGGCCAGGGCGAAGGCCCTCGCCTCCCCCTCCGCCAGGGCCCTGAGCTATGCCTGCTTGAGTGCCAGAGCATGCCGACTCTCTAACGTGGACTCTATACCCAGTCCATGTTCTAATTCGGTGACCTCCTCCTTGAGCTGCCTAATCCTCAAGGAATCCTCCTTCTTTTTTGCTCCTATCAGAGCCTGTGCCTGCCCCCGCAAAACCGTCTTTTACGCCTCCCAGAGTGTGATACAAGATGATACTGACCCCTGGTTCTCCTCAAAATAGAACTGAGAGTCCTCTCTGATCTTATCCCCTGTCATGTCATCCCGTAGGTGCCACGGATCAATCCTAGGGAACACCGCCTTGTTAATGAGAGGCCCTTTCAAGAGCGCACCCACCGGAGAGTGGTCAGAGAGACCCCTGGCTAGAATTTGGGGGTCCGAGAAGTCCCCCAACTGATCAGTACGTGTCAGCAAGTGATACAGTCTGGAGAAGCACCCATGCCTGGCCGAGTAAAACGTGTACTGTCGTGAGGAGGGGTGGGGTGCCCGCCACAAGTCGCTCAAACCAAAAGACTCCAGGAACCCCTGTAAGCCCCACTCTGCCCGGTGGCCCTGTCCCCCCCAATCTATCAAGGTCCGCGGTCAGAACGAAGTTCATGTCTCCTCCCACCAAAAGCGACCCCAGGGGAAGATCTGCCAAGAAGGAACCCAGGCGTTGTTGAGTGCAAGCCCGGTGGGACATAACAAGAGCAGAACAATACTGTCCGCCCCTCCCACCCCCGCCACTGCCACCATACAGCCCAAATCATCTGTCCACGTCCCGGTGACCACCACAGGGAGAGTCTTACGCAAGAGGATACCCACTCCCCTAGAGCCAAACGTGAAGCCCGAGTGGGCCACCATTTTGTACCAGAAGGGGTCTAATGCCTGGCACCTATTCCCCCGCAAATGCGTCTCCTGCAGGAAAAAGCACGTCAGGCGAATGTCACCTCAAGTGCTGCAAGACTAAAGTCCTTTTTATCTTGTTGCCAAAACCATTGACATTCCACGTCCAGATCTTAACCAATGACTGAGAGCCCATTTTCAATCTGTATCATACAAGCACTACAACCGGAGCTTGCTATCCTGCGGTGCACCACTCCCACTCCCACCCACCAAAGGACTGACCAAGAAATGCGCATACACAACTTGTAAAAACAAACCCCGCCCCCCTTTCCCCCCACCCATACAAATCCAACTATCCACCCCTCAACTTCCCCCTCCCTGCTTCCTTGTGTGGTGAGCCTCCAACCACCCACCAATGAAACCTACAGAGTGCCTGTCGCCCCCTTCCCACAACAGAAACCATATTAGAGGAACGTGGAGTCTCTGACCTAAGGAAGATGCACACGTAACATATCAGAGTACACACCCTCATGTGTAATTCACCCCGGGTGTCCCCCCTAGCATTACGCCCTCAGCACCCAGCACCACTCTTAACCATAACCCCTGTCCGTGTGCCTTTTCCGTCCAAGTCTCTCACCAGGGACCGAAATCAGAGCAGACCTTTGTCTTCTCAACTCACAGGGCCCAGGCCTCCGCGGCACACCTTGCTTCCCCCCCAAGGCACAGTCGGAGCAGGGCCAACCCCGTAGTGAGGCAAGACCATATCATAGAATAGTCACTCCGCCCGCTGCCTTTCATCGTCTCTGGGAACACTCACTGCATCTTGGCTTGTCCCCCGGCTCCCGTTCTCAACCGGAGTTTCGAGTCGCTTCCCTCACGGACCACCGTACGCCAGCCCTCCATCCAGTCGGTGGCATCCACAGGCGTCTCGAAGAAGTAGACTTGTCTCCATCCAATACCTTAAGCCAGGCCGGGAACAGCATCATGTACTTCACCCCCTTATCACGAAGCGCCTTTTTTATACCGTCGAAGGAGCGCCTCTGCCGCTGCCCCTGCAACGTAAAATCCGGTAAAAAGCGGATAGTGGCATTGTCCCGATGAAGAACCCCCCGGACCCTTGCAGCCTGCAGGATGGCATCCCTGTCACGATAATTGAGGATGCGGACAATGATCGTGCGTGGGGGGCCCCGGGCTTAGGCTTACCGCCCAGGGATCTGTGTGCCTGCTCTATAGAGAAAAAGTTCCAGAGATGCTTCGGCTTTAGATGGTTCAATATGAGGTCTTCCATGAAGAAGTCCGTTGAGGGCCCCTACATTCCCTCCGGCACCCTCACTATGCGTATATTATTACGCCTAGCTCAGCCTTCTTGGTCTTCCAAGCGGGTATACACGAAGGCCTGGTTCTTAGTGAGAGCTGCCACCTGCTCCTCAAGGCGCTTCGTCTTCGCCTGCAGCCCGCTTATGCCAGTTTCTGCCGCTGCCACCTTTTCGGACATTTTGCGGAAGTCCGCCCGCAAGAGGTTCACCTCTTCCGTCACCGAGTCTAGTTTAGGCTTCATGGTGCCCCTAAAATAGTTAATGGCCCTCATAATGTCCTTCAGGGATGGGTCTGGACCTCCATCGTCCTGATCGCCATCATGGCCGCCGCCAGTCGCACCCCGATCCCGGGTCATCGCCACCGTGTATTTCTCAATTTGGTTGGACTGGCCCTGTACTCTGTTTCGACCCATGCTGGGCCCGGCTGCCCCATCACACCTGAGCTGGAACCGTCCAGGGAGCCTCCCTCATCGCTGCCGCCACACCCTTCGAGGTCGCTGACACCAGGCGCAGATTGCAGATTTCCAATCACCAAGGTTATCGGGCGCCTGCCCCCACCAACGCACTGCAGCCGGCACCCCAAGCTGTCAAATCACCATGCTCCACCGCAGCACCTCAGTCAATACAGTCAAGACCGGATCCTTTGCTGCAGCAAGTGGGCCACTAGCGAGGTGTAGGCCGCATGTAGCCAGTCACCCTTCCTGAGTACCAGCACGTCGCTGCCTTTAGAGGTGGGGCCCCAGACCAGGCCTCAATGCCCCCCTGCCTGCGGGCGCTTAGGTAATCACAGGCCTCTAGCGTACACCTGAGATGGGCTCTCCCCAGGCAAAAGTCTATCCAGGCACTACTCTCCTCAGGGGACCCCCGCGCCAAGAGCCGCCACTCACCGCTGCAGCGTCGCTGAATATGGCCGCAACTGCAGGGGCTGCAGCACCGGAGGCCGCGCGTCGGGTTCAGGCACCAGGACCGCCACAGGGAAGACGCTGTCCCGTGCTCATGGGCCTCCGCTGTCCACTCGCCTCAGCCGTGCCGGGAAATTTAAAGATCCCCCCCACAGCAGGCGACTTTCACGGTGCGACTTCAGCCCGAGTGGACCAGCAATCCGGATACCGCTTGGGGCCTCAAACTGGGGCCCGCTCCTCCAACGGTGATGCCTCCATCAGCCACACGAGCCCCGGGAGCCGCCGCTTGTAGTCTTCAGGTGGCCACCATTTTGGGCGCACTCGGCCGGGCACCGCTCGTCAGTCTTCACTGCATCAGGACACCCGCAGCTTCTATAACAGCACCGTCGCAGACCGCCAGACAGCCCCTACCACCACGGGTGTCCACTGCTCTGGTTCACGGATTATGCGGGATTTAGAGGGTCAGAATAAGGTCTCTAGCGCAGCGCCGGGACTACGCCGCTATCTTCCTCAACTGCTGGCCATGCCCCCGTAGGTTGATTTTTGGACCTTCGATATTTAGTCAGTGATCCCTCCATGACAAAGCAGGTAAACGCTGTCTCGTCCTCCTGCTTCAACACCCTCTGCATGCTCCGAAAAATCTACAGGTGGATCCCCACCTAAACAAGAAGAACAGTCACCCACGCCCTTGTCAGCATCAGGTTGGACTACGGAAACACCCTCTACGTAGGAGCCTCGGCTAAACTTCTAAAACGACTCCAACGCATTCAGAACGCCTCAGGATGCCTGGTCCTCGACATCCCTCGCTGCAGCCACATCACACCCCACCTGAGAGACCTGCATTGGCTCCCCGTCAACAAGAGGATCACCGTCAGGCTCCTCATCCACGCACACAAGGCACTCCACACCACCGGACCAGCATACCTTAACAGACGACTCAGCTCTACACCCCCAACTGCCAGCTCCGCTCCGCCAACCTCGTCCTCGCCACAGTCCCCCGCATGCGAAGAGCGACCTACGGTGGCAGATCGTTCTCCCACCTCGCCACCAAGACCTGGAACACCCTCTCCACCACCCTGCGGCAGACCCAGGACCTGCTAACCTTCAGAAAAGTCCTCAAGACCTGGATATTCGAGCAGTAGCAGCACTTTGAGACCCTCACGGGTAAGTAGTGCGCTTTACAAATGTTCTGATTGATTGATAGAAAAGGAAATAACTTTAGCAGGTTTTAAGGCCATTCATACAGAAAGCATTAACCCATAGTTTGTCTGAAGAAATAAAACCCACTTTGGTTAAGGGAGCTAAAGAGTTAAAGAAAATACATATGGAAACAATATTAAATGCTTCATTAATCTAATTAAACTCATAAGTATATTCAATTTCAAACGTAAATGATTAATCAGTCACATTCTTGTTAAAGATAAAACACTGTCATAGACATTTAACTTGAAACAATTTCTCGATCATTATTTTCAAAGTTCCACTTGTATGTTTACTTAGCACTTCACCAGGTTTTTCTCATTCTTTGGCTTATTTTATAAAAAAACATGTTTTCTTTGCTTACTGCACATTGACTATTGCAGTGTTTTCTCTAAAACATGTTTCCCTTGCACATTTTCACATTGTAATTTGAAAGTTTCGCACGTTAGTAATTTCACTCAATTAGCTTCATTTTGTTAATAACACACTTATGAGCAGATTTAATCAAGCAAGATTTTATCCACAAAAAATCATGCTCCATCGGGCTTATACGGTGCAGAAGCCTCTTCTTGGGCTGCCCTTGCGGGTAGGGAACTGCTGTGGAAAAATGAGCAGAGGAAACATAACACTAGGTTTTTCGTGTTGCTCGAGTGACACTGGGGACAGTTTGGAGAGTGCCTACTTTACATCAGAAATAGGAGTTGTTATCTGGTAGGGTGAACCCACCCCCTTTTCCTCCTCACCCTGCCTCTATCACCTCTCTGTCCCCTCCTGCCCTACCCCTTCCAACTGCTTGCTGGGATTACATTAATTTAGTTTGTGTTGATTATTTCTTTTTCTCCTGGGTTGCCAAACAATCATTATCTACTGGTATTCTAAAAAGTCTTTTTGATGTATATCCACCCAGCTTTGTTTTGTACATCCATACATTGTATTCAACTGTTCTTCTACATTAGGGAGCACTCCTTGAACAAAAGAAGCCCCCACATCCAGAAGCAGGTATATAAGCTTTCTGAATGCCAGTGTGTTTGTCAAATGTCTTTGAAACTGTCTAAATAGTAAATATATGCTTCCCCTTTATTATGTTTTAATTGTTTATTTTGATCCAGTCAAATTTGGTCAGAGATATTTCCATGACTGCATTAACACAAGTATCTGTAATCATCTGTAAAGCATTGTTGAGCAAGGAATATGTTGCAGCTGTTGAGGTGGTGTAGTGGGGGAGCAGACCCTGGTTCTGTTCTTCATATGGGTAAACTGTTTTTTGCCTTTTCCTGAGCATCCTTTGAGGCCTCTAAACTGGGATTCTTGCAGTTGTTTGACGGTTCCTATCTGCAGTTTCGGAATGCCTTGCATTGTTAAGTGAACTTTTACTTCTGGATTTTCTAATTTGTGTTTAGGATTTGTGATGCTATCCAAATTTAAGTTACTTACTAGATAAACAGTCTTTCTCCTATCCCAATCCTTTAAATATCTGTACGTTTTTTACCATACTGGTGATTCATAAAGTGGACAGGAATCCCCTTTTACTTGATTTTACACAGTAGGGAACTGGGATTTGGTTGCCTATCAACTAATGACAAATCCTACCCACAGAGGGAGGACCAACAATATGTAATCACATCTATGGGGCTACTAAGTTCCACTGGCTCCTTTGAATACAAGAAGCCTCCGTTATCAATATAGTGGAGTTTGCAGTGTTCCCAGGGTGATTGAAGCAGTTTCCAGTGGTCACCAGCATTCATCTAATAAGTTCTATACTGGGCACACAGACAGGTACAATGTCCCTCTTGAACCACATGCTCTTTCCTTGCACTTGAATTACCTGCTTTCCTACCCGCTGATTATCACTTTATGGCTTTTTCATCTTATACCCAGGCTTGACTAGGTCAGCATTGGGCTGTCTTCTATCCAAGTACCTCTACAGAGAAACCTCAGTCTTACCTTGGAAACACCTTGGAAACTCCTTGGAATCTTGAGTGGATGTTTGAACCAGGCCCAGACATCACACACAAGTAAGTCATTTCAAATCTTACATCTAAGCATCAAGATTGTCAAAGAGAGCCTCATTACTCTGCCTTTTGTTGTCTCTAAAATCTAAAAAAAATGTGATTAAAAGAATAGGACAACAGCCACCTGACAGTTGCCAAGTTGGGGAGCTCCACACATTTATAGTTTTATCTGAAGCTTCCAGATCCAAGAATACATGATAACAAGTTTGCTATTCTATGAGGCAGGCGCAGCAATGGAATCATGAGAAATAGTGAAACTGGGAGAAAGGATATCTAAGCATCTAGTTGGGCATGCCACTATTTGTATATGTACTGCAAGTTTGAAAATCACATATTTGTTGGCAAGTACAACAACCTGACTTGTTATGAGGTTAAGGCCTGTGGTTAGTCCGCTCATTAGTCTAACAAAAGATGGCTACTGAAGGATAAATAGCTAAACTTTTGCACAGCTCAAATTTTGTCAGGTTCCTTGAACTAATTTCAACCGAAGAAAGTATTCTGGACAGCATTTCATTCCATTGTTATATTATTTACAATTTCGTTTAGAAAAGGACCTAACTATATGCATATCAGTTGTGGTCTTGCCCCAAAAGAGACACTCCAACTCTAAATGATATATATGCCACCTCTGAACTGTAATTCTACTAAGCCCAGACATATTGGGCCTTATTTATGAGGCCTTGCAACAGTTTTGCGCTTCCATTGAGCCACTTTTTGTGATGCATCGGCGGCGTAAAACATGCCTCCTGTTGCACCCTATTTACAAAGTGACGCATCTAAGTAGATGTGTCACTTTGTAAACCCCTGCGCTACATTATACCTGCGTCAGGTATAATGTATGCAGAGTGGGCGTTCCCACGCAAGTAAGCCTTGTATAAGTGACGCAGTGAAATTGCGATTCTCCTATTAACATGATCAGAGAATCTGGATTTCATTAAAGACATGGAGGCTAACGGTTAGAAATGGGATTCCTGGCTGGCCAGGGCTCGTGCCAACGTAAGTCAGAGACCACCATTGCTAAGTCAGGGCAAGGGAGTTACACGCCAAGATAACCCCTGCTCACCCTCTAGGTAACGTGACGCGAGCAGCAAGGCTAAACTTGGAGGCTATGTAGGTCAAGTGTTTGCGCGCGCACCCAGCAACAACACCCAAGGTCCACCACAAAGGAAACTCCACACAAGGTTATATATAAAAATAGCCTTTGTATTATACCAAAACACATTAGATAAAAAACACACTTTACAATGTGCCAACAGGCACGGGCAGAATTTACAGGAGATACGTACAAGACAGGGCCACATGGACCACTGTCAGGAATATGCACTTTCAAACTTAGTACTTGGTAGAATTAGTACTTAGAATATAAAATCACTGTAGCACAAATTAGAAAATGTAGCACACGACCAGTAATCACTGGTAACAGGTAAGTACCACTTACGCAACCCTAACTACCTTAGGAGAATATTACGCAGGGAACCTGGACTTCACTAGCAACACCTGTACTAGCAAGAACAACCACCTAAGTATCACCATACATTTAGGGGTATAGGCAAGAACACATTACACATGATGCATCACCACACATTCGGAGGTGTAGGGAAGGAAAACAATTGCGCAAAACTCACATGAGCCACCACCTGTGGCAGTCCCTAGTCCAGCCTAGGGCTAGGAGGCCCTGTGTCCCAAAGTCAGGGGCCTAAACGTAGCAGCTGCCCACTAAGTGCTGGGCAGCTGAAAACACTGATGGGGCCAACGTTGGAGCCTCGTGGGCTCAAGAACAACAATGGGGCCAAAGCACTCGTGACCCCAAGAGCCTTGTGGCTCTAAATAAACAGAATGGCCCCCTGAGCCTCTCAGGGCTGTAAAACACAATGTGGGCTGTGAGCCTTTCTGGGCTCTAAAACAACCATGGGGCCATGGAGCCTCGGGAAAGACATTTCCTGTTAAGAAGAGAAGTATCAGGCCAAGAGCAAAAAAGGTCAAGCATAAGTTTAACGTCCCACACAGATTGGTATTTAGTTACAAATGAATGGCACGCAGGAGCCTCGGGGGACTCAAAAGAACAACTGTGGGCTAGGAGCCTCGCAGGGCTCAACAAATATGCCCCCATGAGCCTCTCTGGGCTCGCACACGAAATGCCGCCGGGAGCCTCTCTGGCTCTGAGTAATGATGTGCCCCCTGAGCCTTTCAGGCTCTAACACAAATAGAATGGCCCCCAGAGCCCCTCAGGGGCTAACAATAAAAATGCCCAGGCCCCCACGGGCCTTTAAAGAACAGTGGTGCCCCTTGAGCCTCTTTGGGGCTCTCAACAAATATGCCCCCTCCTTTGGAGTCCCGCTTAGGGGACTCGGGGAATACTGTTGCAGGGTAACAGGGAAGCGGCCCACTACCAACCGGGGCCGTTCTACCCTTCCAAACCCTGCCCCTGGGACCACGCTATCCCCACTGAGGGGGGGCGGGCACCGGCAATGTGCCCCGACGCCCCCTCTCCGCAAAGCAGCACCGGGGACCTTAGACAACTACGGGACTCACCGGGGCTCTGCAGGACTCCTCTTGCATCCCAGTCTCCTCCTGCGTCGGTGGGGACAGGCTTCCTTCTTCTTCTGTGGGCAGCGCGGGGCTCTCCTTCCCACAACGGAGCCCCGCCTGCACCTTCACCCGCCTCTCAGTTGCTCAGGCTGCCCTGCGAGGGCGGGACTTCCGGGGCAGGCTGGGGCACTTCTGGATCGCGCTAGGCAGCATCCCGGCAACATTTCGGAACTCCCGGGCTGCGGCGGAGATTCTTTTCCAGCAATACGGGTGGGCTCCCGTGAATTAAATACAGAGCGGAGTGCCAGGAGCGGCACAAATGCGAGGTGGGCACTCGCTCGGGGTGGCAATCCAGCGGGGAAATGCCGGGTGGGCACCGGCTTTAGCAAATAAAGCACCCCCAGGCGCTAGCGGGCATAAAAGCGCTTCCAGGTGCTTCAAGGGGAACGGAGCGCACCCAAGCGCTATAGGAAACAAAGTAAAGCGCTATTAAGGGCTGGGGGGCAAAATCAAGAGTTCCCAGCGCTATGGGCAAAAAGTAAAGCTCCAGCAAAGGTCTGGAGCCGAGCAGGGGGGCAAGGCTGGGCCCAGAGCCAGCTCACTGGGCCTCCAGGCAGGGAGGCAGTCCAAGTGGCGGTCCTCCTGGTGCCCAGCAGCAGCCCCCCTCCAGAAATGGATCCAGGAAGAGAACATTTTTATGGGGTCACATCCCCTCTTTTATACACCTTTTCCCTTTGTCTGGCTTCAGGGTGAGGGGAAAAACCAGTCGCAGCTGGTTTGTGAGCACTCTTGATGTGCTCAGCCCCTCACTCTATTCACTGGCAGGGCTAGAGACATTAGACGCACCACAGAGGGCAGAGCCAGCATTGTGTGGGGAAAGCCCAGCCCTATTCAGGACCCAGGTGCACTCCTCCCCAGTCATCAGCATGCTAATCTCCACACTCACCACCGGGCCGACCCATCCAGACTCCTGGAGCCAGGCTCACCAGCCAGCTCCAGCCAATCACACGCCAGCACCCTTACTGCACACACACCAATGTCTAGAAGTGGCACTTCCACACTAGAAACATACACGCTGCATACATCATTGCGCAGCATTCAATCTCACGAGTTCGCACATACCAAACTCGAGCCTGCACTCACCACACTTCAGGAATGAACATGGACACACACATTCCCCATGCATTCCTATGGCAGGGCAGGCCAGCCTCACTACACGCACGCACTTTACTCTGGGACACAGGGAAAAAGTGCACAGAGACCAAAAATCACTAACAAAGATCACATACTAAAAGCAAAAAGATTAGGGGGTGAACCTGCCAGAGGGGCAAGTCCAACACTAACATTATGCAATAATCCTTTAATGCAACTCACAAGCAGCCGCTTACATCATAAAAGAAGAAATAGAATGCAGTGACAGCATAACAACAATATAAGCCATGAGAAACAACAGAGCTGCCTCTTTTAAATGCAATGAAGCAAGGAGAGAGTTATGAGGTTCGAGATGAAACTTGTGCTGGAGAACGAAGAAGAAGAGAAATCAAGAGAAGACCAAGAAGATCCGTTATGACGAGTTATCTGAAAAGAAATTACAACATTAGAAGGGCTCTTTGCAAGGAAAGAGTGCAAATTGTAAACAACAACAATATCAAAACAATGTAAAATTCAACAAACATGATAATATAAATAAATACTCCGTCCAAGGTAGGGACGGGTGGGATAATGTTAGCCTCCATGTCTTTAATGAAATCCAGATTCTCTGGTCATGTTAATAGGAGAATCGCAATTTCATTACAAGACAGGAGGCTACATTATGCATGATGGTAGCCTTGAAGAAAAACGTCAGACAAATGTTCAATAGGTTTACAATAGTGGTGAGCAAAGGTGGAGGCATTGGGCCAATCAGCAGCTTTAAAGATAACATCTAACTTACCACCAGACCAGAAAGACTTGCTAGCCATAGCGCCTCTGAGAGAGTGTGCTTGAAATTTAAAAAGGTCAATGCCAGCAAAGCTCTGGCGGAGATAGGTTTAAACGGTTTAACAAAAGAAATGAGAAGTTGATTGGCATCAGGAGGGCGAAGTTCTTTCATTCTTGAGTCGTATTCTTTCATACAATTGACAACACAAAGTTTTTTGCAGTAGTCAAAAAGTGGGTAAAAAATAGAATCTGACATGGTTTTAGTTCTTCTAAGGATTTCAAACTTAACACCAAACATGTCATAGCACCTATTAGAAATATCTAGAGATTTCACATTGGAAACTCTACGACAAGAAATTAAACATAAAAGAGAAGCAAGTTTAATGGAAAGACATTTCCTGTTAAGAAGAGAATTATCAGGCCAAGAGCAAAAAAGGTCAAGCATAAGTTTAACGTCCCATACAGATTGGTATTTAGGCCTAGGAGGTCTTCTTAGTCTAATACTCTTTAAAACTCTACAGATAATAGGATTCTTAATGACCGTCTTACCGTTGACAACAGAATGTCCGGCGGAAATGGCAGATCTATAACAAATGATCGATCTATAGGAGAGACCATTGTCGAATAGTTCAACAAGAAAATTAACTATATTGACGATAGGAGCCTCCAAGTTCCTCTCCATGCACCAACCAAACCATTTTCTCCAGATGTTATTATATCTGTAGTGAGTTCCTGGTGCCCAGGATTCTCGGAGGAGAGTGAGAGCAGATGAAAAAAGTCCAGACAACTCATTAGATTGCCTGACACTTTCCAGGCAAGAAGGTTCAAACTCCCTGAAAGAACTAGGTGGTGATCTTCTCAGTTTGCGTTTAGAACCAGACCTTTCATTGCAGGAATCAGGAAGGGAATGTCGCACAAAAGTTCCAGAGTTGTGGTAAACCACGCCTGAGAGGGCTAGAAAGGAGTTATCATGACTAGGGAGCACTGATCCTGTCTCACTTTTTGAAGAACCCTCTGAATCATGGCAAAGGAGGGAAAGGCGTACGGGTGAAGAAGGGACCATGGCTGGAGAAAGGTGTTCACTGCAAGAGGGCCCGGGTCTGGCATCCAGCTGAAATATTGGGGAAGTTGGAAAGTCAATCTGCTGGCAAAAAGGTCCACATCGAATGGGCCCCAAAAAAGAGACAGAGAATTGAAAATGTTCACGTCGAGTTTCCAATCGCTGAAATATGGAAGGAATCTCGGATTCCAATCTGCAGAAAAATTCCATTTTCCGGGGAGATATTCCGCCTTCAGAGAAATTTTGTGTTCTAAACTGAACATCCAAAGTCTCTTGGCCAAATCGGAGAGGTCTGCTGACCTCGTCCCACCAAGGCGGTTGATATTAGAGACTGCGGAGATGTTGTCCATCTTTAAAACAAAGGATCTGCCCTGTAGAGAGTGTTTGAAGCTCATTAGGGAATAAAGACCAGCAGTCAGCTCTAAAAAATGTATATGGTGGGAGGACTCGGCCTGAGACCAGACGCCACCTGTGTCTTGGTCGAGGAGGCATGCTCCCCAACCATGAAGGCTGGCGCCTGACTACAAGACAAAGTCTGGAGTCGACCCGAAGATGGCTCTTCCGTTCCACGCATCTAGATTGGCCAACCACCAAGACAGTTCCGACCTTGCTTGTTGATCCAAGGTTACAAGGTCCCCGTAACAAAGCCCGGATCTGAGGGCATTGGCTTTGACTCTCTGGAGGGCACGATAGTTGAGAGGTCGGGGAAAGATGGCTGTTTGTCAGCGGATCTTGGGTCCCTGGGGTGGTTGTCCCCGCCGGGCGACGCCGCTGGGGAAGCAGCAGCGGAATACGTTCAGCGAGCTCCGATAACGAAGAGGGCCGGGGAGCGCGGCCAGCATCTTCGGTGAGGGAGAAGCTGCCGCCAGCTTGAGGAGGGCTGTGTCGGCCGGACGAGCGGCTTCCCCGGGCCCAGCAAGAGGCTGCCATGAGATCAGGTCAGAGTGGTGCCCTGTGGGGAGACGGGCGGGGTGGTCGCTGAGCCGCATTGCCTTATCGGGGGTCAGGTCGGGCCCTGGGCTCACCTCCATCCAGAGTACTTGAACGGCAACATACCGCACTGTCCGAGAGGCCCGGGCCCCGCGAGGAGGGAGCCGGACTGGAACGAGCCGGGGGCCACAGCGGGTCTTGGTTAGCCCGGCGGCGGGGGCTCAAGGGGTCCGAAGGGTCCCACAGCGTGTCGGGGGTCAGGTCAGACCCCAGTGCATAATATTGGACGAGCGGACTGCATGGTGACTCCCCCATGGCGTGAGGCCTAGCGGAACATACATTGCCGACCGGACATCTTTGGGAGCCGGCTGGGAGGCGACGCTACTCTTCGCGGGCTGCGGTGCGAGATCTATTCATTGTACCGCCATCTTGTCGCGGAGTGGCTGGCGGTGAGAGACATTTACTGGGCAACCTCAACTGGAAGAGGGCCAGAGGGAGGCCTCACTCCTCAAAGACATCATGACACGGGGTTGAGGTGGAAATCAGGGTAAGCAGGGCCCCATTGATAAATTTACTGAAGCTGCCGGCGCAAAGGGGGCGCAAACTCAGGTGCCGGACAATGCTGCGCTCCTGGCTGTGATCACGCAGTCCAGAGATGTCCTGGATGCTAAGATTGGGGCTCTGGGCTCAGATGTTATGCTCCTTCGGCAGGACTTGAGAAACGCTGTGGAACGCATAACAGGCGCAGAAACGCGCATAACAGCGGTAGAAGACGACATGACTACCCTAAAAAAGAGGGTCGCTGACCTTGAAAGGACTCAGAAGGGCCTGGTGTTGAGAGCTGAGGAGGCGGAGGGACGTGCCAGGCGCAGCAACCTTCGCTTCCTGGGGTTTCCAGAAGATTGCGAAAAGGGTAATGCGGAGCATTTCCTGACACAATGGCTGGAGGGATGGATGCCGGCCGACACTATTTCACGCTGCTTCGTGGTAGAAAGGGCCCATCGGGTGCTGATGCAGAAACCTCCGGTGGGAGAGCGCCCTCGCCCCATGATTGCCAAACTATTAAACTATGCCGACAGAGACGCTATCCTGAAACAAGCGAGATTGAAGGGCCAACTTATGTTCGAGAACTCTCATATCCTCATTTTCCCAGACTACACGAAGTTGGTCCAGCAGCAGAGACAATCTTTCGTTGCGTCCAAGGCTCGCCCCGAGGCTTGAAGCTACCTTATGCTGTGCTCTACCCAGCGCGGTTGTGGGTCGTCTTTCAGTCCTGCACCATCTTTTTTGACACCCCGGAGGCCGTCTTTCAGTGGACGGACGAGACTGTAAGGGTACGCGTCAACACAGCAAAAGGCGGGGAATCTGACTCCTCAACCGGGGGACCCCCTGGTAGGGGTCCTGAAGACCAGCGAAAGCGCAGAGGCAGATCTCGCTCGAGCCGCAGCTCACACTCAAGATCAAAGACATGTAAAGATAAGGAATCGTAGGAGGCCAATGAGAATGTGCCCTGAATGTGGGGGGAACTGACATTTGCTTATCCATTTGCTTGATAACATTGACCAGGGCGCTTTGGCTCGGCTGGAAGCCACGCTTGCTCAGGGTTGGGAGGGGACGACAGCCTAGTTCTACATGGGCTGTGATGAGGGGATCCATTGGAGGGGGTGCTCCCCGGCTCACGGTTGGGGCCGGGATCACACCCCGACCACGACAGGTGCTTCCGTGTTTGGGAGGTGCGGGGTGGGGGGGGGAATTGTTGGGGTTCGGGATTGTTCTAGTTCAAGGGAAGGGTCTGCGCGCAATATGCTGGTTCCGATCCGTGGTGGGTACTGCCGTTGCTGCCTACGGCGGGACGTGTACAAATTATATGCTTCTACACAAATGTCATCTGATAATGTGGGATCACGGCTAGGTCCTTGCGGGACACGCATACTGAGTTGGAATGTGCGAGGGATGCTGGATAAGGTGAAGAGGGGGGCTATGTTTGCTTGGGCCAAGAGAAGGGGAACTGATATATTGCTACTGCAAGAAACTCACCTGTTGGGCACCAAAGCACTATGCCTTCAGCGAAATGGCTTCACACGGGCCTTCCATTCTGGCTTCACGAGGGGGTCACGGGGCGTGGCCATTCTTGTACATCGCAGAGTCCCCTTTACTCATAAACGCTCATGGCTAGATGCACAGGGCAGGTATGTGTTCGTACAGGGTGAGATTGGGGGTGAGGTGGTGGTCATTGGTAGTGTGTATGCGCCGCCCCCGCTACAATGGGCCCTGGTGGAGAAGCTGATGTCTCTTTGGGTGGACAGGCCTACTGTTCTAGCTGTTGTGGGGGGGGACTGGAACAACGTCATGGAGGTCTCATGGGACAGATGGCGGGGCGCTGCTGGTGCTGGCGAGGTGATGGGGAGGGAAGGGCAGGCGACTCGATTGAAAGCAATGGTCACGGGGTTGGATTGGGTTGACTCCTGGAGGTACAAACGGGGCGCGCGTAGGGAATTCACATACTTTTCCTCAGCACGAGACTCGTTCTCGCGACTAGACTGCATCTTTGTTCCATGGGCAATGGCCAACAGGCTTCTGTCAGTGGAGATTTTACCACAGGCACTATCAGATCACTCTGCGGTCTCTGTCGTGGTCGACACTGGGCGCACTCGGCAGCCGTTCAGGAGGCGCATGTCGCCTTGGCAATTAATGCAGCCCTCTTATCGCGCTCACATGACTTGCGAACTTGCGCACTTCCTGTCCACAAACGCGGGCTCAGTGGAATCCCCGGCAGTGCTGTGGGAAGCAATGAAGCCCACATTGTGGGGAATTGATATCTCATGGTGCGCAGCAGCGCGGAAGGAAAAGCGTAGGGACCTTGTGCGGCGAGAGGCGGAATTGGAGGACCTAGAGCGCAGGGGACGGGGGGAGGACGGCGAACGGGAGAGGTGTCAGCTGGTGTTGGCGCTACAGCAATACACATCAATTCTGTTGGATGAGGCCCATCAGGCCTGGCTTGCCACACGTAGCCACATATATCAGTGGGGCGACAAGTCTTGCAAAATGCTTCATCTCCTGTGTCAGGGCATCATGCATGCCCAGCCACTGCCCCAGATAGTCACCCCGGATGGGGAGCCGCTGTTGGAGCCCAATGCTATTGCGGGTAGCTTTGCCTTATATTATGAGACCCCATATGCGTCCCAGGAGTGCCTGGAAGCGGAAATGGTGCAGCGATTCATAGATGACCTCCCCCCGAAGGCCGTCTCGGATGAGGTTCGTGATGCATTAGACTGACCACTAAGCATGGGCGAATTTTGCGAATCTCGCGTTCGCGAATTTTGCGGATTTGCGAACTCGCAATCCGCAAAATCCGCGAATTCTCGCGAATTTGCGGATTTTTTTTTTTTGTGTGTTTGCGCGGGTTTCTGCCAGTTCGCGAGGGTTTTGTACAATGTCGCAAATTGCGAACTTACCTGTCGGGTCGCAAGTTTCGCGAACTTGTTGTTTCTACGTGTCCAGCCTGTTTGGGACACTCTTCTTCATCACTGCCACTCTCTGTCACCACTGCCACTCTCTGACTACTCATGCCACCCTCTGGCCCACCCATGCCACCCTCTGTTTCATCACAGCACCCTCTGGTTGTCCAGTCAGTGTACATTATTGTGGCAACGCAAGCACACCTTCCCTGCCTCAAGTGACCTGAATTAATTTGGGGCTGATTAATGTGTCACAGAATATTTTTTTAGCTGGCACCTGCTTCCTTAGTGCTTCCTGATTAGTGAACTTTTGCACTTGCTAAGTGCTTTCATTGTTGCAAAATTAGTTACAACACCTGCCCTGCCCCAACTGACAATAATGAATTAGGGGCTGATTAATGGATTTGAACTGCCAGCCTGGCTCCTGCTTGTCTCCCTTAGCTGTAATTCAGGACCTTTGTGGCATATGTGTAACTATTCTGAGGTTCAGAGCAGGGTCACATAATAGTTGCAACTGGCAACTGAACTCTGGAGGGGCCCCTCAGCAAGCACTACAGGAAATGGCTACTAATGATGAGCCTGAACTTTTGAACCTGGTAAGTAGTTACTTTCAGTTTGCTAAAATCGTATTTCTGCAATTTTGCACTTATTCGCGGGGCGCGAACTCACGCGAACTCACGCGAACAGTGCGAGCAGTGCGAGCAAAATCCGCTGCTCGCGGATTTGCGGATTTTGTGGGAGATTCGCGAATCTCGCGGATTGCGAATTTCCCGAAAATCCGCAAAATCCGCGAGCGAAACGGATTTTCCGCCCATGCTTACTGACCACTGACAGATGATGAACTGGCCACGGCTCTGGGCGAACTGAACTCGGGTAAGGCGCCCGGTCCGAATGGGTTCCCGAGCGAATTCTTTAGACAATATGCAACGCAGTTGACACCCCACTTCCGGCCGGTCATTGAGGAGGCGTGTGAGAGTGGTACGCTGCCCCCGGATTGGAGACATGCGGAGGTAGTTGTTTTCTTGAAGCCGGGGCGGCCCCCGGAGAGGCATGAGTCCTACCGTCTGATCTCGTTGCTCAATGCCGAGGCCAAGATACTGGCAAAGGCCCTCCCTAAAAGGCTCAAACCCCACATCACGGATTTGGTTCATCCAGACCAAGCCGGCTTTATGCCACAACGTGCCACTAGGCATAATATCAGGAGAGCTCAAGTTGCGATTTTGGCCTGGCGGGGATTGGGTGAACGGGCTGCGCTGCTATTGGCAGACATGGATAGGGCGTTCGACTCCCTGATCTGGACGTATTTTTTTGCCCTATTGGGGCGTCTGAATCTAGGGCCCCGATTCCTGGCATATGTACGGCTCCTATACACGGACCTCACGCCCGCGGTGCGAGTGGGCGGCAGAATATCCCGCTCTTTTAGTATCCAGCGGGGGACGAGACAGGGTTGCCCCCTCTCCCCATACCTATTCGCACTCGCAATGGAACCCCTTGCGGCGTGGGTGCGGATCGACGCTCAACTAAAGGGTTTCCAGTGGTCGACTGATGTGGCGGATAGAATAGCCCTATACGCAGATGATGTGCTGTTTTTTCTCAGCAGCCTGGATCGCTCGTTGCCTCGCATTCTGCGAATCCTACAAATATTTGGCGAAACTTCGGGTCTCTATATGAACCCCGGGAAGTCCACCCTCTGGACTCTGGGGGGCCCGCAGCCAATTGGAGAGTGGGCCATCGGGATTCAGGTGGCCGCAGATGGAGTGAAATACTTGAGGGTGTTCCTTACGGAGGATGCATCCGTGGCCCTGGAGCGTATTATTTCCCTGGTGTGGGAGCGCACACGGGAAGATCTCAAGGCATGGGCCAGAATGCCGCTCTCCATTCAGGGTAGATCTGCCATTTTTAAGATGGTGGTGCTCCCGCGCCTACTATATCAATTGCAGAATCATTTGGCGTTAGTCCCCCAAGATTGGTTTCGGCGCCTTAACGCGGCGTTGAGTGGCTTTCTGTGGGAGGGGGGCGCAGTGTGGGTTGCTTTGCGGACTTGCTTTCGCTCCACTTATACAGGAGGGCTGGCCACGTCGGACGTTCTGTCATACTATCAGGCATCCCACCTCCTGGTTCTGAACGAATGGTGGTATGCGGACAGGGGTGACCCTGCATATGCAGTGGAACGAGCCCTGATGGGCTCTGCCTCTTTACATACGCTACAATACTCGGCATCTCTTCGGGGATCCCTACCATCCATCATGCAGGTGGTGTTTCAGGTTCGGCTGCAGGCCCTGCGTAGGTTGGGCTGGTGGAATGTTCTAACGTTAGAAACCCCATTGTGGCAGAATTGTAGATTCCCTCAGCTCACGGCCCTAGTGGGCTTCCGGAGTTGGGATGCGATAGGCATCTCTACACTAGGGGATGTCATGTCTGGGGGTGTGCTCAAGTCATTTGATACTCTGCGGGAGGAATTTGAGATGCCACATACCCAATTTTATAAATACCTCCAATTCCGGCATGCTCTTACTCCGTATCTTCAGGGTGTGGAAGACATACCGGAATTCAGTCCCATCGAGGCCAAGGTCTTTATGGGAGAACTACCAGACAAAAATATATCCCCCATCTTTCAAACCTTAGTGCGCCACAGCACCACAGACCTTGCACAACTCAGGACCAAGTGGGAGCGAGATGTTGGGAAGCTAGACAAGGAGGATTGGGTGGAGGCACTGGAGGGACCCAGGGGAGCCGCCATTTCCACGCGCTTGCTACTAATACAGTTCAGGTACCTTCATCGTACGTATTACACTAGACAGCGCTTGTGGAGGGCGGGATTGATAGCATCCCTAGATTGCCTTAGGTGCGGATCAGAAGTGGGTACGCTGCTACATACAGTATGGGACTGCAGGGTTCTAAGGAGGTTCTGGGATAGGGTATTCAGTTGTTTGAATGAGGTCCTGGCCTGGGAGCTTCAGAAAGATCCCAGGTTGGCCCTTCTTCAGGTGCTGGCTGGAGTGGGGGGCAATCGGTATAAGCGTCATTTACTACTGTTGGGGCTAACCCTGGCCAAAACGGACATTGCGAGATCTTGGAAGGCGCCCCGTGCCCCGTCACTCATAGCTTGGCAGAATGGGAAGGACTTTTGTATGGGCCTGGAACAGCCAATATATGTGGCAAGGGGCTGCCCGCTCAAGCATTACAGAATATGGAAGCGGTGGGCGGACTATCGGGGCCTGGACTTGGAACCGCCTCCAGAGGAAGATGTCTTTCAGCTCACTTGACAGCCAGACAGCCTGTGATACGGGTGGACACTGTGGCAAGTTTGGCAAGTGTAACATGTTCCAAGCACAACACGGGCAGAGTAGGCAGCGGCGCGCGCCTGGGGGGGCGGGGGGTTGAGGGTGGGTGGGGGTTAGGGGGGTTGTGCAACTTTTGCATTTCATTTGTTTGTCTCAACTGTTTGATTGCCTATGAAAATACTTCACTGTACTTGATAATTTGCTTCTAGTGATTGTCTCTGGCTGTCAGAGCATTACTTGATATGTGTCCACCATGCAACCAATAAAATCTGTTGTAAAAAAAAAAAACACTTTGTCTCCTATCCTCATGTCAACTTCTTCTCCTTCTGCTCGGCAACGAATGACTGACACTGTCACTAGTCTTTTGTCTCCTTTCTTTCGGTCACTGAATATGACCCCTGTTTCTGAACGTCAGCAGAGACGTAGTCAGCTCCCTGGTCCTGAAGAGCGGGCAGTGTTAGATCTCCTTGCTCGTAGATGGGTTTCTAATGCCTCCAAGTACGGTCCACAAGTGGTTATGGATATCTTCCTACAGTGGGAGGCACCAAAACAAAGGTATGTTTTTGATGTCATGTGTACCTTCCTTCGTCAGGAGTGGGAAGATAATGAGTTGGGTTCAAATCCACTGGAATTGCTTAATGTTCAGTCTGAATTTGCTAAAGGAACGATAGTGGGTTCCGATGTTGAGGAAGCGGTAGAGACACTACTGACTTTTAGGTCTAGACTTCGACCTCAGTCATTGTTCGAACCTGACCCTTCTGTTAGGGGAAAAGTGAAGCAGTATCCTATGAGAGAGGTTCCCCCTGTATGGAGAGAGGCAGTTGTGGCTGATGCCGCTCATGGTATTGCGGATGCACCTGCTCATTTTCAGCGACTTTGGGTGCATGTCCCTTGGAAGAGAGCTGACCCTGTAAAAATCCTGCTGGTTATTACAAGAAGTTGTCTCAGACAGTTGATGGGTGTGTTATGAATTTAGCTGACATAGATATGTTGATGGGTAATGTAGTTCCTCAACCCTTGTGGGCGAAGGTCCGTTACGAGGATCACATGCCAGAGTTAGGAGTTACGTGGGTTAATAGTACTGCTGCAGATGGTCGGCAGGTAGGAGGTGCCAAACCTGAACCCTTAGTTGCAGAACTACCTGGTAGGATTATTAATTTAATGAAAACTATGATGCCTCCTTTGCGGGTGACTTGGGACAAGTTAGAAGCATGCAAACAAAAGAAAGACGAGAGTGTGTCAGATTTCTTCACTAGGTTTGAGGACACATTCATTGATCATAGTGGTCAGGACATGAGTACAGAAGGTGGTCAGAGGTTGTTTGTAGATAAGTTTGTTTTTAATTTACTTCCTGAACTTTCCAATAAGTTAAAGGACTCTGAGAGTTCATGGGCTGTTTCTTCTTCGGCCCAGATATTGGCTACTGCACAATACTATGAGAATTGAGATAAAGATGAGAAGGATAAAGTAGAGAAGAAGACTAGAGAATTAAAAACGAACGTTCTTCTGCAGCAGGCTTATCCGCCTCGCCCTAATCAGCGTCAGTTTCAGCAACCCTCACAGTTTCAGAAACTGTTGCAGAAGCCTAAGTCTTTTGCTTCGCGACTACCGCTAGGCCCTTATCAGTGTGCTTATTGTAAAGAGGAAGGTCACCTAAAGAATAGTTGCCCAATCTTGCTACAGCGTGCGAATGGTATGTCTGGTCTGAGAGGTCGTGGTGGTTTCCAACAAGTACCTAGGGGTAGGGGACGTGGTACGTTTCCCCAGAATGAACGTTCCTTTTACCCCCAGAATTCTATGAATTATTTTGACCAACAAAATGCGCCGACCGTCCATTCCGCTCAGTACTACACTGATGATTATTATGTTGGAAGTGAGAGTGCTGGTTTTAATGATAGTTAGGACAGCCATGGACAAAGGGAGGGAGTGGTGTCAGTTCCAGTAGACCGGAGTGTACCTTATGTTGAAGTGATTACATCAGCTGTGGCCGAACCTTTTCTTTTGGATACTGGTGCAGCAAAGAGTTCTATCATACACTCTAAACTCCCTGGCGCACCTTTGCCTGGCTTGACTAATGTTTCAGTAGGATTTTCTGGCCCCCCAGTTCGTAACCCGGTTTCTTGTCCTCTGCCCCTTTCTATTGGTCCTTGTGAATTGGAGCCTCCCCTTATTCTAACGACTGGCTGTGGCAAGAATTTGTTGGGTTTGGACTTGTTGAAAAGATTGTATGCGGCATTACATTGTTCTCCTTTGGGAGTACATCTTACAGTGGGTTAGAAAGTGATTTCCCTGAATTATCTGTCTAAGGATCGCCTTCCACAGGAACTGCATTCTCTCCCTGATACACTTTGGGCTACAGGTCCTAATGATGTCGGCCTCTTGCAGATTCCATCCTACGTTGTTACCCTTAAGTCGAATGCTAAATTACCTCGCATTCCTCAGTACAAAATTTCCAGTGATGGCGAAAGAGCTCTTTTAGCGATTATCTATGATTTGGTTGAGAAAGGTGTGGCTGAAGAAACGAGAGGTAATGTGTGTAATAGTCCTGTTCTGCCTGTCCTTAAGCGTACTGACTCTTCTCAGCCACCTGTGTATCGGTTTGTGATCGACCTTCGAGAGGTCAATAAGATTGTTGTGCCACAGTTTCCTGTTGTCCCAGACATTACTGCTTTATTGACTATGATCCCTGCCTCAGCTGCTTGGTTTTCTGTTATTGATCTGAAGAACACTTTCTTCAGTATTCCGATTGCTGAGGAAAGTAGGGATATTTTTGGCTTCTCTTTAGGAGGCCGCAGTTTCTGGATAAGCGCGCTCCTCAAGGTTATTGTGAGAGTCCCTCCATTTATAGTCTGGCTTTGAAAACTCAGCTTGATACTTTTGCATTGCCTTCTGGTGCTACTCTTATCCAGTATGTTGATGATCTGTTGGTTGCTGCTGATGATGAAGAGATTTGTAAAGAAGTTACTCTTTCTTTGTTGCGATACCTGTCTGACCTTCATCATAAAGTGTCACCTTCGAAGTTGCAGTATTGCCGACAAGAAGTGACCTACTTAGGTCATCTCTTGTCGAAGGAGGGAAGACGATTGACCCCAGAGCGTATTCAAGCGATTGCTCAAATGACTGTGCCATGCACACAGAGAGAGGTGCGTGACTTCTTAGGTATCACCTCTTATTGTAGACAGTGGAATCCAAATTTTTCTTTGATAGAGAAACCTTTGTTGGCACTTACTCTTAAGGACACACCACACCCTCTTCCTTGGTCTGACGAATGTCAGAAAAGTTTTTCTGAATTGCATGATGCATTGTGTTCTGCTCCGGTGTTGGGTACCCCCGACTATAGTAAACCTTTTACACTTTATGTACACGAGAGAGAAGGTTGTGCATTGTCAGTGTTGACGCAACAATTTGGAGACAAGCAGCGCCCATGTGCGTATTTTTCAGCTACTTTAGATCCGGTAGCTAGGGCATTGCCTAGTTGTTTAGCGGCAGCGGCTGTTTCTATCCGACAGTCTGCTGGTTTGGTATTGGATAATACATTGATTGTAATGGTCCCACATGCAGTGGATACCCTATTGAATAGAATGAAGACTCAACATCTTACCAGTGCACGTTTGTCAGGTTATGAGTTGACGCTTTTGGCTAGCCATGTGCATATCAAGCGGTGCAACACATTGAATCGAGCTACATTGTTGCCAATTTTTGTAGAGACAGATGCTCAGGAACAGCATGACTGTTTTCTCCAGACAGAGGAGGAAACGAAGGGTAGAGTTGGTTTGGTATTGGATAATACATTGATTGTGATGGTCCCACATGCAGTGGATACCCTATTGAATAGAATGAAGACTCAACATCTTACCAGTACACGTTTGTCAGGTTATGAGTTGACGCTTTTGGCTAGCCATGTGCATATCAAGCGGTGCAACACATTGAATCCAGCTACATTGTTGCCAATTTTTGTAGAGACAGATGCTCAGGAACAGCATGACTGTTTTCTCCGGACAGAGGAGGAAACGAAGGGTAGAGTTGATCTGAAAAGATACTCCTCTTTCGAATCCTGATGGTACCCTATGGGTAGATGGTTTGTGCTTTAAGCTTCCGAATGGAGAGACGACTGAAGCATATGCTGTCACAACTTTCCACACAATTGTTGAAACAGCACGTATTGCACATAATTCAGTGCAGGCAGTGGAGTTGATAGCATGACTAGAGCGTGTGTGTTGTCAAAAGGAAAGAGAGTGAATGTTTTTACTGATAGCCAATACGCATTTGCGTGGCTCACAGTTTTGGTCGCATGTGGAAAGAGAGAGGATTTCTTACTTCCCATGGTACGAAAATTCAGCATGGACAATTAGTGAGTGAACTTCTTGAATCACTTACTTTGCCGACCCAAATTGCGATAGTGAAGTGTATTGCGCATAAGAAGGTTACGGATGATGTGGGTCGAGGGAATGCCTTTGCAGATGAAGTAGCGAGAGAAACGACGAAAGATGTGACGAGTCGGATGTATGTTGCAGGTCCTGCCATATGGGTTGTGGAAGGAAGAATGTGTGAAGATACAACAGAAAGTGTGAAGATGATTCAGGCAGAAGCTACTGAGAAAGAATTGAGTATGTGGAGAGAGACTACGGGAATGTTGGATTCGACAGGCTGTTGGGTTGAGTTGTCAGAGCACCAGCGACGGTTGTTGCTGGATGCATATGTGCTTCCGGTGGTTACTATGGCTCATGGGCTGGCTCACATTAGTTCAAAAGGGATATGTAAGTTGTTGGCTCTGGTATGGCAGAATGGTGGACTTCCTAAGTGTGCTGAGAATTTGGTTAAACACTGCATGATTTGCTTGATGCATAATCCTGGAAAGGGAACCCCAACTCCAGCGGGACATTTTGCTCCTCCAACGTATCCGTTCGAGGTGCTGCAGATAGACTACATTCATATGGAAAGATGCAATAACTTGAAGTATGTCCTTGTGGTTGTTTTTGCTTTTTTTCCAGATGGATAGAGGCCTACCCCCTAAAGGATAATACTGCCTTGTCTACCGCCAAGGTTTTGCTGAAGGAATTCTTTCCCAGATATGGCTTGCCGAGGATGGTATGGAGTGATAATGGAAGTGAATTTGTGGGTCAGATTATGAAGAAAGTATGTGCGGGTCTGGGTATCAAACAGAAATTTCACGCTGCGAATCACCCCCAGTCAGCAGGCCTGGTCGAGTGCTATAATGGAACTCTGAAGCTGAAGTTGGCCAAGGTGCAAGCGAGCTCTGGTCTTACATCGCCTGATGCCTTACCATTGGCACTTTTGTCCGCGAGAACGACAGTACATTCTCGCGTGGGACTTAGCTCATACAAGATTGTTTTTGGATGCCCGGGGAAAGTCTGGGGTTTGCTGAGGCCTAAGAAGTACAGTGATATCGAGTACCCTATGTTAGTTAACTACTTACATGATTTGACTGCTAAATTGCGTGTTCTTCACCAACAGGTAAATGACACTTTGCCTTCAGTTTCTGTAGACGCAGGCCGCACGATTCAACCTGGCGACTGGATTCTAACCAGGAATTTCCAGAGGTCAAAGAACTTAGAACCAAGATGGACCGGTCCATACCAAGTCCTGTCATCAACTCGGACTGCTATTAAGGTGTTCGGCAAGAAAAACTGGGTACATGGTGCCCATTGCAAGAAGATACCTTTGCCCTTACCGTACGATAATTGGGTCCGGGAAGGTGTTCCCGATTCCAAAAGTGAAAGGGTTCTGAGATGTGCCAGACCGTGCGGATAATGAAGTCTTGCAAGAAACTGTGCTGCCGTGTTTGAGATTTGATACTACGCATCCAGATACACTCTTTCAGGATCAAACTGTGTCTAGTAAAGAACGCTACAACTTAAAGTCTAAAAAGGACAAATAAAATCTGAATTTTTTTGTGAATTACACTCTTTCAGACAAGAGACAATTTTTTCTTTTTCTTTTTTGAGCCACCATCCGGGTTCAGCTGCAGGGTCGAGGTATAAGACTTAAGGGGTGGCCCGCGTATTGACAAAAGGTCTGCGGTTCAAGGGACGTCTGAACATGAACAAACAAGGAGATCAGAATTTGTCAACAACTCGTTCATACAGTTGTTGCATCAGCATCAGTTAGTAATACATACCACTAATTGTTGGGTTTGTGGTCTTATGCCTCATACGACAGATAAAGGTATGCCATATTTGGTTTTGCCTTTTTCTTTTAATGGGTCTGTGTGGGCTTTTCAGACCATGTTTATCTATGCAAATGAGGTACCCCCCCATACGTTTTCTTAAAGATAACTCCAGCAATAGTGCCTTGATAAGGGGAATAGTAGCTATGATCCGAGATATTGATGCATAGAATGCTATCTCTAAGGATGAGGTGCAGGCTTACGTTGGTTGGAACGTGACTGGATATAGTACCAGCTTGACAGAGAAGGGGAGATGAAAAAGATCTGCCCCTATTTGGATTGTACCCCACCAAGGCCATTTTTGTTTGCAAGGTAATGGTCGGAATCCGAAAGCTCAGCTAGGTAAGAGTGTGTGTGCTCAAACCTATGTCCATTCATCTCGGACTTCTCCACCGTTTGCGCCAGCTAAAGGCACATATTTTGATTGTCATGACAGAGCCTACACATGGTTGCCACCTGATTTTTCAGGAACATGTTATGTGGCGCTTTTGCTTCCCCCTACATACACTACTGCTTCGGACTATCATAGAATGAGATATGGTAGAGGTGTCTTCAATCAGGAAAATACTGCAGCACACGAAGTAGGAGATTTCTTCAAGGGCTTCCTGCCCTTTTGGGGTCCTATGATCAATAGTAGGCATATTCGACAGCTTGTCCGCGTTGTTGAAGCTACTATTAATGAGACAGCAGGTGCTCTTAGTAATGTTACAGCTGAGCTTCAAGCGGACCGCTTTATGACTTTGCAGAACCGTATGGTATTAGACATCATACTTGCAGATCGAGGAGGAGTATGTAAATTGATTGGATCCAGTTGCTGTGTTTACACACCAGATAATGCCCCTACTGTGTACCAAGCCATCTCTAGGTTGCATAAGATCTCTGAGTCTACCCATGTAGAAGAAGGAAACTGGTCATTGACGGGATGGTTTTGGGGACTGCTGTCCAAATGGGGATGGAAGATTCTGACATTCCTTGGTATGGTTTTAGCCACCCTTTTCTCTTGTTGTCTTTGCATCCAGTGTGGTCCCGCCATTTGTAGTCTTTGTGTTACTATGTGTGTTCGGAGACCTGTCCCGAGAGAAGCAGAGAATAATAAAATGATGCTACAGCAACACTTTGATGACCTAATGAATATCGATATAGACCTAGATTCAGATTAACATGAGTCTTAGGTTATTGCCTACGTAATAGCAAAAGGAGGGTCTGAGGTTCTGTAATTCTCGAGTCTGACTCCATTTTGTTCTGTCCCACCATTTTGTGTTGCCCTCACGTAGGCCTGTGAAGGTAGCCTGGCGAACAAAGTGGCCTGGCCTTCTTAGTTCATGTGTACATTAACTAGGTTTCTCTTTGACTCTGAAATGAACTGTAGGAAAATGACCTCTTCACCTGAAACTGACCTCGCAAAGCCAATTTCCCTGATCGATCTTTGTCTGAGATTGCCAATCAATGTTCAGGACATCGTTAACTTTTTAGTTTCCTTGCACATGCCTTATCTTGTTCAGCATCTGTTACTGTTTCTTTTTTATGTTTCTTCATTACATGGGTTATGCTTTCAATTATAGGTTTGTCCGGCTTGTGGAGATTGAATTTGGGACATTCCTAATAATAAACTTTTGGGTTGGGATACTGTAAATTGAGTTTTTGCTATGTGATACTTTGTTTGAAAATGTACCTTATTGGCTAGAATTTTGTGCAGTGGGCGTACTTTTATAATGTGAATGTTGGGTATAAAAGGAGACGTCTCGCCTTAGTAAAATGAGCAGTTTCCTGAGAATTTACACTGTGATATATTTCTAGGATCACTGTTACTAGCTGCAGCTAATAAACTTGGTCTCTGACGCCATCCAGAAGTATTCTGTGTCTCTAAATACCAAGACAGGTGAACTCGAAGATCTTAGGTGTGCCCCTGATGCCGCTGGGTTAAACCCTGGTTCTTCAAACTGTCTCAAGAACCCACGGGTCTTGAGTTAGGGATTTTCAAACGTGATAGAAGTGTTTGAGTCTGCCCCCGACCCTGGGAGGGGAAGAAGAGAGAGAAGGACTTACTTTGAGCGTTGTTGGGAGTTCCTCTGGATGAGAAACCTCTGCAGCGAGAACCTCTTCCTCTTTGGGGGTAGAATTGTTGATTGGAGGGGTAGAATCCTCTACCAGCAGCACCTCTGCCTCTATTGAATGAAAAGGGCTGGTAGTTTCCACGTCCAGAAGAACGGCCCCTTCTTCCGGCCTGTCCAAAAAAGTTAGAGGAAAAGACCCGTCTCATATTATTTTGGGCCTTGTCTAGTGCGGTGAAAGTAGAAACGTACTTCCCAATAGTCTTAATCATATCCTCACCGAAGAGGAGACCCTTGGGTTTGTTAGAGGGTTCCTTCATCGGCAAGGTCACCCAGTTTAGAATTCATTTTGTTGAGGATGGTTTTCCTCCTTTCGATATTGAGGCCCGAATTAGCATTACCAAGCAGGACTATTGCTCTCTGGCTCCAGCCCCTAATTAGGTTAATGCCAAGGGGTGAATTTGAGATATAAGATTCCTGGGCCAGATCGAGAATCTTAGTAAGGGGGCCGAGAACATCCAGAAGACGAACCTGGCAGCTTTTAAGGGCCCTCTGAAGGCCTTTCCTGGGGTCCTTACCCAGTTTGAACATAATTGTAATGAGGTCAGGATCGACGTTAGGGCTCTGGCAGACCTTGTCTTCGATGCAGGGCTTAGGGCATTCGGATCTCAGGGTATTGCGAGTATCTCTCTCTAGTGAATTTCTCAGCCATCTGGTAATAAATTTGGCGTCATGATCATGGGGAAACCATTTAGTACTATTAGGGTGGGAGATGTTATTCATGGAAAACGTTTCGCCACCCAAAGGGGCGAAAATGGCGTCCCTAGAAGAGGGAGAAGAGTCAGCTTCGGAATGGATATTGAAATCCAAGTCATTCAGATCCTGGTCATCCATGTCAAGGACAAATTCATCATAAGGGTCTTTGAAGACTTTGTCTTCGTCCGTATCGGATCCTGCATCATCACATGCACTATTAACAATTGTGTCGCTAGGGACAACTGCCAAAATTGTGCCGCTAGGGACACCCATCCTAGATGTGTCGCGAGAGACACCAGTACCTTTTGAGGCGCAGGCGCCTCCCATAGTGCGCGAGGTGCTCGGACCTCCCAGGTTAAGTGAGGTACCACGACCTCTAATAGTGCCTTCACAATGTTTCACTTTTTAGTAGATTTGGAGCATACAGCTTCAGGATCACGAGGAGTGCCGTAATCTTGTAGGAAGGGTCTCTTATGCGACATTACCTCCTTCAGCGTGTCCATCATGCAGGACTTCATCTCCCGTTGTAAGAACAATTTGAAAGAGTCATTGGTGTGGTTAGGGGAGCTAGCAACTTCGTCTGACTCCATATCGGACATGAGGTAAGCAAAAGGAGAATAGGATAAAATACTAACCTAAAGATATTACCTTAAAATGCTCTCCCTCTTTTTTTATATTATATATATTTTAAATTAAATAGTTATTTATATCAGGTTTTTTTACATGTATTTTAAGGATCAAATAGGTATTATTAAATAATTAATGATATATTATAAATTAATTTGATGGTAGCCAAAAATAGATAGGCAAGGAGGACGAAAAACTCCTTCTAAAATCTGAAAAAATGGGAGGATTTAGGGGCTGGTGGCGAAAGGGGCTAAAGGCCCAGAAACGCGGGGAAAGGGAACAGCTGGTACACTCTCTGGCAGCGGCTGGCAAGCGCGATGCAACTGACGCGCTCGAGCCAGCCGCTGTGAGAGCATTAGAGGAATGGACCTTGCAGGGCAGGGGGCGTAACGTCGCCGATGCCGAGGTCCATTCCTTTGAGCTTAAGGAGAGAGACGCGCTCGCGATGAAAGGCGAGCGCATCTCAAATCGCAAATAATGAAGAAAGGCAAAAGAAAGAGTGATGCAGGTAAAATTCCCCGAAAATATAGAGGGAGGGGGGCGCGGCAAGTAAAACAAATGCGCAGAAAAACGGGAACAATGAGGGGGCGCTTCGAAAAGACGGAGCGCCCCGAGTACAAAGGAGGGCACAAGAGTCACATTGGTGAGGAGGGAAGGGCGGTGGGCGGGCAACGATGACCATAAATTGGAAGTCGAGGGAGGATAGGAAGGCTTGGGGAAAGAGACCAGATCAAGACCAGGAACAAGGTCATAATTAAAACATTTCATTAAAAATCATTATAATAATGCAGTAAGGTTGTAAATAAACAATACAGTAAGTAAAAATCAATACCAAAGGCTTAAAATAATGACAAGTAAGAAGAGTAAGGAGAGCCAGCTTATCTGCTTGCGAGCCACATTTAAAAGTATCTGTTGTTGCTCATGGCTTATATTGTTGTTTTGCTGTCACTGCATTCTATTTCTTCTTTTATGATGTAAGCGACTGCTTGTGAGTTGCATTAAAGGATTAATGCATAATGTAGCCTCCTGTCTAGTAATGAAATCTACCAGATTTCGCTGCGCCACTTCTAGGGTGCAAATGCGTCAATATCTTACGCCTACCTCACAGCAGGCGTAAGACTGACGCAAGCCCTTTCACATGGGGCTTGCCCCATGTGAAAGGACACATTGCTGGAGTTATGTCCCTATTGTGACACACTCCAGCAATGCGTCACTTTTGTGCCATACAGATACGTCAGAAACACTGATGTATCTGTAGCTCCTTGCAACATGATGCGTCATACAGTAAATATGACTCATCATTCATGTCGCAAGAAGGGCGCACTGAGAAGTGACGCATCGCTGCTTTCACGCAGCGATGCGTCACTTCTCATAAATTAAGTCCATTGTGTCTTATTAGACCTCATTAGTGAAACTCTGCCTGAGCACCTGTGACACAGTGGAATCGCATGCCCCCAGAGTAAGTACCGGTGGCTCAGGATAATTAATGAATTTTCATCCATCACCTTTAAAAGACGTCCCTTTGCTTTCAGGTTCCGATGTCCAACCCATACCCCGACAGTGGATAATCTGGTCAAACAGTGTATTGTCCACAATAGTAAACTCTACCACTACTCTCACAGCATCTCTCTAAAGTCTGCTCCTTGCAAAGTCCTCTAAAGCTGATCTTGCCTTGAAAGGTTCTGTTACTGAAAAGAAAAACACACTTTAAATAATGATGCTCGGACCTGTGCACTGTATCCAGCAGATATAAATAATTTAAGTGTAAAGTAGGTCCTTAGTTCACCATTGGTTTTCTCAAATAGGAGAGAGATCATTTCTCCGGTTCCAAACAGAGTTATGCTGTTTCGCTTTTATTATCTACTTAATCTAGCTTTCTATCACTGTGCTGGTTAAAAGGTTACACAATATGATAGTGAGAGTAAGTACAGCGATAGAGTGGAACAGATGACCCTGCAGTGTTATCAAAACGGAATGCCCTTTGGATGTAACAGCTAAAGGCACTCTGCATTAGTCATTGTTCTTGCGCATGCCCCAGGAGGACGTATGATGTAACACTGACGCAAACATAGAGCACATCTGTCCTCACTCTCATGAAAACAGGAACATGCTTAGACCTATGCCAAGCACTTCCTCTTTTCTAAATAACTCCACTCCCACTAGATTAATTCATAGTAAAAATGTGTATCAGCTAGTGCACCAAGCTGCAAACAGAAAGAAAAGAGAAGGAAAAACAGAAATGCAAAGAGAAAATACCTCCAAAGCACATTTGTGAGAAGCTGCGCAGTCCAATCCCTTGGTTGGAACTGCACATTTGTACAGGTTTTCATCATTAAGTAGTTGAAGTCCTCCAGAAACGAATAAATTGAATTACTGGGCAATAGAGGCTCACTGGTGAATGACAGCAGTGTTGTGATCAGGCCCTGAGACTGACGGCACAACATTTTTTTGCAAGATACTGAGAAATATGTCGAGGAAGCTTTTAAGCAACCCGAGGATCGTGTTTGTTACTTCATAATTAGCAAAAGTGAATGCAATGAAATCAATCATAGACACTGAAGGAGCTGGGTGCCATGTTCTAGATCTACTCTGGAACCCTAGGCAGATGTTTCTTTTTCTCTGCATGAAAGTGTGGAGGGTAGGAAAATCGTAAAGCAATCAATCCTTAGAGTACCAATGAACTATGACTCTGGAGAATCACAGACTCCTGATTAAAATAAGTTAATTTATTACAAAGCCATGAACAGTTGGACATACAGGCACCTCAAGATAAGAGGGTGGAAATACATTGGAACTAATACAAAGCCAACCCTACAAGTGGAATTTAGGCGGTACAGCGTGCACAGAATAACCAATTCTATAATAAGGATACAGAAAATGATGGCCCAAATGTCGAGATTTCCCTTTATTGGAAGTTCATAGGTGTAAAGCATTAGTCTGTCCCTACTCTACCACTAACGTGACATACCTACTTAGCATTTCTCAAGGCAAGATTGGTAAAAGGTGTTAGCCTGTGAAGTCTTCCTAAGAAGTCTCTTGATGTGTAGATGGGTCAAGTAGCACAAAGCTACAGAGCTCGTTCTAAGATGCTCTCTCTCTTTCACTCAAGGCAAGGAGGAAGTCCCCAGGGCACTGTCCCTAATTCCAATACATTACTTGCAAGTTATAGCCCAAGATGCATTGCGAAAGCACACCATCCAGTCAAGCCACCTCCTTGTAGGTAACCTTCCAGGCGCTCTCTCCGATGAGAAAGTACAAGAATCCTATATTATCAGAATCGCCATTCAATGTATCCTTTCCTCCCTAAGCCTAACTCCTAAAACAAATACATTATTCTAGCTAACAAGGATGAATTTCTCCACCTGCAACAGAAAAATGAGAAAGAACAAAGCCGACATGCAAATGAAATTCACTAGCAAGTCTAATGAGAGAGCTTCCAGGGGAAAAATACAATCCATGCCTACAGAATTTGGTCAACATAAGAAATAGCACATAGCCTCATGAAAGTACACATATAAAGTGATCATTATTACTGAGTGCATCTAAGTTAACACGTTACATAAGCACAATGATTGTGTGAATACTCATTAGCTACATGTACAAATTCTACACGTTAATGGTTTCATCTGATCATGTGTATTCGCAACGTTAATTTCTTCACGTTTACATTGAAATATACCTAATGCTTCACTTTTCATGTTACTACAGTTCACAATCGAATGACCTAATGTTAACACCACAAAAGATTATATGCGGGCGTGAACTATAAGTGAGTATAATGTACCCCTACAAATGAAAGAGCAAAATCTGCGCTCCATCAGTCCCCCTCTGATGACTAGTGTCAACGGACTCATTTTACCACTTCCTATAGAAAGAACTGACCTAAACAGAAGTTGTAGCCAGTCTTGCCTGTAGAAACTTCTCTAAGTTCTTGAGATTCTCATAGTCTCCTCCCTCACTGTGTAAGAGAATTCTCAGCTTGTCTGGACTGATGCCACTTGTAATCTCTCACTGTTTCCATCAACAAAATGACACAAACACAACTATCACTATTGGTTTCAAGATATAACCAAGAATTCCCTTTCCAAGCCTTGCAAACCAACTTCCAATCTTTCAAAATCCTTTACCAACTTAGCTCCAAACTCCCTCTGTTGTCAAATCATGTATCTCCTAATATATCTCAGTGATGGTACTTATTGTTAGAAACAAAGTCTCTAGTTGGTAGGGGTTGCACCCTTGTCCAAGCAGGTATCACCACTTACAACAGGGTAGATCCCAAAACACCCTAGACCACCCTCTGGTAGCTTGGCGCAGAGCAGGAAGGCCTAACTCACGAGGCAATGTGTAAAGTACTTGCGTAGCACACTCCCACAGTAGTCCAGTGAAACCCCACCAAAGGACACCACACCGCTTTTAGAAAAATAAAAGTATCTTTATCTAAATTTTGCCAAGATCAAAAACAACAAGAATCACACTAAAAGGTTTCCAGTAAAATGTCTTTTGAGGAGGCTGTTACAAAAATGAGCTTGTGGATTCTGTACCTCCTCAGTCACATGCACTGGGGTAAGATAGTTAGAGGTTTGAGGTGGAGACGGTTATTGACTTGTAGTAGTTGAAATGTTATGAGCGCCTGTACCTCTTTCTCCTTTCCAGCGTAACGGGGCCCCTGTTGCCGCAATACTAGCTCACACCTGTTATGGTGGCTCTGTGGTCAATGCCTTTTAATGCTTCAAACAACTTAACGCAGGGTCAACAAGGCCCGCTATCAGATAAAAACAGCCCCTGACAGGCCCGCTCTCAAAAATGGCCTAAAACAGTCCTGCCGGCCCGCAACCGGCCCCACGCGGCGACTTCGTGCGCACTGGAAGTGTTACCTGGGGAGATGAGTGCAGGCGCCGGAGCGAGGCTCCTCTGATCCCAGGGGTGCTTCATCTTTGCTGGCGCTGCATGGGAGAGAAGCAGGGCAGCCCTTCCAACTTTGAGCGTGGCTACTTCTCCAGCAGTGGTGCGTCCCATGGGACTCCAGGTTTCCAGGCAATGCCTCACAGTCGTGGATCGCGGCGCGGCTTCCCCTCCGGAGCTGGTGTGCTTGCTGACAACTTGGGCCAGCGGCGGTGACAGCCATGGAGCACTTGAGGGGCGATTCTGTTAACTTTTCATCCGAGCCAGCGGCGGTGACAGGGCGCAAAGCAATCTTGGTGATTGCGCTCCAGACTTCGCGCAGATCCCTGTGCTGGCTGGGCTGTTTGTAAGCACGCGCCCACTGCGCCTCAGAGACAGTCCTTGAAAACTTTGCGGTCCCCTGATACTTCATGAAGGACAGGGGCCAGCCAGCAAGGTGTGGAGACACTCTCGAGATGTTCTTCAGCTCCCCCTGACAGGGCAAGATCAGCAGGCCACAGGTTAGCTCAGCAAAATGGGGTCGCAGTTCCTGGGAACAGTCAAACTCAGCAAAGTGGCAATCCTCCTGGCGCAGCAGACTTTACTCTAGCAGAGTTTTTTCTTGGTCCAGTAGTGTAACCAAGGTGTGTGGCCAGTGCCCTCCCTCTTATACCCTTGTGCCTAGCCACTAGAAGGGGACAGACGCTTCTGGAAGGGTCTGTGGAGTTCTGGGGTGTTCCCTGTCTTCCCTGACCTGGCTCCTGGCTGTCTGCGGTGACAAAAGCAGGGTTGTTGAGTCTATTGTGGGACAGGCTGGCCTAGCCTATTCAAATGGAAATGTGTTAATCACCACTTCCAACTCACAGCCTGGGGAGGCCATCAGCATGCAGATGGGAGGGGGGAGTCGGTAGTGCACAGAACTAAGTGCAGGGCTGGAAAATGCCCATTTCCAAAAGTGGTATTTTGGAGACAATAATGCCCAAACCCAATACACCACTTGAGAGGGTTCCCCACCACCATTCCAACCATGCCAAAGATGACATACCTATTATGTCCCATTCAGAAGTTATCCCATAAAGGGAAATAAGGGTGGTTCCCTTTGTTAGCTTATGGAGGGTTAGACCTCACTCCAAGGGCAGGGGCCTGTGGCAGGTATGCCAATGTCACCATGTTTTAGGGGAGAGCACCTGCACCTTAGTACTGTTTATCAGTGGTAAGGTGCCCAGAGTCCTAAGTCCAACACAAATGTGTGGTTAAAGTGGGAGACAAAAGGGCAAACATTTAGGGGGAGACCTCCCTAAGGCTGACAGGTCCTACACTTCCATACTTTCTCAGATCCTTGCTATGATCTGGGATATAAGTACAGCACTGTTGAACCCTCAGCATTTTACAGACCACTCTCTCTTTTCCTAATAACACATCAAAAGCAAGATGGTTTTGCATCACCATGTCCTGCATCAAAACTTTCCCTCCATCTACGAGTAGCCATGATTGAGCTGTATTGACTGACAACGTATCCACTTTAGTTGACAACCTTCTAATCATAACATCATTCAAAGCCACTCCCAAACTAGGTATAATCGCTCCAAGCACATCTTCTACAATCTCTCCTGCATGGGTACAACGTCTCTCTATATGTTGTGACTTCCTTTTTAAAGTCTTCAAATCCTCAACATGGTGTATCTTAGTAAACACAACAGCCACATAACATGTGCCATATCAAATCAGTGGCAACAGTACATATGCACTTTTCCCACATACAAAATACACATTTGCTAGGGGGTAACCCAATATTTCCAGAAATATTTCAGGATAACGTTGGGAAAGTTTGGCACTATATGGGGTTTTGCAACTTGGGTCAGTTATATGATAACCGGGGGTTACGTACATTTTTTCATTAAAAGAGGAGTTTGGGAGCCTGCAGAAGTGTTTTTTCAAATACTTACAAATAAGGGATTACCACCTACACAGTCAGAAATTGCAGGATATGCCATTCACTTCTGAAATATAGTCTTGTATCTATGGGATGCCTGTTAAAACTTCAATCAGTGTAGTGTATCAAAGACTTATTTCATCAGTACAGGATGATAGCATGCAGATATCTGCTAAACTTAGTTGGCTTCTCGCATCTGATGTCACTATAATCGATATACAGGGGACCCTGGATATTATAGATCAATCAGTAGCCTCTGTTACTTTAAAATTGCAGCAGCATAGCACACTCCTTATGTTGTATTACATGCCAGAGCTTATCTCCAAATGGGCAACTCTCAGAATCTCTGATAAAGCATAGTTCCCTAAATTTAAGCTCTATGAGGTATATGCTTGTTGATTTCTCTATGTTAAAAGCTTTTTGGAATTACATCTCCCCTACCTAACAGGGCGTATGGGCCAGGAGTTTTGTCCCACAGATAAGGAAATCCTCCTTGGGTTTAAATTTCAGGCTACCCGACATGAGGGGTTGCTGGCATCTATCATCATTTTATGTGCTCGTCAATGTATTGCTAGGGCGTGGATAAACCCTATTACCTCAAATGTAAATGAGTTCCGTGTCCTGATTAGACAGGTGTTTGAGTCTGAATTGGCCTTAGCCAAGGCCAGAGGCCCCGGCTCTGTGTTAAGATTAAAAAGGATTTGGGCTGGTCTGCAATGGGGATAGTCCTGCAGGTCCCACTGGACCATTATTAATGTTATAATGTCTGCACAAAACAGAAAGTTTAATTTTTTTTTCTTTTGTGTAATTTCTCTCTGACTCTGTTGTATGTCTCATGTTCTGGGTTTTACTTATGCATGCTTTAACTATGTCTACCATTCTGAGTATTAGTCTTTTTGGTTGATTATTTTCATCTTGTTTTGGGTCGCATTAATTCGTTGATGCTGGCTCGAAAATAATACAAAATATTTTTGTTAAACAAAATACACAATTGGCACCATTTGCACTGTGTCTGTGTCCTGTTGGAATTTCTTTAAGGGAGCATCAGTTGTGAAGATATGGTCACACACACTCTATCCCACGAATATCCTATTATAGTATGTCTGTACTTGTCTGATGCAAAGCTTTCCTCAGTGTTCCAAGTCTAAAGCAATTGGGCCATAACTTCCCCTAGCCTTGTGAGCTAACTCTTCCTTGATCCATTTAAAATTCCCTTTTCTATGGTTAAGCTTAACTACTAATGATCTATGTCTATCTTTAACTTGATCTACAAATTTCTTTTCTATGTCAATTAAAATGCATGTCAAATTATATCTATGTGCATAAGCTGTGTCTAACGTAATAGTAGGTATAAAATACTTTCCTATTTCTCTTGTTTGTAATAGACATACTTGTTCAGATGCTTGTAAGTTGGAACCTCTGAAAGCACCACCTCATAATTTTAGATATAGTAGTCGTAATGACCCTTGCCATAAAGCATGTTAAGCAACAAACTACAAGTGATTCCATACGTCAAAGGCAGGTGGTGGTATCTGATACCCTCCCCAACAAATGCAGGTAATTGCATGCACACATAATCTCTCACACCCATAGTATTCACATATTCATATAGTAGCTTCGCATATGCATTCAAAGTATAATCACCCTTAGATAAATCTATGTGCAGCAAGTGACTAGTCTCCTCTATCCAAACACTGTCATCTCCTAATGTACCCTCTTTTGTGTTAGAAGCGGTAGGTGTGGAGGTCCCATGTACACCCACTTCATTAACTTCAGCTTCGTGTGAACCTATAACGGACATAGTGATGCCTACAGATATAACTACGATCACTCTTACTATAAGTGTACCTATTATACATTTGTTCCTACTGTTTAAATTTCCAGACTCCATTTTTGACTGAGTTCAGATTGTGACTGTAAGAGGGTCAATGAAAAGTCTCTTTCTCGGCCTCTCACTGTTGCACAACAAAGTTCATAAACTGTTACTTGAAGGCTTAGAAACAGTTCTCACACAGTTTGTGGCACAATTATTTAGTTCTCTAGCCCTCTTTTTTCTTCTATGGACAAGTCCCTAATTGTATTCTTCTTCCACTTGGGCCTAGGTTATCTCCTTTTGAGCAAAATATGTTTGTTTACAGTTCAGAGTTCAATTTACATCCCTTATGAGATCAGAGCCAATCTCTTAAATGACACGCTGCAAAAGTTCAGTCTTAAATGTTGCAATCTCCTGAGCTGGTGGCTGATACCCAAAAGTTGGAAATGTGAGATCTTTCCAAATCAAGCTCGGTAAGCCACTCAGCCTCGGTGGATCTGGTACAGTCAATGTCTGAACTCCGTTAGCTTCTACTCCAGGAACTAATGGTTCAATTTCAATTATCACCACTGATGATCCGCGTCTCACTCTCCTGGACCTCACTCTCCCGGACCTCACTCTCCCAGACCTCACTATCCCCAGCATTTGTGACCAGATAAGTCCACATGGGAAGGCGTATCTCTGGCACAGTATTGCCACTCTCCTTGATCTCCTCAAGCCCCCCTGTGCTTGTTCTGCATCACTGTGATCTCACTGAGATGATTCAGATATGGGAACAAGATCTCTTTCCAGTGCAAATCTCAGGTTCTGTCTTTTCTGTCTCACAGGCCACCATTCTCTTGCTACCTCAGTTTTCTTCTTAGGTACTGGACCACTTTTCACACCAGTCTTTGAGTGAAGTCAGACTCTACACCATTCACAATGTTACCATCTCCCTCTGAGTCTGCACCTGGGTCTTGTGCAGAGTGACCCCCCTCAGCTTGACCTGGTGGTATCTAGCCTCTTCAGGAACCCCCACAGCTTGCCTTGTCCTCTCTGGTGGTCTTGCAACCACGGCTAGAATAACTTCAGGGAGAGGAGCTGTTTCTTCTGAGGGTCCTGAAACTCTCTGTTTGTGGAAGGAGTGAAACTAATTTGTCAAACCTCAGCACTTCACAGCAGTGTTTGCCCCCAAAATCACCTGGTAATTACCTCGCCAACATGCATCAAGACAATTCTTCCTCATATGCTTCGGACTAGGACCCAGGTCAAGACAGAGGTCTTTTGGGTTGGTGCAGTTTCAGCTTAAACCTGGTGAGACACAGAAATATTAACATCAGCCAATCCCTTGCAATAGTCAAGAACCAAATCATCAGTGATGTTTATCAATGCTGTCAATGGCACCTCTGGAAAGTACATCGCCCTCCTCATGAGACTCTCCTACGGGGACAATCCTTTTCTCCTGTATGGAATACTGTGTAATCTCATCAACACCAAAGGCAACGCATCAGGCCAGTTCAGATACTTCAAAGAGCACACTTTTGCCATTCTCCTCTTTAAAGTCCCGTTTATGTGCTCCACAATGGCGGACACCTCCGGCCTGTAGCTACAATGCAGGATCTGATCTGTATTCAAGGCAGTGCACAACAGTTTCATGATCTAACTATGAAAGTGAGTTCCTCTATCCAAATCCAATGAAGTTGGAAATCCGAACCTTGGAATCAACTCTCTTAGGAATCCTTTAGCTCCTGTGAGGCTATCATACCTTCAAGTCAGATATGCTTCCACCCACTGTGAAAAGATGCACTCTACAACTAGAATGTACCACAGTCCATTGCACCTAGGCATCTCAATGAAATCCAGTTGAGTGTGGTTAAAAGGACCCCGACCTTCCAATGTGACTTAAAGCAACCACAGTTTTTTTCCAGCATTTATCTGTTGACACGTAACACATCAATGGCACACGGCATCAGCAAACACACAAAACCTTGGGTTAAACCACGTTTGTCTGAACACTCACACCATTGTATCCCTCCCAATGTGAACTTCTCCATTAATCTGTTTCACCATAGGATTCCGTAAACAGTCTGGTAACATTGCTCTAACATCAGTCAAAACCCAAATGCCATTGTTCCTCTTCTCACAACCTGCTTTGATCCAACTAGCCTGTTCTAGATCAGTCACTTCTCCCTGCATATACCTGACCTCATCCCAGGTATCCGCTATGACTAGAATCATGCTGAGCTCAGTTCTTTCTGTGTTCTTCCATGAAAGTTCATGAAAAGTCTAGAAACAATCCCTGGAAAAGGTGATTCACTCACTCACACTTCCTATTCTGAGTAATATTTATAATCACTGGTCACAAACTACTTTATACCGTTCACAGATTTATTATTTAAAAACATATACATAAAACAAAAAAAATTCATTACACATTTCATATTATAATACATGTAAAATCAGCAAAACATCACTTTGTGCACGAAATAAAAACGACGTTAAAAATATACACAGATAAAGCAGAGAAAAGTATACATATGCTAAAGTGTCAACCTAGTCATAACAAAAAAATTAACACATTTATCTAAGGCAAGAAATATTTCCTATGGTCAAAAACAGAAACCCCTATGCAACAAAAGTACCTATATCTGTTACGTATTTTGAGATTCAAATGCCCTGTCAGTATTTTAGATATATATCCTCTATAGCAGTATGCATGATATTGGGAATTTCCTGGGCTTGAATTCTAAAAGACAAGAAATGCGTCGACGCGTTTCGGTGTATCGCCCTTGGATATTGGCACACCTTCCTCAGGACAGTTCAGAATCATTTGGGGTTAAAGGCATTTTATCCTTCCTGTGTGTGAAAAAGGATTAATCAGTACATGGAAGTTGTGGTCGTTTCCTTGCATCAAAAGTAGTGTACAATACCTAACGCTAAAATTCTATATATACATTTTAGACACATATCTAATAAACATTATGGACATATATTCATTCAACATTACATTCCATTTTATATCATCACCCGAATGGTGACAGGCATGCGTCATTTGATCGTTTGTAGCTATTTTGTTCCAGCCTCCGTTATAACCTAGTTTATGACCAGTTCTTTATGTATGTACTCAATCACACCATTCACTCTGGGAATACTAACCTTAAAGAAAAGGCTCTTATTCTTAATTTAGAGTCGTTTTCCACGTAAAACTGGATATTAGACTTGATCTTCTCTTTAAAGAGTAAAATCTGATGGCAAAATACACATAAAATTATGTTGTCAGTTTAGGAGTTTTCAATATTCCTCTGTATATTCATGAGTCTCCTTTCATAGAGGAATACGAGTTAAATGTAGTTGGAAGCTAAACAACTGTCAGAAATGTAGCTAAAACAAGTTTTTTTTATACACTTGCAGATATCCCGTATTAAGACAGAGCCCTGATGAGAATCCATAGAGTTGACATACCGGATTCGAAACGCGTTGGCGTAAAAAGATTAGCCATTTATTGGTCGAATGGACTGAATGAATTAATTTGAAGTCTATTTTTCCTTTTTTGAACTGCCTACATTTAACTGTAATTCATTGATTTATGATTGTCATCAAGTTTATACTTTTGACTCTGGTCTTTATGGAATTACGGATGATTTTTTCTTCGTAGTATGAATATCTGAGTGTATATATATGAGAGCAATTCACTTTGTATAATACAACTAGTTATGTGTATGTGTTTGTGTTGTAAATAATTGCGAATTGTAAATAATTGTATATAAGGTGTACAAAACGATAAGGTGTCCCTTTCATACATCGATACTAAAAAAGACAAAAAATAAATAAATAATAAAAGGGTTAGAGTGATATACCCGTACGAACCAGGAAGTCTCTTATGGTTTGTTCCCTCAAAAATAGAGGATTTAAGTAAGTGTGTGGCTGGCAATCTGTGTACTTAGTTATAGTAATGGTCCAGCTAGCCCCACGTCCCAGGACCTGACTCCCCCATTCTTCAAACGTTAATATTTTTATTAGCATTATTTATGTTTATTTGTATGTGTTTTATTATTTTGGAGGGTATGGCTACTTTGATTTGTGCAATGTTTGGCATCACTGCGGTGTTTTGGAATCGTCCGCCGTGTTTTTCATGTTCAGTCCGCTGCAGTGGCTATGCTGCCGCTCTTCCACTATCTCTCCCATTCACTCCCGTGTGCGACCACGGCAGTCGGGAACAGCGGTTCCGACTGCGGGACCCTCGGGGATATCCTAATTTCCCGTGCGGTGTCTCCGCTTTCCTTGCGGTGGGTTGTTGCTTTTCCGCTGCTTTTCCGACTGCCGCGGTGGGTATTTTTGACCTCACTGCCCGCGTCGGGCGGTTTTGGTAGGGCCGCTACCGCCGCGGTCGGTCTTTTGTGGCGGTTGATCCTAATTTGGCCGCCGGTTTATCGCGGTCCTGGCGGGCGGTTGTTTTCCGCCTCCATGGCGGTCGGGGTGATTTTCGGCCTGCTATGCTAATGGGCTCCAGAGAGTTCATGAGGTATAAGAATATCAGAGAATATTTGTGGAGTAATTCTATGAGGGTTCCTTTCCTGTTTTTTTCGTTGTATAATTCTTCTCAGATTGGGTATGATGGGCATACTGCTAGCAACATGGCTAGGGAAATGTTGGGCAACCTCCCCTAAGATGGAACCAGTGGAGTCATTGGAGGTGCTTGCAATTTCTTTCATTTAATTGATTGTTTCTCTTACCTCAATCTCCATTGCAGATGCTCTGTGGGTTTTACTACTGTATCACCCAGAGTAACCGCTCTGCCAGTGCAATGGGTTGAGTAGTATTGCACACACCTCCAATGTCTCCTTGGTTCAGTAATTTTCTCCTTGCAATAAATGTACCATGCATGCTTCAGTAGGCGATTTCCCTTGCTTGAAGTGATGTAATTGGCTGTCTTATTTGTTGACATAATCTGAAAAAAAGAAATTGAGGGATAAATTGTTATTATTATTTTTTTTATAAATGTTTGTCCTATTTTTCGGTTTTGTTTCAGTTACAACTTTGCATTTTCAAGAAATTGCTTTAATATTAATTGCTTGTCTTGTTTGGTTTGCCTTCTTTGAGAAGTTCCTGTTGAAAGAAAAAAATATTTTGATTTTGATTATCAGATATAATTATCTTATTGGTTGGTTGTCTGTTCTTTATGATGGAGTTTGTTTGTCTTCTTCTGGTTTGATGCTATTCAGTTGTTTTAATGCTGGGAAAGAAAATGCAAAATGATAGGTTACATTTTTTGGGGGGATATCTTGGGCTAATAGGAAGAAAAAGTGGTTAATTTTATATGTATCCATTTATTTAAACAAACTTACTTTTAAATTTTATGTTGGATGTTGTGAAGATGCTCTAAACTTCCTTCGGATGGTTTGGAAATTCTGCTGTACTTTAGAATTTATTCGATGTATTTACTCTTTGAAGATATCTGCAGATTAAAAGAATATAAATAAGAAATTAGTTTTGAATTATTAACATTCTATTTATTTTTTTTAAAAATCATTAGAATAATTAATCAAGACATTAGTTTTCAACTATATTCACTTTTCTGCACAAAAGCTTGAAAACCCAGATTATTTTAAAAAGATTTTGATATCAGTAAAGAAACTCCAATATGTTCAGTAATTTACAGAACAATACTTTTATTAAAATGTATTTAGCTATGATTACATAGTCTACTTATAATTTAACTTACCTTAAAAAGATATGTGGTACTTTTGAGATGGTTTAATTTCGTTTAGAAGATTTCTTCAAAATCCAAATCTTGAAAGGTTATTACTGCAATGTTTTCCTACAGCTAAAAGAAATTGAAATTGAATAAAATTATTTTTACAATATTATAATTATTTATTTTTAAAGAAAAAAGATTATAACCGTGTCTTCACGTTTTAATTTTTCTTATGCTTCACGTAATTAAAAAAAAATTATAACTTTATTAGGCATTTCCACATATTGATCGATTCCATTAGTAATGTTAAGGATTTTATGTTCAGCACATTCTATAAATAGCAGTACATGTATAGGCCTTTTTAAAACAACATTTTATGGCATAATAAAAGATGCTGTAAATGTCAATTTTAAAAATAACAGGATTATTTTTTTAAAAAGCACACCTCAACAATGGATAGGTCGGCGCAGCGCTCCCCGCAGGTCGGGGAATTCTCCGCTGATTGCAGAGCTCAGTTGGTGGAAGTGGATCTCCTTGATCTTTGGCGACACTTGCACCCCACAGATAGGGATTATTCATACTACTCTCACGCACATAAGTCGTATGCAAGGCTGGACCACCTCTTAGTCACTTCACCGGTGCGGGCGCTGGCCTCGGGGTCGGAAATAGGGGTGCTATCTGTATCGGATAATGCCCCGGTTGAGGCCACACTGTGTCTACCACCGGCGGTTCCCCTCCCAGGACGTGGCGCCTCTGTGACACGTTGTTACATAGGAAAGAGGTTGTGGTCCGCATTGAGGGAGCGATCCGGGAATATCTGACTCACAATGACAACTCCGATACCAGTCGGGCCACGCAGTGGGCGGCCCTGAAAGCTGTCATCCGAGGGGAGTTTCTAACGATTTCCTCGGCCGACAATAAGGAGCGACAGGCCAAGAGGGATGAACTCACAGATAGGGTTCGCAAGCTTGAGCAGATTCATCGTAGGACAGGGGCTCCCAGGATTTGGCGGCAGCTCAAAGAGGCGAGAAAGCTCCTGGCGGCCCTGGACCTCGACCGGGCGGAGTATGCTGCTCTCCGGCTGCGCCACGCTTTTTACACTGGGGGTGGACCGTTGTGGCAAACTGCTAGCTAACAGGTCCGTGTGACACGCCAGAACCAAATGGTGAAGGAGATCTCCGACCCGGCAGGGGCGGTGGTGACGGAGGGCGCTCACATTGCGGTCGTCTTCTGCGGTTTCTACGCGGATCTTTACGCAGGGGAGCCCCCGGATGAGGCAGCCATGACCGCCTACTTGGACTCGGTCACGTTGCCCTCTATGGATCCCTCGCAAGCGGAACACTTAAATCGAAATATTGGGCTGGAGGAAGGGATTTCTGCTATTGCCAGGCTTAAGCACGGCAAAGCGCCGGGTCCGGACGGATATACCGCACTCTATTACAAAACATTTTGCACAACGCTGGCCCCTATCCTTACGCGCCTCTTCAACTCATTTGCTGAACCGGGGGCCATCCCGCCTGATCTTCTGCGGGTTTCTATCCCAGTCATTCCCAAGCCTGGAAAAGACCCTAAGCGTTGCGGATCCTACAGACGGATGTATGACGTTACAACGCATACTTTTACTCCGCATACCATTACAACGCGGTATTCACAACGCATACCATTACAACGCATAGCGCTTTGGGGTGCTGGATAGTGGTAAGTATAATTTACTATTCTAACTCCAGTCCCCGTGGACCCTAGGGAAGGTGTTGGATAGTAAATTAAACTTACCTCTTATCCTAGAGCGCCCCCCAGCGCTATGCGTTGTAATGGTATGCGTTGTAATGCCTGCGTTGTAGTGGTAGTGCGTTGTAAAAAATGCGTTGTAACAGGTGCATACCCCTACAGACCGATCTCTCTTTTAAATATTGATCTGAAGCTGTACACAGGGATCCTGGCTGCACGTTTAGCTTCTTACTTGCCCGGTCTCATTGACCCTGACCAGGCTGGTTTTGTCCCGGGGAGACAAACGGTCGACAATACGAAGCGGATCGTCCACCTGCTGGAGAAGGCATCCCGGATTCCGGGAGAACGAATGATGCTGGCGGTGGACACGGAGAAAGCGTTTGACCGAGTACACTGGCCTTATCTGGATCGAGTACTAATGAAGGCAGGCATAGGGGAAAAGTTCCGCTCCATGATTTTTAACTGTTACAGTCGGCCATCGGCAGTCGCCCGCGTAAATGGGTATACTTCTGAGGCCTTTGAAATTGAACGAGGCACTCGGCAGGGGTGCCCACTCTCGCCCCTGCTCTTCGCTCTTTATATGGAGCCTTTCGCCCAGCGGGTGCGCGACAACCAAGCGGTGACAGGAATACGAATGGGAGGGTTCACACACGCTCTCAGTCTTTATGCTGACGATGTCATCTTGTCGATTGCCGAACCCCGGACGGCTTTGCCGGCCTGTATGGAGGAGCTGGACTCCTTTGGCGCGGTCGCGGGGTTCAAAATGAATAGGGGAAAGTCTGTGGCTTTGGATATTTCCCTCGAGCCGGCTACTAGGACCTATTTGCAACACTGGTTCCCAATGCTTTGGTCTTCGGGGGCGGTACCATATCTGGGAATCCAGATCGCTCCCACATTACCAACTATGGTGTCAGCCAACTACCTGGCCCTGGGTGCTAAGATCAGGGAGGAACTGGGCCGGTGGAACCGTGGAACCTTCTCTTGGTTGGGCAGGACAGCCGCCATCAAAATGACAGTTTTGCCACAGGTGCTTTACCTGTTTCGGGCCTTGCCGCTCCAACCGCCGGTCGGGTGGATCCCGCAACTGCAGGCGGACGTCTCACGCTTTGTCTGGCAGGGGAAGAAGCCCAGAATGCGCAGAGCCCTCTCGCTACTGGCCCCGGAGACGGGAGGTCTGGGAATACCTGACTTCCGTAAGTACTACCAGGCAGCGCAGTTGCGTTATCTTGTGGAATGGAGTAGGTGGGAGTCCGATAAACACTGGCTCTTCCAGGACCAGGCGGTGGCAGGGCGTCCCCTGCAGGAAATCCCTTTCTTGCGTCATCCTCACCGGCCCAGGAATTTATACACCTCCTTTGTTACAAAGGTGCCCCTGCGGGTGTGGGACACCACTAGCATTCCATATGGCCTTACCACGTTTCCATCGCCGCTCACTACGTTGGTGGACAATCCGGACTTTACCCCGGGAATGGAGAGGGGAGCGTTCACGCACTGGAGACAGGCGGGGTGTAGAGCACTGTGTCATTTGTATGGCCCTGAGGGGGTTGTCCCCTTCCTGCAGTTTCGCCAGGAGTTCTCACTCCCGGAGACCGAGCGGCACCGCTATATGCAAGCTCACCACTGGGCTCTTCAGCCGCAGGTGAGAGAGACAGCTGATCGGCTTTTTCTTCCTTACAAAAAGTGGCTGCTGTCACGGGCGTCGGACTCCAAACTGATCACGGATCTTTATAAGCTATTGCAATCGCCCTCGACACACTTTTATCACCCAGGGAGGGAGCGCTGGGAACGGGAGTTGAGGAGGACGTTGAGCCCTAAGGAGTGGGAACACATATCTTATAGAGCGAGGCATTCTGCATACCACATGGGTCTCACAGATACATTTACCAAGATCTCCACCTATTGGTACTACACACCAGAACGGGTCCACGAGTTTGATCGTAGCAAGGAGGATACATGTTGGCGAGGATGCGGACACCGGGGTACACTCACACATATCCTCTGGGATTGCCCATTGTTGGAGCCTTATTGGAAGGAAGTGTTGGATGAAATTGACTCTCATTTTAGCATTGAATTACCACGCTTTCCCGCTTACACCCTGCTGGGGCTCCCGAATGGACTGATGTACCCCCTCAGATCCCGTAGAGGCAGGCAGATAGTTATAGCTTTAGGATCTGCAGTTCAAAACATTCTGATATAATAATAATAATAATAATAATAATAATAATAAATCCACATTTGTAAAGCGCACAATCACCCGTAAGGGTCTCTAGGCGCTGGGGGCCGTCGGGAAGATTAAGCGAGCTATTGCCCAGAGTCACATGGTGCTGGGCTAATCTGCCACCGGTGCCGGGGATCGAACCGTGATCCCCAGATTCCGGAGTCAGTCGCCCGAGCCGCGGTACCCTCCATCACAGGTTGGCTCCATAGGCTATGGCATGTGTTGGGCATGGAGAAATTGTCTCTCACAGTGGCAGGTGATATAGAGCAATTCAATGAGCTTTGGCAACCCTTTCATTCCTTATTGCTTACCGAATTTCGGGAACTTACATGCCCCAAGTACCTCTGCCTTCTGCGGCTTACGAGCCCTGTCGCGCCTGCCCAGTGACTTGTTGGGGGACTCACTCTCCCTGTAGGAGGTAGCCTTGATGTACGTTTTGGTTGGGAGCTGTGCACTGGACATCGGGTGGGGGAGGGGGAGGTTGGGAATGGGGAGTTGGGAGTTGGGAGTTGGGATGTTGGGGTTTGTGGGGGGGTTTGCAATGGAAATGTCATTTCATGCTGCGACAGTTCCCATCATGTATCACTGTGATGGCATAACCCATAAGAACTGCACATGCTCATTCATCGCTGGGTACAGGGCCTCCCGCCCTACTATGACGCTTTTGATGTTATGTGTTTGTCCCAGTATGTTGTGCTGAATAAAATACTTTAAACCTAAAAAGCACACCTCCATCGTAACTTCCAAGCATGTTACGGGTTCACATATATGAGAATTCAAAAAAAATGTTTTTTAATATCTCCAATATACAATTTTTTTTTCATCCAGTATATTTAGTAGTTTATCGATAGGGTTAGGACCTTGTCAGTTGACTTTATTCTAAAAAATGTAGGGAGAATGACCTGTTTTCACATCATATATTCTGCACCTTCAAACAATGACTGACAAGCCTTTTTGTAAAATATAGTAATATGAAATGTTTAAATAAAAATTAGCATTTTATTATTTCACTTTAGTTAAAGTAAACACATATTCTGCTCCTTTAATTAAAGTCTCTCAAGCTGTTTTCTAAAATCTGCAAAATAATATACATTTTTAAAATTAATATTTCGATGCTTTAAAATTAAAATTTAGGTATTTAGTTGTAATGTATTATACTTACTTGCTTGTTGTCAAAGGTTGATTTGATATGTCACAGTGTGAGTTTCTGTGGGAGAGAGAGAGGCTGCTCAAAATGCATGTGCTCTCGCTGGTAGTGAGTTGACCACTGATTTCAAAATGGTGTTCAACCTCTTTTTATACCTTTATTTGGGTCACACCATTATTTTCGTAAAAATATTCATTTTGTTACAGCTTTTTTTCTTGTTTGTTTCATGCGAAAACTTATATTTTAATTTTTGTTTTTGAAATTGGCTGTTTATTGGTATTGTTAGCGTTTATTCTTCCATTTTGTGTGCTGGAGGCTGTATTTCTAGTCATGGAAAGTGTTGTAGGACTCGTGCTTGAGCCAAGCTCATAAAATGGTGGCCCGCTTTCTTTTAATTCCGTAGTTTTCTTTGTAATGTATGTAATCGCACAATATGTAAATGTATTTATTATATTTAATTTTTCTCTAATTCTAGCATTTCCAAAATGTTGATTTTTTCCACATATTTTTTAATATTTGATTAATACTAGAGTATTAAAACTAATACCCGAGTATTAATTTACAGACTGAGTGAGATTTTTAAAAATTATGTGCACAGTTTCGACCCACATTTTAATACACTTACCTACCCAAAACCCCTATTTTCCCTGCATCCCATGCCAGGAGTTATTTTACTAAAAAAATATATATATATATATTTTGGGCATTGTAATGGTATGCGTAGTATTATTTTGCGTTGTGATGGCACCCATAAGGTATTCTATTTATATTGCGTTGTAATGGTATGCGTTGTTAAAACAGTCGTTGTAATAGTATTTGTGTTGTAAAAAATGTGTTGTAATGGCATGCATTGTAAAAGTATGCGTTGTATCATCATACATTCCCAAATGCTAACAAAACGGAGGTTTTGCTGGTTGGGAAGAACGCCAGTTCGTGGAGCGAGCATTGGTGCCCGTCGGTTCTGGGGGATATCCCCACGCCTAAGGCAGTGGTTAAAAATCTTGGAGTCTGGGTGGATTCAGCCGTTCGTTTCCAGACCCATACAAGGAAAGTAGCCGCCACATGCGTTGTCCTGCTGCGGGGTCTTAAGCCTCTTCTGAAGTTTTTTGATCCGCCATTACGACAGCTTATTGTGCAGGCAACCATTTTATCGCGACTGGACTATGCCAGCTCCCTTCTTTTGGGCGGAAATACTTCGGATGCAACATGTCCAAAATTCTGCAGCTAGAATGTTGGTGAGTCTTCCGCGTTCTTGCCCGGTTGGTGCCACTATTCGGGGGCTGCATTGGCTTCCTATGGAGAATCTTTATGTCTATCCTTTAAGATAGTGAAAGCTGCCATCCCTGACCTATTGAGCAACCTACTCATCCCTTATGTCCCTCCCTGCCAGCTTCGCTCGGCAGGGCAACATTTGATTGTTGTCCCACGGGTTAAGCTTTGCCGTGCGGGTGGGCATTCTTTCCTCTGTCTTGCTGCTAGGCTATGGAACTCTTTGCCTGAACATATTCGGGATATAGACTGCCTGCTTGCCTTTAGGAAGGCTATTAAAACTTTTCTTTTTCCCTCAGTCTAGTTTTCTGGTTGTGAGACGGCTGCTACGGCATTGAGCTGTTGTGTGTGTTATTCCACCTAGTTGTAAGCGCCAGGACGCCCCTTTGCTGGGGCTGCTGTGCGCTATATAAAACTTTTTAACATAACATAACAAACATAACGTACTGGTGGCCCAGGGGGCTCCTCCATATTTACAAGGATAGGAAAAGCCAACCTGCGAGATTTTTCCTCTTCTTGTAAATAAGGCCGCTTCACACGCAGCACTTTGTGTGGAAGGGGCGTTCCATGGGTGTTGCTGTGGGTGTTCCCATACAACACCCATGGAACAAGACACATCTCCAGATTTACGAGGAATCATAAATCTGGAGATGCGTCTGAATGCTATGTCACCCTAGAGGTGACGTAGCGAGGCGCAACTAGGAGAAATGTCTTAATTTCTCCTCGTTTTTTCCTCTTTCAATGCGTGCGGCATTCTACGACACGCATTGAAAGAGGAAAATGCCTGTAGTGATTGTTTTTGTGCAGGAAGGTGGCCCATCCTGTACAAAAACAATCTCCCCATGAGGCAGACATCCTTGCACCATGGTGCAAGGGTGCCTGTGCCAGCGCATGGCTGCAGTTTGTGCACAAGCGCAGGGGGGAACACAGAGATGCGACATACTCTTGTAAATATGTTGCATCCCTGTGCTTTGGAAGTGCTGCAGTGTGGTGCAGCTAAAGAGCTTGCAGTGCCATGCTGTTGCACTTACTTGTAAATCTGCCCCAAAGTCTTCAAGCATACAGTGCTGTCCTTGACAAGCTGTAAAATGGCCTTTTAGCACTCCAGCCTTTTACCACACCAGGCATAGTATTACAGCTTTGGATTGGGAAAATACCATCCAAGCCAACCTGAAATGAATTAAAGCAACCCCTGGCATGTTTTTCACTCTCTTTAGAGCTCTTCAGAGAGGTATAGCTTAGTCCAGAAACACGGGAGCACCCAGTATAAGTCAAAACAAAACCCTTTCAGGCAGCGTGATGCATTCATTATGCAAAAAAGGAAGCAGAGAGCTCTGGGTAGTTTTCAAGTTTAGGTGGAAAGCAGCTCCAATATAAAGCACTCTCAACACCATTGGCATTCTAAATTTGCTAACCTCAAATGTATGCTTTTCTAGCAAAGTCTTTAGGCATAGGATTAGCACAGTGCTATCCACACCGAGATAGAAAGGGACAAAGTATTTTACCATTCCCACAGCAAAGTCTTAAAACATAGGATTAGCACAGTGCTATCCTTCCCGAACTGTAAATTGGCCAAATCCTTTTACCACTCAAGGCACAGTATTACAGCTTTAGATTGGTAAAATATCATCCAAGCTACCCTGAAATGAGAAAAAACAATCCCAGACACGTTTTTCGCTCTCATTAGAGATCTTCAGAGAGATATAGCTATGTCCAGACACAAGGGAGCACCCAGTATAAGTCAAAACAAAACCCTTTCAGGCATAGAGGGACGCATAAATTATGCAAAAAAAATCAGAGAACTTTGGGTAGTTCTCAAGTTTAGGTGGAAAGCAGCTCCAATATAAAGCACTCCTCACACCAGCGACACTCTCAATTTGCTCACCTCAAATGTCTGCTTTTCTATCAAAGTGTTTAAATGTAGGATTAGCACAGTGCCATCCACACAGAGATAGAAAGAGACAAAGTCTTTTACCATTCCCACAGCAAAGTCTTAAAGCATAGGATTAGCACAGTGCTTTCTTTGCAGAGCTGGAAATGGCCAAAGCCTTTTACCACTCCAGGCACAGTATTACAGCTTTGTACTGGTAAAATACATCCAAGCCAACCTCAAATGAATAAAAGCAACCCCTGGCACATGTTTAGCTCTCCTTAGAGCTCTTCACAGAGGTATGGCAGTCAAGAAAGAAGGGAGCACCCAGTATAAACAAAACCCTTTCAGGCATAGAGGGACACATAAATTATGCAGCTAGCTCTGGGTAGTTCTGAAGTTTAAGTGGAAAGCAGCTCCAATATAAAGCTCTCCCAACACCAGCAACACTCTAAATTTGCTCACCTCAAATGTCTGCTTTTCTATCAAAGTCTTTAAGCGTAGGATTAGCACAGTGTCATCCACACCGAGATAGAAAGTGACAAAGTCTTTTACCTTTCCCACTGCAAAGTCTTTAAGCATAGGATTAACACAGTGCTATCCTTGCCGAGCTGTAAAATGGCCAAAGCCTTTAACCTCTCCAGGCACAGTATTATCGGCGGCATTCAACATTGTCTCCCACTGCACCCTAGCCACCACACTCCACAATACAAGCATCTGTGGCAAGGTCCTCGACTGGATACATTCCTTCCTCACCGGCAGAACTCACCGGGTTAGACTCCCTCCCTACCTCTCAGAACAGACAGAGACCGACTGCGGAGTGCCCCAGGGCTCTTCCCTCAGCCCCACCCTCTTCAACATTTATATGGCCCTCCTCGCAACCATCGTCAGAAACCATGGGCTCAACTTAATCTCTTACTCAGACAACACCCAGCTGATCATCTCCCTCACCAACTAACCCAACATCCCCAAACACAACTTCCAAGAAGGGATAAATGTCGTCGCCACCTGGATGAAGAACAGTTGCTTGAAACTCAACTCAGAAAAGACAGAAGTCCTCATCCTTGACTCCACCCCCTCTGCATGGAACAATCCTCATAGCCCTCCACCCTTGGTAATCCCCCCACCTGACAGATCACGCTTGACACCCAGGCATCATACTAGAATCATCACTCACAATGAACCACCAGATCAATGTCATATCCTCAACCTGCTTCAACACCATCCGCACGCTCTGAAAGACTTTCAGATGGATCCCAACTGAATCCAGAAAAAATGCCACACACACACTCATCAGCAGCAGACTGGACTATGGCAACGCCCTCTATGCTGGAATCAATAAGAAGCTCCTTCGCAAACTCCAGACTGTCCAGAACGCCGCAGCCAAAGTGATCCTTTACATCCCTCATCACAGTCACACCAACCAACACCTGGGCGATCTCCACTGGCTTCCAGTCAAAAAAAAAATAACCTTCAAACTCTTTACTGATGCATACAAGGCCCTTTACAACTCCGGACCTGCATACCTGAACAGTTGACTCTCCTTCCACACACCCAAATATACCTGCGATCAGCCCAGCTCACTCTGGCCACCATACCTCGCATCAACAAAACTAGAACAGGAGGAAAGTCCTTCGTCTACCTGGCAGCCTAAGCCTGGAACACCCTGCCCATCCACCTCCGGGAATCTCCCATGTTGCCCCTGTTCAGGAAGGACCTCAAGACGTGGCTCTTCAGATGACCTCAGTACACTTTTGAGCTGCACTTCCCCTCTATCTCTTCCAGCGCCTTGAGTAGTTGCGCTTATCAACCCCTGATTGTTTGATTCAACATTTTGTTAAGGATTATAGTAGTATCCCTAAAGAGATTGAATATATTAACTTGTTGTATGCACTGAACCAACATATGGGTCAGCCCGAGCATAAAAGCATTCAGCCCCACTCTGCTACGTCACTGTATATTTGCTCATTTCTACTATTGCAGAGACTGAGTTCACCTCTAGCCAAATGTATAGCTACATTGTGATCGACTGTACCTGATAACTCTAAAGCTTATATGATATGTGAAAAAAGATTAAAGTACTTCCTTTATAAAAAAAAAAAGCAATGGCTGAACATTAATTTAGTGCTATTTTTGTATGTTGCTCAGTTCTGAGTCTCAGCCCACAACACATCCATGAGTCAACCTTGGACTGCTCTTGCTCAAAATACTGACATCCAGGTTTTACATTGTGAATCATTTGAAATATGGACTGGGAAATGGGTTTAAACTGTGGATTTGCTGAACAATGCTTAATAAAAGCAGTTTACCTTGAAAACATGCGAAACTACTATAGAAAGAGCTTCTCGTTGTGAACTTCTTAATGAAAAACCATAGGAATGTTGATTCACTGATTAACACTAACAAAGCTTCTGTCAAGGACCTCTGGTTCAGGTGGTGCGAGAAATATCTCAGGGTCACTGAGTTCAATTTTAATTTTATATTTAGTATTTATTTGTGCATGAATTCAAGTGCTTTTTGTTTTAAACGTTGCATTGATTTATTGAGAATTATTGTGGAGTTATTTAACATTTAGTTAACCACTTTAATTGCTTTCATTCGGTCTTTTGGCTTTACTTGTTTGAACTACACTGCTGATATTTAATGCCTGATACACCAAAGTGGTAGTAAGTCTACCTTTTCCCTTAAACTTAGGAAATGTCTGGTTTTAGTCATATGTTCAAGGCTCAATAATATTTGGAAAATAATGCAGATAAAATGGAGGTGTCGGTTCCAGGGAATCATCATTCGGCCTAGTGTGGCTCAATGGTTAGAGCAATACAAATGGGGGTGGTGATGGACGGAGCATCTGAATTAATCAAACACTCACACCCAGTCAAAGGATCTGGGTTTAATCCATCACCGTTCTTTTGCCCACTCTGCCACCCCAGTTCAGACATGGCTATATGCAAATCAGTCTGACCCTGTGCCTCATGGGAACAGTCCAGCCCGAACTGCCAAGCCATGTCTTCCCTGGACCAGAAACAAGCTTCAGAGGACCGGTTTCTGGCATTCCAGCCGTCTTCAGCCCGGCTTGCTTGAATCCAGTGGCAAAGTGAGCAAGGGACTCACGTCTGAGCATACCCTGCCACACTTATGGTGGCCAAAAGCGGTACAAAAGGGGGTGGTGATGGACGGAGCATCTGAATCAATCAAACACTCACACCCAGTCAAAAGATCTGGGTTTAATCCATCACCATTCTTTAGCCTCAGTGGTTAGAGTGGCAGACCCTGATGCAGAGGTCTGGCCCGGAACAAGGGTTCAATACCCCTCCTCGGCGGGTCTTGGGCTGTATTTCCTCGGACCTGATCATTCTTGCCTCGGTGCCTATTCTAACCATGGGTCCCACTCTGCAACTCTGGGCAATAGCTTGCTTAATCTCCACAACGGCCCCAACAGTGCTGGGATGCCTGGCTTTACCTTGGGGGTGCCCAGGAGTGGACATTTCACATGGAAAAGCCAGGAAGGGTTCCTAAGTGGTATATGGACAGCGCCGGGACACTTCCGTTGGAGGTAGCTGTGCGCTTTACAAATGCTGGCATTTACATTTACATTTTGTAGTCAATGCCTCTTGGCCCTAAACCCAGCCCATGCTACTATGACCAAAAATGTTGGTGCTGTTATCAACACTAATCTTACCTTCTACCGGCATGTCAGCAAGATCTCTGGTACATCTTACTGTATATGTTTCCTCCTTTTGAAGAGTGTCAGACCCAGTTCAAGAGGTTCAGACGACACATAAGTGATACTGGGTTACTTGTCTTTGATGTCCACATGTCTCTCCTACTATCGGCTATGTACACTCTTTCTACTCTTGACTCTCGAGTAATGAGGGTGGGTATTCAAATTCATTTCAGGGCAGTAGTGTAGGGAGCAAGAGTTCAGAACTCATTAATCAAACAACTGAAACAATATATTGTCCAGCCCAGTGCTTATATTTGTGTTGAAAGAAATTACTTTATTATAACTTCACACTCCAAGGTGGTTCAGGCACAGGGTTGAAATCGCCTTATTATGCCTAAGGGTATACTGTTGCTTGGTAAGGTACATTCTTTCCTTTCCTTCATTTTCTCTGGGGAGCACCTCTCCTTTTAGAGTAACCCCAAGCAACAGTATGGGTATGATACAGACTAGGCACCTGTAACTCATAGATTAGGTCAATAGACTTTTAGGCCCAACAAGTTTGTATGGGCAAATATTAACAATTCTAGCAGCAATCTTCCTCTTTGAGCATTCCGTCAAATATCTCAGTTCTTACAGGTTAAGCCTCATCATCTGCTCAAAAAGGCATAGTGAGTGAGTGCCTTGGCTTGGTACAATCAACATCTTAGCATCCCTGAGGGTCAGCATTCGTGATAGGAGAATGCGGGTGGAGGATGCTAGCCTCCCCAAATCACTGGGGTTGAACAGCAGTCTTGGCTGGCTTGTGGACAGTTGTGATTTTTAAGCCGAAGTGGGTACGCTTTTGTCTTCAGCAGATGCAACCTCTGAAGGGAAATGTAGGTAGACACTTGTTTTCCACAGTTGAGATCTCCCGGATGAGGCAGATAGTCCTTCGTTTCTGGGAGTTTGGCCTTCAGGCTGACACAGTAACTCCTCTACTTTAGTGGCAGCAGCAGCATTGGGAGTTGGCAAAGGGAAAGTTAGCAACATTGCACAATTTCATACACAGGCCACAGCAAGAACTGAACCAGGAGACCAGAGGGTACCACTCTCACTTGGAGCCAGAACCAGATTCGCTCTCAGAGGTCAGTCAGCTGATTCTGGGCATTCCACACTGCCTTTCTTCTTACAAGGGTGGGAACTCTCCCTCCCTCTCTGAGCAGTTAGTCAGGCTTCTAAACACTTTATTTAGACCCTCAGATTCTCCGACAAGTTGAAGACCAATGCTGTCACCTTAACTCTGGGTCACTGGCTGTCATGCAGAGACCAGTTCTGGTCACATAGCAGTCCTTTGAGTACTCAGTGGAGCACTCCCTTTTTTGGTCAAGAAGAACTTGGAACTGGAATGTGGGGTGGTTTAGAAACTATTTTTATACTCATTTGCTAGACCCGGGATGTGGATCCAGTGTCTAAGGCTTTTGAACCAGTTTGGGTTGGTTTGGTTGAAATATATCATTTGCTGGCTGTTATTTTCATATGCAGCCTTTTTGCAAGGTGATGGCTCTTGCAACAGGCTGCCATGACACTATTTTCAAGCAGAAGTATCCAAAACAAGGGCCCAAGGGAGTGTGATATCTCTGCCATAAGCTGTTGTCGGCCTTCCTGAAGCAGCAATCAGAATGGACAAAAGAACAGGCACTTTCTCACCTTGAAAAATACAAATAGCAGTCCAACCCCCTCACCCCAATCATCTACTGAATGTCAGCTCAGCTCTCAGGCAGAACTAATTAGCAGCTGTTTGCTAACTAGATACTCTTTGAATTTCAAAAGGTAAGTATATGTCCATCCTACCTCACTTCAGTGTCTGGATCTCAAACCTGCAGCCACAGTAGTGACAACAATACACTTCCATGGTCTGGCAAAGCTATGCTCATCATCCAACTTGTGCCATACGAAATCAGTAGCCAACAGAAATGGATCCCACTGGCCCTAGTATTCAGACTCTCACACAACACAGAGTCCTACCACCTCACACATGTCACACACCTATTACACTTACACACACATGAAACGTAAATGTCAGTGCAAAGTCTGAGGTTCAACTACAAACCAACATTTTATACAAGAAGCTTCAATGGACCATGCTTCTTCTTAACATAGACATAAGCGTTGGTAAAGCCAATAGCTCTCACCGTTGTGACCTACTGACTTTGCCTGTGCCTCATGGGAACAGTCCAGCCCGAACTGCCAAGCCATGTCTTCCCTGGACCGAATCAAGCATCCTAGGACCGGTTTCTGGCTATCAGCCGTCTTCAGCCAGGATAGCTTGACTCCAGTGGTGTGGAGAGCACGGACTCACATCTGACCATACCCGTCCCACTCGGGGTGACAAATGTAAAAACAACAATTGATGGACAGAATGCAGAACAATGTCATACATTCACCACAGTACAGAGATCTGGGCATAATCCATTGTTTTTTTGCACTCCACACCACCCCAGTTCAGACATGGTCATATGTAAATTAGCATTGACCCTGTGCCTCATGGGAACAGTCCAGCCCGAACTTCCAAGCCATGTCTTCCCTGGACCGGAATCAAGCATCCTAGGACCGGTGTCTGGCTATCAGCCGTCTTCAGTCAGGATAGCTTGACTCCAGTGGTGTGGAGAGCACGGGACTCACGTCTGAGCATACCCATCCCACTTGGGGTGACAAATGCATAACAACAATTGATGGACAGAATGCAGAACAATGTCATACATTCACCCCAGTACAGATATCTGGGCCTAAATCCATCATGTTTTTGCACTCCACACCACCCCAGATCAGACATGGCCATATGCAAATCAGTCTTGGCCCTGTGCCTCGTGGGAACAGTCCAGCCCGAACTGCCAAGCCATGTCTTCCCTGTACCGGAATCAAGCATCCTAGGACCGGTTTCTGGCTATCAGCTGTCTTCAGCCAGGATAGCTTGACTCCAGTGGTGTGGAGAGCACGGGACTCACATCTGAGCATACCCGTCCCACTCGGGGTGACAAATGCAAAAACAACAATTGATGGACAGAATGTAGAACAATGTCATACATTCACCCCAGTACAGAGATCTGGGCCTAAATCCATCGTTTTTTTGGACTCCACACCACCCCAGATCAGACATGGAGATATGCAAATCAGCCTTTACCCTGTGCCTCATGGGAACAGTCCAGCCCGAACTGCCAAGCCATGTCTTCCCTGGACCGGAGTCAAGCATCCTAGGACCGGTTTCTGGCTATCAGCCGTCTTCAGCCAGGATAGCTTGACTCCAGTGGTGTGGAGAGCATAGGACTCACGTCTGAACATACCCGTCCCACTCGGGCTGACAAATGCAAAAACAACAATTGATGGACATAATTCAGAACAATGTCATACATTCACCCCAGTACAGAGATCTGGGCCTAAATCCATTGTTGTTTTGCACTCCACACCACCCCAGTTTAGACATGGCCATATGCAAATCAGCCTTGACCCTGTGCCTCATGGGAACAGTCCAGCCCGAACTGCCAAGCCATGTCTTCCCTGGACCAGAATCAAGCATCCTAGGACCGTTTTCTGGCTATCAGCCGTCTTCAGCCAGGATAGCTTGACTTCAGTAGTGTTGAGAGCACCGGACTCACGTGTGAGCATACCCGTCCCACTCGCGGTGACAAATGCAAAAACAACAATTGATGGACAGAATGCAGAACAATGTAATACATTCACCCCAGTACAGAGATCTGGGCCTAAATCCATTGTTTTTTTGCACTCCACACCACCCCAGTTCAGACATGGCCATATGCAAATCAGCCTTGACCCTGTGCCTCATGGGAACAGTCTAGCCCGAACTGCCAAGCCATGTCTTCCCTGAACCGGAATCAAGCATCCTAGGACCGGTTTCTGGCTATCAGCCGTCTTCAGCCAGGATAGCTTGACTCCAGTGGTGTGGAGAGCACAGGACTGATGTCTGAGCATACCCGTCCCACTCGGGGTGACAAATGCAAAAACAACAATTGATGGACAGAATGCAGAACAATGTCATACATTCACCCCAGTACAGAGATCTGGGCCTAAATCCATCGCTTTTTTGCACTCCACACCACCCCAGTTCAGACACGGCCATAAGCAAATCAGCCTTGTCAAGCATCCTAGGATTGGTTTCTGGCTATCAGCCGTCTTCAGCCAGGATAGCTTGACTTCAGTGGCTTAGTGAGCACGGAACCCACATCTGGACATACCCTTTCCACATAGGGTGAACAGCAAAACACACAAGATGATGGACGGAACGTTGCACAATGGCAAAACATTCACCCCCAGTCACAGATCTGGGTTTAATCCATCGTTATTTTGCTCACCAAGCCACCCCAGGTCAGACATGGCCATATGCAAATCAGCCTTCTTCAGCCAGAATGTCTGAACTGGGGTGGCTTGGTGAGCAAAATAACGATGGATAAAATCCAGATCTGTGACTGGTGGTGAATGTTTTGCCATTGTGCAACATTCCGTCCATCATCTTGTGTGTTTTGCTGTTCATCCTATGTGGGAAGGGTATGCCCAGACGTGGGTCCCATGCTCACTAAGCCACTGGAGTCAAGCTATCCTGGCTGAAGAAGGCTGATAGCCAGAAACCGGTCCTAGGATGCTTGGTTCCGGTCCAGGGAAGACATGGCTTGGCCATTTTGTTTTTTGGAAATGATCGCTGAACCACAAACAGCATGAGCAACTAAGAAACGCGACTCCCCGCCCTGACACACACCATATCATAAGAGTCACCCACTGAGTAGGGAAACATTGACAAATTGTGCACAGATCATGGTCTGATACAAGCACAATTAAGGCTACCTCACCTTGGTAGCTCCTTGGTTAAAAGCCTGTTCAAATTGATTTGAGCATCTCTTGTTTGACTCCAGTGACCTGCAGTTCCCGTTGGAGTGCTGCTATAAATTCAAGATAATTATTTTTTTCTGGTTGCCCATTTTCTGATTGTCTACCAGCAGGTTACAGAGTAGCAGGGCAGTGTTACATGACTGGCCTGCTAGTTGTGATTTTGCAATCATTACTAAAGGTGTTAAGTTGGACAAGACATTGATTGCATTGACCATTTCCATTCGCTGAAGAGTCTGTTCCCTAAGTCCCTGCAGCTCCTAGATTGTGATTGTTCGAAGCTAAGGGACACAGCATGAACACTTTTTACTACCCGTGTATTCTGTTCCACTAAAGTGACCACAGACATCAATAAAACCTATAAAAATATTTTTTTTAAAAGGGACCAAAGGCATCAAGACATGAATTCCATGACTACCCCCGAGGCAAGGTTGCCACTGCTGGCGGATGTGCATGGCTAACCTACCCTGTAAAGGGTGGTCAAACGCCCTGGAATTGCCAGGATAGTCTTGGTTTTGGGCACCAGTACTGGTGTGGTATAAACTTTCTGAAAATGTTGATGCATGTCTTGGTTATGAAAGGGAGCTAAATAAGCATAGGCACTGCAGTTCTGGTTGTCCCTTCTTTCGCAAGAGCAGCTTTGGCTAATAAGGGCAAAGATCGCAGAACATGGTGACTGTGCAGCCTTACTGCATAGATGAGAATGTCCATCTTAACAAGGTCCGTCTCATCAAAGTACCCTTTCTGTTTGTTAATGCTTCATACATGCCATTACATCTGATTCAGGAGCAAGTCACACGTTTTAAAGCTCAAAAAACCTATATTTGGCTTCCTCTTTCCTGAAGTTTCCAAGTGCACCGATGAAAAAACACATTTCATGGATTTATGTTTGAAAATCTGCCTCTTTCCCACCTCCAACTTCTACATGTTGTTATGCATGATTGTGCCATTTGTTTTCTTCTGTGGGCTCTAGCCGCTGCAAACAATGGCGTAGTCCTACATTTTTGTTTTTAGAAATCTGGACACCCAAAGCGGCCACCTAGCAGCTTCCTTCAAGACTTGTCTGGAAAGTTGCAGGAGAAAGGATGGGCCATGTGTGTCTCAGAGTAAGGCCCACCTGCAGGTGAAGCTGACATGCGGTTAGAGAGTGGCCTTCTCTCGACCCAATAATCTCCAGGGCTGTCCAGGCCTGTCCGGCGTGTGAATCAACATGAACGTGAGGCAGGAACAGCTTTCTAATTCTTAAAATAAAAGTAAGTGATCTATTAGAAGCTTATTAAAGAAAACTGAATGAGATCCTTAAATTAACTGGGAAATATGTTATTTCTATTTCAGTCAGGTGTGTTACTCTTTACCTTTAGGAATTTAGAGAATTGTGTAATAAATCAAACATTGCTCACCTTCCAGCCTGATTCCTGCAGCAACTCTTAACTCAAGTGTGCTCGCTGTTTCGTAATCTACTTGTTGCATTTGTTCTTAAATGCAAATATTTCAAAAATGTGCTGTTTGCAAAACCGCACGAAGTTGAGTATTTTACCAGCTCTGTGGAGTAGGCAAAGTCCACTCAAACTGCGACACTGGCGACACCATATCAGAGAAACAAGTCTAAAGGCTGTCGGGAGTGGAAAATATGTGTTAGATTGATGAAGGCTGAGAAGGAGTTAAACAACGCGCCCTTTCTGAGGGGGTTACAGTTGATTACCTTCCCACGGTAATGAGCTATATACAGGCAAGAGCTTTATGAGAGGGAAAGATAATGTAAAGCTGTTAACGCCCTATACCGTGAGGGTAATAAAGCTATTTAAACCCTTCCCCTAATGTCATTCAACAGAGGCAGGTAAACACGACCTCTGTCCCTTCCTGTGTATATGTGTGATGGTGGTTCCTGTGCAGCAAACAGTTGAGACCATATCTATAAAAAGATGTTGTGACTGCACTGCATGCAAACCCTGGGGTTCACAAAAATATCACAGGGCCTCATTTATGAAAATTGTTGCATCGCTGCGTAAAAACAGCGATACAACAGTTTTCACTGCGCCCTCCTTGCAAAAGGATGGATGCGTTGTATGTAATGTATGGTGCTCCATGTCTCAAGGAGTTACAGTTACGTCAGTGTTTCTGAACTGACGTATCTGTAGGCGCAAAAGTGATGCATTCCTGGGTTGTGTCTGAAAACAGAGGCAATTCCAGCAATGTGTCCATTCACATGGGACAAGGCCCATGTGAAGGGGCTAGAGTCAGTCTTATGCCTGCTGTGAGGCAGGCATAAGATATTGATGCAGTAGTGTCCTAGCAGTGGCACACTCAAATCTTAGATATTTCAATGCACCACTTCTATGAGGCTTTTTGCGGGGTAACGCCGACCCAGCATACATTATACCTAGCACAGGTATAATGCGGAGCAGGGGATTACAAAGTCAATCATTTGCCTGGATGCATCACTTTGTAAATAGGGCGCAACATGGTGTATTTATTACACTGCCGGTGCATCACAAAAAGTGTGGCAACGGCAGCGCAAAAGTGTCGCAAGGCCTCATAAATAAGGCCACATTGTCTGCAACCTCAGACTATTTCCTATCTACTAAAGCCATTTTACAAGCCAAAAAACTCTTTTGTGAATCATGTCATTTAACCTCTGGGTGGGAGAGGAGCAGGCAGTAGTCCAGGGAACCGCTTCCTGCTTATCACCCCCCACCTCCCATCATGTCGTTTCAAACAGGAAAGATACATATTCATATAAGCAGCAGCGTTCTCTTTAAGGAATACCGGCTGCTTTTAAAAAAGAAAATTACTTTACAATTTTGCAATGCAAGCAAAGGAATTGTGGCCTGCTGTTTCCTGCAGGTCACCGTCCCTGTGTTTGCAGTCAATCACAGGCAGTTGCAAATAGTGACCTGCCTAATTCATGTTAATTTAATAGATCATTCTGTGACTGGAGGTTTTGTGACATGCCCTATTAGTATGTAGGGAGCATTGCAAAATTAAAGACTACTCACAAAAAGGTGGTGCACATTTTGTGACCGCTTTTGGTGACAAGTCTTTTAGTACCACTGGCCCCAAGTTCCTTAGAGGATGAAGCACATAGAAACATCTTGAATTTAATCATAGGTAATGTCTGTAGCACATAGTTGGAGCTGTTCCTAAAATTGTTCAATCTAACACTGGGAATGAAAACCTGATGGTAACATGAGTTTCCGGCTTGTCACCCCCACGTGTGGAGACAGACTGAGTGAATGGGTGATCCCCCACCCTAGAGTTGCATGTGTGCATGGCTGAATGTGTCAAGCGTTGAGGGTCAGAAGATTTGAGGGTGGCAAAAAGATGGTGGTGAACCGGCTAGGGTAATTCAAATCAGAGATATTTGTATAACAACTAAATACACAATGACCGTGTGGTAATAGATAAACGCAAAAAAAATGACGCATTCTGGACTATCCTCATTCAGCAAAATAAGTCCCCAAGAGCATTTTGGCAAATAGTAAACCATGCCGAAAATCGAAATAGAAAGGCCAATGATGCTACTATTCAGGAAATAGTGTGCCCAGTTTTTACAAGCTCACTATGGGATAATTGAGGATCAAAATGGTGCCCCTAAGATTAACATTACCAGATCAATGTCAGTTGGAGTGGGCATAAGGACCTCTCAGCACCCTGCACTTGCTGACATTTAAGTTGAATCACAACTAAGTTATAGAAAGGAGCAACTGGAAAGAATCATCAATAACTCTCGCGGAGACTTTACCCCTGGTCCAAACGTGCTCCCACAGTTATTATTTAAAACAGACACGGGGTTCTGGTCTGACATGCTCCTGTCATTGTACCATCACATTCTGCTCACTGAGACAATTCCAGAGTCTTGGCAGTGATCAACCATTCACCCTATATTAAAATTGTAGGAAAGTAGGATATTTCTTTTATGATCTCACCCTCTTTTTGCCTGGTGTTTGTATGTTTTGACTAGTTTCCTGGGATCCTGCTAATCAGGACTCAAGCATCTGTGCTCTCTCTCCAAGATGGCTTTGGTAAGTACTTTGGTACTTCCACAATTGGCTACTAGTCCATAGTATTTGGTAATAAGGTACCCAGGGCATAGGTACATCAGGGGTCTCCTATGGACTGCAGCATACTTTGTGCCACCCCTGGGAATCCACTTAAACTTAGACTACAGGCCTGCCATTGTAGCTTGTGTGAGGTGGTGCTTGCACCCCTCACAACAGATATACATTTTCTTATGTCTGAGGTCACGCCACTTAAAACCTATAAGTCAACCCTATGGAAGGCCCTTCAGTCATGAGGGCACAGTGCTTGGCTATAAGTGTAAAGGTGGCCCCCACATACCCTAGAGATGATTATCCAGGCTTTGTAAGTGTGGTCAGCTATTTTAAGACATTTTGTAGGCATCAGTCATTACGAGATGTCTAACTATATAATAGCAGTGCCGAACCGGGTCAAGTTTGGTATAAAACATGTTGGAATCATACCCCAACAATCGATTCCAGTGTTGGAGGTGTGATCTCGTGTACTGCGGAGCCCCCTGCACTCCTGGTTACAGCCTTTCATGGTTTGCCAGCAAGCAAGTGCTGCCGCCGACCACAGACAATGTTCTACCCTCCTGATGCTGAGCTGAGCTTGAGCATGGGAGGTAGAACAATAGGTTTCCTGTAACGGGGAGGTGTAACTACCTCCCAGACAGGACTTAATGTATTGTGCTGGGGTGGGGGCACTTTCCAGCACCACAAGACTACATTGAAGGGCGCAATTGGTGTTCTCCATGAACACACCAGTTTGAGCCAGTTCAGGAACACTTGGTTCTAGCTCTGGCTGAAGCTAGACATAGGATAGGGAAGTATTCTCCCCTCTGTCCAGCCCCTCCTCTGGGAGGGGTCCCTGAATCGTTTCAACTATTACCTTGGGTATTTAAGGGCTCCCCGTGAGTGGGTCCTCAGATTCGAAGTCGAACAAGACTCACCTCTGAAACCAAGACACTCTTCGACCATTTCGACACTTGGACTTCACCTGGAATCGAGACTGCTTCAATGAAGGCTCCTACTGCTCCTGGTCTCGCTGTTATGCAAGTATTCTGCCTCGTTTATGTCTGTACTTTTTTTAGGATCTCCAGGGACCTGTGGGCATTAAGGACATCCAGAGTAATCTCCCTTGGAGTGAAGGAGTCACTCCCCTGCATCTACAGGCACCACATCACAACTGACCAGTCTGGCTGCTCCTGTAATCCTACAGACTTTCCGAGGCTCTGCAGCACCAGTGGTGGATCTGTTGTTCCCTTGAAGCCTGACCGGTTTTCCCTGCATTTTGTAGGACGGTATCCCTCATCGGATCCGCTGGGTCCAAACCCCTCTGCACCACATGCAGTTGCAAACTCTTGTTGGCTCTGCACTCCAGAGCCCTTCAGGCTACAAAAAGCTCAAGCCTCCAGCATCTCATCCCTCGAAGATCAGCGTCCTCCCTGCTTTCCTTGTATCGTGCGCCTCCATCTATGGTGAGCTACCTTAGGTTCTCTTGTGACTCCTGTGCCTTTGGTCTGTAGCTCCTCTCGAGGGTCTTCCACTGCTTTTGTGGGTTCCCCTGCTTGATTAGGGCCTGCCCTGACTCTCCTGCACTTGGTGAGTCCCCATGGATCTTGTTGGTCCCAACAATTGCATCTTTTCTTCTTCCATGACGAATGCAGCTACCAAGGATTGTTTGTGCTTCAGCCAGGCACCGACTACCTGGACACCGACATATGATGTGGGGAAGCTCCTGTACAGCTCCAGGTCTTACATAGCATCGCCAGATTCCCACAGCTGCAGTAAATAGGGTCCTTATGAACCCTTGTGAACTTCCTGGCAAGGGTGGGCATTATTCTTCTGTGCCTCCTGTTCACCTCTGAGTGGCATAGACTTTGTCTCCTCTGCTTGCAGGTTCTACTCTTCAAGAATCCATCATTGGACTCCCCCGGCTATTCTTCCTGAGTCGCCCAATGTCTTCTACGGGATGGTCCGACATCACTTCACCCCTATGCACCTGACTTCACTGGTGCAGGTAACTTGGTTCCAGGGGCATCCACAGGAGAGGTGACTCTCCAACCTTCGTCTTCCCAAAGGTTTATTCAGGGTGTTCTGGGAGGGATCCTTTTTCGTTAAAACTGCAACAGCAACTTCTCCTTGACTTCCATTGAACACGCAGCTGTGTTTCCACTCGGCACAGAACCTACTTGGGGTTCCTGGATACATACGGTGGGTGGTTCCTGGTTTTCATAAACACTGTGTGGTTCTTTCTCATCTAATCAACACTCTTGATTAAATGTAGTAAAACAAGCTGCTTTACACTCCTTCAAGATAAGCCTGAAGGCTGCTTGCCACAGCTACCCCTTTGAGAGCTTTCAAGGTTATCAAAGACCACTAAAATCACAATAAGGGTTGCCTGGATTAGTGAAAGAAGCATCACTCCTTTAAGTGTACACCATATACTAAACCAGCCTCCTACACAGTGGAAACTTATCAAAGCCATGCTACTACCGCAGAATTGCATTAATTGATAATGAGGCAAAATATTTTCCTAGCCTCTTATAAAAAGATTTAAATAGCTGGGCGTAAGGGGGTTGGAAATCCCCTGTAGCCAATGATGCTTCAGGCCAACAAAACCACTACTCTACATTTGGCAGTTATTGATCTGCTAGTGGAAAAGTCAATTCAAGTTGCTCTCTTTTTTATATCTGCCTTGTAAACTTTAAGGTAGCCTTTGATCAGATCCCATAGAGCCAAACTTTCGTCCAAGTTGCAACTCTGGCATCTCCATTTAACCCTGCTGAGAGCGATTGAACTATTAAATAATCAAAATAAAGTAATAATATAATAAAATGAAATTGAAATAAAATAAAAGTGTAAGAATACATGGGTAAATTGGGTGACATGACCCACCTCTCCAGGAAGACTGACACTCCAAACAACCTGAAGCAGGTCTGCATGCTAGCACCCATCTTAATCAACCTGTTTATTGCAGACTTGTCAGAAAAACTAGAAAACATCCACGTGCACCCTCCTAAATTTGGTTCTAGTTGTGTTGTTTAGCAAAACAAAGGTTGGGCTGCAAAGCTTAATCAATAAATTACCTGACTTCACTGAGCAAAGCATTTCGGAGATCACTCTGAGTAAGACCAAAGTAATCATGTTAGACAACAGTAATCTTGATGTGGCCTGATCAAGCGGCTGTAATGTTTTTCGATCCTCCTTCCTAAACATGAAGTAGCAGTGACAGCTCCTCCATTGGGATGGAGGAGCGTTGCCCCACTGCTCGCTCGCTGTGCGAGAAGCAGAAACATAGAATGGTATTTTAAATACAATTTTATGCATCAGCTTCTTGCGCTGCTAGAAAGCAAAAGGCAGGATATGCCTGGTTGGGAGTGAGCAGGAGGGTATGCCTTGCTGGGGGCTGGTGGGTGGGCGGATTGGGGAGGAGTGGCTTGCCCACTGTTGTGGGTCCTGACTGTTTGGTCGGCCTTCTGGACTGACCAAACCAGTCATGAGCACTCTACATTTTCTCTATGTGAGCTTCATGCATGCTTACTGTTCTACTAGCGGGACGAGGCCAGGAGCAGAGGCGGCGCGGGACCCGGTAAGGTACGTTTTTTTTTCATTCTTTTAACGGTCCCGTTTGAATATTGCAAGCCGCGACTGGAAGTAGGATATTATGGGCTGTATCTTGTGATCCTCAACAAGAACAAAAAATAGACCAGAGAGAGCACGCAAAGTCTAAACCTTTGGCCCCATGTGGATTTCAGGTAAATGGAGGATAAACCTACGGGAAACTGTGAGCATGAATTCATAGAGACTAAGAACAGTGATCATAAATTTATATTGTAAATAAATAATAGAATTTGATGGAAAAAAATAAAAATGCTTATAGTAGAGGACTTGTAGTGCTTAAAGCTCTAGACAATTTAATTTCCCCTAAGGGCATTCATAACCAGCCAACACTATGGACTTGTGTTATAGACTCAGCAGGTTTTGGTTAATTAAGTAAAACCTATAAGAGAAGCAAAGAAGGTAGCAGATGGGCCCGATTGCCACCTCAATGTGCAGTCCTTGAGCTGTGATTCCATCGTCTATCAATCTCACCCTGCATGACATGGTTAGGGGGACTAGAAAAAGTAAGGGCAAAACGATGACCCATATATACATAATCTCAGTTAGCAAGGTGGAGACGAAAGAATGCTTGGATGGCTAGCTATATAATTTAGGAAATCTCTCAAAGCATCAAATTCTCTCCAACCTCAAGAAGTGTAAATTTGCTAGATCCATTTTTTTGGATCCTCAAAAAAACACACACCGAGGAATTAGTGTGACCAGTAAATGGCAATTCAAAATTGCCTAAAGGAGCCTTTTTGCAGAAAAAGACCAAAATAGACCCAGGCAAACCATACTTCACCACATCTCACATGTTTTGTGTGTGCTGGTACCAGTGTTTGTCCATCTCTTGTGATGTTTGCCCACAGCCCACCCCATTACAAAGGGATCCTCTCCACAGATAATGTGCTCAAATTCCCCAGGTGCTTGCAGTGTGTTGTTTTCCTTGGGATTGAGATTAGCTAATGGCATGTACAGTATGCTGTACATGAACAAAGGGACACAGGGAAGCACTGTGGAGGGGCAGCACCGGGGGCGATATCTAGTGCTCCATCTTAACAGGTAGCTTAAAGGAGAATCTTAAAAGTCTACAGACATTTGCTTGGCAGAATTTCGTATGTTGGGTGTCATAGTAACATAACAAGAGTGATTTGGAACGTAATGCAAGTAAGTAATAACCCACCTCAATCCCATTTGTGGGCAATAGTAAAGGGCCATACGTTTGGGCAGTAGGTTTCTAGGCCCCAGTGCTTCTTTAGCTTCTGCAATAGTGTTAGTTACGGCCTTTGGGGGAGGGCGTTCCATAGTCTGGGAGAAACCGCAAGCATCCATGAGTTTCATGTTTTGAAGTAGGGAACTCCATCATCTTGTTGTTCCTGATTTGGACATTGTTACTCAAGAGGACGAGCATGAGAGGGGGTTTTGTGTCTGGTGCACAACATTTGGAATTTCATTTCAACATCCAGTAGAAGCAGTGTGATCAATGCAGCATAGGACAAATAAATGTTAGGAACCAAGGTGTGTTTCCAGTCTGGCAAATGCATTTTGTGCAAGTGTTGTGCAAGCCAGAGTTACTTGGGTCTGGGAATATAGTATTGTGGTAGTCTGGAGACCACAGAAAGGTGCATTAGGTGGCTTCTATGATGGGGATCTGTGTAAGGGCTTTGAATTGAATCACTTTCAATTGGTTCAGCTCTTTTGGGGTACCAAATCAGAAGTCACTTCCTTTTTTAGGTCAGCAGGGATTATGCTTGTTTGTTGAGTTCTGGAGGAGTTTGCCATGAGGACAAGTGAGTAGCCCATCCAGAACACCCTGGAACTCGTTCTTGACAATGAAGTGGCTGGAACCAGACTTGCTATCACTGAAGCAGTTGCTGCCCAAGAGGTTTTGTTGAACCTCGGAGTAAACAAGTTCTCCAGATCCCGTTGAGCGAGAAGTTAGATACCAAGCCGAAGTTGATTGGATTAGGTTGATTCAAAGAGTGTGTGGGTTCTCCAGCACTTTCTTTAATTGTGCAGCTATTTTGACTAAGTAGCTATTTATTATTGTGTGGCGGATTTGGCATAAGGCTGGCCCTCAAAAGTTAACAAGGAGTATGGGCAACTGTGTCTGAAGCAAAGAGACTGTTTTCAGGATTTTAAAATGTATTCAGTTGTTTAGTCAGGGATGTAGGTCTTAAAGGAAGGCTTTAGTCAGGAGCGAGGCACAATTTTGGTTGGTCCAGGGGCGTGGGTCTGGTTGTTCTTTGCATTCCCCTGCAGATGTTTGATGTCTTGAGGGCAAGGCATTAAAGGATTAGCTGCACATGTGCACCGAGTTGGAGGTTATTCAGTAATAGTGGACGACTGGACGGAGTGTATGAGAAAATAACTATGATAGTGATGGTGTGGTCTCAAGTTGTACCAAGATGTTGTGGGATGCGTTGTCTCATGCCATGTGTTTGGGACTGAACAATGAGGTTTTGGATGCTGTTGTTCAGAGGGCTGTGATGGCATTTTTCATCCCAGGTAGGGATCACAAATGTTCTTTCGAGTTTGTCTGTTACCAAAATGTGAACTGTTAATACATTTTACTTTAGGGCATTAACTATTAGCATAAAGTAAGCAACATTAGCAGCAATTGAAAATATTTAAAAAGTGGGTCTAAGTGTAGCAGCACATTCTCTGATTTGCAATGAACCATCCCCTTTGGTAAACCTGCCTAGCCTGGCAAGAGATCCTAGTAAAGGGCTATGAAGTAGGTGCAGCCGGCACACCCAGCCATTAACAGGAAATAATTAGTGTAAAGAGAAAGTGGAACAAGTAAATGATCAGTTAAAAGCAGTGCCTGGTAACACAGCGTTCCATTTATGATACACAAGCATTCATTAAACCTGTTTATCATGTTCCTAGTTATGCATACATTGACGAATAGAAAAAATGCTTCCAAGAGCAGACAGTTCTCGGCAGGAACAGTGCTCGAACAGATCTGTCATCTCTGGGCACACGCCAGCCAAGCCACTCCTTGGCAACTGAATGGTCCTTTCAGAAACCTCCACTGCCTTTCCCAAACTCAAGGCACGTCAGCTTTCTAACTCATGTTTGTAAATGTAAATTGATACTTGTATAGCGCACTACTCACCCGCAAGGGTCTCAAGGCGCTTGTACGAATACCGCTGTGGAACCCATACTGGCTTTCCCTGTGAGGCGTCCACTCCTGGGCACCCCCAAGGTGGAGGCCAGGCATCCTTAGCGTTGTGGGGGCCGTTGTGGAGATTAAGCTAGCTATTGCCCAGAGTTGAAGAGTGGGACTCCATGATTGGAATAGGCACCGAGGCGAGAATTATCAGGTTCGTGGAATTTTTGAGCCCAAGACCCACCGAGGCGGGGAATTGAACCCCGGTCCCAGGCTAGACCTCTGCATCAGGGTCTGCCGCTCTAACCATTGAGCCACACTTCTCCATGTTTGTGGTTGTCTCACGCATAGCAGAAACAAAACTCCCAGAGATATGAGGCTAACACACGGCCGCTCATCAAGTGACACTGAAATAAATCTACAGCAGCAACGAAAGGCCCGACTTTAGGGCCCGTTGTATGTGCGCAGCCGCTCAAAAAAAAAATCAAGAGGCCGGCTCCAGTTTAGGGACAAAACTCATCCAATCTGTGCACTGTTGAGAAAAACACCTCCAGATGTCAGGGGCCACAAAAGTGAGTTCCAGGGTCTCAGACGCCTTCCCTCCCACATGCGTACTTCATAACAAAAGACCATCTGGGACTAGAGGAGCTGCCCGTGGACCCACTTCATGTGAATGAATGAATGAATGAACGAACGAGATGCACAACGCACACTGTTACTCCCAAAGGCGTACTACTGCTGGTGAGGGAAGAAGCTTTCTGGAAAATGGCAGAAGCTAACATTTAGAAGCAAGGCACATAGGTTAGTCAGTGGGATTCAAGGGTGTGAATCTCAAATTTCCCAACTGAAAAGGTAGAGTTGCAGTATGGAGGAGTGAGACGACCAAGGTTTGTGATGGGCGTTTTCCATGAGGAACAAGGGAACATGGTCTGTGCTGATTTGTATTATGTGGGTCTCTGTCTAGAGTGACACAGTGACTGAAAAACGATGGGTTGGAATACAACTAAGAGTGATTGCCACTGGTTAGACTATTTGCAAGCATTCATCCCATCACCTTTTGGGTGTTTGATTGCGAGTGCTATGCCTAGAAACCGGAGGCTGCACACCTTTACAAGCCTACTACTGCCAATGCATTTTGAATTCCAAAAAATAGTACATTTGCACTAATTCATGGAGTACCTCTTTGCATGCAGATGCACTATTTTATTGCTAACCCTGTTGCTATATATATTAAAGTTTTCACTCCAAAAAATGAACAAGTTAAAAATTAAATGAAATGATAATGGGCATGGCTACGGCGCCACGCAAGATGGGGGCATAGAGGTGTTTCTCCTCCGCACGGGACCTCTTCTTCGGTCTTTTTCTGTGGTTCTGAGGCGTTTCCAGGATTCTTCATGCTACCAAATAGCAGTGAACTGCCTTGACTACGCTGTTCTCATTGGTTGCTTGCAGTGCGTCTCAGATTATGGAGCCTCTCTACTTTGAAGCTTGCAGCGGCCGCCATTTCACGGCGCATCTGTGCCTCTCCTCATGGAACATTCTCTTCAGCACAGACGCGCGTCTCTTCAGGTTGGCCCCCTGCGTGGATTACTTCACTCTCATAAATGGCGTTTACATCCCCCAATTTGTGCAGGGAGCATGTAAATCGTTTTTTTTTTCTCAAGTTTTAATGCATCTTGATGTTCTATGGCTGCTGTTCCTCTCAATCCATTATGGCTGAATGACTTTCTGAAGGCGCTTGTGGTGTTCTCCATATGAAAAGTGCCTCCTTCCTGCTGTCATGCTATAATGTTCATTTGGATGCACGTTTCTCTAATTAGCTACCTCTTTGGCTCAATACTGTATTTTTCTTCAGGATTTTTTTCTAACAATGGCATTCTTAATGCTGACATCTCTGACTATTATGCCTGGTAGCGTCTATCATTTTGAGCTTGTTTTCTTCACCTGAGGCGCAGTAGCAAGTCATTATTCTTTATCAAGAATTATCCACTCCTATCATTGGTATTTTTAAAAAATAATTTCTTGTTGTCATCTTTGGATACTATGCCTGGTAATACTTATCATTTTGAGGCGTGATTTCTTCTCATGAGAGCAACGGCAAGTCCTTAATGTCAATTGGATTTCTGAACTAGAGCAACTTTTTTATCACTGTCACTGGGGTGCTCTGTTGCACTAACTGCAGTTACCATTCACCTGATCAAACGTTGCAGAATTCGTTTTGTGCATGGGCAAGCTGCATCAACCAAAATTTGTCTATGTCTCTTCCAAGCCTCACCAAGAATCATCCATTTCAGTCTCTTCTGGTGTCTCTTCGGTGGCGGATCAAATGGCTGGCTTGGCTCCGCATCGCTCTTCCTCGACCCAACCTTCATCAAATAAATCCTCTTCTCCTAATATTTCTTCGAAACGTTTGAAGCAAGACCCTCCCCCACCGGGTAAGCCTACCTCTACAATCTTAATGGAGTTACTTTTTGAAGAGATACGTGCCCTTCCCTTTTTTGTTGATGAAACCAGCAAAGACATGAAGATTCTGAAAGACAATTGGGCGTCTATGGACGATAGAATCACTTCTGTTGAACAACAAGTTTCGGTATTGCAATCCAATTCTCAATGCATCTCTTCTCTGGAGAAGTTGGTCCTCGCTCTCCAGCAACATACAAAGGATTTGGAAAATAGGAATAGAAGGAACAATCTTCACATTTATGGTTTGCCAGAATCTCTGGAGGGGGGTGACCCTGTTGCGTTCTTCACTTACTTCATTCCAAAGATATTGGACATGCCTCCTAACACTTCTATTAGTATCCAGAGAGCCCATAGACTTGGTCCAAGTGCATCTGATTCCCCGAAGCCACGAGGTGTTATTATTCTCTTTTTGAAATTTACAGATCTCCTTGCAGTTCTTTCTGCTGCTAGATCCAAACTCCAAATTTCCTGGTTGGGTCAGAGAATGTGTCTATCTCAAGATGTCTCCAATGCCACAGCGTCCAGAAGAAAGGAGTTTTTAAATCTTTGTGCACCTCTACGTTCTCTTGGTGCTCGATATGGATCATTTCATCCCTGTATTTTCAAGGTTACTTATCAAAACAAAACTTGGACTTTTCAAGATCCTGGAGAACTTAAGAACTTTATTCATCTTTGTGAGAAGTTGGCCTGGTATATAATGCTCACTAATTCTAGTGATCACTTTGTACCATGCCAAGCAACCCTTATGATGATTGGTTGTAATTCAACCTTGTAGACCAGTTATCCTAGTGGTAACGTGGACAAAGCAGTCTTAGGCTAAACTCTGAAAGGCATGTGAAGCCAACTGTAATACCATACACAGCCCCCTTGAATACCAAATGAAAGGGACACCACACAGATATATATTGAAAATATATATTGATTTATTAACTATAAAATCCCCTGGAATCTTTATGAGCACAGAAGCACAAGCGTTAAATCACAAGACAGTTTAAAATACACAAAAGTTGCACAATATGGATGAGCCCTAGGGGCCACCTAAACCATATACTAAGAAAGTGGTATAAGAGATACCAATCGGAATGGGAACAGGCCTAGGGCCTTGGGAATCGCTGGAGCTATTCGAGACTAGCAGTGACTAAGTCGGGAAAGGCCCGCGGTACTCGGGTGCAGTGTTCAAAGTGCACGCACTTTCCAATGTAAAGTCTATGGTGCGTAAAAAGTACAAAGTTAGATAGTTAGGAACCTTCCGAGTGACCTAGAACGCTGAAACTTAAGACACAGGCCCTTGAGATGTGTACCAGTGTAGGAACACCGGCGGAGCTGAGTTACCTCACCCACAGGAAGCGGGTGCACAGGGTCGAAGTAGTGTCGGGTTTCGTCACGCTGGTCGATGGTGCTTGGAGCTGAAGATGCTGCAGGCGGCTCGATGTGAAGAGTTCCGGTGGATCCAAGGGTGGATCTGAAGTTGTGAAGACCTGAAAGCAGAGGGGACAATGTTCAAAGTCACTAGCCAGTGACTACCGTGGAACCAGATTGGAACCAGGCGATGTCGGGTGCAAACAGGCGTTGTCAGGTAGCTTCTCTCTGCAGCCACGTGGACACCGGGGGTCGAGGACGTCCAGGAGTCAGTCACGAGCTGTCCCACGCAGGCTTCTCGCTGTTGGCGGTGTCGGCGACCTGATCGGAGCAAACAGGCCTTGGCTAATGCAAGCCACGCAGGAATCAAAAGATGCTTAACACTCGGACCAGCAAGGTCAGAGCGAGTGCTCCTTTTCACAGGAGCTTGGGCAAGTCTGGAGCAACCAGACCCGCTGTGTAGTTAGTCGGTTTCGTCGCCAAGATGGCCGCTGACCACGTGGCTAGTGGCCGGGATGGCGCGTCGAGTGGCACAATGCAAAAGGGCCCCATGCAGATCGTGGAGATGCTGGGGGGCTGATCTTCGGTGTAAGGGCTGCTCTATGGTGGGGGTTCTCAGTCCCCAAAGCACAACGTCGAGGATGCCTCAGATGCTGCGCAGTCAGCTTTTCGAGTGTCTTCCAAGATGTCCGGTCCCACGTCACTCGGTGCCTCCACGGGTCCCTTCTTTGCAGGGACTGTGGATCGGGCTCTGAAAGGTCTGGGAGTCTGGGTCTTGTCGGGCTCTGGGCTCGGGCTCTGGCGGGAGGCGGCGGCAAAGCAGACGTCGAGTTGCTGGTTGGTGCCTGTATTCACAGGGTGGCCACTCCTAGGCCACAAGGGAGATTCTCTTCAGTCTTCTGAGCAGCAACATGTCGAAGTCCAGTCTTCTTCTGTATTTCAAGTTGATTCAGGATGATCTGCTGTGCAATGGCACTGCTCCCACTCTTATTCCCAATCTGAGGGGTGGATCACCTACTAGGTCCCTCCTCTGGGAGGAACCAGGAAGGGGGGCGGTTACACCCCCTTTCCTTTGTCCAGCTCCTCGCCAGGCCTGGGTCTGGAAAGTCCCAGGACCGGTTTGGACTGGCCTATGCACGGGGACACCTTGTGTGCCCCGGGGATGTCTGATTCTATTCAGCCCTGTCCTACCCAATACACAAAACCCTGTCTGGGGTGGTGCTCGCACCTCCCAAGGCAGGAAACCCTTTGTCCAGGCCACCATCTGCCGAGTTTCGGTCAGCAGCAGGAGGCCAGACTCGTGTCTGTGGTGGCAGCATCCATTTTGTGATGCTGAGGCTCTGGTTAACTTTAACCGGGGTTAAGGCTACACACATGTCGTGTCCCTCTAGAAGGGTGGAATGCTATCCCCCTCGACAGAACTGTCGAGGGGATAGTATTCCAATTCGTATGACACCTTACTCGACATGTTTTGATAACGCCAAACCAAAGATAGCATTTAACCGCGAGGATTATAATGCACTTAAGAGTATATGGTATGGCAATATCCCGGAACAGCTTAGGGAGTGGCTCCCGACAGCTGCAGACAGGCTCAGCTCGTGCTAGAGCACCATCTCACATATTTCCAAGCGCTCTGCCTCCAGGATTGATGAGGCCTTCCATAGGAGTGGCTGATAGGAACATATGTGTCCAGTTTAGGGTTAGGCACAGGCATACTGTACCTAAGTAAGGGGGTGATTACACCAACTTACCCTAGCTGAGTGATCAGCCAGTTGTGTCAAATATGGAGGCCAGGCCAGGGGTGGCACAATACATGCTGCAGCCCCTGGTAGGCCTTGGAAACACCTATGCCCTGGGTACCTAGGGTACACTGTTACAGGGGCCAAAAAGGTGAACCAGTTCCAATTCGTAATGCACCTAAAGTGCATTGGCAGTAATTTAGAGAGAGAACAGCAGGCTGTGGGTCTGATTGGCAGGCCCACAGCCACATTAAGTCATAAACCAGTGAAGCAAAAAGCAAAAATTTGGGGTGACCATAGGATAGCAGACCCTACTCTCCTACACAACCCCCCCCCCCCAAACGCAGGGACATTAGACTAACCTTGACCAGTTGTGTCTTCATGTTCTAAGTTGAAGTACCTTGAGAGACCATCTGCGTTGCCATGGTCAGTCCCTGGGCGGTGCTCTACTGTAAAGTCCATCCCCTGTAGGGAAATGGACCACCTGAGTAGTTTGGGGTTTTCACCCTTCATCTGATTAAGCCATAAGAGGGGCTTATGGTCGGTCTGAATCTTGAAGTGAGTGCCAAATAAGTATGGTCTCAACTTCTTCAGGGCCCACACCACAGCAAAGGCCTCCCTCTCTATAGCTGACCAACGTTTCTCTCTGGGGGTCAGCCTTCTGCTAATAAAAGCAATGGGCTGGTCCTGGCCATCTACATTAAGCTGTGAAAGCACTGCTCCCACTCCCAACTCAGAAGCATCTGTTTGGACAATGAACTCTCTTGAGTAGACAGGACTCTTCAGGATAGGTGCAGAGCACATGGCCTTCTTCAGGTCGTCAAATGCCTTTTGACAGTTTTCTGTCCACTGAACCTTTTTGGGCATCTTCTTAGATGTCAGATCATTAAGAGGAGTCACAATGGACCCATAGTTCTTAACAAACTTCCTGTAGTACCCAGTCAGGCCCAAGAAAGCTCTGACCTGAGTCTGGGTAGTTGGAGGGGACCAGTCCTTTATGGTCTGTGTTAGGGGTGGTCGTATTAGACCCTAAATCATAGGTGTTCAAGATGAATTCCACAGGGCGTAGAATGCACAAGTATAGAAACCCTCTTGTGTTACTATCAGACTTTTGCTCCTTTCCCTAAAGTCTATTACTGTGTATGGTATGGAGTTTGTTGACGCTCCCTAGGCAGGTTAAAGAGGAATCCCACCCACGAATCAGTGCTTGGCTTACTGTTCGGTTAGTGACCACGCCCCCTCTACTCAGCGTTCTGCTCCGTGAGGTTCCCGTATTGTTCAGAGCTCCTGCTGAATTCTCTTGTTCCCGTTTGTGCTCCTTTCCAGTTCCTGACTCTTCCACCTTTTGGGTCACGGTATTTTTCTGTGTTGGATTTGTGTCCTGCCTGTTGTGTTGCCTTCCGCCCTGTTCCTTTGCCTTTTCTCGTCTCGGCACGCCCTTCCCCGGTGCCGGGCGTCCCCTTCAGCCTGAATACCCCGCCTGCCCTTCTCTCCTCTGTAGTGTCAGTGTCCTAGCGGGCAAATCCATCACCGTGTGTTTTCTCCGCGGTCCTTTGTGATCAAGGAGGTTTTGTGTATATTTGTGATTTTTGCGCTTCACTCCGTCTTTAGCTTACGAGTGGAGCGTATTTTGGCTATCACGTCTTTTTGTAGTTACGCCCACTCCGTTCTGATCTTCAGTACCTATTCAGACGGGGTGTGTCTATTGTCCGCGTTTTATGTTGTTTGTTTCCTTTCTCCCCTCTGTCTTAAGTTTGTGAGTCGGAGGAAGGAAGTGTCTGTGTTCTATGTTTGTCACTCGCTCCACACTGTCTTAAGTTTATGCGCTGGAGTGGGAAGATCTGTATCACTTTGTCTTTAGCTTTCTAAGTGATACTATTGTCATCAGCTGCACTTGTGGCACCCAGTTCTGCTCTGTCTTAAGTTTACGAGTAGAACTGGCATTGGTGCATTCTACCTTGGAGATATCCTGGCTAGGTGTCCTCCAGATTCTCTGCTGTATCTCCTGGTTCTTGCCTGGACTCCTAGCTTAAAGCCCTGATACCCATCTATGTGGTAAGTGGAATGTTATGTTGAACACTTGTGTACCAGCCTTGTAAAGTATTGGTGAGGTTAGTATTGTTGTATATTTATTTTCCAGTCTCCTGCCATCAAGACTGCAGCTACGCCACCTTGCTGGGGGAGAGTGGTATACTCCCTGGGAAAATTCCCCCCACACTTTTAGGTAGCAGCTGCCTGTCAGCGACGTTATACCTTCTCGCTGTGGTAGTTGTTGTCTGGAAGTGTGTGGGACATTCATCTTTGCTCCTGTGGACGAACTACCTCCTCTCTCGAAGGGGATCCTTGACAGTCTGGATCTTACTCTCCAGTGGTTGAACTTGGCCTCCACCTACAAGGTGGCCCAGGTATACAACCATGCTCTGCCCTATCTGGCACTTTGTTGCCTTGATAGTGAGGCCTGCCTTTTGCAGAGCCTCAAGCACTTCCTTCAGGTGGACCAGGTGATCCTCACAGGTGGAGCTAAAGACAGCAATATCATCCAGATAAGCTGCGCAAAAGTCATCCAACCCAGTAAGGACTTGATTCACCAACCTTTGGAAGGTGGCAGGTGCATTTTTCAAACCAAAGGGCATCACCACAAATTGATAATGCCCACTAGGGGTAGAAAATGCTGTCTTGGCTTTAGACTCCTCAGCTAACCTGATTTGCCAGTAGCCAGCTGTCAAGTCAAATGTGCTCAAATATTTGGCAGAAGCCAACTTGTCAATGAGCTCATCTGCCCTTGGAATAGGGTGTGCATCTGTCCTGGTGACAGCATTGAGTCCTCTGTAATCCACACAGAACCTCATCTCTCTCTTGCCATCTTTGGTGTGAGGTTTGGGGACCAGAACCACTGGGCTAGCCCAGGGGCTCTCTGAAGGCTCAATAACACCTAATTCCAGCATCTTTTGCACCTCAGTCTTTATACAGTCCCTGACGTGGTCAGGTTGCCTGTAAATCTTGCTCTTTACAGGAAGACTGTCACCAGTGTCCACCACATGGGTACACCAGTTAGTCTGACTGGGTGTCAATGAGAACATATGCCTGTATGCCTGTAGAACTTGTCTGCAGTCATGTTGCTGATGTTCGGTTCAGTGAGGCTGCCACCTAAGGCCACACCATCAACTGAGCCATCCTCAGGGTTCTGAGTGAGCAGGTCTGGGAGAGGGTCACTCTCTTCCTCCTGTCCCTCATCTGTAGCCATGAGCAAGCCCATGTCTTCCCTGTTGACATATGCCTTCAATCTGTTGACGTGGAGCACCCTGTGGGGGCTCCTGGGAGTTCCTAGGTCCACCAAGTAGGTAACCTCTCCCTTCTTCTCCAGAATTGTATGGGGTCCAGACCATTTGTCTTGGAGTGCTGCTGGGGCCACTGGCTCCAACACCCATACCTTCTGTCCAGGCTGAAACTCAACAAGGACAGCCTTTTGGTCATGCCAAGCTTTCTGTAATTCTTGGCTAGCCTCAAGGTTTTTGGATGCCTTTTCCATGTACTCTGCCATCCTGGAGCGGAGACCAAGTACATAGTCCACTATGTCTTGCTTAGGCTTTTTGAGAGGCAACTCCCATCCTTCCTTCACCAGACACAGGGGTCCTCTTACAGGGTGCCCAAACAACAATTCAAAGGGGCTGAAGCCAACCCCCTTTTGAGGGACCTCTCTGTAAGCAAACAAAAGGCAGGGCAGTAGGATGTCCCATCTTCGCCTGAGCTTTTCAGGTAATCCTTTAATCATGCCCTTTAGGGTCTTGTTGAATCTCTCAACAAGCCCATTACATTGTGGATGATAAGGAGTGGTGAACTTGTAGTTGACACCACATTCCTTCCACATAGCTGTCAAATATCCTGACATGAAGTTGGCACCTCTATCAGATATTACCTCCTTAGGAAACCCCACTCTGGAGAAAACTCCAAGTAAGGCCCTGGCCACAACAGGAGCTGTTGTGGTCCTAAGTGGAATGGGTACCTGGTGGCATGATCCACTACCACCAGTATGAATCTGTGCCCAGATGCTGTAGGGGGATCCATTGGACCTACAATATCAATCCCCACTCTTTCAAAGGGAACCCCCACCACAGGTAGTGGTATTAGGGGGGCCTTTGTTGTTCCACCTGCTTTACCACTGGCTTGGCAGGTTTCACAGGAGCGACAAAACTCCTTGGTGTCTTCAGACATGTGAGGCCAGTGAAAGTGAGGGACAAGCCTGTCCCAGGTCTTATTCTGGCCTAAGTGTCCTGCTAAAGGAATATCATGGGCTAAGGTGAGAAGGAAACCCCTAAATTGCAGAGGTATAACCAACCTCCTGGTGGCACCAGGCTTGGGGTCTCTACCCTCTGTGTAAAGGAGTCCTTCATCCCAATAAACTTTATGGGCACCTTGAGCATTCCCAGCAGCCTCAGCAGCAGCCTGCTGTCTGAGGGGTTCAAGAGAAGGACAGGTTAACTGAGCCTGCCCCAAGTCTGCCCTAGAAGGTCCCCCTGTCCCCAGAAACTCAACCTGATCAGGTTCAAGTTCTTCAGAGACAGTTCCTTCAGGGGTCTCAAGACCAGCTTCATGTGAAGCTTGATCCTCACTTTCAGGCAGTTGGGAAGGCACAGCCTTAACCCTCCTGTTCTTCTTCTTGGAAGGTGCTTGGTCCATTGTTCCAGGATCCAAGACCTGAGGTTCAGAGAGGCACTTTTTGGCCTGTGACCTGGTCACAGCAAGGACATGTGATGATATCCCTAACATCTCTGCATGAGTCCTGTACTCAACTTCTGACCATAGAGAGTTCTCCAGGTCATTGCCCAACAAACATTCAACTGGGAGATCAGCACTAACCACAACTCGTTTTAGGCCAGTTACCCCTCCCCAGGAAACGTTAACAAGTGCCACACTATGTGTAGTAGTGACATTGCTGGCATTGGTCACCAGGTGATTATCACCTGGCATGTATTGTCCAGGGTCCACAAAGTTAGGTGTCACCATAGTGACACTGGCACATGTGTCCCTGTAAGCTTGAGCCACTTTGTTATTAATCAAAGGCGTCTGTCTGTATTTGCCCAGGTTACTGGGGCTTATGTCAGGGGTCAAATCTATGTCCCCTTCACAAATCAGAACAGCCTGTGTAAGGGTTCTGACTAGGTCAGAATCTCCTTCAGTTCCCAAGGTGATACCTACTACCCCCTTGGTTTGTGGACCAGCACTGCTAGCTGTACTAGTGGGTGCAGTTGCCTTAGGGGCTGCAGTGCTGGGGGCTCCACCCTTTTTACACTCACTTGTCCAGTGAGAGGTGTTTTTACAAGTTTTACACCAGGGTTTCTTCTGACCTTCTTTCTTCTTCTTCTTGGAAGTTTGGGACCCACCCTCTGTATCATTTTGGGGCCCTGTTGAAGACTTCTGGTCTTTAGCTTTCTGCTCCCCACCCTTCTGGTCTGTTTTCTTCTGGTCACCACCCTGGTTCTGGTTCTGGTTCTTTTGCTTAACTCTGGTTCTTACCCATTTATCTGCCCTCTTTCCCAATTCTTGGGGAGAGGTCAAATCTGAGTCAACCAAATGTTGATGCAACTGCTGGTTCTGACAATTATTTAAAATGTGTTCTCTCATCAGCAAATTATACAATCCTTCATAGTCTGTAACCTTGCTTCCCAGCAACCATCCCTCCAGAGCCTTAGTGGCACACTCAACAAATTCAGACCAGTCCTGAGTCTGTGTCTTCTGGGTATCTCTGAACATTAACCTGTACTGTTCAGTGGTTAAGCCTAACCCATCAATCAGAGCACTCTTCAGGACCAGGTAGTTTCTAGAATCCCCATCACTAACTGTGAGGAGTCTGTCTCGGCCTCTACCTTCAAAGGAGAGCCACAATATTGCTGCCCACTGCTCCTGAGGGATCTGCTGTACTCTGCAGGCTCTCTCCATTGCAGTTATCCATTTATGGATATCATCCCCAGCTTTGTAGGGGGGCACAATCTTACTCAGGTTTCTGTTATCAAAAGACCTGTCTTTATCCTTGTGGATATTGCTGCCACAAGTGGGTTCTATTACCCCACTCTCTCTAGGCTGTCTTGCTCTAGCAAGTTTCTCTTGGGCCAGGGCAACCTCTAACTCTTGTCTCTGGATCCTAAGCTCAGCCTCTCTCATTTTGCCCTCATGTTCCCTTCTCTGAGGGCTAGTCATCTCCCTTCTGGAGTAACCATGAGAACCTCTAGAAGCATGGGAGTTGTTAGAGTCACCCGAGTGAGTCCTTCTCCTCCTAGGCTTCTGGTTAAGTCCACCTGGGGGTCTGAATGGGTTGTTACCAGATTCAGTCCCAAATAGGCTTAAGTTAGCCTGGTTCAGTCTACTGACCAGCACCTGACTATTTCTGTCATCATCTGACTCACTGCTTCCCCCCTCTTCCTCTTCTTCATCTTCCTCTTCCTCCTCATCTACCTGAGGAGCTCCAGTGATGGGGGCTTCCTCATCTACCAGGATGATAGGGCCAGGGGTGTCTACAGTGTCATCCTCTGAAGGATGGCCTCCTTCAGCATTCCCTGTGGGGTCTGCCTTAGAGGTCTTTAGAGTCTCAGACTGATCCAAGATCTCTCTAAGGTGGTCTGTGGTAGGGGAAGGCCCTGTCCTCAGACCCCTTAAGACACAAAGCTGTCTTAATTCCTTAAAGGAAAAAAAAGCAAATTTGGATGGTGCCCTTGGAGGTTCACTCTCAACAGGGATGTTCCCAGTGGAACCCTCTGCTCCAGACATTGCTCTAGTGTGGGTGGATGTGTTGCAATCTACCTACACTGGTGTTTACCTACTAAACCTATCTAGTAGTTGTAGTCAGGGTGTGCTACTCCCTTTGCTCTACAACAACTAAGTTCAGTAGAACTTAAGTATACTAGTCTTGTTTTATATGTACCTAGCAGGTACCTGTATGATCTTTCAAATGATAATCTCAAAGATTGTAATGGTAAAACAACTGCAAGCTCAGATCCCAATCCGCTGCTCACCAATGTGAGAAGTTGGCCTGGTATATAATGCTCACTAATTCTAGTGATCGCTTTGTACCATGCCAAGCAACCCTTATGATGATTGGTTGTAATTCAACCTTGTAGACCAGTTATCCTAGTGGTAACGTGGACAAAGCAGTCTTAGGCTAAACTCTGAAAGGCATGTGAAGCCAGCTGTAATACCATACACAACCCCCTTGAATACCAAATGAAAGGGACACCACACAGATATATATTGAAAATATATATTGATTTATTAACTATAAAATCCCCTGGACTCTTTATGAGCACAGAAGCACAAGCGTTAAATCACAAGACAGTTTAAAATACACAAAAGTTGCACAATATGGATGAGCCCTAGGGGCCACCTAAATCATATACTAAGAAAGTGGTATAAGAGATACCAATCGGAATGGGAACAGGCCTAGGGCCTTGGGAATCGCTGGAGCTATTCGAGACTAGCAGTGACTAAGTCGGGAAAGGCCCGCGGGACTCGGGTGCAGTGTTCAAAGTGCACGCACTTTCCAATGTAAAGTCTATGGTGCGTAAAAAGTACAAAGTTAGATAGTTAGGAACCTTCCGAGTGACCTAGAACACTGAAATTTAAGACACAGGCCCTTGAGATGTGTACCAGTGTAGGAACACCGGCGGAGCTGAGTTACCTCACCCACAGGAAGCGGGTGCACAGGGTCGAAGTAGTGTCGGGTTTCGTCACGCTGGTCGATGGTGCTTGGAGCTGAAGATGCTGCAGGCGGCTCGATGTGAAGAGTTCCGGTGGATCCAAGAGTGGATCTGAAGTTGTGAAGACCAGAAAGCAGAGGGGACAATGTTCAAAGTCACTAGCCAGTGACTACCGTGGAACCAGATTGGAACCAGGCGATGTCGGGTGCAAACAGGCGTTGTCAGGTAGCTTCTCTCTGCAGCCACGTGGACACCGGGGGTCGAGGACGTCCAGGAGTCGGTCACGAGCTGTCCCACGCAGGCTTCTCGCTGTTGGCGGTGTCGGCGACCTGATCGGAGCAAACAGGCCTTGGCTAATGCAAGCCACGCAGGAATCAAAAGATGCTTAACACTCGGACCAGCAAGGTCAGAACGAGTGCTCCTTTTCACAGGAGCTTGGGCAAGTCTGGAGCAACCAGACCCGCTGTGTAGTTAGTCCGTTTTGTCGCCAAGATGGCCGCTGACCACGTGGCTAGTGCCCGGGATGGCGCATCGAGTGGCACAATGCAAAAGGGCCCCACGCAGATCGTGGAGATGCTGGGGGGCTGATCTTCAGTGCAAGGACTGCTTGATGGTGGGGGTTCTCAGTCCCCAAAGCACAACGTCGAGGATGCCTCAGATGCTGCGCAGTCAGCTTTTCAAGTGTCTTCCAAGATGTCCGGTCCCACGTCACTCGGTGCCTCCAAGGGTCCCTTCTTTGCAGGGACTGTGGATCGGACTCTGAGAGGTCTGGGAGTCTGGGTCTTGTCAGGCTCTGGGCTCGGGCTCCGGCGGAAGGCGGCGGCAAAGCAGACGTCGAGTTGCTGGTTGGTGCCTGTATTCACAGGGTGGCCACTCCTAGGCCACAAGGGAGATTCTCTTCAGTCTTCTGAGCAGCAGAATGTCGAAGTCCAGTCTTCTTCTGTATTTCAAGTTGATTCAGGATGATCTGCTGTGCAATGGCACTGCTCCCACTCTTATTCCCAATCTGAGGGGTGGATCACCTACTAGGTCCCTCCTCTGGGAGGAACCAGGAAGGGGGGCAGTTACACCCCCTTTCCTTTGTCCAGCTCCTCGCCAGGCCTGGGTCTGGAAAGTCCCAGGACCGGTTTGGACTGGCCTATGCACGGGGACACCTTGTGTGCCCCGGGCATGTCTGATTCTATTCAGCCCTGTTCTACCCAATACACAAAACCCTGTCTGGGGTGGTGCTCGCACCTCCCAAGGCAGGAAACCCTTTGTCCAGGCCACCATCTGCCGAGTTTCGGTCAGCAGCAGGAGGCCAGACTCGTGTCTGTGGTGGTAGCATCCATTTTGTGATGCTGAGGCTCTGGTTAACTTTAACCGGGGTTAAGGCTACACACATGTCGTGTCCTTCTAGAAAGGTGGAATGCTATCCCTGTCGACAGAACTGTCGAGGGGATAGTATTCCAATTCGTATGACACCTTACTCGACATGTTTTGATAAAGCCAAACCAAAGATAGCATTTAACCGCGAGGATTATAATGCACTTAAGAGTATATGGTATGGCAATATCCCGGAACAGCTTAGGGAGTGGTTCCCGACAGCTGCAGACAGGCTCAGCTCATGCTAGAGCACCATCTCACATATTTCCAAGCACTCTGCCTCCAGGATTGATGAGGCCTTCCATATGAGTGGCTGATAGGAACATATGTGTCCAGTTTAGGGTTAGGCACAGGCATACTGTACCTAAGTAAGGGGGTGATTACACCAACTTACCCCAGCTGAGTGATCAGCCAGTTGTGTCAAATATGGAGGCCAGGCCAGGGGTGGCACAATACATGCTGCAGCCCCTGGTAGGCCTTGGAAACACCTATGCCCTGGGTACCTAGGGTACACTGTTACAGGGGCCAATAAGGTGAACCAGTTCCAATTCGTAATGCACCTAAAGTGCATTGGCAGTAATTTAGAGAGAGAACAGCAGGATGTGGGTCTGATTAGCAGGCCCACAGCCACATTAAGTCATAAACCAGTGAAGCAAAAAGCAAAAATTTGGGGTGACCATAGGATAGCAGACCCTACTCTCCTACAATCTTCATTCCAGTGCCGCCATGGATACTTCAAGCCCTTCCAGTGGCTTATCATTTCATCTTTTTGCTTTGTCTATCTTTAATTCCTCCTTATTGATTGTTAGTTGTTCCTCCCTTTTCTAAAGTTTCCTCTTACATACTCACCATCATACTTTTCTCCTTTATTACTGCATATTTCTTCTACTTACCTATTCTGTTTGTTATGTAAAATATTTTGTTCTGTATGCTGCTGTTGTTATTTCCCAATTGTCATTTGTCTTTTTCTCTCCCTATATAGGTTCATGATGATCGTCCCTGATTCCGTGTGTGTTGCATCTTTACTCCCTTTGTCCTGGTGCGGTTTGGATTTACAGCCTTTGCCAGCACCATCTTGTTGAGTGTCCCCATTTCCCCACCTCCCTTCTGTCTGTTCCCTTCAGGTATGTTAATTTCAGTCATCCTTTGGATATGTACTGTCTCTTCTTCCGTTTCTCTTTTTCTTCCCTTTCTTTCCTCCTCCCTCTTCTTCTTTCTGTCTTCTGGATTTTCTTCTCTTCTCTTGGATTTTTTCTATCTCTTTTCTTTCTTAACTATTCGTCGTTTGCATGTCTTTTTGCATTTTTTGATGTTATTATGTTTATCTCGTGTATAAATTTAGAGTTGTTACATAGAATGTGAAAGGTATTATTAACCCCATCAAACGTCAGAGAGTACTTTCCCATTTATCTACCTATACCCCTGATATTGTCCTTTTGCAAGAAACACACATTACTGACCTTGAATCCCTTAATTTAAAAATGAGTTGGGTTGGTACAGTTTTATTTTCCCCATCTAACAATAAAAAATGGAGTTGCTATTTTAATTCATAAAAAAATGCAATGTAAAGTATTATTAGAAGAAAAAGATTCTGATGGTAGATGGATTTTGGCTAAACTTTTAATTAATTCAATTCCCTTAACTGTTTTTAATATTTATGGTCCCACTCAACCTGATTGTTTATTTTGGCCCTTAATTACGAGCAAATGTATTCAATGTAAAGATGACTTATTTATTTTAGGAGGAGATTGTAACCAAATTATAGATCCATTCCTAGATCGCAAATCCACTGTTCGCTTTGTCCCTCATAAGTCCCACAAATTATTTCTAGATACTATTTTGCAAGCACACCTTTCTGACTCTTGGAGACTCACACATCCAGACACTTTAGACTATTCCTTTTTCTCTCCTCCTCATGCTTCTTTCTCTCGACTGGATTATATCTTTCTTTCTCAATCTTTATCTCAAAATTTAATCTCTTCCTCTATAGAGCCTATTGTTATCTCAGATCATGCCCTCATTTTAACGGACATTGACTTACTTCCTCCTTATCCAAAACCATCTCGTTGGCGTTTTAATTCTGCACTTCTTACCGACCCTACTTTTTCCTCTTCTTTTGGTTCTTTCACTACTGACTTCTTTCAACTCAATTCCAATCCTACTACCCCTTCTCATATTCTTTGGGACTCATTTAAGGCCACTGGGAGAAGTTTTATTATTGATTATGATTCTAAGAAAAAGAAACAATATCTTCAGAAGCGAATCTCTTCATTGGCACATATTAAACAATTGGAACACCAATTCTACACCTCTTCCGATAAAGGTATACCACCAGATCTTTTACGTGTGAAAACCGCTTTTAACAAGCTTTCTACTGATAATGCCTCTTCGACTGTCCTTCGCAGTAGTGCGCGCTATTATGGAGGTCACAACAAATCTGGTAAGCTCCTAGCTAACTATCTCAAGTCCCGTAAGGAGCGCATTTTTATCGATTCCATCTATTCCTCTGATAATACTCTTCTTTACACAGACCAAGACATACTTAATCAGTTCCAATTATTTCACCAGAATTTGTATTCTCCTGAATTCCCCCCCAACTCCTTCTCTTCTTCACTCTTATTTTGAATCCTTACCCTAATCCTCTACCTCTCACCTTAATTTTCTAGATCTTGAACTTCATATTTCCTTACACAAACTCTCTACGGCTTTGTCTTCTCTTACTAAGGGTAAAGCACCAGGCCCTGATGGTTACAGGTTGAATTTTATTTAAATTTTTCTGACCTCTTATTACCCAAGCTTCTTTCTCTTTTCCAATCATTTTGTTCCTGTGGTAAAGTGGATGGTACTTTTCAAGATGCCACTATTTTTCTTATTCCTAAGGAGGGTTGTGACCTCAAATTTTGTAAAAATGATCGTCCAATTTCATTAGTTAATGTTGATTATAAACTTTTTGCGAAACTACTTGCTTTACTTTTGGGCCCATTTATGTCTCATCTTATTGGGAAAGAACAATGTGGTTTTATTAAAGGGAGACTTACTGCTGACAATTCTCGTCTCTTCTTAAATGTCTTAAATAAGGCTTCTTCTCTTTCGATCCCATTGGCTGCTAGCTCTGTTGATGCCGAAAAGGCCTTTGATAGGGTAGATTGGTCCTTTTTGTTTGCTTCACTCCGATGGCATGGTTTGGGTCCCAATTTTATCTCTCTCATTTCTTTGCTATACTCCTCACCCAAAGCTTCGGTCCCAGTAAATGGTCAACTTTCCTCATCCTTCACCCTTCAACAAGGAGTTCGTCAAGGTGGTCCTCTTTCTCCACTCCTTTTTGTCTTGGCTCTTGAGCCTTTTCTGTCCTCCATCCGTAATAATTCTTCAATTTCTGGCTTTCCATATGGTGATAAACAATTAAAACTGTCTGCTTATGCGGACGATATTCTCCTGTTTATTTCATACCCCGAAGTTTCTATTCCACCTTTACTATCTGAGTTTGAAGCATTTTCCCTTGTCTCCAGGTACAAGATTAATTCTGATAAGACAGAAATTCTTCCCTTGACAAAATGTTTTCTTCACCACTTATTTTCCTCAACAGGCTTTTCCTGGAATAGTACGAAGATTAAATAGCTTGGTATCTGGTTCTCCAATTCCATCTCCTCTTCCATTAAATAAATATGTCTGCAGTTCTTTCTCGAATTGATCAGGCATTCTCCTCTTGGAACCCTCTTTTTCTTTCATGGTGGGGTTGTCTTGATTCTATTAAGATGATGATCTCCCCTATTCTTATTTATATTCTTTCCATGTTACCTATGCATATTCCTGCCCTGTATTTGAAACGTATTGATTCTTCTCTTTCAAAATTCCTGTGGAAGAATAAAAAATCTAGAATTTCTATTCAAGCTCTTCACAAAGCTAAATCAAATGCTGGTGTTAATTTCCCTGATTTCCGTCTATATCACAAATCCTTTTCTCCACGTCAAGCATCACAATGGTTGTCGACTGAATCTTCCCCCTTTTCTCCCCTTTAATTCCATATTGAACGAGATTTAGTACTACCCTTCCCTTTTGAAGAAGCTTTACATTTTTCCACTAAATCCCCTTATATTTTGCTTCCTTGATTTAAACATACCTCTTCTCTGCTAAAACCTTTGATTTTACCATTGGCCAGTTCACTGGAATCTTTTCTCCATACACCTATATGGTATAATTCACTTATTCCTTTAAATAATAGGCCTATTTCTTGGACACCTTGGAGGCTTAAGTGTATCATATGGGTCAATCATTTCTTTGATGGTGTATTACCTCGTTCTTTTCTCCAATTTCAGCTCCAATTTTGCTGTCCTCATTCTTTTCTACGAAAATATACTATTCTTATGGAAATAATTCTTGAGCGCTACTATTCTCTTCCTTCTTCACTAACTTCTCCTTCTCACCTTCTACCACTTCTTTCTACCCTCCCTAAGGCGTCTTTCATTTATAAGTTATTTTCCTCTCCTAACCCTGACAGTGTCAAAACCAAATTGGAACTTGCTTGGGAAAAAGATTTGGATTGTACCTGGTCTATTGTTCTTTGGGACAAACTCTGGTCTAGAACTTTGAAAACCTCTCGTTTTGCCTCTCTTACTCAATCTTTGGTTTTTTTCTATCATAAACTTTACCTTTCTCCTCTTTCCATTTCTCGTTTCATGTCTTCTTCTGATTCTAATTGCTGGTGCTGTGGTGCTCCCAATGCTGACCTTCTACACCTCTTCTTTCTCTGTCCCGCTGTATCTGCTTTCTGGAAACAGGTTTGGTCCTATATTTCCTGTATTTTTACTCTCTGTGACCCAATTACCTTGCCAAGACTGCATTTAGGGAGTATCATAGCTCAAACACCCGCCTGTAGTTACGTTCCTTCCTGTTCTACCTGGGCCATTTAATTCTCCCTGGGAACTCATGACTATGGCCATCTTTAACACAACAGGCTGGAGTCTCTGCCCTGATATAATTAAATATAAATGTATTTTTCACTGCGTGCTCTCTACTTAGTCTCTGCTGCGAGAAACCTTGACGGTACAGTTGCTACATCGGTATATGTAGGCAGGGCTCCATATTTCCATGAAGGTCCCTAAGAGGTAGCGAGACCTAATGAACCAGCATTATGTTCAGAATAAGGCAGGCTGCAGGGTTCTGAATAACCTTGAATTGTTGAAAAAAATAGGCAGGCCCAGATAAAGATGGTTGGCATAATTCAATATCAATGATATGAGGATGTGGAGAACAGATTACAAAGAAATAGTTAGAAAAGAAAGCATTTTTCTGAGTATTATAAGGACAAGAAAACAAATAGATGGGATGCATGACGGAACAACAAAATTCCTAACCCCGCATGCCTAAACAACACGGCCTAAATAATGACCGCGTCCTAACATGCACTGCTTTACCACGCATGCCTTTACCACAAATTATCTTGGCAAAGGCATGCATGGTGAAGGGGTATGCATGGCTAAGGTCACCACCCTACTCCCCATCGCCCTAAGGTACTAACTCCCCCCGCTCTGTTGTAATTTGGCAGCGATCGGGGTTAGCATCTAGCTGAAGCCATCTTGGTTTTCGGCAGCCATCTTCTCTGCCATGTGCTACCATGTGCTCACCATGTGCTCTGTCCTTCCTTACTGTTGTTTGCTCTTATATTCTGCCTGTGAACAAACTATATTTAGCCTCTTCTACTTTGCACATGCTCAGCTTGCAGCTGTCCATGCAGCTGTCCTAGTCTGTAACTGTCAGGATGTGTTTGCTAGAATTAGCAACTGTTAGCTCCTCCCTCTTGTTGACTGTGTATTTTCTGTATGACCTTATATGTACATAAAACTGTCTTTTTGCACTTGTACCGCCTTCTTTTGAGCCCCTGTGTGGGTATAAAAGTTCCATGTTTCTTCTGTTCAGTGTGCTACTTCATACACTACCGAATGGTGTTGTGTGAATGTAGTTCCACCTCATGAGGTTAATACATACTTTGTTTTATATTCCAGTTTCCGTGCCAACTTCTATTCTATTGGTCTGAGGACTTGTGCAGAGAAGGGCGAACCCCTAGCACTGGTAGACCTAGCTGAGGCTCATCACGACAAATTGGCACCCAACCAGTGGGGCTCATTGGCGACTCAGATGCCCGAAGGAGTGGTAGAAACGAAGGATTGGAATCTCGCTGCGGACGATCGCTGCCCGAGGAGACCAGCGTCTTGGCAGCCACTGTGTTTTTCCTCTCTTTCTGATCTGACCCTCCAGGTGGTGCCGGTCCTCGACTGAGATCTCTTCTGTTGATTCGCCGTGCAGTGACCATTTGGTCAATTCAAGAACTTGGCAGTTGGAATCTGGACACCAGGGATTGATAAGAGTTGTTTTGATGCGACACTTGCTGTTGGTTTGATACCAGGGATTGATGAGATCATTTGATACAGCTTACTGTTGGTTTTTGAATTTGTATTGGCCAATTTGGGATTCTGTAAATTAGTATATATAAATTGCAATTTATATAGGCAGGTGATGAGGAGACTTTTCTCTACTTTGAATAAGATATGAACAGCACAATGTACAAGTGTACCTTAATTGCTACTTTGGTTATAATAATGCATATACTGCACTATTTTTGGCATGCCTGTTTCTAGCACACTTCGCAGAATGTGTTGCTTTTTGTGGTGGTACCAGTTTAAAACTGGATGAAGCACAACCGGCCCCCCGGGAGGGGACGCCTAATAGGAACATGTATATTAAGTATGGTATTTCTTCTATAATGTACAGCACGTTATGGAATAAATATACTAGTAAGGAACCTGAGTTACGTTGGCCTATGAATGGGTCATTTGATTTACGAAAGATTCAGTATGTGGAACAATGTATGTTTAAGCAAAAGACTAGGCAAGATATGTTTGACTGTGTACGAATGTGGGAGAAAGAAGTGCGTGAACGAATGAAGCGAGAGCAAGCCTTGATAGAAAAGGAACAACGGGAAAATGTTTATGCGAAAGCATTAGAATTGAAAAACAAAGAAATGAAAGAAATAAAAGAGAGAGAAGATAGGGAGCGCCATTTGCAGGTAACTGGCCAATACGCTGTTAGGCGACCCCTTTATCCTATCCTTAATTAACCACAAGATGATTCTCTTTTGTTAGACCGTTCTCTACCTCCGTATACTCTTCCTTCTGCTCCTCATGATTCGGATGAGGACTCTTATACAGAGCAGGAGAAAGAAAGGGAAACTTGTTCTATGTTGACCGCTGAGCGTTCCGCTGAGCTTAGATCAGCTGCTCGCAAAGCCGCCCGTAATACTGCTTCTTATAGATAACATTCGAAACTGGCAGGAAAGGAAGCAAATATTTTTTACCGAGGTATTTGCCACAGAAGTCATTGAGCGGTTTAGGAAATATTCTGACGAATTGGAGCCCGATGATATAGCAACTGACTGTAAGCAAATGCGTGATGGTCTTTTTGTGTTTTCTCAGGTGGCTGACTCAATCAGGCGTTACACTTTCAGAAAAAAAAACGTATAATCGTGCGTTCACTGGGGCTGCGCCAAGAATATGGAACTCCCTCCCACCCGCCATCAGAAGAATCCCCTCTGTTGCACGCTTCAAAAAGGACACCAAATCCTTCCTCATGAATAAATTCCTCATCTAAACCCTGTACCATAACCCCAACAGAGACTATTGCCTCCTTCCGTCGACCTTTCGCCCCACTGTGAAACCCAGGGCCTACCTTCAGCAACTATAATGTTAACCATACTTTGTATCCTTCCTCCCTCCCGTTGTCCTCTGCTATTGTAATGCTAACTGTACCTTGAGTTCCTTGCATCCCCTTGTACTCCCGTGATTCCCTACCTATTGTACAACTCCTTGACTATGTAAAGCGCTCTGATACCCTAACGGGTCAAGTTCGTGCTCTATAAAACACAAAAATAAATAAATAAATAAATAAATAAAATGTTGGCTCAGGCTTATGGTTTACCTTCTAGAGGTAATAATAGAGGTGGACGTGGGTCTTATGGTTCGTCTTTTCCTCCTTATGCTCGTTCATCGTTGTCTTCTGAGCACAGGGCCGGACTGGCCATAGCGGGCACAGGACGTTTCCCCGGTGGGCTGCTAAAGTGGGGGCCAGTTTTGGGCCCCTGGAAGGCTGTTTTTCTTACTGGGGGTCGGCAATATCGGCCTCCTGTAACAAAATCGGCAGAAACCGGCCCTCGCAAACTGATCGGCTGCACTGCCCCCTCACCCCAAGGGGGCCGGCTGAGCAGTGTGCCAGGGCCGGTTTCTGTTCCCAGTCCGTCCCTGTCTGAGCAGTGTGCGTACTGTATAGGAAATTTGGACATTGGGCTGCTGATTGTCCGGCATTTCGTGCTCAGCAGTATCCACGTGGACGGGGACAAATGAGAAATCGTACGGGATATTCAGGGCATAGAGGAAGCACGGATGATCGTGCTAGGTTTGCTGCTAATACACTTGGACAGGATGGGTTTAACACTTTTAATAGACGGAACCAATATCAAATGTCTGATTATTTGCCGTCTGATTTGAAAGATTCGGCTTATGCATAGGACTGCCTAGAATGGGGTAAGGAATCAGTTGAAGTTCCAGTAGATCAAAAGGGTCCCTATTGTACAGCACATGTTTTGGGTTCTACTGATCAGTTTTTGGTTGATACAGGAGCTACTCGTAGCGCCTTAACTAAACAATTGGTTCCAAGGGCTCCCCTGTCTTGCTTAACCATTACATCGATAGGTTTCGATGGAACACCTTCCCTTAGCCCACTGTCACAACCACTTGCATTTCATGTTAACAAATGTACTGCTCCATGTTCATTTTTGCTTTCTCCGAACACAACGGACAATATTGTGGGTCGTGATATGCTCAAATATTTCAGGGCTACGATACGATGTTCTCCAGAAGGTTTCTGTGTTATTCTGAATGACAACTACCCCGCAATTGAGAGATCTTGTCTTGTTAAAGAGGACGTTGCATTAGCTTCACTCCCTAGTACTTTGTGGGCTACTTCAGACACTTATGTAGGGCAAATGGTATTCCGCCAGTACATATTAGTGTCAAGGAGGGCGCTTCATTGCCATGCTTGCCTCAATACAAAATTTCTCAGGAAGGCGAACAAACACTTGTACGCATTGTTCATGATTTAATTGAAGTGGGGGTTATGGAGGAAGTTCCTTATAATATTTTCAACAGTCGCTGACACTAGGATTTACAGATTCCTCATTGATTTATGAGAAGTTAACAAGATTGTAGTACCACAGTACCCTGTGGTTTCTGACATAACGACACTTCTTACCTTAGTTCCTCCGACAGCAACTATATTTACTGTAATTGACCTAAAGAATTTCTATTGTCTTGTTGCTTTTATGATTTTAAGTAATCGAATAAAGCTTGCTTTTGACTTTGACTTTGACCTAAAGAATGCCTTATTTTCAATTCCTATTTATCCTGATAGCCGATATTTGTTCTGCTTCACTTTGAATAATCGATCGTGCAGATTTTTTAGAATTCCTCAAGGGTACACTGAGAGTCCTAGTATTTACAGTCAAGCATTGAAAAGACAACTTGATTCCTTTACTTTGCCTGAAGGAGTGCCTCTCAACCAATATGTCGATGACATCTTGTTGGCAGCCGATACCCCTGAACAGTGTGAAAATGTACTTTGTCTTTGCTTTCCTTTCTTGCTTCACACCACCACAAAGTGTCACAAAAGAAATTACAATATTGTAGAACGAAGGTTACCTATTTAGGTCATCTTCTGTCTAAGGAGGGGCGTGCACTTACACCAGATCACATTCAAGCACTTTTAGACACACCAGTGCCTTGTACTCAGAAATATGTCTGTGCATTCATTGGTCTTACTTCTTTTTGTAGTCAATGGATATTAGGTTTTTCACACATTGTTAAACCCTTGTTGGCACTTCTGACCAAAGACACTCCAATGCCCCTTCCATGGACAATTGAATGTCAGAATGCTTTTCGTCAGTTACGTCAAGCTCTTTGCTCAGCACCATTGTTAGGCACTCCAGATTATACAAAGGCTTTTACACTCTATGTACATGAGAGAGATGGGTGTGAATTGTCAGTTTTAGTACTGACACATGGTGATAAGCAGCGTCCCTGTGCATACTTTTCAGCTGTTCTGGATCCCGTTGCTCGTGCATTGCCTGGGTGCTTTCGTTCAGTTGCAGCAGCAGCTGTGTCCATACGGCAGAGTGAAGGGATAGTTTTGTCACATAGATTGTTGGTGTTAGTATCCCATGCGGTCGATGCCCTTTTGAACCAGACTAAAACGCAACACTTAACTAATGCCCCCTTGACAGGATACGAATTGACACTGTTGGCACCTCATATTACTTTGAAGAGGTGTGCAACTTTAAACCCAGCTACTTTGTTGCCATATCCAGCGACTCAGCCTCAGTCACAGGAGTCTCATGATTGTATATTCCTTACTGAGGAACAGACAAACGGTTGCGTTGATTTGCAAGATACGCCCCTTTCAGATGTAGATCGGGAACTGTGGGTTGATGGGTCCTGATTGAAGTTACCAGATGGCACGACCTCAGCTGCATATGCAATTAAGACACTTCAGACGGTATTGGAGACAACTCGTATACCACAGAAGTCAGCTCAAGCAGCTAAGCTAATTGCTTTGACACGAGCGTGTGAACTTAGTACTGGCTCGTGTGGGAAAATCTTTACAGATAGCCGCTATGCTTTTGGAGTGGCCCATGATTTTGGCCTACTTTGGAAGGAAAGAGGCTTTCTTACACCCCACGGGATGCAGATAATGCATGGAGAACTAGTGCATAATCTCTTGACTGCGCTGACATATGCGAAGAAAATAGCTATTGTTAAGTGTAGCGCACACAAGAAAGTGACTGACAAGACAGGACAAGGCAATGCCTTTGCAGATCGCATAGCCCGTGAGACTGTGATGCAGCAAAGCACTACTTCTATGTATGTAGTGAAGTCAAAAGCTGAACGTTGGCATGATACTAGATAAGAAGTGCTAGACATACAGAGATCTGCTTCTGTGGAGGAGCTTGAGCAATGGTCTAAAGAAGGAGTGTTGGATGATGAGGGCTGTTGGAGAAATAAAGAGATGAAAAAATGGAAATTGCCTATAGCCTTTGTACAGCCTATGGTTCAGATGGCACATGGGCCGGCACATATTGGAGCCTCTGCAATAACGAAATTGCTTACGCAAGTTTGGGAGCATCCTGAAATTGCCGGCACAGCTAAAAGGATAGTACAGTCCTGTTTGATCTGTTGGCAGTACAATCCCGGTAAAGGGACATAAACTCCTACAGGAGGGTTTTCCACACCAACTGCACCTTTTGAAGTTTTGTAGATGGATTACATCCAACTTGAATGCTGCAATAACTTGAAGTATGTTCTAGTGGTGGTATAATGCCTTCAGTAAATGGATAGAGGCATACCCTACGAAGGATAATACTGCTCTCACCACAGCAAAGGTGCTTTTAAATAACTTCTTCCCTAGAATTGGTGTTTGCAAACTTTTGTGGAGTGACAATGGGCCTCATTTTATTGGGCAAGTTGTTGTGTATGTTCTGAAAGGATTAAGGATCAAACAGAAGTTCCATGCAGTTTTCCACCAACAATCAGCCAGGCTAGTGGAACGGTATAATGCTACTTTGAAGCTGAAACTAGCGAAAATACTGGCTTAACAGGTTCGAGAAGCTCTTCCTGACAGAACCACAGGTGAGGCCCATGAACTCCGGCCCGGTGATCACATGATGGTCAAGGTCTTAGGGAGGTCAAACAGCTTGGAACCCAGGTGGCAAGGACCAGAACTAGTGCTCTTGGCTACGAGGACAGCGGTTCGAGTAACGAACAGGAAGAACTGGATCCACATCACTCACTGCAAGTGAGTGTCGCATACTTTGATGGAACCTGCTGTGCTGACTGACCATTGAGAGTTTTTGGATACGGAGAAAAACCAAGCCATATCACCTGACGAATCTGAGGAAGTCTTCCCGGACCACACGATCCCTGAAGTATCACGATTCACACTGAGACCACGAAAGAGTCTGCATTGGTAAAAAATACTGGTTGAGCTACCGTCCTGGGTTGTTGAAACGGAGCACTGATGTGGCAAGGGGGGATCAGTCCTACATAGTGACACCCGTCTTGACCCTTGGTGAAGAAATCAACGGCAGCTCCAACGATTGATTCAACAACATAGTGATTATGTCTGCAGAGAGATCAACTGTGGCTGAGATCTGTAGTAAAAAGACCATTTGTGCTGTAGGATTTGTTGTTGCTATGGTGGCTGTAGCTGTGACAACATTGTTGAGATAGTGACTCCTGCTCAGCAGATGTTGATTGCCACTACCCCAGTACCAGTTGAACATCATTACTTTACACTTCCATACCATGGGCAGAAGCATCGATAATCCTACTTGAACAACACGTTTATTCAAATGCTGCATTACACTCACAATGCCACGAATACTACTGACTGTTGGGTGTGTGGGATGATACCTTCTCCCCAGAAGACGGGAGGAACACCTGTTATTCCTCTTCCCTTTTCTCACAATGGTTCTTTACAAGCCTGGTTTGAACTTTTATTTGCTTCTGAAAGGGCCAACATCTCAAGGATAACAGTAGGATGGATTAAATATCACCTCAATAAAGTGTGTTATCCCGATGAAGATGGTTACCCTCAAGCTAAAGGGACTAAATGGGAATGGGAGGAGTATCAACCTGACAATATTTCTACACCATATGTTTTCACAAATACAAGAACTATAAAGAACAGTGGACCATTTGTGATTTCTGTTACCAGGGCTAAAGCAGATTTATGTATAAGTAGTGTTGGGAGAATTCCAGAAGGAAGGAGTGAGTGTACTGTGGTTCTGACTATTGAAGGTGCCAATAACAGCAGTTTCACATCCTCGTATAATACTCATTTTGTGTGTGGTAACAAAGGATATTACCAACTCCCAGTTGGATGGTCTGGGGTATGTTATGTGTCCTTTCTGTTGCCTCCAGTGTTTTTGGCGCCTGCATCGTATCATCGGGACTTTAAATTGTACTGCGATATTTCCAAGAACAGAAATAAGAGGACAATAAGTATTGATGAAGTAGACCAGACTGACACCACTTTGCAACAATATGTTGATTTCAATTTAGGTTTGTTTTTCTTTGTGGGTGCTGCATTGAACAGCAGAAAGATAAGACGATTGACTAGAGTTGTGGAAGCTGTTACCAATCAGACAGCTATGGCACTTGGGAACAGTACAGAAGAGCTGCAAGTTACGAGGATTGTAGCACTCCAAAATCGTATGGTCCTAGATGTGATTTTGTCTGATCGAGGTGGTGCATGTCGCATCATCGGTAGCAGTTGCTGTGTTTACATTCTGGATCACTCTCCTTCAGTGTTTGAAGCAATCTCTAAACTGCATAAGATTGCTGCAGAAATTCATCCAGAGACTGGTACATGGACTTTTTCAAGCTGGTTCTGGACATTACTTGTTACCTGGGGCTGGAAGCTACTGACCACCCTATGTACAATACTAGTGATATTATTTTTATGCTGTGTATATATACAATGTGGTCCCATTCTTTGCTAGGTTTGCATCACTGCTTGTACACCCGCTAAGAGAAATGTTGCAGAAATAAAAGCCCAACAAATTCTGAATAAAGAAATTACTCAGATAATGTTAATAGATGTACAGGATGCATACTTAGATTACCCCAAATGAACGAATGTCTTCAGCTAATTCTAAAAGGGTAGTCTGTTGTAATTTGGCAGCGATCGGGGTTAGCATCTAGCTTAAGCCATCTTGTTTTTTGGCAGCCATCTTGTCTGCCATGTGCTACCATGTGCTCACCATGTGCTCTGTCCTTCCTTACTGTTGTTTGCTCTTGTATTCTGCCTGTGAACAAACTATATTTAGCCTCTTCTACTTTGCACATGCTCAGTTGAGCTTGCAGCTGTCCATGCAGCTGTCCTAGTCTGTAACTGTCAAGATGTATTGGCTAGAATTAGCAACTGTTAGCTCCTCCCTCTTGTTGACTGTGCATTTTCTGTATGACCTTATATGTAAATAAAACTGTCTTTTTGCACGTGTACCGCCTTCTTTTGAGCCCCTGTGTGGTTTTAAAAGGTCCATGTTCCTTCTGCTCAGTGTGCTACTTCATACACTACCGAAGAGTGTTGTGTGAATGTAGTTCCACCTCATGAGGTTAATAAATACTTTGTTTTATATTCCAGTTTCTGTGGCAACTTCTATTCTATTGGTCTGAGGACTTGGCAGAGAAGGGCGAACCCCTAGCACTGGTAGGCCTAGCTGAGGCTCACCACGACAGCTCCATTCCCGTCCTGACCTGTAAATACCCCTACTCCCTCCCAACCCCCATGCTGTGCCCTCTCCCTACCTTACAGCCTAAAAGCCTTTCCCTTACCACTGTCCCTTAACCTGTCCCTCGCCAGCCCTGACCCAGCCCTAAGAACTGCCCAGTCCTCCCCTAAGCCCTACAAACTACCTGACTACCTATCCCCCTCCCTCTGCCCAGAGGCTTAATACCCCAATCCCTATTTAAAAAAAATTACCCCAACAGTCCCCCAGCCTTAAAAACTACTCTGACCTTCCCCAGCCCTGAAAACTACCCCTGTCCCCAAAGCCCTGAAAACGTGCCCCACCCCAGTTCTGAAAACTATCCCCAATACTCCCAGCCCTGAAAACCTCCTCCAAGACCCCCAGCCCTGAAAACTACCTCCAACCCCCAGCCCTGAAGACTAGCCCCAAAACCCCCATCCCAAAAAACTACCCAGATCCACCCCCTACTCCAGAAAAATACCCGCCCCACCCCAGCCCACAAAACTACCCATGACCAACCCCTCAGCAACCCAAACTACCCCTGGCACATTTCCCAGCCACCGGACTACCCCGAGACATCCCCTGCCCCACTTTAAACAACCCGTCCCACCCCAGCCCACAAAACAACCCTGATCCCCAAGCCCACAAAAGTACCCTGACACCCCCCCAGCCCCACTTATCTCACTGCAGATCTCTTCCTGCTTCCTGCTTCCTGCTTCCCTCCGTCCGCAAGCCCTACTGTGCATTTGCCTTAACCACACACGTGCATGGTTAAGGCATATGCATGGTTAAGGCATGCATGATAGGGCTTGCAGAGTCAGAGCACTCATGGTTTAGACCACAGTTTTCCGACTGTTCTCCAAATAGAGGTTATGTGGTTGATTTGAAGTTTGAAAGAAATGTCAGAGCTGGGTAAGATGTCCTTACTTTTGGCAGTTGTGGTGGAAGTAAGAAGTAGGGCCTAAATCCGAGGCCACAAAGGGAAAGACGAAACAGAGAATTGCCAATGGAAAAAGGATCTCAGTCTTTTTGCTGTTTCTTTTTAGCGAGTTAATCCTCATCCAGGTAGAGACAACAGTCATGCATTTCGAGAAGCATTCCTGTGCAGCAACATTTTTTATTAGAAATATTATTATAATTTGGGGCGCAAGACATTATTTTTAACCCAAAAGAACAAATAATTGAGAGAGAGAGGATATGTTATGATGAACCTGTCATGGAGGTTGAGGGTGAGTCGAACAATTGCAGAGACTCAAGAGAGGGTTGTAGGTCAAAATCTGATTTGATTTTGGAAATGTTGTCAAGAGCGAAAAGGGATAACTTGTCACATACAGTTGGTAACAGGCATATGGCAAGTTTAGCTACCTGTGGGGTAGAGAAAAGAATTGTCTTTGGCAGTGATACTGAAAATACGCCCGGGCCGCATGTGGCCCCTGGTCAACAGCAACACTGGACTGCTATTAACCTGACTAAGCACTAACATGAAAAAGATTTTAAATAAGTGGGCAAGCATTTATTTAGAGTTTAATTAAAAATAAAATAAAGGAAGGAACTAGAGTGTCCTGCACTGCTTAACTTAAGGGACACCTTCATTTATAGAGACATCTTGCAGACAACATGAAATATTATGATAACAAAGAAGGCATGTCCTCCTGCTGAACGTCTCGCTTCCGGTCTTGCTTTATCGAAAACTGCTTGCCTAAGAAAGAAATTACCAAAAAATATAAAAATAGCTCTAGGTCTTTCATTGCTTTCTGGTCCCTTCTTCTTTCTCAACATAAGTGGGAAGCGGTGTACTCTTTGCACCTCCATGTCCCAATCCCAGTGTGCTAGTTCTGGAAGACCTTCTTTTAGCAGGCATATCACAAAACCTCTAATATCCTCTCCTTCTGCATTTTCCAGTTTGCCCAAAAGCCTGAGGTTGTTGCACTGCTGGCGATTTTTGAAGTCTTCCAACTTCCACATAGCATCCACCATCCTACTCTCATTGGCAGCAGCCTGTAGCACAGTAGCCTCAGCTCCAGCCTCCAAGGCCACCACTCTTTCTTCCAATGCAGTTGACCGCTCAGCAATTTCTGTACAAGTCTTGTTGACTTTTCTAATAGCACCTTAAAGCTTTTCAGTTGCAAGATGAGCCCTTTTGTGCTCCTGTCTTGCTTCCACTTGCATTTGCTTGAGGGTGGAATATATTAGTCCCATTGAGGGAGATGGCTCTGATCCTGCCTTGGCCTCAGATAGATTTCTCTTTGATCGATGCTCGTCATCTTCACCAGCAGGACCCTCTTCGTCAATTAGAAAGTGCGTAGAAGAGTAATCCCATTTTAGTTGGCTGTAACCCGAATCAGATTGTACTCTTTCTGATTCTTTCCCACCTTTATCCCTTCTTCATCTTCTATGGGACAACATCTGTTTCTGGGTACTGGTATTAGAGAGTGAGCGGTCAGAGCCTACCTCAGAATTACCTGTGGCTAGTACATCATTTTCACTGATGTCAGACAGCTCAGAATCCTCATTTAGGGAGAAGAATTTCTCACCACCCTCTGGGGTTCCCTTGCACAATGTTTGGGTCATTTTAAGATTGCAACAGCCCCCCCCCCCAATGATTTCTCCCTCTTTCCCTCCTCTTCTACATCCTTATCATTACTGTTATTACTTGAGTCACGTCAAGTCAATCATATTGGCCAAGATGCCTCTACCTGCCCCCTCCACTATTGCAGTACTTGTAACGAGTCCCGTACTTACAGCATCTATGGCAGGCGACTTAGTGTATATTGCTGCAGGTTTGCAGGGGATCTGGCCAGCCGTAATCTCCCTTTTGCTTTCAGCCTTACTGCGACCTGTGAACATGCCTGGAATCACTTTTTGCATAGCGGAGATCTCTGCTTCCTTGCCAGAACATTGCTCCTTGGATTTCTGTTTCCGAGCCTCCACTTCCTTCTGCCAAGCCACAGGGGTAGTGTCTTCAAGGTTTTCCACAGCGTGCATTTTCTCCGCCTCCTCGCGACGACACTGCTCCTTCCATCTCTGGTTCCCAGCCAGCACCTCCTTCCGCCAGGCCGGGAGAGTAGCGTTCCCAGGCTTCTCAGCAGCGAGCATCTTCCGAACAGTATTCAAGCTATGTTTAGCCACTCACTGGCTTGATCAGGTGCCGCAATCCAGTCAACAATGTTTGAGTAGATTTTTAGCAGTCGGCTAGAAACTGCAGTCTATGCTAGGAAGGGACGCAGAGCTCAGAAAAGAGGGTATGAAATTTGGGCTCCCCCTGATAACATGGTCTCGTGATAGGGAAGCGGGGGAACCGTGAAGCTTTAATCATAATATATATCTGATGTGCATTTATGTGCAGCTCAGGGATAATAATCTTTACAATGAATTAATAATTGGATAGATATACGATTATATGTTTATTATTCCACTCTTTTTCTTTTTTATTAATAGACTGGACTGATTATTGATTGAACGTAGGACCAACGGGGAGAGTGGGGGGTGGGAAGGGGGGAGGAGGTACAAATGTTTGTTTGTAGTTGTTGTATATAAACGTGTAATTTAAATACTGTTGAAAATGCAATAAAAAAAATTATATGATAAATTGCCTTCAAAATTCAAAAAGGGTATATGTCATTAACGTGCAGAGGTGTTTAACTTAAGTACATCAGATTACATGACCGCATCAAGAAGTATTTTTTTAAAGTGATAATTTTCAAACAGGAAATTAGAAATATTCAGGCTACTTCCCACCCTGACAATAATGCCAATAGTGAACTACGAGTCAGTTATATACACCCTTCTGGATAGCCTGTGTTGCTATTGTACATGGACAACATTAAACACAGGAGAAGGTTTTGTACAGCTCACATTCCTGAAGTCATGTATTATATTGATAATGATAATGAAGAAAATGGAGGGAAAGTGAAATAAAACAGTTGCCTAGTATCGATTTGGTAACTTGGTGAAGCCCGTATTGATACCAGGTTTTCTGGTTTCACATTGTGTAATTATCAACTAGATGTACAGGTTTGCTTCCCCTACACCCACCCTCCCTCCCCTTACCCCCTAACCCCTCCCCTCCCCCAACGCGACCCTTCAGGTATAAATACATGCCACGGTCACTCCACAGGCCAAATAATTAGGCCCCTGGAAAAATATTTGCAAGTACCAATGGTCTCTGGGGAATAATTTTCAACCTAGTGCAAGAAGCAAGGGGCATACCCTTGTATGAGGTCAGATGAGATAAAGGGATAAAAAAGTGGACTGTAAATCGCAGACCAAGACAGAGGAGTAGAAGAACTGGCATTATAGTCTCAACGTTAGTGAAAACTGAGTCAAGGGTATGCCACTCTTTGTAAGCAGATGTTGTTACCTCCTGATGGAGGCCGAGACAAGAGGAAATCTATAAGGCAGGAGTCTCCAACCTTGTCTTTAAGAGCTACATATGTTCAATGAAAATCATCTTGGCTACTAATACTATTAGTTTTATAGTACTTTAATAGGGACAAGTCAGACAATATGTTACTACTGGCCTGCTTAACAAGATTAGCACCAGTGATCACCTCAGTGCATCAAACAACGTTGTTAGCAGTAACTTACAAAAGTATTTGTACATTTGGAATGTCTCTACCTGAGTAATAAAAACAGTTTTAGCTGGTAATCCCAGGCACAAAGGTAATAATATTAGTAATAAGTCTTCCAAATACCAAATGATGGATCACTCAAATATCATCTTTAAGTATATTTTTGAAATTCAACAACTTTTCTTCAACATCTGTGTAACAGTTCTAAAAATACACACATTTTTGTATCAATACATCCTTTTGAATTTCGGCATAAAAATATTTATTCAGGCAAGCAAAAGCTTCTAGTTCAGTAGTCTTGGGTGCAGCCAGTAGAGCTACTTACAGATACTTCGAGAGCTACCAGTACCTCACAAGCAACTCATTATAGAAGCCTGGTATAAGGGCAGCAGACTCACATCAGTGTCTTTTCAAGATTGAAATTAAAGATCCATATAGAAGTGCTCCTGAATATGTAGTGAAGGGGTTCATTTGAAGGATGGGAATCTCTGGGGCGAGGAGAGAGCGGAGCAGGTTGGACATAAAAATAATGGCTAGGTCTCTGCTGGACCTAAGTTGGCAGTCTTTCCACATCATGGAGTAAGCAGGCAGAATGTTCTGGGTGAGGTCTGGGGAGGAAGATTTCTGGAGATAAGTCAAATACAATGTCATGCACTTCGAGAAGTTGTTTGGATAACAAGCATGTTTAAATGAGTAAACTGTTGGGGTAAGGGCCTATGGTCATGGGCACTGACTAGAGCCCATCGGTTGTCAAGGAAGAGGATGGTCAATTGGGAGACCTCTCAAACACTGACAAGCCTGAAATAATATTATCAAAGGACAAGGGAGGTCACCCTACAGCATAACAAGATCATGAGATATAATACCTGCGAATCCCATATGCTGCTTTTCCTTCCATAAAGAAGCCACCTGGGGCGTGGCAAGATGGTGAAGGTAGCGGACGCGGCTTAAAGAGCTCCGTGCCCCCCTGTGAATAATTCTTCAATATCCTGCCCATCCGGACCCTCTTGTTATGGACTCAGCACCTCTGATTAACAGGGAGGCGGCGGCCAGGTATCAGGGGCTCCGATGACCTGGCTTGACCCCTGGGCGTGAGGTGGCGAATGGCCCCTGCTTGGGCCTGCGCCATGCTTACGAGGGAGTCGGGCGAGGTGGGCGTCTCTGAAGCCACAGAAACCTGCCTGGATGCCTGCCTGGCTGCCGAGACCATGGCCAGGGACTACCGAACATCCCCCTCCCCCGCCTTGTGTTTAACCAACATGTATTAACTGGACATGAGAGAGGATTTCTTTGGAGGTGCGGGGTCGTACAACCCCCCGGACGTATTTACTAAAACATAAAAGCAAATAAAAATTGAAATAAACAATATTTACATATTTTACGCAGAAAAACGTACTTGACATTTGATTACAATTCATGTATACAGATATCAAATGGCTAACCTTAACATACTTCTAATACAAAGTATTTCCTATCCGAGTCTAATATATGAATCATGATCACACATTAATGACTTTTCTGTGTATCCTATTTGAACCTACGGCAAGGTCGCTAACTGGTGTCAGACCCTTATCAACTAGTCACGCCCTCCCGTAGGAGTGCGCATGCGCAGAGGGCCCGTTTACTGAGAGGGTACTTCCCCCGGTTACCCCTGTACGCTCAGTGAACCCCATTAAAAGGGGGGCCCTTGCACTCTGCGCCGTTTAATGACATCATTGTGCCTGTGTGGGGTGACCAACCATCCTAAAGAAAGCGTTACTCCCCCATCCCCCGCATCCATCCAGCCAACCGGATGTACCGCCCCTGGAATTCTAGGAGAGACCACTTGTCCCTCCCTCTGGGTGACCCCATTCAAGAATGGCGCCGCCCCCTAAGGACCTTAAACTGACTGCTCACCAATCATGACCTTACCGCCACAGGCCAGCACAGTTGTCTGACTATCTGGTCCCCCCTATCCTCCTACACTGAAATGTCATGCCCTGCCCTGACTTTTCCCTAGCCAAGCCACAATATTTTCCAATAAGATTTGATTACCAAATCTAGTCAAATGGACCCCGTCTTTCAAGAAACACGGTTCCCCCCTAACACACCCATGCGCTAGGTTTTGCAACTGAGGTGACCTGAATTTTTTAAAATTTTTTTGTTGATCCTCTTTACTGAGTGATTCAACGCTTTTACAGATGCTCCCCTTTCCATTTCAATCTGGATATCATCAAAGGCCAAACTATGGTGCAGCCCTGGCATGTCTTAGCTAACCAGCTTACTTCAGAGATTATATCCTCCATCAAGACTCTCCTCCCCAGGTTTACCAGACCGTTCCCGCCCAAATGTAAGATCACGATTGTGGGTGGCAGACTGTGTCTATTCAACAAATCTGTAACAAAGCCCCTGAACTGACTGAGGCAGATACCCCCTTTACCATGGAAGGAAACCTTGAAACCATCCTGCTCAGCTCTCGGTCTGTAATTACCTGCAAGAAAAACAGATTTCATACGCCATACAAAAGAATGACTAATAACCCATACAACATGTGCACCCTTGTCCTGTGAATGTGGCCGCCGTTGTGAAGAGTCTCGCTGATGATGCACTGACGGCAGTTTCCCCCCTGCGTGACAGGTTCGAGAACCTGAAATATAAGCAAACAAACAGGACAGGCTTCAGTCTACAATTGTCTTGTCACCTTCACAACATGTGCAGCCGCACATAACGATTGTAACAATTAGAGGACCATCTTCCAATTCTTTTCACACTGTTGCTGTGCAACCCTCTAGCTCACAGCTTTCCAAACCCTTCATGTTGGTGACACACCTGTTTGACAATCTTCATCTTGAGACACGGTAATGCAAGCGAGCGCAGTGAACGAGCCTAAACAACCCAAGAGGGTTCTACCCCGAGCAAATTTGGAAAAAATAGTCGGCAAATGGTGCATTTTCAAGCAAATTTGAGAAAGCAGGAAGGCTAATAAAGCAATTGTGAATCTGTTCTAACAAAGACAGTGACTAGCAAAACTGGGTGTAAGCAAGGTTAGGTTTGTGCCTGAAACAAGAATATAATCATGCACACATTGACACATGCCCCAGTGATTTACGGCACAAAAAGGGGGGGTGCACACGCTGCCAACCCTTTCAACCATACACAAAGTCTGCATGCTGCCTTGCTGAATTTGAGTTGTACAAAAATCCATTCAGGAAGGGGGAATTGTGAGTGGTAAAACAATCATGAAGCTTATCAGGCATAGAACTTGGATCACAAGCATTGTAATAGTGGAGGTAGGAGTACATTAAGCAACATAATATCAGCCCTGGGGCTATGACCCCTTTCTTTTATTAACAGATAGGATCTCAGAACAAGTGTTTTGGAACACAAACCTTTCTACCACTCAGTTATGATACTAATTCTGTGATTCAGGGACACAGCAACCTACTAGGTATCTGCTGTAATGCCAACTAAACCAAATATCTGAGCAATCACCAGAAGGGTTAACTAACCCCTGGCATTCGAGAATCCACATCCTTTGGCTTCCCAAGACCCTTCATCTGGGCCTGTGCAACAACTCTGACAAGAATAAAAGGACCAGTGGTCATGCCCACAACCATTGTTCATGCATAATAACGTGCATGCTGCTGATCTATTCCGGAACTGGTGGCCTCTTGCCACTTGCGCCTCTTCTAATCACCACAATAAAAAAACCTTTAACATGAAAAATTCAATCTTAGATAACATGTTTCACCTGTAGCCCATTTGAAATATTTTCATGCATACCGTACCACAGAAGCAGGTACCTGGGGTATGTAAACGTGTCTCTCATACTCCCCTCATACTCTGCTTACAGTGCTGGAGTATGCAAATGTGTCCCATACCTACCCCTCATACTCTGCCACAAACATGCATAAATATACAGACAAAGGATGACTGACACATGTTCAAAAACAAACATACAATCACATGCATAAAAATATGTGACATTTCCAGACTCTAGCACACGCTCTCTCATACACATACACACACTCACACACAGAGAGATGACCCAAAGAAGCGAATACCTTACGAACCACTCATTCGGCGTGTCGAAACTGCCCTCATTTTCTAACATAGCCACTTTCCTAGCTGTATAATTCACTAATGGGGGCCACTTTTTTATTTATTCCAGAACTATTTTCTGTCCCAGTCCGACCCGGCTGTTGTGTGTGCATGGAACAGCACCGCTATGTGGATAGAAAACCATTGGGCTGACTTCGTTGGGGGCCTTTCTCATACTTTTTCTAAAATTAGAAGGCACAGTCCTGAATATTTTGAGCAAACAGGAGAAAGTTAAGTTTGAAATGCTTTTTATTTGCTTTATCTTTACTGCATATGAAGCCAGGATAGTGACACTACTTATTACATTTGACAATCCGTGTAACACTGCTAGCGAGAGTACAAAAGTGAATTTGAGCAACACACCAGTAAGCTGATCGAAATGCTCAGTCAAGAGTGGTCTCTTCTTTGCTATGTGCTGTTAAGATGTTATTTCTCACTCCCTACCTTTGTGGGTTGATAAAGTATTTTTTTAAGGCTTTTCTCACTTTATTTTTTAATTATCTCTTAATCAGGTAGATTGATTTTATAGGAATAAAAATAAATACCTTCATACGGTTAAAATGTGAGGGGGTGACGGTTTCATGTTACAACTACAGCTGTTTTAATGAACTCGTGGTTAGGCTGTTTGTACTAATTTATTCATGTAGCATAGTGCTTGGGGAAAGTAGTGTCTTCTAATCTTGTTTAGAAACATCTGTTAGCAGTAGTTATGTCACTGTGCATATCACCAATGGTTATGTGTGTAGATTGACTCAGTGACAATGCATTTAGTAATATGTGGAATATGCTTGCACATGCACACACCCAACTATATTTAGGTAGCCCTTAGTTCAAGTGGTTTTGTGTGATCCCACTCCCCTCATACATCCCAGCCCTCATAAATACATTTCTGCCCCCCACTTCAGGGTAAAGGTGGGGAAGTACAAACCCCACGGGGGTCTTAACAGATGAGGTTTCATTTCCCTTGTCAGAGTTAGGACTACCTGGAAACATATTAAATTTAACAAAAACACCACCCTCTTTGCTGGCGCAGTTGTTTCAGACTAGAAACATAACTGCATTACAGCCGTGCAATCAAAGGATCATTTCCTGGCATGCTATGTTCCTGCCTACAAATTACATTCAACAAACTATGCAAGACCGTTCATCAGATCACAGGAATGGATTTAATTGGAAATATTTACATAAGGAGGTAGTTAAAAGCTCTGATTCGATGTACTACCCACCATTTGGGAAATGATTTAACAATATTCAGTTTTGCAGCATCGTATTGGAATACAGTGAATGTTTTTAAAATGCTGTGACTTCCATTTCAGATTTAGTAACATCTTGTGTCATCTCAGTTTATCTTTTATGCCAGCCTTATGGTGAAAAGTGTAATCTTTCTGCACAATGTCACTTTGAAAATAGATTTTATACACTGAGAAAGTTCAGTTCAAAACAATCCATGTTGTTTAAATGTGTTTGAATTGCATTTATATAGCGCTTACTGTCACAAGTGAATTGTAAAAAAACAAGCACCTTTTACAGTTTCAAGACTGTGTTATCCCCGTGTCGGTATTCCATGTTACTGACGAGATTCAATGACATAATGTTGCCAGCTCAAGACATGGTGACAATTTAAAGCCGGAATAGTCAAAGGCAAAATAAAATACATCAATGTCAGAATCTAAACCTCCGCTTCTATTACAACTTTAATGTATGCGCAATTCACACAGCTCACCTATTTGTATTTAAATCACAATTTGAGGGAGAAAGCATCAAATTTAAAATAAATAAGATATTCATGTTTTTACCGAACCTTTATTGCCCTACAGCTGAGCCTTTTATGCGGGAGGGACATCGAGGGCACGGGGATCGAACTCAATAGAACAAGCCGAAGGAGCTCTGACGTTGTACTCACGAGTTCTGTGAGCTCTACGCCATCGCTACGTCCCGTTCACCAAAACACCCTTTAAAGCGCCCGCACTTAGCCCTACGCTTTCCAAAGAGAGAGAGAATGTGCATGCCCAAACAGTTTTACACTTTTAAAGATTTCGCTTACTGGACGCCTGGGGAGCAGAAGAGGCTCCGTGGTCTCTGCGTCTCAAATGGAAGAAGGCCTTCCTCTGCGCATGTCGCTGTACTCCTGCGCCACTGATTGCAAATTTCCAGGAGTCTCGAGAGCATTTGGGCTAATGTGCCCGCAGAGGTCATCGTTGCGCGACACACCCACACAGGTGTTGCGACACAGTACAGTGTCGCGACACACACTTTGGAAAGCTCTCCTCTAGCTGTTGCCTCTGTGGCAGCCCCTATTCGGAATGAATGTGTCCCAAAGTCCTTTGGATCCAAATCAGTCCTGTCAATTGCCATGGCCAATACCCTTTTAAATTGGAACCAGGTAAGCGGGCTACCGTCCGCATGCATCAATAGTGTCCTCCCGACTGCACCAACCCTCTGTCTGAGGAAGGCCTCTAGGTGCATCACTGGGCAGCATGGGTTGTCTTGCAACCGATGAAGTACTAACCCTTCTGAGGTTCCGTGACAATTGTAAGTGGTGCATTCGACTCGCACGAATATGGTCGAGTCTGGTATCTATGAACCGCAAATGACGAGTTTAATGAGTGTGCGCAGTTTCGCTGCGCTAACTTAAACCGTTCGTCTGTTACGTGGGTATTTCCATCTGTACCCACGGGTTCCATCTTAGATACGGCATCCATTTTGTCTCTTGCCCTCAAGTAGCCAGCGAACGGACGTTGTCCGCTTCGCGACCCTGGGACTCCCAAGATATTGCGGAAGACACATGTCCTTTGTAAGTGTCTTTATGATGAGGGGGTTGCTACTGTAAAGCAGATGGTGCCGCTCGAGGCTCATCTTGCCGCACGGACTTATTGTCTCAGCCGTGCATCTCATTAGGCACGTCTCTTTGATGCCTGTATCTCGTGTTTCTCGATACCTCCCCTTTTACACCCTTTCCGATCTCCCCACTGTCTCCGTCTTCCTCTACACCTGTCTTTGTTCCTATTTCGATCTGTTTATTACCGATTGGAATGCACTAATGTTGGGAAGATGGGTTTCTACAGTTGGGAACCGCCAAATGTTTCCGCACTTATGTTCCGGACCTCATGTGTATCAAAGTGACCAAAGCGACCCCTCTGGGGGATGATGGTGGGAACCGGGCCATAAACTTTTGTGTTCAATGTAACCCTATGGGGAAATTGTGTATAAAAGGAGTGATCTACAGAACCAATTTGAAGCAGTCTCCCCAAGTTGCACGTGTGTTGCTTGTCGTGACTACTGTATTCCCTGCAGTAAATAAACCTTGAATCTTTGACGCCGAAGGAAGTGTCCCGTGTCTCTGTCATTCGTACGCTGGAGCAGGTTACCCACGAAGGTTTCAGGTGTTGTGCCCTGGCACCGCTGGGTCCTACAGAACCCAGTCCTTCAGTTGGCGCCCAACGTGGGGCTGCATCAGTGGTACCGGTCCAAGCCCGACGATCGTGAGGAACTTCGTGTGAAATCTCCGAGGGAAGGTGCACCCCGCTTCATCGATCCTGTTGTCGAAATAAGTGGCCCGAAGACTTTTCCCGCGAAGATTCCCGCCTCCTGACGGCTGCGACGGACTGCTGCCCTGACTGTAGACCTGTTTTGGCGCCTGGCGTAGACCTTGGTAGAGCGAGACGATAGACGGGCCTTCCTGGTGACGCCATCGATCTTTGAGTTAAGTATTTGTGGGTCGCTCCCAGAGTCCTTAGTTGTTGACACTTTAGCGAGTGTTTTTGTTGTTGACGCTGTGAGAGTGTTTTTGTCGATGACACTTTGCTAGCGCACTTTGTTGTGTTGTTTGACGACTGCAGCCGCCAAAAACCGAGGGTTTTGTTCTTTGCTGGGACTTGGTAAATCCCGTAACCCTTGAAGTTTGTGAAACTCGGCTAGTGTGCAAGATGCCTGGTCGCAGTACTTTGTTCAGTTGTTTCAGACCTTGTGGTACGGATTCCCGACTGGAGGACTCGTGTCCGATACCTCCGGTTGGAACTCCCACTTATGAACTATATAGTAAACATGGACTAGGTCCGATTACTTTTAATGATTATTGGATTAAATACACAAAGAAGGACGGTGACCTTCGTTGGCCACCTCATGGTAGCTTCGAGGCCCCGATCTTAGATAATCTAGAGATTAAACTGTTCGAAAGAAAATCAAGGCCGGCCATGTTTGATGCCTTTCGGTTGTGGCGAAAAGAAGCCCGACAGAAAGAAATCAGACAGACTAAACGAAATCAGCGAGATAATGTTGCTACCATAGTGAAGAAAGCAGAGCAATTTCAGCGTGATAAGGAGGTCAAGGATAAGGAAGTGTTTGATAGACTACAGCGTATGACTGTGGATAAATGCTATCCCGCTTTGCCTACGGAGTCGGAAAAGAAGGAAGAACCAGTTGAGGATCCTTTAATGTCTTATCTTATGAAGTCGCCACCTCCGTACGTACAGGGTACCGCAACTCCTGTGGTCCCTGCCGTACCTATTCTTCCGCCTATTCTTCCCCCGCCTGTTCCTCAACCTGTACCCGCTCTTCCGACTGTTCCTGCTCCTTTGCCTGTTGCTATCCCTACTGCTCCTCCGCTTCCACATACTCCTGCTCCCGCTGCTGCTCCTGTTCTGTTAACTCCTGCTGTTGCTACTGTTTCTACCCCTTCACTTGTTAGTCCTGTGTCCTATACTTCTCCCTCTACTTGTTCTCGTAATTCTCCTCTTGCAGCTAGTTTCTTTCATTCGCTCGGGCCTGTTCATGGGTCCGCTAGTTCCGATGGTCCTCAGAGACGTAGTCAGCTTCCTGGTAACAGAGAACGCGTTGCGCTATATAATATGGCGATGGGTTGGATGGTAAACCCTCTTAGAAATCCGCCCCGTGTTGTACTCGAAACGTTTTGTCAATTCAATATACCAACCCAAAGATATGTGTTCGATGAAATGTGTAAGTTCCTTCGCGATCAGATATCGGCTGATGCGCCTGACGAGGTGCTGACCGCTTTGTCTGATCTTCAGCTTCAGTTCTCAAACGGACTGATAGTGGATACCAATGTTCGACGTGCTGTTGAGCGGTTGCTATCTTTTCGCCCCGCTCCGATCCCTCATGCATTGTTTGTCGAGGATATTGAAAGACTGCCAGATGAGTCTGGTCAATTTCCTATGCGTGAAGTCCCACCTGTGTGGATGCCAGGTAATCCTGCAGCTGCTCCACCCGTTCTGCCCTATTTTCAGAGAGTATGGATTCATCTCCCATGGAAACGCTCGGAAGTGCTACAGGTGAAGCAATCTTTGCCCGACCCTCGCAAAAATCCTACGGGGTATTACAAAGAATTATCGCAGCTTGTAGACGCTACGATAATGAATCTTGCCGATATTGATATGTTGTTCGGCAATGTCGTACCGCAACCTCTTTGGGCTAAGATTCGGCAGGAAAATCATCCAAATGAATTAGGTGGTGATTGGGCTGCCATTGTGGCGGCGGATGGGTTACAAACTGGTGGGGCTAAACCTGAGCAGATGATTACTGCTCTTCCTCAGCGAATAATAACGTTAATGAAAACTCTTATGCCAGCTATGAGGGTAAATTGGGACAAATTATCAGCTTGTAAGCAAAAGAAGGACGAAAGTGTTTCCGACTTCTTTACGAGGTTCGAGGAAGCATTCATTGACCACAGTGGACAGGATATGGGTACCGAGGGTGGTCAGCGATTGTTTGTGGATAAATTTGTTTCAAACTTATTGCCCGATTTGAGCAATAAATTGAAGAATTCGGAAAGTGCATGGGCCGTTTCTACCTCAGCTCAGATATTGGCTACAGCACAATATTATGAGAATAGAGAAAAAGAGGAGAACGACCGTGCTGACAAAAAGACGAAAGAACTAAAAACTAAAGTGTTGTTGCAACAAGCGTATCCTCCGCGTTCAAACCAGAATGCATCCCAACAGAATAGGTCGCAGTCGCAATCGAATCGATCGCAGCCGCGTAATGATTCCTCCTCCCAAAGATTGTCGTTAGGGTACAATCAATGTGCTTATTGTAGACAGGAGGGACACATTAAATTTAATTGCCCTGTTCTAAATGAACGTAATAGTGGTAACTCATCTAGAGGAGGTCGTGGTGGTTTGCAGCAGGCATCACGTGGTAGAGGTCGAGTTGCTCAAAATGTTCGTTCAGACAACTCATCGAATTCCAATAACTGTTTTGATCAACGTGGATCATCGCAAGGACGATCTGCGCAGTACAATGTAGACGATTATTACGTCGATCAGGGAACTGACGACAGTAATTACTAGGACAGCCAAAGACAAGGAGAGGGAGTGGTATCAGTTCCGGTTGATCAGAGAGGGTCTTACGTCGCAGTTGCTACATCGGGCGTCGTTGAGCCTTTTCTGTTGGACACTGGTGCAGCGAAAAGTTCCATAAAGCATTCGAAACTCCCTGGCGCACCTTTGTCTGGCTTAACAAACGTTTCCGTTGGATTCTCTGGCGCCCCCGTTAGCAATCCAGTTTCGTGCCCTTTGCCCCTTACAATTGGGCCATGTGAGCTTCAAGCTCCGTTAATTTTGACTACTGGTTGTGGTGAAAATCTTTTGGGCCTGGATTTGCTTAAACGTTTGCATGCAACTCTCTATTGTTCTCCTGCGGGTGTAAAGCTTACGTTAGGAGAGAGGGTTGTCTCTCCTATGTATTTGTCTCTCGATAAGCTTCCACCGGAATTGAGTTCTCTTCCTGCGTCTTTGTGGGCAACGGGTCCAAATGATGTGGGCCTGCTTGACATTTCCCCTTATGTTGTTCAGTTGAAATTTAACGTGCGATTGCCACGTATTCCCCAGTATCGTATCTCTCTTGATGGTGAACGAGCATTGTTAGCGATCATTTATGATTTGATCGAGAAAGATGTTATTGAAGAGACTCGGGGAAACGTGTGCAACAGCCCTGTGCTGCCCATTCTTAAACGTACGGATCCTTCCAAACCGCCTGTTTATCGTTTTGTTATCGATTTACGGGAGGTGAATAAAATAGTGGTTCCTCAATTCCCTGTTTTGCCTGACATCACGGCATTACTGACTCTGATTCCAGCTTCTGCATCGTGGTTTTCGGTGATTGACTTAAAGAATGCGTTCTTTAGCATCCCGATTGCCGAGGAGAGCAGAGACCTTTTCGGTTTCTCTCTCGGTGGACGTAGCTTCCGGTTCAAACGCGCTCCTCAGGGCTACTGCGAAAGTCCATCGATTTACAGGCAAGCCTTGAAGGGTCAACTGGATGCGTTTAGGTTGCCGGTTGGTGCGGCCTTAATCCAATACGTCGACGACTTATTGGTGGCTGCTGATACTCAGGACATTTGCAAAATTGCTACGGTGTCGCTGCTGCAACATCTCTGTGAGTTAAATCACAAGGTGTCACCTTCTAAACTCCAATATTGTTGTCAAGAAGTGACCTATCTAGGTCACTTATTGTCAAAGGAGGGAAGGCGGTTGACCCCAGAGAGAATTGCAGCAATTGCGCGAATGGCTGTGCCACAAACCCAAAGAGATGTGCGTGCCTTTCTAGGTATCACGTCGTACTGCAGGCAATGGATTCCTAATTTTTCATTGCTAGCGAAACCATTGGTGGCTCTTACGTGCAAGGATGTTACAACTCCTTTACCATGGACGGAAGAATGTCAGAAAAGTTTTTCTGAATTGCGTGATTCATTGTGTTTGGCTCCTGTGTTGGGTACTCCTGACTACAGCAAGCCGTTTACATTATATGTTCACGAGAAGGAAGGTTGTGCTTTGAGTGTTTTAACGCAACCTTTTGGTGGTAAACAGCGTCCATGTGCATATTTTTCCTCGACCTTGGACCCAGTAGCTAGAGCATTGCCGAGTTGCTTGAGAGCAACAGCGGCAGCTGCGGTCTCCATCCGACAATCAGCAGGACTGGTCATGGATAATATGCTTACGGTGATGGTTCCGCACGCAGTCGATACTCTTTTGAATCGTACAAAAACTCAGCACTTGACGAGTGCGAGGTTATCTGGGTACGAGTTTACGTTGCTGGCAAGTCATATTCAGATAAAACGTTGCAATGTTCTGAACCCGGCAACTTTGTTACCAATTAGCACAGAGTCAGATGAAGTAGCAGAGCATGATTGCTACTTGAGGACTGAAGAAGAAACAAAAGGTCGAGTGGACCTTAAAAACACCCCATTGGAAGATCCAGATGGTACACTGTATGTGGATGGGTCATGTTTTAAGTTGCCGAATGGTGATGTGACTACTGCTTACGCTGTTGTAACGTTGAATACTGTTGTTGAGACTGCAAGGTTGAATCAGAATTCTGCCCAAGCTGCAGAGCTGATCGCTCTCACCAGAGCGTGTGTGTTAGCGAAAGATAAGTGTGTGAATGTGTACACTGACAGTCAGTACGCATTTGGTGTTGCACATAGTTTTGGACGATTGTGGAGAGAGAGAGGCTTCTTGACGTCGCACGGTACGAAGATCCAGCATGGACAGCTTGTGAATGATCTTTTGGATGCACTGACGCTGCCTAAGCAAGTAGCGATTGTTAAATGTAGTGCGCATCGTAAGGTGACGGATGATATTGGTCGTGGTAATGCGTTTGCAGACGAGATTGCTAAGGAGACTGCCCGGAACCTTAGCACTCGGATGTATGTGACGAGTTCGGTTAGGTGGCCTACAGAATCGAGCATGTGTGAGGACACTATCGAAAGTGTGAAAGAAATTCAGAATGAGGCCACCGGGATTGAAAAGGTGAAGTGGAAAGAAAGCACGGGAAAGTTGGATGTGAATGGTTGCTGGATTGATTTGTCGGATCAGAAAAGATGGTTGTTGCCCGATGCGTATGTGCTGGCCGTTGTGACAATGGCGCATGGGTTAGCACATATTAGCGCGAAAGGTATTTGTAAGTTGCTGTCCCCTGTATGGAAGAATGATGGTATCACGAAATGTGCTGAACGTCTGGTGAAGAATTGTATGGTGTGTATGATGTACAATCCTGGCAAAGGAACCCCAACTCCTCCTGGCAGTTTTGCTCCCCCTTCATGTCCCTTTGAGGTGATCCAATTGGACTTCATCCATATGGAGAGATGCAATAACCTGAAATATGTTTTAGTTGTGGTTTGCGCATTCTCCCGATGGATCGAGGCCTATCCTCTCAAAGACAATACTGCTTTGTCTACTGCGAAAATCCTACTGAAGGAATATTTTCCTCTGTACGGAATGCCTAGAGTCGTGTGGTCAGATAACGGAAGTGAGTTTGTGGGTAGTGTGATGAAGAGTGTGTGTAAGGGCCTTGGAATTAATCAGAAATTCCATAGCGCCAATCATCCCCAGTCAGCTGGTTTGGTTGAAGGGTACAACGGCAACCTTAAACTAAAGCTAGCGAAGATTCAGGCTACGACTGGTCTTTCGTGGCCTGACGCTTTACCTTTAGCATTACTGTCAACTAGGGCGACTGTACACTCCCGAGTAGGGCTTAGTCCCTATGAAATAGTGTTCGGCCGTCCTGCGAATGTGTGGGGGGTTCCCAGGCCAGGAATTTTCTGTGATCTTGAGTATCCAATGTTGATCGATTATCTACATGACTTGACTGCTAAACTGAGGTTAATTCACCAACAGGTTTACGACGCATTGCCGACGCAGACGGAGGGTCCAGGCCACCAGCTCCAGCCCGGAGATTGGGTGGTGACAAGAAATTTTTCATGCAAGAATAACCTGGACCCGAGGTTTACTGGACCCTACCAGGTGCTCCTGGCCACGAGGACTGCTGTTCGTCTCGAGGGACGTAAGAATTGGGTGCATGCCACCCATACCAAAAAGGTCCCTATCCCTTTGTCGGCAGACCCGTGGGTAAGGAGAGGCATTGCATCAACTGAAACAGAAGGATTGCCGGCGTTTGTACCTTTTAGCGACGCACAGCCTGTTGGAGAATCCTCAGCGCAGCAGAAAGACTCTGTTGAACAATTGTCATCAAAAGACTCGAGATCAGAACACTCAACTGATCAGCAGGACGTTGTCTCTTCAACGAATCCTTTGTTTGACGAGCAGACACGTCCTGGGAAAACCCGATACTTTTTGCGATCTCGCACTAAAGACTAATAAAAATCCTGCTTTGCTGTATTGACAATTGCATTACCCCGTTTTCCGTGATCAGTTTTGAACATTCATATTACTGTAAATTATTCCTGTATATATATACATATCGAGCTTCATTCCTAATACCTTTTTGCTTCCACAGCCGAGAGACTTTGTTTTTTGCATATATATATATATACATATTGTGCATTAAAGGCCGTAGGGCCGCGCGCGTACTTCCTTCTGGATAGTAGGTCTTGACGCTAGGTTAAAGGCCGTCGGTTCCTGGGAACTCCTAGGGATTGACTATTGCTACACAGACCGAAGTGCGTCAAGAAACGTTGCGGACGGTCGTAGGGAATGGCATTCTCGAAGCTGAATGATTTGGAAGGAGCTCAGGCTCATAGATTCAAGCTGCAGCAACTTAGTCGTACCAAATGTTTTATATTCCAACTGTTTGTATTGTTTTTGACTGTTTCTGCATTATTGGCGGGTGGGGTGTATTACACGATGTCTTACTTCTTACCTTCTGCTACACCTACTCCTACTTCTGACCCTACACTTACCTCTACTGTTTCTCCTCATTCCTTTCACATGTTACCCGAACACGAACAGGCTAGACGTGTAGAGTTCCGCAACAATTCCTTTATTCAGCTCCTTCATCAGCATCAGTTAGTGGTTAACACTACTAATTGTTGGGTGTGTGGGTTGATGCCACATACTACGGATAAGGGAATTCCATATCTGGTGTTACCATATAGTTCCCAAGGGTCTGCTCGAGCATTTCAAACAATGTTTCGAAGCGCACTGGGTTTCCACCCCATTCGAGAACCACGTTCCCCCTACTCTGGTCCTACTTCGTATCAAAAACCTTTGTCAATAGCAATAGAGGATTTAGATAGCGATATCTATGATCCCTCGCTTATTCCCGAAGAAGAGGTACAAGCCTATAGGGTCCTAAGTAGAGGCGAATATAGTGTGTTCACTAGCGAAAAGCAGCTTAAAAGCTCGCCTCCAATATGGGTCGTACCCCACACTGGTAATTTCTGTCTCATGGGTCGTGGCCGAAGATCACAAGCCCGACTTGGAGCAAGTGCTTGCACTGAAAATTACATACTGCCGATGTTCTCGTCCCCTGTGTTTCTGGCTGCCAAGGGTACATACTTTATCTGCTATGATCGTGCATATGCATGGTTGCCCGCTGACTTTATGGGCTCATGCTTCATTGCAAATCTGTTGCCTCCGACGTTTACTGTAGATGCCGATTATCATAAGATTAGAGTTGTGCGAGGCGTAATTAGCGAAGAGGATACTGCCGGTCAAGAGGCAGGAGACTTTTTCAAGGGTTTCCTCCCGTTTTGGGGGCCTATGGTTAATAGTAGGAACCTGAGACAGTTGACTCGAGTGGTAGAATCGACAGCTAATATTACTGCCAGTGCCCTTGGTAATATCACCACAGAACTTCAGGCGGATAGACTTATGACGTTACAAAACCGTATGGTTTTAGATGTCATCTTAGCAGATCGAGGAGGGGTATGTAAAGTGATCCATTCGAGCTGCTGCATTTTCATTCCAGATAATGCTCCGACTGTCTATCAGGCCATCTCGAGGTTGCATAAAATCTCCGAATCCATACACGTGGATGTAGGGGATTGGACGCTACTTGGATGGTTTTGGGGCCTGATGTCGACTTGGGGTTGGAAGATTCTGATGATCGTCGGAGTTGTTGTGGTGTTCCTGTTCACGTGTTGCCTTTGTGTGCAGTGTGGTCCTGCCTTATGTGGCCTCTGTGCTACAACGTGTATGAGACAGCCACCTGTTACCAAGGGGACTCGGTTGGACAGAGCTATGCTACAGCAACATCTCGATGGTCTGATGAATATTGAATATGATTCCGACTAGTGCTTGCCTACATGAGGGCAAAAGGAGCGTCTGAGGTTCCGTGACAATTGTAAGTGGTGCATTCGACTCGCACGAATATGGTCGAGTCTGGTATCTATGAACCGCAAATGACGAGTTTAATGAGTGTGCGCAGTTTCGCTGCGCTAACTTAAACCGTTCGTCTGTTACGTGGGTATTTCCATCTGTACCCACGGGTTCCATCTTAGATACAGCATCCATTTTGTCTCTTGCCCTCAAGTAGCCAGCGAACGGACGTTGTCCGCTTCGCGACCCTGGGACTCCCAAGATATTGCGGAAGACACATGTCCTTTGTAAGTGTCTTTATGATGAGGGGGTTGCTACTGTAAAGCAGATGGTGCCGCTCGAGGCTCATCTTGCCGCACGGACTTATTGTCTCAGCCGTGCATCTCATTAGGCACGTCTCTTTGATGCCTGTATCTCGTGTTTCTCGATACCTCCCCTTTTACACCCTTTCCGATCTCCCCACTGTCTCCGTCTTCCTCTACACCTGTCTTTGTTCCTATTTCGATCTGTTTATTACCGATTGGAATGCACTAATGTTGGGAAGATGGGTTTCTACAGTTGGGAACCGCCAAATGTTTCCGCACTTATGTTCCGGACCTCATGTGTATCAAAGTGACCAAAGCGACCCCTCTGGGGGATGATGGTGGGAACCGGGCCATAAACTTTTGTGTTCAATGTAACCCTATGGGGAAATTGTGTATAAAAGGAGCGATCTACAGAACCAATTTGAAGCAGTCTCCCCAAGTTGCACGTGTGTTGCTTGTCGTGACTACTGTATTCCCTGCAGTAAATAAACCTTGAATCTTTGACGCCGAAGGAAGTGTCCCGTGTCTCTGTCATTCGTACGCCGGAGCAGGTTACCCACGAAGGTTTCAGGTGTTGTGCCCTGGCACCGCTGGGTCCTACAGAACCCAGTCCTTCACTTCACCACAGGCTTCTTGATCAGTTTTAGATTTCTTAATGGTTAGTAACAGTGTATCACCCTGTATCCTTGCATGCTCCAGCTGAAGCCCACTTAGCACATCCTGTTTGTTGCGTTCCACCAGTTCCCTCACCCAAAATGCCCCATAGAAAGCTAGGGCAAAGGCAGCTCTAAACAGTAATGCCTCTCCTGCCGAACTGCAAATTCCAGCCGCTCTAAGCCTATCGGTTGTCTTGTGTCTGGAGCAGCCCCCTGGAGTCGCCGCCACCACTTTAGAGCCTTCCTCACAATGAAACTATTTGTGGGGTCCCTGGTGTCCCTGACCTGCGCAAAGAAATAGACTGCTGCCACATGCCGCTTTAACTGTTGCCGCAGAACGCCCTTCTTTATTCAAAGTGTCTAAATACTGGAGGAATTTCCCAGACTTATCCCAGCTATCCGCCCAATCCTGCCCCAAAAAAACGCAGTAAGACCAAAACGCCCCTTCGTAAGTCTTCCTGGTCCTGGGCGCTAGGCTAGATGCCACGAGGTTCTGAAGCTGGGGGCACCAATCTGCCAGAGTGTTTCCAGGAAGTGTGTTGGTGTCGCCTCTGCAGATGGTAGATTTTCCCTGAAAACCTGCATCTAGAAACGAGAGAGTGCATCAGCTGCGTTATTTAGCACCCCCGGGACATGTTTAGCCTTAAACTGTACGTTCAGCTTCATGCAAAACAGCACTATCTCTTTTAACAGGCAGAGTATCATTTTACACCGGCCTGCCTGTTGAGTGATGCATTCCACCACTGTCATGTTGTCTGACCAAAAAATCACAGATTAATTACGCAACTGATGAGTCCAAACAGTCAGTGCAACCCAGATGGGAAATAGTTCCAGGAAACCTGTATTGGCTGTTAGACCACTCTCACCCCACCAAGCCGGCCAATGCTGCGCCACCAATTTGTTCCTGAGTATGGCACCAAATCCCACACTGCCAGCCGCGCCAGTCCATAAACCTAACTCCGCAGAAGAAGTGGGGGGACCGGGCCACACTACCCTGCCGTTGAAACCCTCCAGAAATGCGATCTAAATCCGCATGTCCTGGCAAACCTCAGGCGACAGTCTTGTGTGATGGAGTTTCTCCTGCAGGCCTGTCGTGGCCTGTGAGATGGAACGGGAGAATGGTCGTGCCATGGGTATTACCCTTAGTACAAAGTTCAACTGGCCCATGGTCAATTGCAGCTGATGTAAGGTTACCTTGTCTTTTGCTAAACATTGCTGAAGTGTTGCTCTAAATTTCAATATTTTGTCTTTGAGTAGCCTAAAACAACCCTCTACTGAGTTCAACTCAATGCCCCAAAATTCTATTGTGGTTGTTGGACCCATCGTCTTCTCTGGCGCCAGAGGGACCCCAAAAGCACGAATGAGCACGCAAAATTCCTGCAATGCCTAAGCGCACTCCCGGGAGCCTGCCGACCTCAGAAAGAGAAAGTCATCCAGACAGTGCATGACATAGTGCTGCCCCGTTGCTTGTCTCAAAACCCATTCCAAAAATTAACTGAATTTTTCAAAGTAAGCGCAGGAAACAGAACAACCCATGGGCATGCACATATCCATGTAGAATTTGCCCTGGAATGAAAAACCTAGCAGGTGTTGATCTAGAGGATGTACCGGCAGTAGCCGGAAGGCAGATTCAATATCTGATTTGGCTAGCAAGGCCCCTGGTCCCAGAACCCTTGGCATATCCACTGCCTGGTCAAAAGAGGCATATTTCATGCTACAGATTCCTTCATTGATGGCGTCATTTAGTGAAGTACCCCTAGGAGCTGAGAGATTATGAATCAGCCTGAACTCCCCTTCCTCTTTCTTTAGGACCACCCCCAGGGATGAGCAAACAAAGTTGTGCACAGGGATTTGATCAAAAGGACCCGCTATTCTGCCCAGGCACAGTTCTTTTGCAATTTTTGCTGCCGCTACCCCTGGATTGGTTCTAACAGACAGCTGATTTTTACACTCTGGTGTCCCTGTGTAGTCTACTGCAGGAATCCTGAAGCCATACAAAAAACTTCTTGTAACATCCTAGCAGAGGCATGGTCTGGGTACTTGTTTAGCCAAGGAATCATAGCCAGATGTCAATGGGTGAATGTGACACTATTCGTACCTTCTCCTTATTCCTGTTTCTTCCTTCCCCTATTTCCTGAGAATGTGTTACCTTTTTTGAGGCATTTTGTTTCTGGGTGGAGAGGTTGATTACATAAGGAGCATGCGTGACTAAATTTACAAGTGCCTTGCGCCCTGGTGCATGTTATGTTATGTTATGTTACAGCTGCTTATATAGCGCAACGGCTGCCCCAGCGAAGGGGCGTCCCGGCGCTGGACCAGACAGGAGAGAGCGCAACATACCACAAGCTTTAGGGTCAGCCTAGCAGAACAAGTGGGTCTTAATTGCCTTTCTAAAGGATAAAAGGTCATTTATGCTTCGAATCCACAGTGGTAGTGTGTTCCATAGTTTAGCAGCCATATATTGGAAGGAACGTCCGCCCATGCGGGCGAGTCTGACACGAGGAATCGTGACCAAGTTTTGTCCTTCTGATCTGAGGGATCTATTGGGAATGTAATGCGTTATAAGATGACATAACATAACATTGGGGGTGAAGATTTTTTTAGGATCTTAAAGGCCAAGCACAGGGCCTTGAAATTGATTCTTTTTTCCACCGGTAGCCAGTGCAATTTTACCAGAGTGTTGGTTACGGACTCAAACCTGGGATGCCCGGTGATCGTTTATGTAAATGTAATGTAATGTAAATCGATACTTGTATAGCGCACTACTCACCCGCAAGGGTCTCAAGGCGCTTGTACGAATACCGCTGTGGAACCCATACTGGCTTTCCCTGTGAGGCGTCCACTCCTGGGCACCCCCAAGGTGGGGGCCAGGCATCCTTAGCGTTGTGGGGGCCGTTGTGGAGATTAAGCAAGCTATTACCCAGAGTTGCAGAGTGGGACTCCATGATTGGAATAGGCACTGAGGCGAGAATTATCAGGTCCGTGGAATTTTGAGCCCAAGACCCGCCGAGGCGGGGAATTGAACCCTGGTCCTGGGCTAGACCTCTGCATCAGGGTCTGCCGCTCTAATCATTGAGCCACACTTCTCCACTATTAAAATCCCAGCAGACCTCTTTCTGTCCCCCACTGCTCCCTGGACTAGGGGCCGTGCCCCCGACATGTGCCGGCCAAAAGGGATGAGGTGCTTTGGAAGTGTGACCCTTGTTCCAGCTTCGAATTGGATTACAAGGCTGCCTGGGGTAAACTGATCAAACCACGATATTGAGTCTACCCGTCCCAGGTAAGTGATGGGTCAAATTCTTTAGCTTTCCTGAAATTCATGTCACAATCCTTCCATCCTACGCCCCTGCCATTTCAGCTTGCAGATTCGATGAACGCTCAGCTATAATAGCCATAAATACAGAGAAGGCCCTAATCCAGTTGTTTAAAGTCTCTTCTACCCTAAAGCTTGCCATTTCAACACACCATTCAATAGGAAACATCCAATCCTTCTGCTTCTTGTCATACTCCCTTTCCCTGTTATCCACAAGCAAAGAAAACATATTGACATAAGCGGCTGACCAAATCAATTCCTTCACTTCCCGTGTTACATGTCTTGCCAAATGCTCCCTTCTAGAGGGTAGTGTGCCCGCGCCTAGCAATGGCAATGCCACCTCCTTACCTATTTCCCCAGCTCCTGCTGGCACTGCCATCTTGTCTTGTCCAGTGTTGCTCCCTTGTTGCGCTGCTTAGGGTAGACTGGGAGTACTTGGCCCTGGGCCAGGCACCCCGCTTGGGGCAGCCAGAATCTTTGCCACCATCTTATGCGCCTCTGCTAAACGGTCCTCCCCTACTTCTTTTGCACCCACTGAGGATGGTAACATTCCCCCTTTCCTCACCAAGGTAGAACAGACGCTATCTGAGCCGCTAACTCCGGTGGGACCTGACTAACCTCTGATGGTGCCAAGACCGGGGAGGGGGCCAATGGGTTTGCAACAGCAATCCCCGGGAATGGTGTGAGGCTAGGTGTTGGTACCACAGGGATTACCATCGGGACCACCGGGATTGAAGCTGGAGACCCCGAAATTGGTGGGGGCACAGGCATGGAAGGCGCAGGGTGTAGGAAGGTGGATATCTGACTATATGATTACCCCAAATGTTTGCCTAGTGTTTAGCTGGTTTTTTACTTAGTTAGCCTGGGATCCTGCTATTCAGGGCCCCACTCTATCTGCTCTCACTGTAAAATGGACTCCATGTACTTTAGGTACATCTCCAATTGGGTAATGGGTCACCTTGTGAGCCCCTGTATAGTGTACCATACGTACCCAGGGCATAGGTGCATCCAAGACCTACCAGGGGCTGCAGCATGTATTATGCCACCTCTGGCTGGCCATCCAAACTGACACCACTGGCTGATCACTCAGCTGGGGCAAGGTTGTGTAATCACCCCTTGCTTAGGTATAGTATTCCTATACCTACCATTATATATAGACACATATATACCTATAAGTCACTCCTATCGCAGGCCTTGACAATCCGGAAGGCAGAGTGCTTGGTTTTATGTGAGATGGTGCTCTAGCTTGAGCTGAGCAGGGACCTAGCAGGTAATCCAGCCCCTTAGATTAGTATAAAGCAAGGAGCTGTGTCTATAGACATTAGATTATCCTGGAAAGAAACTCTGAAATGAACTCTTGGACCTTCAACGTTCCTTTTCGACTGGAAGACTGAAGACATCTCCCTTGTGGTCAAGGAGTGACCACCCTGTGCAAACAGGCACCATCAGTGACTTGCCTGTTTGCTTTGTCAATGTTCCCACCAGAACCCAAAGACTTAGCGATGCAGCCTCTGGACTTCCAGACTTCCCTGACTCCGACCAACATCCACAGCAAAGCTGAGACCCGTGGCGGACATGAGAGACGTGGGACTGGACACCCTGCAGTACCTGCTTTTTGCTAACTGTGTAGCTTCTGAGGCGTCCTTGAAGTTGTGCATTGCGGTTTGAGAAGCTGCAACCCCGAGCAGTAAGTGCGCCGAAGCTCAGCCCTCCACACTCCACGAGTGCTGCGTGGGGCCTGTGCCTGTATTTCTCCTTGACGCATCTTTGTGGTTGCTAGCCTGTTGGCTAGTGGCCCTCCTGAAGACATCCTTTTGAAACAACACCACTTGCCTGGTTGCTCCGGGCTTGCTCCTGATTTCCTGTTAAGGGGAAGCTCCCCAGACCTTGCTGGTCTGAACAGAAGTCAATCATCCTTTCCTGCGTGGATTGCCTTTGCCAAGGCTTGTTGGGTCCAATCCAGATACACATACCGCCAACAGCTAGATACTTTGTGGGACAGTCCATATCCAGCTCCTGATTGTCGTCGACGCCTCCTGGTCCATGTGGCTGCAGAGACAAGCTTCACCTCATCACCTGATTGCATCTCGACATCGCCTGGTTCCTTCCTGGTTACTGGCTAGTGACCCAGACTCTGTACCCTCTGCTTTCAGGTTCTTCACTGCTCTAATCCACCCTTGGATCCATCCGGACATCTTCCTCCTGGTCGCGTGCAGCACTTTCTTGCAACTCTCCATATGATTGATCGACGAAAGCCGACACGAAAGAACACCTATGCACCCGGCTTCCCTGGGTGAGGTAACTCGAGTACTCCGGTGCTCCCATGGGTAAAAACTATTCAAGTGTTCTAGATTAACTGGGCTTTCCCGTAGTCCACCTGGAAGTGTCCGAAATCTACTACTTTCTAACTTTTACGTTCCCATTGAAAGTCTATGGTAACCCGCGTGCGTGTTTAGACACTGCACACGCATCCGGTGGGACTCCTACTTCCTAACCTTTGGTTGTTCAGCGTAGCCCCAGCGATTTCCTAGGCCCTAGGCCTACTCACCTTTCCTGAAGTGGTTCTTATACCACTTACTCAGTATATGGTTCGTGAGGCCCCTAGGGCAGAATTGTATTTGTGCAACTTATAGTATGCTTATTGAGTAACTTGTGCTGTATCTCGAACTCTGACCTCATAATGAGTGCAGAGGGGTTGTGTTAGTAATAAATACATATATATTTGATATATACCTTGTGTGGTGTCCTTTCATGTGGTATTCAAGGGATTATTGTTGGTAAAACAATTGGCTTCACATGCTCTCTGAAGTATTAGCCTAAGACTGCTTTGTCCATGCTACCACTAGGATAGCTGGTCTATAAGGTTGACTTTACAGCCATCACCATAAGGGTTGTTTGGACTGATACAGGGTGCCCACTAGAATAGTGGACATCACATATCAGGCCAACTTCTCACATTGGTGGCAGCGGTGGGATAAGAGCTTTCTGATTGTTTTACCATAATATCTTGAGATATCATTTGAAAGATCACATTAACCCCTTCGATGCTCATGACGAGCTCAGCTCGTCATGAGGCACGGTTGAGCTGTGCTGATGACGAGCTGAGCTCGTCATGAACAATGGTGAATCTGCAAGTGCAGCACCGGGGGGGAAAACCTCTAGCAGCTAAGGTGTTAAGGTACCTAGAGGTACATATAAATCAAGTCTTAAATACTTAAGTTCTACTGAACTTAGTTGTTATAGAGCAAAGGGCCTAGCACACCCTGCCTACAACTCCTAGAGAGGTTTAGTAGATAACACTTAGTGCAGGTAGGTGCATACATCACACCTCACTAGATCATGTCTCTGAGAGCAGAACCAAGTGGATCTCTCCCAGTGGAGGTAGACCCTCTCAGGATACCTTCCAGATATGATACCCTTACCTTCCATGAGTTGAGACACTTGTGTACAACTCGGAAGTTAAAACAGGGATCAAACCCTACCCTTAAGCACCTGATAGAAATCATAGAGGAGTATGATGCTAAGAAAGCATCTAACCCAGGTCCTTCAGGCAATACAGAAGAGGGTCAGCCCTCAGCGGAAGATTCACAATCTAGTTGATGAGAGTGAAGTGGATGATGATGGCCAGGTCCAAGTGGGAGTACTTAGCCAGGCCAACCTAAGCCTACATGGGGCTGGAGGGGGCATAGCCCCATACAGACCCCCAAGCAGGCTTAACACTGAGCACAGAAGAAGGAGATCCCTTTCCAGGGAATCTCAGCACTCTGGTGTCTCAATAGGGTCAGAAGCCCTCAGGAGAATGGCTTCCCCTGAGAGACTATAGCATCAAGCAAGGATGAGAGAAGTTAAGCTTAGGATCCAGAGGCAAGAACTTGCCCTGGCCAAAGAGACCCTGGCTTTCGCAAGAGAGAAACAGTTGAGTGGAGCAGACTCCACTGGTGGCAGCAATACCCCTAGAAATAGGGAAGGGTCACATGATCATAAAAACCTAAGTAAAATTGTCCCTCCCTACAAGAGTAGGGATGACATCCACAAATGGATAACTGCTTTGGAGAGGGCCTGCAAAGTACAGCAGGTACCCAAGAGTCAGTGGGCAGCTATACTCTGGCTCTCCTTTTCTGAAAAAGGTAGAGATAAGCTCCTCACAGTTGGTGATGAGGGTGCTAACAACTACAAAGCCCTGAAAAGTGCTCTGATTGATGGGTTTGGCTTAACCACTGAGCAGTATAGGTTGCTGTTCAGGGATACCCAGAAGACACAGACTCAGGATTAGACTGATTTTGTAGATTGTGCTACTAAGGCTCTGGAGGGCTGGTTATTGGACAGCAAAGTACATGACTATACAGGATTGTATAATTTGATTATGAGGGAGCAGATCCTTAGTAATTGTCAAAACCAGCTTCTACACCAGCACCTGGTAGACTCTGATCTGACCTCTCCACAAGAATTGGGTAAGAGGGCTGTCAAATGGGTCAGAACCAGGATTAGGCCTAACAATCAGGATGGTGACCAGAAGAAAGATTCTATCAAGCCTCAAGAGAAAGGTGGGGATAAATCCAAGGACAAGTCTCCTACAGGGCCCCAAAACTCCAATAGGGGGGGTCCCAAAAAACTTCCTCTAACCCTAAGAAACCTTATTGCCATGTCTGTAAACAGCCTGGCCACTGGAAGACTGACAGTAGTTGCCCAAAGACCAACAATAAGGAAAATATTCCTCCAAGTAGCACTCCAAGACCTCCTGTTACAATTAGTAGTAATCCCTCAGGTGGTGAGAGTACCCCCAAACCTGTGGCTGGGTATACTTGGGGAACTCAGGTGGACTCTGGCCTAACCAGGTCCCCTAAAACAGAAATTCTAGTCTGTGAGGATGGCATGGGGTTTGCCAACTTCACTGCTTGTCCCAACACTTTGGGCAAGTACAGACAGGAGCCCATCATCAATGGCCCGAAAGTTGAAGCCTATAGAGACACAGGGGCTAGCATCACTATGGTGACTGACAGTCTAGTCCCCTCAGGACAACCTTTACCTGGGTTCACCTACCAGGTGATCAATATTGATGGAGTGCAGAAATATCATCCCATGGCAGTAGTAAATCTCAGCTGGGGAGGTGTCACTGGACCAAAGAGAGTGGCAATGTCTACAAACTTGCCTATAGATTGTCTACTGGGAAATAATCTAGAGATCTCAGCCTCAACTGAGGTAGAACAAGAAACCCATTCCAAAATGGTAGGCCCTACTGAAAATGTTAGTGGGGCTGTGATAGCCGCAGCCCCAGCTCAGGCAGAGTTCCTCCCTGAAAAGGCTGGAAGGGCTGTGATGGTCACAGCCCAAGCTCAAACAGACTTCCCTGAAAAGGCTGGCAGGGCTGTGATGGTCACAGCCCAAAAGTAAACAGAGTTCCCTCCTGAAAAGGTTGGTAGGGCTGTGATGGTCACAGCCCAAACTCAAACAGATTTTTGTGTTGTGAAGCCTGAAACTATTGATCACTCCACACAGACAGAGGGTATTGGGGAGGAAGAAAAGTCTCCCTCCCACCAGACATTAGGCGAGAGACAGCCTCCTCAGGGAACTGACCCTACCCCTTGTGAAGGAACTGCCCCAGAGGTGGTCAGGCCTAGCCTGGCGAGACTCTGATGTCAGTGGACCCTTCCAAGGTGGGATGCAGTCTGGAGCAGGAACCTGCCCCTCTCTACCCTGCCTCAGTCAGCCAGGGCTATAGAGGTCAAGGAGGCCAGTGGACCCCAAAGGGCCCCCTGTTCATAGGACCCCCCCATCAGCAGATTAGGGGCACCAAAGCTAGCAGCCCTAGCAAGGTGAAAATTCCAAAAACTCCTGAAGGATCTCCCTTACTCTTAGTTAGGACCCTCACCCAGATGGACTCTGTTGGGCACAGCCACACCTGGGGCCCCAAACCTGACCTGTCCCTCCAGTAAGCCAACAAAAAGGACCCAGCCTCCAGCTATAGGTAGCCAGAGGTTGACCCTGAGCACAGATCATCTCAGTCATGGAAAGAAAGGCATACATGATGGAAAGTGATTGGAGGAAGCTGAGCCCTACATTAGAGGAGCCTCACTTCAGTACTCCATCCCAACACCAGCCTTTTACTTTGCCAAAACACACCACAGGTAGAGATTCCCTATGGTGGAGACCCTATGATACCCCTAGGGTGAGGGATTGCTTAGTGGACCATGAGACAGGGGGTAACCATGCTAGTGCAGGTACTTCCTTAAATGGCCACTTAGGCAATATAGGCTTACCTGGTCAAGGATAGCCTTATCTCCTTTTTATCTCCTTTCGTTTAGGGGGGGGGGGTTGTGTAGGAAGGTGGATATCTGACTGTATGGTTACCCCAACCTTTTGCCTAGTGTTTAGCTGGTTTGACTTAGTTGGCCTGGGATCCTACTATTCAGGGCCCCACTCTATCTAGTACAGGGGCTGCAGCATGTATTATGCCACCCCTGGCTGGCCACATAAAAACTGACACCACTGTCTGATCACTCAGCTGGGGCAAGGTTGTGTAATCACCCCTTGCTTAGGTGTAGTATTCCTATGCCTACCATTATATATAGACACATATATACCTATAAGTCACTCGTATGGCAGGCCTTGACAATCCTGAAGGCAGAGTGCTTGGTTTTATGTGAGATGGTGCTCTAGCATGAGCTGAGCCTGTCTGCAGCTTTCGGAACCATGTCCTTATAGTTGGTCTATGATATAGCCGTACCATATACTCTTAAGTGCATTATAATCCTCGGGTTAATGCTAACTTTGGTTTGGCTTTATCGAAAAATGTTGTGTAAGGTGTCAAACACTTTGGAATACTACCCCCCGCAAGTTCTGGTGGCGGGGGTAGCATTCCACCCTTCTCGAGGGAGAAGACATGTAGTTGTAGCATTACCCGGTTAAAGTTAAACAGAGCCTCCGCATCACAAAATCGTTGCTGCTGCCACAGACACAAGTCTGACCTCCTGCTGCTGGATGAAACTCCGGCAGGGGAGGCCTGGACAATAGGTTTCCTGCCTTGGGAGGTGCTAGCACCTCCCCAGACAGACTTTTAGTGTATTGGGGCAGGGAGGGCTGAGAAACGAGACACTGCCTGGGGCACACAAGGTGCTCCATGCATATCCCAGTTCAAACCAGTTGCTGGGGCATCCCAGCCCCAGCTCTGGCGCGAAACTGGACAAAGGGAAAGGGGTGTAACCACCCCCTTTCCAGGTTCTACCCATAGGAGGGACCTAGCAGGTAATCCAGCCCCTTTTGATTAGTATAAAGCTAGGAGCTTTGTCTAGAGACATTAGATTATCCTGGAAAGAAACTCTGAAACGAACTCTTGGACCTTCGACGTTCCATTTCGACTGGAAGACTGAAGACATCTCCTTTGTCGTCAAGGAGTGACCACCCTGTGCAAACAGGCACCATCAGTGATTTGCCGGTTTGCTTAGTCGACGCTCCCGCCGGAACCCGAAGATTTAGCAATGCAGCCTCTGGACTTCCAGACTTCTCTGACTCTGACCCACATCCACAGCAAAGCTGAGACCCGTGGCAGACACGAGAGGCATGGGACCGGACACCCTGCAATACCTGCTTTTTGCTAACTGTGCAGCTTCTGAGATGTCCTCGAAGTTGTGCATTGGGGTTTGAGAAGCCCCAACCCCAAGCAGTAAGTGCATCGAAGCTCAGCCCTCCACACTCCACGAGTGCCGCATCGGGCCTGCGCCCGCATTTCTCCTCAACGCGTCTTCACAGTTGCTAACCCGTTGGCTAGTGGCCCTCCTGAAGACATCCTTTTAAAACAACACCACTTGCCTGGTTGCTTGCTCTTGCTTTCCTGTAAAGGGGAAACTCCCCAGACCTTGCTGGTTTGAACAGAAGCTGATCTTCCCTTCCTGCGGATTTCCTTTGCCAAGGCTTGTTGGGTCCAATTTGGATACCAATACCGCCAACAGCTAGATCCTTTGTGGGACAGTCCGTATCCAGCTCCTGGTTGTCGTCGACGCCTCCTGGTCCACGTGGCTGCAGAGACAAGCTTCACCTCATCACCTGATTGCATCTTTACATTGCCTGGTTATTTCCTGGTCACTGGCTAGTGACCCAGACTCTGTCCCCTCTTCTTTCAGGTTCTTCACTGCTCCGATCCACCCTTGGATCCATCCGGATATCTTCCTCCTGGTGGCTTGCAGCACTTTCCTGCATCTCTCCATAGGATTGATCGACAAAACCCGACACGAAAGAACACCTATGCACCCGGCTTCACTGGGGGAGGTAACTCGAGTACTCCAGTGCTCCCGTGGGTAACAACTATCCAAGTGTCCTAGTTTAACTGGGTTTTCCCGCAGTCCACCTGGAAGTGACCGAAATCTACTACTTTGTAACTTTTACGTTACCATTGAAAGTCTATGGTAACCCGCATGTGTGTTTAGACACTGCACACGCATCCGGTGGGACTCCTACTTCCTAACCTTTGGTTGTTCAGCGTAGCCTCAGCAATTTCCTAGGCCCTACTCACCTTTCCTGAAGTGATTCTTATACCACTTACTTAGTATATAGTTCGTGAGGCCCCTAGGGCAGAATTGTATTTGAGCAACTTATAGTATGCTTATTGAGTAACTTGTGCTGTATCTCAAACTCCGACCTCATTAAGAGTGCAGAGGGGTTGTGTTAGTAATAAATACATATATATTTGATATATACATTGTGTGGTGTCCTTTCATTTGGTGTTCAAGGGATTATTGTTAGTAAAAAAAATTGGCTTCACATGCTCTCTGAAGTATTAGCCTTAGACTGCTTTGTCCATGCTACCACTAGGATAGCTGGTCTATAAGGTTTACTTTACAACCATCACCATAAGGGTTGTTTGGACTGATACAGGGTGCCCACTAAAATAGTGGACATCACATATCAGGGCAAGTTCTCACACAGGGATCAATGGTACACTTGGTACACTTGCCGGTGTCTGAGGTATAGGTATAGGGCTCACTGGAATCCCTGAGGGACCCTCACCTGAAGGACTCTCCCTCAAAAGCTGTCTTGGTGTGGGATCTTGACTCTTCCCCTTCCTGGCTCTAGCCCGCTTGGGTAGGGGGTCCAATTCCCCTCTGGGTTGTGGTGGCACTATTGTTAGCTTGGGCCTGCCTGCTGGGCCACTTTGCTCATCTAACCGCTGCCTGAGCTCCGCAACGCTCTCCCCTATTTGGTCTACCTTCCCTCATCTCCTATCCATTGCCGCCATCCTACGCATCACTGTTTCCCACATATGTTCCATGCGGGAACACTTTGCATCCCGTTTACTTGCCATATTTCCTCAGCCAACAATTGCACGGTAACCTACACCTGAATCAGCAATAACACCGCAAGCACAATGTTATTTTGTTACATAAGTGGGACCTATGCAGGTCCTTACCTGTGCATGTTGGGGGTACACAGACTGGCCGTAAGAACCATGCAACTGGGACCGTGGCACACCAGCTAGCCTGGGTGTTGGGCGAGCGAACTCTAGCCCGGCGGCCCACAGAAGCAGTGAAGTGCAGACCTGTCTATGTCCCCTTAAGGCGATGTCCTTTGCCCCGCCTCTCGCTGTTCTAATATGAAGAGCACCACTTTATGTACTCCTATGATGAAAAACACTGTTAGCATATGTTAAGGACACACACACAATAGTACTTGGGTCAACTCAAACAATTGCGATATTCTTAGTAATAATTCCCAAGTCCCACCGACAGGTGACTTTCTATATGATGTCACTTTAACACCACTTATGCCCCCTGTGCAACTTCATACAACTTCAAAACGTCATACACGGCCCAACGTGGATAGAGCTCACCTGGGGTGGCCTTCTTGAATTGTGCCTTTTTTAAGGTGTGCCGGGTGCAGACTGGGAAAGTGTGCCCTTTATATAATAGGACGCCAGATATGATACTGGTATCACCACACATCAGCCCCCGCACAGTCCATGCACAGTACCTCTTTAGATTTCTTTCTGACCATGCCCCTCCACTGATAGAATATGAAACCTGCCGACAGGGTAGGTTTCAGCTCTTAAGATGAATCTAGAAATGCTCTGAGATGCTGCCTTCAGGCAGACTTCAGAACAGCACAGGATAATTACTATAAAACCATTGGGCGAACAACAGATACGAGAGCAATAGAATGAAGGGCCCTAAAAGCAATGATCAGAAGGAGGAAAATGCTTGAATAAAACTTACAGCCCAAAACATCAGCTGAAATGTGCTTTGAAACAACAAGAGGAGCTTGGGTGACTTCGGGCATTGGAAATATATGACCCAGAAAAATAGGGGAGGCAATAGAGACAAAGCAAAAGGGAGTTGACTTAGTAGGCGCTACATAAGTTAACCTACACTAACAGTTGTCAGAAATTACACAGGGAGGGAGACAAATCTGGGAGACCGTTGGCCTGGCTACTACAAAGGGCCTGATTCCGATCCGGTTAGGAAATCTTCCCGTTCGAATCGGTTTGAAAATGGTTCCCGACCCACTCAGATCAGGAGAGTCTGACCGACCGGGTACGATGCATCCGGATGCTTCCAGATACGATTTGGTTGGACTCCTATTGACTTCAATGGGAGCCTCTGTTCCTAACTGCATCGTAATAGGGCCTTCGGTCGGGAAGACACGTTCCTGATCCGATTCGGAAGGAGCAAATGCCGTTAGGAGGCCTTCCTAACTGCATCGTAATCGGGTCCTAGGTGGGAATGCTTTCCTAACCGCATTGGAATCGGGCTCAAAGAATGAATTCCCCGCTCCTCACATTGACTTTGAACAGGCCCGATGGTACACAGGAATCAGTGTTAATGAGGCCCTGCCACATACTTAGCAAGCCTGTACCAGAAACCATCGGGTGCCTGCAGTGAAGGGGGTGTTGTGAGGCCGGGGTAGCATTCTTGAATAGGGGTAGGCTCCCAAAGATATCAGAGGAATAGCTATAGGACTCAGAAACCGAAACTCAGAGACAGGAGATTTCTATAACGATAATAGAGCTGCCTGCAGGAATAAACTTGGGGCAGATGGCTTTCTGCCAGAGGTCTATAAAGTGTTTCCGGATAGACTCCCAGATAAGCTCTCAGAAGTTTATTCAGAGGCTAAACACATAGGTGGCCTATCAGAGCGCATGAAAGAGGCCATTACAGTTTTCATACCGAAACCTGATAAGTATTTATCATACCTGGTTTCCTATAGACCGATTCCCATGTTAAATGTGTACACAAGTACTGTCTAAAACAGTAGCAAATAGACTGAAATGGGTCAAGGGGACTCAAATACACGAAGATCAATGTGGATTTTTCCCTGGCCAGTACACTGATGAACTTAAGATGCCTTAACCATGTACTACAAATGACAGAAACAGCACAAGTGGAGAGCGCCCTGGTGGCAGTAGAACTTGAAAAGGCATGAAGTACCCTAGATTTGGAGTACCTGTTAGATGTCCTTAAAAGGATGAGGTTTGGGCCACCATTTCTCGGTTGGATACTCCTAATATACCATAAGCCTATGGCCAGAGTTCGGTCGGAGGGGTGATGTCCAGAAGTCGGATATCACAAGGGGACCGGACAGAGATGTCCTTGGGTGCCATTGTTATGTACCCTGTGATTTGGGTTAAGGTAATGGTGCAACCATGTGGAGTACGAACGGGTGATGCAATACTTATAATGCCAATGTATGCAAACAGTACTTTAGTGTACCTAAGCCAGCCCCAGGAATCATTTCCTCCTCTGCTCTGTGAACTTGACAGCTTTGCAATGGCCTCGGCCTGCGCTTAAAAAACAAGACAGTACATTTCCCACTGGTGGGACAGTCTCAGGTGGAGTTTCCGTGGCTGTACCTGTTATGGGAAATCACCAGGCTCCGTTATTTGAGGCTGAGTGTGGCACATACCAAGGAGAAACAGTATTCTTATAATATGGGAAGAGTGCTGCAGGAATACATACAAGGGGGGCTAGGAGGAGATTTAAGGACCTGCGTGGGCAACCTTCACACTCGTTATAACTATCACAAAAAGGACCCAAGGGTCCAGGGCAAGAGTCTGAGGTGTAAGTCATGCATGTGCAGGAGGGGGATCGCTTTTAAGGACGGTTCCCCTCACACACCAGAGGTGTCATGCTTCATCATAGGAGTGCCTCCTCGTGTAAAGAGCCTGGTTTAGACACGGGCTACAAACCCCTAACTACAAGGGAGGAGCAGGGATGTTTTTATGTTGAAGGGGAGGGTCAATCTAAAACCCTATGTGAGCGTGGTGTGCTCAGAATTAAGTGCTGTGCTAAAGTGAAAGTGGTTAAAACTGGCTACAAGGTTAGCTATCTGGCAAGCTTTGAACAGCTACCCTGTGACAGGATTAAAAAACAAATAGTAAGTAATGCAACTGCCGTCATTAAAGACAACTGCATCAGTGTGCAATCAATATGTTTCGGCCTCTGGACCTATCAAAGTGTTGTGGCCTTTGTCAGGATCAATATACAGCCACTGCAACAAGTGAAATACTCCCTGGGTAAATTGTTATTGCAATTGGTTCTTCCTAATTGGCAGATTTGATTTACTGGTAAGTCTCTAGTAAAGTGCACTGGGTGTGTCAGGGCCTGTAAATCAAACACTACTAGTGAGCTTGCAGCACTGATTGTGCCCCCCCCCACATGAGTAGCCCTTTTAAAGATATCTCAGACCTGCCACTGCAGTGTCTGCACGCAGTTTTAAACTGCCATGTCGAGTTGGTTTAGTGCACCCACTTGCCAGGCCCTAACCTTCCTTTTCTTACATGTAAGACACCCCCTTCAGATAGGCCCAAGGTACCCCCAGGGGCAGGTTTCAGTGTATGTGAAAGGTAGGACAGGTACTGGTCTGTGTGACATGTCCTAATAGGCAAATACTGACAATTTCCTTTATCAAAATTGAAAGGCTATCTGTCCCAAAGGATAGCATGGGAGATACTCTGTAACATCTTACATGTATAAGTTCCCATCTGGTCAAGATAGAAAACTGAAGTTTAGGCTCTCGGAACTCAGAATTTAATAACACATATTTTACTAAAGATGGTTTTTTAATTATGTGTTTGAAAATACCACTTTTAGAAAGTAGGCATTTTCTTGCTTAACCATTCTGTGTGCCTCTGCTTCTTTGTGAATTGACTATCTGGTTTAGGAGAGACAGGGGTTGGGGTGTGCATTCACTGTAGAAACCCACAGGGGGTTGTGGTATTCCTGCCACTTCCTGGATGACTCAGAGCTGAGCTGATAGACCTTGGATGCATTTTGAGAAGTGGGAGTTTTCCCTGCACCTGAATAGAACCTGTCTCCCTGGCACAATGCTGTCTCCACCTCCTGTGGTCATACTGCACCAGTGACAAAAGAACTGGTTTGGACAAAGCTCAGAGAACGTTTCACAAAGAAGAACAAATACAAAATGGAGTATAAGTAGTGGACCTTAAACCACTGGAATAGCTTTGGAAAAAATAAATGAAGCAGTTAAAGGATTATGCATCTTGGATTGTTTTCACAAGGTGTAGGAAGGTAGGTTCTGACTGCATAGTTACCCCTACATTTTTTCCTGGTGTTTTGCTGGTTTTTGACTAGTCGGACTGGGCTCCTGCTAATCAGGACCCCAGTCTATCCGCTTTCTCCATTAAATTGTTATGTATGTACTTTAGGTACACTCCAGATTGGATACTGGGGTACCCTTATCAGTCCCTAGTATATGGTGCACCATGTACCCAGGGTATAGGTACCCCAGAGGCCTCGCTTCGGCTGAAGCATGTATTATGCCACTCATGAGAGGCCATTCAAATTCACACATCAAGCCTGCTACAGCAGCCTGTGTAAACTGGTGCTTGCACCACTTACTTAAGATATAGGTTCAATATATCTATCTAAATCACTACACTTAAATACCTATCAGTCACCCCTTTGGCAGGCCATATCAATCCTGAAGGCAGCGTGCTAGGTTTTACATGAGAGAACGTGCCCCTGCTTAAGCAGAGCCCTTCTGCAGCCTTGGGAGACCATTTTCCAGGGTTGTCTTTGATGTAGTCAGACATATATGTTTAAGTGCACTATAACCTCGAGGTAAATGCTAACTTTAAAATGGCTGCTTAGAAACATGTTGTGTTTGGTGTCAAATACCTTGGAATCATACCTCTACACCAGTAACTTGTGTGGGAGGTATGATTCCACCCTTCTAAAGGGACATATGTGGGTCACTGGTCTACCCGGTATCAGATTTCTCGACCTGGACAGCACAAAGTGGAGCTACCAGCCACAGATATTATTCTGCTCTCCTGCTGCTGAGCCAAGCTTGAGCAGAGGAAGGCATGGCAATAGGCATCCTGTCACAGGGAGGTGTGCCCACCTTCCAGACAGGGTTTAGTGTACTGGGGCTGGGTGTGTGCACTCTGAGAGTGCCAGAAAGTCTACACTGGGGTACATTTAGTGTCCCTGTGCATAGTCCAGCTCAAACCAGTTCTGGGAGCTATTAGGTTCTGCTCTGGTGTGAAACTGGACAAAGGACATGGATGTAGCCACCCCTCTGTCCTGCCCCTACCCTAGGAAGGTTACAGAATCTTTCCAATCCCTTCCCATGGGTATAAAGTGATTTACCTGGCTACAGGACTTTAGAGTTTACATGGACAAGATTCTGCTAAGAAGAAACCAAGTACTTCGACTGCCTGCACGACGCTGGACAACTGAAGACTCTGCCTTGGAGTAAAGGAGTTACTCCCCTGCAAAAACAGGCACCTAAATGCGACTGACTGGTTTGCTTCTCCTGAGCTCCTGAGGACTCCAAAGATTTTAGCAACACAGGAGGTGAGCTCCCGAAGGTCCCTGAGGTAGATCTGACCTCTCAGCGATTCTGAGACCTGTTATCCCTTGTGGGGGCAGTGCAACCAGAACCCCTGTGTACAGCGTTTATTTCCAATTGCATATACTTGTTGACAATTCCCCAGCTTGTACATTGGACTCTGTGTAGTTCTGACCCGAGCAGTAATTGCACCTAAGATATCCAGTGTTCAACCACCAAGTGTCCTGTGGGCTGGTACTTTGCAAACTAGCTTGAGGTCTCCTCACGATCCCTGGTCCGTTGGCCTGTGGGTCCTGGGGAGGGTCACCTTGTTTGTTCTTGGGCTTACCTGGTTACACCAGACGTGCCCTGACTCTCCATTGCTTGAGGAGTCCCCTGGACCTTGCTGGTCCACACCGTAACCTGTTTATTCTGACAGCAGGTTGCATTTGCCAAGGCTTGTTGGTGCTCCAGCTAGACAGCGACCCCTCTGCGTTTGACATCCTTTGTGGGACAGCTCACCTCCAGATCCTAGTCATCCTCGACATCTCCTGGTCCCCGTGGCTGCAGAGTCAAGAAACCCTTCTTCGCACCTGAAGCACTCGACATCGGTGGGCATTCCACTACTGAGTCCGTGGTCACCTGAAGTGACCCAGATTCTGTCCCCTCTGCTTTAAGGTTTCTCTCACCTAGAATCCAGGCTTGTATTCCACTGGACACTCTTCGCCCTCCTGGCAGCAGTACTTCTTTGCAACTCCCCATCAAAAATGACGAAGGTTTCCGATACCACTTGACCCCTATACACCCGGTTCCTCTGGGATAGGTAACGCGGGTACCTCAGTACTCACTGGTGGGTTGGCCTTAGAACCTCCTATGTTCCAAAGGGTTTGCTCGAAGTCCTCGTAGAAGTGTCCTTAAACTCTGCTTTTGCAACCACGACTTTCCCCTGTGGCGTAAAGAAACTTGAGGGGGCCTCCCTGCAAAGTACATGGATGCCCCCCCATTCTCTGCGCCACTTAAGGTCTCTCAGGCCAGCGACCCGCCATACTGCAGGGGCTGTGTGGCCATTGCTACTCCACTGGTACTAATGTAGCCATTATAAATAACCCTGGATGATGGAGTTAACAGTTGGGCTCAGTCTGCCTGTAGTCTTTTATAGGTGGTGGTCTAGCCATTAAAGGGGCCCTGCCATCAGTACCAAGGTGAAGTTTTCTCTATTTAGGTGAGTTTCCTGATGCAGACTCCTGTCAGGATATGCAACATTGGGCCCACTCTTCGTTCGGTTTTGCCAAAAGTGCATTCACTGCTCTTCTCTTTCACACCTCCTTCCTCCCTCTTGCTTTCTATCTCTTCCGTTCCATTATTTCTGAGCATCCTATCTTTTCTTCATTCTCATCCCAGCCTGCTTCTTTCTATTCTCTATCACTTTTATCTCCAACTTTTTCTCTTCCATCCCATCAAAATTATTCCACTATGCTTTTCCTATCTCCTGTGCAGTATTTCTCTCCCTTTCTCTGCTCTTTTTATGCTATCTGCTTTGTATTCCACTTCATCCATTTTCTCACCCTCTCCATTCCCTACCTCTCTTTTCTTCTTTTATACCCCAGCTGACCTTGTCCCTAAAGCACCTTGTGATTTCTTTCCTTCATACTTTCTCGCTGGGTCCCTTGATTAGTGCTTCCAGTGTATTCTTATGCTCTTCATCAATCTTTTACAGACCTTATTGCCCTTCTTTTTCCTCATACCCTCCCAGAACCCCTAGCCTCAAAGGTTGTATTTGTTTACTCCAGAGTCTTCACTGGTGTCTCTATAGAGGCCAGATGGTGCCTGTTCCCCACTGCTATTTGTCCCGGCACCCGTAGTGCCCTCCACCACAGCTGATTAATGTATTGGGTGACAACACAGAAAAAACAGACACTGCACCTCGCCACACACATTAAATTGTCCACTACATTTTGTAGCAAATCAGTGCTGTTGGATTACATTGTTTGAATCTTTCTCTCTCTCTCTCTCTCCATCTACATACACACACACACAAACACACACTCGCACACATACAAAAAGGTCACTGATAGAGGAGAGCTTTTTGCTGGAGTGGGCGACACATTCTTACCTCTGACCCACTACAAGCACTTTTAGTTTTGGACCATTTATAATAGCCTTGTTCAAACCCCTTCACTTCCCTTATCACTCATACAGCATTCTCGTTGTATTCTGTACAGTGACATAGCAATGTTGTTGTGGACTCTTATGCCCAGAGACATCCACATTGACACAGCTCCCAAAACCCCCCAGGCATATTCCAACATAGGAAAAAGTAAAAAAGAGTATATTGCATGAGGTGCATCTATTAGGCCAGCACATTGGCTTACATGGGATGTACACTTTTCATGTGGGCAGAGTTCATTTATCAACATTTTCCATCACCTGTGACATTAGTAAACCTGTTCTTGGAATCTCTCCCTGCTGCCTTTTAATTTTGCTAATTCATTTGTGTTTACTCTCTGATAATAAATTGTAAAGATCAAGCAGGGGTGAGGTTTTTAACACATGCAACTGTCTGTTACCATTCCTGGACAGATGTATTTAAACAGTCCATTGTTGTATTTCCTGGATGCTAACTACTCACTCTTCCTGCTTTTTCAACCTCCACGCCACTACCTCACAAAGGCATTTTCTGATAAGTACCACTGTGGATCAAGGACAAAATCACCCCAAACAATAAGCTATGTTCCAACCCCGCACCACCTTCCCAATAACTCACTGTAAAATACTCAGCAGAGGTCTGATTCATTTAATGTTTGACAACAGCCCTTGAAACAGACTTCCTGTAGAGAATCAAAACCCATCCAACCTGCTACTGTTCAGAGAACAACTCAAGGATCTCCTGGCAACACCCAACCTACCAACTCAAGACTCATAGGTTTCCCCAACTCCTGCCTTGTTGATCATCAGCCCAAAAGTAAGACCTACCTCTTTCTTTAACCTACTGTCCTGCAAAAACAATCCAAGGTGTCTTCCCCAAATTTCTGTAAATTGATAAAGACAAAGACAACCAGTCACAAAAATTACCTTTCACACTGTGCAGCTTTCTCTTCCACTGTGTCTGAGAGACTGACAGACAGGCACACGTTCACTGTAGAGTGCGTCTCAGCACTTCTCTTGTCAATTGACAGAGACCATGCATTTGATCGAGTGCACTAGCCTTTTTCTGTGGAAAATAGTAGATAAGGTGGGTCTGGGTACACAATTCCAAACATGGGAATTGTGCAACTATTCTAGCCCCAGCTTGGAAGCTGAGCTGAAATTTCATAGAGAAATGGACTGATATCATCCACAAAGTGCACACCTCCTCATTCTGTGCCTCAGGAAAAGAAGCAATGCTTAAAGTGACACACTATTGGTACTACACCTCAGCCAGAAGGTGAAAGGGAAACTCAACAGTCCTAATGGCTGTTAACTCAACTTCGGCCACTCAGACAGACTGACTCATGTCCTCTGGTTCTGTCCCAAACTCAAATGCTACTGGTAGGCCGTTTGAAAGATATCAATGAAATGTTAGCAACAGATATACCCTGTCTTTCTAGCTACGTCCTATTGAGCCTCACCAATGCCCCAACACACCCTCTACACTCTAACTAACTGAATGCAATAATAATGGGTTTTGGTTTTGTGTGGGGCTAAACATGTCATCAAAACTAAATGGGACACAGATACTTTGCCGTTTCACTTTGACTGGCTGCGTAAACTGTGGGACCTCACAGGGATGGACAAGCTTACTGCTTCCCTGCAGAACAAGTTGCTATACTTTGACAAAAGGAGGGGCCATGCATCCAATATCTGACACAGGACTTTTGGGAACTTACTAGTCCTCTTCACTTATTAGTACGCCAGCTTACAGGATGAGGGGGCACGCCTGATCAGCAAGACAAAGACTGACCGCAGTGGGTATGACGCACTATACGACCCAGCCTGCTGACACTGAATACGTTGCGAAAGAGCTAATTCTGGCGAGAGAGCGAGAGAGGCTATGCTCCCTGGGTGACTACCCATGACATTTTATCGCTTCCCTCTCACCTTTCCCAGTCCCCCCTGATATCTTCCCTTCCTCGCCTTCTACCTCCTTCTTCTGTTCTCCCACTGTTCTACCTCCTCACCCTTTGGATTTAGGTAAGAGTATTTGTTCCTGGATAAATTAATAAAAAGATCTGAACCATAAAAGATCAATGGGCCTGCAAAATATTTATATTTTACCATTATTAATATATTATTCCATCAACACAAGTAAAATTACATAACATGTGTATTTGTAAAGCGCACGTATCACCCAAGGTTCTCAAGGCGCTGAATAACAGATGTGTATTGTTACCCAACTCAATGGTACTCATTTTATCGACTTCAGATGGATGAAAGGCTGAGTGGAGCCACCGGGATAAGAATCTGTAACCATGAGGTCCAATACAGGCCCCTACAGTGGACGCATTAGTCCACTGCACCACTAGACCCGGCTTTTTTCAAATCCAAAGTGGTGTACTAACTCGCAGCTGCTGTCACCTCCGCCTTTCAGAACTATGTGCCTGCTGTTTTTGAGAACTACACCACGAGCTTTGAGATTAGGTAGCAGCGGATAGAGCTGAACATGTGGGACACCTCAGGTAAGAGAGCGTTGGCATCCTGTCATGGCGGCAGCCCCACAGTGTCATGGATAGCGTGTGCTTCAGCCAAGGCGACAATAACTTCCGGTGCCTGCCTGTACCCAGAGGGACCCAAAAGGGATGCCTGTCTGAACCAGTACTCCATTTATCATTCCATTATGACTGCCTGGGAGACACCCCCTTTTTAAAAAAACTATATTTTTCCTTCCATACCTCTCCAACCCGACAACACTAGGATAGAAGGGGTTAAACAGGGGATCTGATGTCAACATGTCAATGCATTGAATATAACATGAGGCTCCTGGTTTTACACAGAGTAGAAGGAAGCCTTCAAGCTGCCTATGTGCACATGCATGTGACTGGAACCCAGGAGGATGAACACGGAAACTGGAATGTAGAAAAACTTCTGCCGTAATCCCTAGTTTACACAGGTTCATCTGTGGTCCTGGGAGTTGTACCCAAAAGCAATTAATGCAGAAGACATACGTAAACATGCACATGGGGCTCTAAGACTTGTACACAAAGAACTGTTAAATAGATCACATTCACCCCAAGACTACACATGTGGTTGTTAGCCTGCATGATTAACACAAAACCTGTAAGGGGAAAGGGGCAACTATCCCTCATGTGTACACATGCTTGTGGATATACAGGACGTTTTTTTTTTTTTAGAGTGTGGCATATGGGTGGTGTATCTCTTGTTCCCTGAAGAGATAGTAGGAAGCTTTGGTCATAGCAGCTATAATGTGACCCCATTACAAAAGACCCCTTCAGGCATCCCTTTGGGTGTTGGGACTTTAGATCTGCACTCAGCTGAAAGCCTGTCCTGGCGGCCTATGTCAAGCTTTACTGGTCCATCTTGGCATCTCCAATAACTCATGTTTGGCACCCAGCATCCACTGTGTACTCTGGGGGGCATAGGTGGTGCCCTCTCACCCCTCTCTTCCCTCGGCCCTGCTATACAAGGTATTCAGATGTCAGCATGTCACTGACTTTCAGCCTGCCCTGATTTTTCCAACAGTACCATGCATGCTGGATGAAAAGTCTGATTCTGAAACTTTAACCTGGTTTCCTAGACCCAAAGTAGCAGCATAGCTCTGCTTTTTAGGTCAAGCTTAGAGTCAGAGCGCTTTCCACTCGCTCTCTGCTGTGCCAGTCAGAAATGCTGGCCCCCTTTTGGTGGACTGGTTTCCAAAGTCCCACCCAGGCTGCTTGGTTGATTCCCAGGCGATTTCACCAAGAGAACAATGTTGTTGGTCATGATAGTACTTTCATGCTTCCTCCTGTTACAGCGTGTAATAGTCCCTCCTCTTATCTGCATTGCGTCTTGCTAAAGCCCCGCCGCCCCAGCTCCTCCTGCTGCTTGTGTGATGGAATTCCGTCACCATAGTTTTGACAAAGTTAATACATTGCGCTATGTTTATGGCAGACTATTCACAGATGAATACCAAAGCTATCTCTTTAAAAACCAAGAGTGCTAGATATCATGAGGACAGTTCAAGTTTTTGTATGTAGCTTGACACAATCCCACTCCAAATAATGCCAGGACACTTAATACCACATAATTACTATCCACATAATTCCACAGCACCCATGCCACATAATTCCAATACACAAATTAACTCCACAATACACAATTCCAAGCCACACAATTACACAACTAAGTAATTCAATCCAACCCACATGGTTCCACCAAAAACCAAATGCAAACACTCTGTAATAAATAAGTAAAAAACCTTTCCATTTACAATGCCAATAGCTCACACACAAAGAAATGCGAGGACTATTGCATTTCCAATGCTTGCTTACCTTCCAATGCGTCCCAGCAGAGTCCTATTCCTGGAACGGCAAACCTTCTCCTGGTCAGAGATGTTTTAAGGCATGGGCAAAGTGGGCTCTAGCCCAGGGCCCCGGCTTTTCAGGGGGCCCCCTCATAGAGCTAACTCTTTTCTGCAGAGTCTTGTCCTGGTGACCTTGAGTAATGCTTAGACAGTTTGTTTTATATACCATTTTTTTTACTTAATTTTTAATGTGGGTGATGTGTGAAAGTCTATTACAGACATTTTGCAGAGAAATGTTATGTTTATGATTCATGCAAAATCCCTAAAAAAAGGTTCTTTTAGATCAAAAGGACCTGAAATATGAGAAATGGGAGAGTGACACAAAGGTTATTTGAAGTAACATTAGTGAGCTGCTGCTGTGTTACAATATTGAAAACACAAGTCACTAGCCCTTAATATTAGATGTTAACACATTTAGAATTTGCAATAGTGTGCTTGTGCACTGTCAGTGACCTGGCCAAAGGGTGCATAAAAGAGCGGAAATTGGATCATAAATTCAAAGCTGTACCAAACAGGAACCCCAGAATAATTTGGCCCAGGACCCCCAAAATCCTTAAAATGTCCCTGCTCCAACCCTGTCAGCTCTTTGCTGCCGCTTCTCAGAGGAGCAGTGCTCTCTGGGGAATGTTCTCTCTGGGGCCCCCACCCCCATCCCACTTGTTACTTTGTTTCTCTTCAGCCCTGGGTCAGCGCAGGAGCTCAGAGCAGGCTGCTTTAGAGAGAGAGGCTTGCCAAACATCTCTCTCACAGATCTCGACCGATAAGCTGATGGGTCCCCCTTCACCTACTGAAGACTGGCGGCTCCCCGCACCGCGGGGGCTGTGGGGGTGTTTGTTACGCCCCTGACTTTCCCATAGAGTTGTACGGAGCACGCAGTCGTGTTTCCTCACCTCACCCGTCCTCCGTGGGATACCTGTGTCACTCCTCTGGGTGGTTCCTTGGGGTCCCAGCGATTAAGAATGGGCGTAAAATCTGTTTCGCGGGTGAATTTGCAGATTTTTGGCAATTTCACGATCCGCGAATCGCGCGAATTTGCCCAAAAATCCGCAAATTCGCAAGCTACGAATTATTTTGCTTGGTCGCGCTTGAAAAATACAATATCGCGCGAGTTGTTTTTCTCCCGGTTTGCGTGTGCTGCACCATTTTCGATCTTGCTGCGTGATCGCGCTAGAGTTTTTCGAACGCAATTACGTTATTTTAGCTTGCCATCTTGCACTGCGAGAGTTTGACAACGCGAGTACGTCATAAAGGCCCGCGATACGCATTGCTCGAGTAAACAATGCCGAACCTGTAGATGCGGCGCGCAGCTGACTTCCGGCGGGAGATTTGAACAGCTCACGTTCCCGAAATTGCAAAAATTGCCATTCTTCACAAGAAATCCACCGCAGGAAGCATAAAACTTGTGAAAATGATGATTTTGATCAGAATCACTCCTCAGATTGACATTTGGCTGCACTTTTTGGTGCAGGAGTCCATTTTTTGGGGTGGGTTGGGAGGTAGGAAGTGCTGAAGAGTCGCCAACGTTCCTGTCCAGCAGGCTCCTCCCAGTGCTTTGTCCATGTCCTGGTCACTTTTGATTTGGAACTGGAGCTGGAAGGATTACTTTTTGTAGCTACTGCTGGATATTTGTATTTGAGGACTTTTTGGACTTTGGAGTTTGGATCACTTTTGGACTTGAGATTTTACAAGTAAGTTGGTGTTTTTTGTTTGTAGCATTGCAGTTGAGGCAACTACAGTTCTAAAACTTTTTTCACAACTTTAATAAAATATAAATTGTGGGTAGCCACAGTATCCAGTAGGCCCAGGGTTAGTCATGGGTGCATGATACAACTGTTTCTGTGATTGTTTTTTAAAACTTAATTCTCATTTATGTCATGGAATTTTAGCTCACTGTTATATGTTGATCTTTTTTAAAAAAATTGGGGTGCCTGTAAAGCCTCACTAGCCAGTAGGCCCAGGTGTAGTGGTGGTGCATGGACCTAGTCTTTCTATGGGGTGGCTTGAATTTACTATAAACACGAAAAGATAGGGGGGTCTATATGGGTTAGTTTACCGACCTCGACACCTCGCAACCCAATCTATAACAAAAATTAACAAGAGATGCCTGGTCATGGAGAGATGTGTGCTGTTCTGAAGCTAAGTACAAACAAAGATCATGGACCAGAGACAAGAAATTACACTAGGCTGAAAAAACTCCCATCAGCCCACCATTGTGGCGGAATCTCATCACGTGGGATACGGATGGTGGATCCAAATCTCGCCCAACCCATCTGTTGATGGTGCAGAGATGGATTACCGAGGTAACCTTCTAGCCACAGTGTATTTCAAGTGGTGCTGATGAAGTGCAGTGCTAACTGAAAAGTGAGTGAAAAAGTGAAACTAAAATTGACTACCAGAGCAGAAAATATGTTTAATAGGCACTGTTCCAGTGTCAAAATTAAAAGCACACCTAAATAGTTTGAAAATATAACTATGTGGTGGCGCGGTGCAGTGTGGTCAACATGTTTCAGCTGTTCAGAATGAAGTGTCCAGCTTTCTTCAGGACCGTGATGTAATAGCGACTGCAGAGTAAGTGGTCATGTGCAAAAATTATACAGTATTGAATCAAAATACTCCTTCCTGGAACTTGGATCCCCAATGTAAACCGGTGGAAAATTAAATGACTCGTCCTTTTCCCAGCCTTATGTGGGAAATAACCTCACCTCATCCGGCACCCGCTCGGGACAAAATGAGGCCCCGCTCTGTCCGTCGGTACCTCTCGCCGGCTTCCGAGTGGGAGTGGAAGCCGGCGAGAGGTACCGACGGACAGAGCGGGGCCTCATTTCGTCCCGAGCGGGTGCCGGGTGAGGTGAGGTTATTTTCCACATAACGCTGGGAAAAGGACGAGTCATTTAATTTTCCACCGGTTTACATTGGGGATCCAAGTTCCTGGAAGGAGTATTTTGATTCAATACTGTATAATTTTTGCACATGACCACTTACTTAATTACATCACGGTCCTGAAGAAAGCTGGACACTTCATTCTGAACAGCTGAAACATGTTGACCACACTGCACCGCTCCACCACATAGTTATATTTTCAAACTATTAAGGCGTGCTTTTAATTTTGACACTAGAACAGTGCCTATTAAACATATTTTCTGCTCTGGTAGTCAATTTTAGTTTCACTTTTTCACTCACTTTTCACTTAGCACTGCACATCATCAGCACCACTTGAAATACACTGTGGCTAGAAGGTTACCTCGGTAATCCATCTCTGCACCATCAACAGATGGGTTGGGCGAGATTTGGATCCACCATCCGCATCCCACGTGATGAGATTCCGCCACAATGGTGGGCTGATGGGAGTTTTTTCAGCCTAGTGTAATTTCTTGTCTACGGTCCATGATTTTTGTTTGTACTTAGCTTCAGAACAGAACACATCTCTCCATGACCAGGCATCTCTTGTTAATTTTTGTGTCTTGAATTTAAACATAATTGAGGGCATGGATGGCATTGGATTGTGGTGATTTTTGTGTGTTTTTCAACTTTTTGTGGTGGTGTTGGGGCCTGGCCATGTGGGTAGAGGCCATTTTCAGGCCTGGGACAGGCAGGGCCTGGCCATGTGGTGGGGGGTCAAGGGGCCATTTTCAAGCCAGGCAGTGTGCTCAGGCCTGCACCCAGTTTGCCTTGCTTTCAACCATTATGCCTAGTGGTACTCAGTGGTGCATGGGCCTAGTCTTTCTGTGGGGTGTCTTGAATTTAAACATCATTGAGGGCATGGATGGCATTGGATTGTGGTGATTTTTGAGTGTTTTTTTACTTTTTGGGGCGTTGTTGGGGCCTGGCCATGTGGGTGGGGCCATTTTGAGGCCTGGGACAGGCAGGGCATGGCCATGTGGTGGGGGTCAAGGGCCATTTTGAAGCCAGGCAGTGTGCTCAGGCCTGCACCCAGTTTGCCTTGCTTTCAACCATTATGCCCAGGGGTACTCAGTGGTGCATGGGCGTAATCTTTCTGTGGGGTGTCTTGAATTTAAACATCATTGAGGGCATGGATGGCATTGGCTTGTGGTGATTTTTGAGTGTTTTTTGACTTTTTGGGGTGTATAACTGATGTTCCTCTGGCTTCCATTGCTTTTAGGTGCGAAAGAGAACCACCAGTGCCAGGAAGTAGTCCTGCAGCGGTGTGTGCAGCACAACGTCACGTGTGGCCACAGACAAGACACCTCTGCAACTTGTGCAACTGCGGCCTGCTGTTCTGACATCTGAAGAAGATGGCCCCAAAGAAAGGTGGCCGTAGCGCCTCAGCGAAAAAAGTTGCCAGTGCCACTGCCAGTAAGAAGGAGCAGAAGAAGCAAGTGGCACCACCTACCAAGGAGACTGGTGTGCCCACCGACACCTTTTTTGGGAAAAAAAATACTACGCCTGCAGCAGCAGCGGTGTCCGCCGGGGACCAAGCTGGAAGCAGCACCTCCGCTTCATTGGGCTCAGTGCCACCACGCCAAGTTAGGTCCAAGAACATGAGTTCTGCTGCAGCAGCCACTTTGGCTGTTCAATCACCATCGACCAGTGATCTTGGCTCATCACAAGAAAGTACCATCCAATCAATGCCGGGTGTAACTCAGCTGATGAGTGTTCAACAACCACAGCCGCAACGACAACCACAGGTGCAACTAGTACAAGCGCAAGTACATGGGCAAGGAGAGACGCAAGGAGAGGCACAAGGAGATGCGCAAGTAGAGCCGCAAGGAGAGGCGCAAGTAGAGGCGCAAGGAGAGGCGCATGGACAGGTGCATGGAGAGGTGCAACTAGAGGTTCATGGAGCGGCGCAACTGCCTACAACGCTTGTTCCTCCAGAAGTAGGGGCACATCAGGAAATTGATATTCAAGAGAAGGTATCATCCGAGGAAGCCGTTCCTCCTGATGATGATCCATTGCCTTTCAGATCCCCAACAAGAAAAAGGTCAAGGAGGGCTACTACTACTACAAGTTCTTCTTCAAGCCCTCTTCATTCTGATGACCTTGATCTTGATTGGAACCCATAAATGCAGTCTGAGAGTGAGGCACGCCATGAGCCGACAAAGGTAGCTAAGCCTAAAAGGAAGGTTCCTGCAAGGCTTCGACTTATGTGTGATGACGATGAACAAGAAGTGGTGTCTTCTGCTGCTGATGAACAGTCTGACGACGACCAAGTCATCACAGTCGTCACTCCAGCCCCAGTTGGCATGCAGCAGACAGACATTTTGACCCTATCCCGAATGGCTGCTGAGCGGGTTATGGGCGTTGTGGCACTGGTATCACCACCAACGCAGTTAACTACAACACCAATACGACCTACAGCTTCCATCTTTTTTAGTCAGAAGGGCCGGCAGGGACCTCCATCCTGCTCGACCTCAAGTAGTGGTGCTGTAAGTGAACAACAGAAACAAGTTCAGCCACGCCCATCCTCCACTTCATCTGGCATTGAAAGTCAAAGTAGCACCTCCACCACCAGCAGACATCAACAGTCCCCAGTTTGGGACTTCTTTACTGTTAGTGCAAAGGCGGAAAACATGGTCGTTTGTTCGATTTGTAAAGTATCCGTTAGTCGGGGTAAGCTCGGTACCAACTATGGTACCGGAGGCCAGAGAGGTCATCTCAAACAACACCACCCTATCCAGTGGTATTCACACCTAAGTAAGATCGAGAAAGCCCAACAAAGTAGAATTGATCCAAATGTATTCATTCACATTGCATCTGATGCTAACGAGGGGCTGATTGTGCAGGGGGGAAGTCAAGAATCGAGCGACATTTTTTCTGGTACACCCAGTACCCCTGGCAGCAGAATTGCAGTGGTAGCGCCCACACCCTCTACCCCTGCAACATGTATGAGGCACACTAAGAGTCTGTGACAGACACCAATGCAAAAAAGTCCATCAATGAGCCTAACTGGTTTGAAGTCTGCAACATCATCATCATCATCACGTAAAATGGTTCAGCCCACCATTAGAAGCATGTTTTGGTCGGAGGGGCCATTTGAACGCAACCACCCAACGGTACGTCTGTATAACGCAAAGCTGGCTAAAATGCTAGCGCTGGACCTTCTCCCTTTTTCTTTCGTGGAAGGGGTGGGATTTCTAGAATTAGTGGCAACAGTCTGCCCTAAATGGAAGGTTCCTAGCCGGTCCTATTTTGCCAGAGTTGCGGTTCTAGCACTACATCAAGATGTGCTGGAGGTGACTGGGGCAGCTTTGCAGAAGAGTGCTGTTCACACTATCCACTTGACAGCAGATATGTGGACCAGTTGCCAAGCCCTTGATTACATGTGCATCACTGCACACTGGGTCTCTTTTTGCAGGGGTTAGAGACAAGTCAAGTGCAGTTGCTGACCTGGACACACTTTTTCAAGCTACTCGGAAACATGCAACATTAGCTATGTTTGCCATGGAGAAATCTGATACTGCAAAAAACATTTTGGAGGAGTTTAACAGTAATGTCTCTGAATGGATGCATCCAAGAAATCGCATAGTTGGTTATGTTTCCACGAATAATGGCAGTAATATATTTAAGGCCATGCAGCAAGGTGACTATTTCGGAGTGCCTTGTTTGGCGCACAGTATTAACATCGTGGTGCAAGATTTCTTAAAAAATGAAAACACAGTCAGTAAGTTACTGACCACCTGCCGAAGAATCTGCACACATTTCAGCCATTCTTTTAAGGCCCGGAAGGAGCTGAGGAGCATTCAACATGAACGTAAAGTGCCAGTCAAAGGACTCATCCAGGAGGTGGCAACACGTTGGAACTCAACCTTTTACATGCTTGAGCATCTGTCTGAGCAGTGCATGGTAATCAATGAGTATGTCTTTCGACTAGGTTCTACTATGAAAGACATGAGGCTAGAGTTGGAGGAATGGAAGCTCGGTAAAAGCCTGACAGACATGCTTCGTTCTTTTGAGGTCTTCACACGTGAAGTCAGCAGGGAGGACTGTTCTTTGGGCAAAGCTATCCCATTGTTGGTCATGCTAGAGCACCAACTGAAGGCGGTGTCTTCAACGTTCAGAGATGCTGGTGAAAAGCAAGACGCATATCAGTTGGCGGAGAGTTTATTAAGCCACCTAGTTGCCAATAAAAGGCTTAAAAATATACATACAGAACAACATTACATTTGTGTCACTATTCTGGATCCATGGTACAAAAGGGCAGTGGCCAGCAAAGCATTCATTCCTTTTGATGAAGCAGATGTTTCAAAGTACAAACATTGGCGAGCTGTGTCAGCCCCTCGGTTCGAAAAAGATCGGCAGAAAATTCAAGGAGCCGGCAGAAGTCGAACTGAATCAGCGGGCCATCCGGCGTCAAGTTCCACTTCTGAATCTGTGGGTGAAGGGAGTCACTTTCCCTCACAGCTATTAACGACACCAGCAGCAACCGTATCATCATCCTCACCTGCACCAGGCCCAGCCATAATATTGTCGGAAGCAGATTGGCTAACTCATCAAGGGTTTGCTCGTTCCAGTGTTGCAAAGGCCCCGGATGGTATGCAAAGAGGAGCAACCGTGGAGAACCTTGAGTCGATTGTGCAGGCCTATCTGGATGACCCAACAGAGGTCTTTGTTAATAAGAACCTATTGCTGTATTGGTACAGGAAAATAGCTCTATGGCCACTGATCACCAACCTGGCTCTAAATTATTTGTCTTGCCCACTCGCAAGTTTGTCTTCTGAACGTGTTTTCAGTGCTGCTGGTGCCATTGTAACTTCAAAAAGGACCCGCCTCTCGGCCAAAAATGTGGAGAGTTTAACACTGATCAAGAGGAATCAGCACTTGATACCACCAGATTACAAAGTGCGTGAATGCACGCAGGAAGAAGAGGACACCAACTTAGGTGACGGAAGTTCTTCTCTGTTACCTGACCTACTCCCGTCTCAATTCATGGAGTTTGAGGACGAGCTCTACTTCCCTGACACCGAGCCCTGAAAATGACTTCCTTTTTTTCGTCCTTATTCACTTTTATTCCTGTGTGTCTTTCTTTGTTTTGCAACTTTTACCACAACAAAACTCTAACCACCTAATCACAACAAGTCCAACAGCAGCACTGTCTTCATCTTATATTACTTATTGATTTGAAGGTGCCGCAGTCTGCATTCCTGAGGTTCACAAGTTCACAACTCAATCATGCAGCTCTATACTCTTCCTCCAGACTCCCCCTATCCATTTCCCTCAAGGCAGATAGATGGATTACAATGAGTCCCCTCAAGTGGGACTGAAATTACTGACTGACTACATGCTTGCTGATTGCTGACAGACTTACTTCTGATATTGACAGGAGAGGCTGCCCTGTGGGCCCTCACTTTCCGAAGAAGATGCGGACAAAAAGTAGAATAGGTAATGAATAATTGAGAAGATGGCATGCAGTGGACAGCAATATGCAAAATGTCCTTGGAGCGGACTCACTTTCCAATATACCATTATGATTGATTAAATAATATATCTTTTTTCTTTACAGTCACTCACTGGGATGGATGGATCATCAGCGTCGGTTGGGTTTACGGAACAACTATGGCCAATTTGTGAGTGGCAAACAGGTAAACCAGTCTGCAACATCTACTACAGCAGAACTACATGTCTGTCTATTCGTGGTATGTAGTGGTCGAGAGCGAGGCAGTGTACTGTTGTTGTTATGCCAGGCAGAGTCCACTCCAGACAGCAGTTCATGTAAAATTGGGGCTATGTGGCTTTCTGCATACAATTAGATATACTTTGTCTGTCCGACAAAGAGCCTAGGTATGCTACATCAGGTTGCTGCACCCAGTGGTGCCTGCCTTGACCGTAGGCATGGCACTGCCTCAAGCTTGGGCCAAACATCCGTTATGTTTGCAAAATTTGCTTTTTTGCGGTATTTCGCAAATCTCGCGAAATTACAGAAAAATCGCAAATTCTTGAGCGGAATGGATTTTTTGGCCCATGCTTGCGGCAGGGCCATGCAGACGGTCAAAGCAGGCACCACTGAGTGAAGCATCCTCCTGATGTAGCATACCTAGACTCTTTGACACAGACAGACAAAGCATATCTAGGGTTTAGAGTTCAGTGCGATTTACTAGGGTTTTTGGGTTTACGTTGGTATGGTTCACGCTGAGTCCAGGGCTCGGGCTCGATGCAGGCTCGTTCATAATGATGTTGGCAAGATTTTAGGGAGGTTTGGTGTTCTTTGGTCCAGAATTGGCAGAATTTTGCCTTTTTGGGTGTTTTGCGGGTGCGTGTGTTTGGGTGAAAACTAAGTGAAAACTACTCGTAGACCTTCTTCTTGTAATGTAATGTAATGTAAATATGCACTTTTATAGCGCGACTGTCACTCCAGGGAGCATCTTGGCGCTTGCAGCCCGTAGCCTAGGTGGAAGGCCGGAAAAGTCAGCTCACACATCCATCTCATCTAAACAGAGCGCTATGTCTAAACCAGAGTCATACAGACCGAGTCTGAAAGGTTGAAAATCCAAGTTTTCAGAGCCTTACGGAAATTCTTCTCGACAGAGATCAAGCGCAAGTTGGGTGGGAGTTTATTCCAAGCTTTTGCGCCCAGTGTTGCGAGAGATTTCCCTCCTCTTGTTGAGAGTCTGAATTTGGGGGTCTGTAACAGATTCATGTTGGCTGATCTGAGGGCGCGTGTTGGTCTTCTTCTTCTTCTTCTTCTTCAAAGAGCTCAGTGGTTCGATTTTGTTCTGCCTTGCTGAGATTCTTGTGAATCGCTGGAACAAGTGACTGTCCAGGTAAGTTTCAATAGGATCGAAGTAGTGGAAGTGCTGAAAACAGCAATGTTTTGTGAACAGCGCAATTTGCCATGTTTTCATTATACCAGTATTGCATGTTTTTGGGGGGCTGTTTGGGGGTGTTCTAGATTTGTGGGGGTGAGTCGTGGGGGCTGGGAGCACTGCTGGGATAGTCTAATTTTGATTGCGAGTGGTTTGAAGAAAATCCATGGTGGAAAAGGGGGGTTTGGGCCTAGTTGCAGACAGCGTTTTGGCACAATTTAAACTGAGGCCTAGCAGTATTGCGTGTTTTTCGGGGGCTGTTTAGGGGGCTTCTAGGTTATTTGGGGTGGGTTTTGGGGTCTGGGAGCACTGCTGGCACAGTCTAATTTTGATTGCATTTGTTTTTCAGAAAATCCATGGTGGAAAAGGGGCGCTAGGGCCTAGCTGCAGAGCGCGTTTGGACCGATGTTGACTGGTTGGCTGAAAATTAGTAAGAGTTTTTGCATTTTTGCTTTTTGCCTTTTTGGGGTGTTCTGCTGTTTTGCGGGTGGATGCAGGGGTCTGGGGGCATAGCTTGGAAGGTCTAATATCGGAATCAAGTGTTTGGACCAAATCCATGGTGAAAAAGGTTTTCCGTTTTTGCTCACTTGCCTGTTTTTGGGGTGCTGTTTGGGGGGCTTCTAGGTTATTGGGGGTGGGTTTTGGGGGCTGGGAGCACTGCTGGCACAGTCTAATTTTGATTGCATTTGTTTTTCAGAAAATCCATGGTGGAAAAGGGGACCTAGGGCCTAGCTGCAGAGCGCATTTGGACTGAATTGAAGGTAGGCCCATTTTTGACTTTTGCCTGTTTGGGGGTGTTCGGCTTTTTTGCGGGTGGCTGCAGGGGTCTGGGGGCATTGCTCGGAAGGTCTAATATCAGAATCAAGTGTTTTGGGCCAAATCCATGGTGAAAAAGTTTTTCTGTTTTTGCTCACTTCCTTGTTTTCGGGGGGCTGTTTGGGGGGTTCCTGGTGTTTGGGGGGTTGGGGGGTCTTGGAGCAACGCTGGGTATGGATAGTTTTGATTGCAAGTGGTTTGAAGAAAATCCATGGTGGCAAAGGGGAGTTAGGGCCTAGCTGCAGAGCGCGCATGGAGTGATTTGGGAACGAGGCCTAAATTTGTCTAAGCTTTTTGCCTGTTTGGGGGGGTTCTGCTTTTTTGCGGGTGGGTTGGGGGGTCTTGGGGCTTTGCTGGGAAGGTCTAATATCGGAATCAAGTGGTTTGGACTAAATCCATGGTGAAAAAGTTTTTCAGTTTTTTCTCACTTGCTTGTTTTTGGGGGGCTGTTTGGGGGGGGTTCCTGGTGTTTGGGGGGGGTGTTGGGGGGTCTGGGAGCACTACTGGCACAGTCTAATTTTGATTGCATTTGTTTTTAAGGAAATCCATAGTGGAAAAGGGGAGTTATGTTCTAGCTGCAAAGCGCGCATGGAGTGATTTGGGAATTAGGCCGAAAATATTCTAAGTATGAGATTGTGCATTTTTGCTTTTTGCCTGCTTGGGGGGGGGGGGGTGCTGCTTTTTTGCGGGTGGGTTGCCGGGTCTTGGAGCATTGCTGGGAAGGTCTAATATCGGAATCAAGTGGTTTGGACTAAATCCATGGTGAAAAAGGGGGGTTATGGCCTAGGGTTAGGGTTAGGGTAAGGTTAGGGTTAGGGTTCTAAAATCGTAGTTTATACTTTCCACCGAGCTTGAGGAGAAAGATCCGCAAATTTTGCCCACACTTATTTATCCTTGAAAAGGAGACTCGGAGTACGCACTTTCGAAATGATGCTTGTATGTTTTGTAATACTGTCGACTCTGAAAGTGTTATTTTTGCACTACACAGCATACCTTATATTTTTTTAAGTGGTTCACTTACTGTTTTTTTCCCATCAAAAATTACAGGACAGCTTTTACTATGTGCCATGGAACAAACACTGAACTCAGACGAAATCCGCAATTACTCATCAGGCAGCCAGTGGACAGTGTGTCTGGTCACCAATATTCATCGACGGAGCGTAAAATGGAATGGAGGAGTATATCGCGAATAGGAGGAATGGCAGGATGCATGCAACTTCACCAATTCAACAGGACAACTACAACATAAAGTTACAGTATTCTCTCTTAACTTCTCCTTATCTTTTAAATGTTATTGTTGTAAAAAACATGAACTTCTACGAATGTGACTAGGTGCGTTTCTTTGTTCTCTGCTTCAAAGTCACCTCTCCAGCTATTTCATACATTTCTTTGCTATTTTTATGCATTAGTGCACTACCTTTATGTCCCGTAAAAGATTTATGGATATCTTTGAATCCAAAAATGTGTTTCTCTTCATTTGTTGTTTGTCCACGCAGTGTTTTTTATTCTTCTCTCCACAAAACTTTTCCCAAAAAAAACCATTCCTATCCAATCTTCAAAAACCCTAACCCTCTTCCCCCAGTCTGTGTGGTTTTTCATTGAGTTATGACTATGACAACAATAAAATTCCACACAATTGCAGGGGAGGATAAGGTCTAAGCAGCACCAGAAACATGTTGGAAAATGGAATTTCATGTGCGACATCGTGAATTGAGCAGCAAACATGCTCGTACACATGACGAATCAAATGGTTAATTCTTATGTTTAATTATCCTTTGCCTTCAAATAATATTTCTTATAGTAGCCATAGTCCACGAAGCTAGTAAAGTTATATTTAGAATACTTTAGCACTGCTTAGGCTACATTTTATGGCACTGTTCTGTAGCGTACTATCTATCGTACTGTTTGTAATGCTATGCTCAGGCCACTCAATGTTTCATTTCCTTTTTTTTCATATGCTGCTACTGTCAGTGTGTACCACTTCTACTACCAGCACAACAATGCTATTTCGTCCGTCGAGGATTCATGTCAACAACCAACCATTTGCCATGCAGGCAGCCCTGTGGCTACCCCTATTCTCAAACACGAATCACAGGTAAGATAAGCATTTTGGAGAGGTTGAATAATGGGCTAGGACTGGGAGGAGAGCAGAGACTGCCAGTACTACTAGTAAAGTACTAGTAGGGCTACTGAATTCACTAACTCGTATACTGGCACTTTGGTACATTTCAGGACTAGATGTTTCATTCATGCTGGTAAGTTGGAAGAAGCCAAACGTCCAGTAACCACCGCCCACCCCCACACAAAATAATATGAACGCGTATTCTATGTTTTGGTATGAAAAATAATTATTAAGAAATATATTCATGTTGTACAAAAATAAAATTAATTAACCCAACTCACCCCCCTACCTAACCCCAACCAATGTCCAAAAGTCCAAAAGTACCCATTCCCAAACACCCAATTCACACCCCCCCCCCCAACAGTCTTTAAAAAAGAGGCAAGGGACAGTCACTTCCTCCGGTGGCGTAGTGTTGGCAGCTGTTTTGCACATCCCGCAGCTCTTTGCGGAGGTCCCGGATCTGGCACTGATGTTTTTCGGCCATTCGCTCCAGGTACTCCACTCTCTTACGGAGGAGGAGCTGACGTACCATCCAGGATCTGGGTGGGGCAGCTGATCATGTTGCTGCTGTACGGCGGCGGGAGGCTGTTGGGCCACGGCTCCGTTTGGCTGGAGGCTTCTGGCTGGTGGACACGGGGCACTGGAGGAGGATGCAGTGGTTGCTGTCTCCTCCTCCTGCTCCCGAGCCCACAGCCGCCAATACTCGGCACAAATAGCCTCCAGCTTACGGGCCCTGGCCCGGACAGCCATCTCCTTTCTAGTGAGCTTGGTTGGAGTAGCAGCTATATGAAGAAAGAAAGAAAAAACTGTAGCCAATAGTCTTTACCATAACGTCAAAATAATTTTACTGAAAGTTGACTTTCAGTAATACCAGCAAGTAGCAAACACAGTATAACATTTTGCCATGTATCTTTCCGCCGTCTTTGTAGGCCTGTGACATTACTGGGAGTTTCAGGAATTCCACTAGCAGGACTATGGATGGACTCACTAATACATTACATACATAGTCAGAGAGTACTAAAAAAAGTCTTCTTTTATTTTCTCTTGTTTTGCAAAAGAAATTAGTGGTACATGAACTTGTGGTAACCGGCATCGCAGCTCACTCAGCCATGATGACGCAGACTCACAGTACTTTAAGCAGTACATGCAGGTGGCGATAGGAAGCTCTTACTTTTCTATACGGGTGGCTCTGCCACTGGCCACACTCGGTTACATCAAGGGCTACTGCTCAATGTAATGATATCTTTCGCACTGCCCCCCCCGGGCCTTTACTACAACAAAAGAAGAATGGAGATTATTCAATTCTGATCATATATCATTATCCTGCCGATCACATGATCTTTAGTTATATGATGGATGCCTTTAGGTGCTTTGTTTTGATAGATTGAGTGAACTACAGCGATAGTCTACCCATGACACAGCTGAAATAAAATTATTACATAGAGAGTGAGTGTGGAACCCATAATTGGCGGAGGAAGGGACTTGACTTGATATAATGTTGTCAACTATACAACCCATGAACAATAGATGCTGCGCTTGCAAAGTAAAGTACTGTACTGTTAGTCAAGGCAGGGAGTATTTGTGATCAATCACAAATTCTAGTATTTGGATTTCCTCAGCTTTGCTACTCGAGCACGGACATGCTGTTCAAAGTAACGATCTTTATCCACTCAGCGTCTGCTCTACTACATCATACACATCTGCTATTGATGAGAAAAAAGAAGATAACATCCAGGCTTCCAAAGTACATCTATCATTCTTCTTAATGTCTCAAATGTCCCAAGTTTTCTTTTTCTCAACAACCAAATAACACCCTTTTCATTATATTTTGGAAACCACCGTCTTCTTCTCTTGACTTGCATTCAAAAACACCATTCTTTACAGTCATAAATGTTAAGACTCGCTCGTCCTTCGTTTCACCCTTCTTTCACTTTTCGTTCTTCACATCCCTAAAGTACATCTGATATAACTTGGCTTCACGATAAAAGTTTGCCAGCTGAGTTGAAGTCAAATAGAGGGGGCCATTGCTTACCCGAGAAGTACCGCCGCTAATGCTATTACAAGTCAAGGTTGACTGTCTTCTCCGTGATAGCCAAAAAAGTAGTTCTAAATTAGTAACTGTTCTTAACAGTACAGTGTACTTGTACTAGTGTACTGTACAGTACATCATACACTCTTTTGTGAGCCTACTCAAAAATGTCAATAAGTAAGGAGTATAATAACTTACCACCGTCTGCCGCCGCTGAGCCTTCCCCCCATCTCCTCCGGGTGGCGCCGCCGCATCCGCCCCTAGAGTGGAGCCCTCCGCAGTGCTGGCCCCGTCACTGGTGGTCAGCTGTGCCGCATCAGATGTTGTGACGTCTAGAAAAAACATGTCATATTTTCAGATGCCATACACAATCCCCTATTTCGTCTCGTAATGGAAGGAAATGTTACATAATACATTTTTTATTACTGGGATTGAAAAATAGTAACGGTTTAGGGGAGGGTGTTAACTTTTTATATGCTTATTCCATTAAATGCTACATTTCTTAGGACAACTGATGAATGCTTGCTTAACGTGCACCATTTTTCTAATTACAGAAAGAAGATTACATTGCCCTTCTCCCAACACGACGATTCACCAGCTACTAGTAAGTCATCACCAGCAGTACTTTAAGTACTTTAAAGAAGGTGGTGGCTCCCGCACAGTTTTACGAATAATTTCATGTGTCTGTTAACTATTACGTTAAAGTAAGTTTATTCATGGGAATGTAGTTTAAACTTTAACGTCATCTATCAGCAGTGCTCACTCCGAATACTACGCTATTAAAAATAAAGATTTTTTTTTACATTTCTTAATTGAAAATAAAACTTTAAAACTAGCAAACACTGTGTGTTTTTTGTTCATGAGTGAGTGAGCGGAAGGGTTTGAACTACTGCACTTGGAAGTCATGTTTCAGTGACTCAGATAGGCCGGGACTCGGTGGTAGTCTTCTTCTGTTGTTCTGGGTCATAAAATCATTGGCCAGACACACTACATAGTCGGTCAGGGGATTGGTGGTTCAACTTTTGTTCTGGGTCAGAGTTTGGTTTAACATCGTTTGCCGACTGGGCAAGCTTAGCTTCCTACACAAACCGACTCATAATCGTAAATAGTAGTAGCACAGAGAGTGATGGTAGAGGCAGGATAAGAATATAAAAAGTAGTCTAGATTAGAAGATCAAAGACTATTTTATAAAAAATAGAATTAGGAAACAGTTTGTAATGAATAGGAGCTGTAAAAGTTAGGGAAGTATAAGTATTAATATAACAATAGAATAACTTACTGAGGCCAGCAGAAGAGCCGGCAAGGGACTGTTGTGACTGTCCACTTTCTTCCACCGGAGTCTCAATGGTGCTGCTAGTTGCCTTGCCCCTGGGAGGTGCTGATGATCATGAAATAAAGAAACACAACATGGATGATTGTTTTTTTGAAATATTTGATTTCTTTGACCACAATCTAAAATTATCTTGCGAAACAAATTAGCAACAATTGCACTACATATTAGCAACAATTGCACTACATGTATTAACCTATCTGATCTGGTCAACTAGGAGGATATTACTAGTACATAATTGCTGGATTCCCAGGCCGTCTACTTGGAAAGTTATATATATATATAAATTTCTTTATTCGGCTTTGCACAGAGGAAAACCATAAAAGCAACATTTGAAAATACAATTGGATATTTAGACAAATGAACATGTTAAAAAATGTGGTAAAATTCATACAAAGACAAGTTAATATATTTTAAAACAAAGTGTCAAATTATTTCATTTCATTAACTGGAGCTAGGTCCGAGATACTTTTTACAGATTTTTCCTGTGCTTCAAGACACATTTTAGGAAATTGAGGCCAAGATAACAGACACGTTCCGATTCTAGCATTTGGAGACGTATCATTGCAGGACGACACTGTCTAAATCCCCAACGCCTCAGTAATGGTAATAGCCAAATTTTCCTGTGAGGATGATGGAATTTACAGAACAGTATTGTGTGTATATTGGACTGTTTAGATTCCTCATCACAGGGACAGGGAGGGGGGGATTAAGTCCCATCTGTTACTCTCAGGGAATGCTACTAGTCTATAAAAAAGATCAAGTCTGAATCTAGTCAATAACATTCTCTCATGTGTGCTAATCTGTAGTGTTAGGTACGGCTGGATAGAGTGTGTAACCTGAATCAGATTCGCATGAAGGACCGAGGGTTTAGACGACTCAGAAGTCAATCTCAAGGACTCTAAATGTCTAAGGGCCAGGTGTTTCAGGACTCCCTTAGGGAGGTCAATAATAGCAAAGAAACAGAGGATGGTGGGGGGCCCTAGGGGAGAGTATTTTTATAGACCTACTTGTACCTTGTCCCCCAACTAGACAATTAAACACACGAAAGATACCAAGGGTCTTAGTTGACTTAAATTACTGATTGGAAACCGTATAGTATCCCACAGAGATGACAATACCGAGAGGTTATTGAGGAAAAAGGCACAGGAGAAAGTAGGTCTTCTTTGGTTGAGGGTTCAACCATTGGGTCCAAGAACAGCTAGCCTCAGGTTTTTCTTGAGGAGGAGCATATTGGACACCAGTTTCCAACGTGAAAACCCAGATGACATAGTTCCACTATTGAGTGGGCTGATGGGTACATCTTCCAGTTCTTTATTCTGAACTCTATCTCTTAACCTCCTTTCTCCTGTGCCTTTTTCCTCAATAACCTCTCGGTATTGTCATCTCTGTGGGATACTAAACAGGTTCCAATCAGTAATTTAAGTCAACTAAGGTCAATAATAGCTTCAGGTTGGAAATAATATTTTTCGATACCAAGGTCTTTAAGGAAGTTTCTGATATAGCAAAGCCACTTTACTTTTGAGGATTGATCAAGAGCCATTGTGTCTACCACGATTGCCTGTGTCAGCGCATTTTTGTCTGAAGTCCAAATGCGCCGCCATAGCATCAATGGTTGGATCTTTAGCAAGTCCTCTAGGTAGGGGATTCCGAGTTCCAAATGGGATGCATAGATTGAAGTGCGTCTCGGAGTAGCTAAAAGGAATCTGAGAAAGGTGTTTTCTGCTACATGAAGGGTGCTAACATCTACGTGTCCCCAAACGCCCGCTCCATACAAGGCAATAGCCTGACACTTGGCGCTATAAATTTTTATTAGCTCCACTGGTGCCCTCCTCCCCAATTTCTGGGAAAAGCTCATCAGGGCCGCTATAGATCTTTTAAACAGGTGGCACCTTGCCTCTACTGCTGGCCTCCAAGTCAGCCTTTCATCGATCATAATTCCTAAATATGGATACTGGGCAATTACCTCGAGTTTTTGGTTATTTAGATGTCCTTTGCTCGTTTTTTCCCTCTACCTGCTATCATAACAAACTTTTTTTAACGTTCACGTGTAGGTCCAATCCACCCATGAAGGCCGTATATCTATTCCGGGATTTCTGTAATTCTCGCGGAGTTCGCGCCAGGATGACAGCATCATCTGCATAAAGCAGAGCGGGAATCAGGCGCTGTTTTACCCGTGGGAGATCCTGGCCCCCCTCAAGATCTCTAGCTCCAAGCCATTGGTATACAGTGAGAAGAGAAAGGGGGCCAGGACACACCCCTGCCTGACTCCACGCTCTACTCCAAAAGATGCTGTCAGCTCACCATTTACACCAAAGCGCACCCTCGCCGATGCTTTAGAATAGAGCTCCCTCAAAAAATCTAAGAGAGGGAGATCCACTCCCATTTGTCTTAGGACCGTCCAGAGTTTTGCGTGCGAAACGCAATCAAAAGCGGCGGACAGGTCTACATAGACCATATAAACCGTGTCCTTCTTTGCCTGGGTGTATTTGCCCAATATCAGACTAAGATTAAGGGCCTGCTCTACCGTTCCAAACCCCTCTCGAAAACCGAACTGAAGGTCGGAAATAATGTCTCCCTCCTCCGCCCATTGCTGGAGTCGCTCAAGTATTACTCTGCCAACAACCTTACCCAGAGAGTCCAGCAATGAAATGGGACGGTAACATTTCACGTCCTGGCGGTCCCCTTTTTTAAAAATGGGGACCATGATGGAGTTGGTCCAAGATTTTAACAGTCCCACGTTTGCAGCTGCTGTACACACTCTAGTAAGAATGGGGGCCCAGAGATCCAAGTTGTGTTTAAAGAGATCCACTGGGACCCCGTCTGGGCCTGGAGCTTTCCCGTTTTTACTTGTTTCCAGTGCCACTAATAGATCAGGAATATCAAAGTGCAGAGGTATTGGATATTCGACTATTGGGTGTATGTTTTCTGTCCCAACTGGTGTTGCAGTATTTTTAAAATTTTTGGAGAAGTGGGACACCCAAGTATCTTCGTCTATAGCCACTTCTATCTTGGGACTATTATTGTCTGTTAGGTATGGTGATCTGACAGTTCTCCAGAAAGCCTCACTGTTTTTGGAGACGGCACTCGTATGCAGATCTTCCCAAAGTTTCTGTTTCAATTCGTTGATTCTTAGTTTACGTTCCCTACCATAGTGCCGCCTAAGGAGCTGAATCTGTCCCAGGTCTCTGGGTGTTTTATGCAGGGCCAGCTTTAGGTTGGTTAGGGTCACCGTACAACTATGATTAAACCAGCCTTTACTAGTTGGGTTCGCGATCCTTGGTTTTACGGTGAGAAGTCCCTTGATTTTCTCTAATATATGAGTAAAATTGTTTAGGACTTCTTCATCAGATTCCGATAGATCCAGACATTTAATTATATTTGGATAAGCCGCATTTACCAGTTTTTTTGTAATTTCATTTGGATTTATTTTTCCCCATTTTAACGTATATCCATTTTGTTTTCCTAACTCTAATTTATTCTGGGCAAGAGTTTTCGCTATAGCTGTATTTCGGGGCTTGGAATCAGTCAAGTAAAGATCCATCCTCAGGGCGGAGTGATCACTGAGTGTATTAGCCATAATCTGAAAAGATCTAGCTGTATGTAACAGGCCAGATGACAGGAGGATGTAATCAACTGTTGTTTGGTGTCCCCTACCCACATAGGTCGGTTGAAGGGAGTTTGGTCCTGAACTTGGGCTATTGGCTATTACAAGATACAAGTCAGATAGCAAATTGTTCATAGCAAACCCCACCTTGGTATGGGCAAAAGGCACTAGTGGAGCGTCGTGTTCATTCACTATCCCGCAGCAATTTGTTTTAGCCTGTGGGCATGGGTGGAGATTAAAATCCCCTCCCCATAAAAGATGAATTGCCCCTTGTCCTGTCTTCGACTGATGAAGCTGAGTTAATCTCTCTTGAATGTTACACAAAAGATTCAAGAATTGATCCTCCTCTAAGTTGTTATAAACATTAATCAAGAGGATAGACTCCTTGTTCGTAAAGGAAAGAGAGAGTAGTAGGAAATTTGGGTCGGAGTTGACTAAGGACACCTTTAGGTGGTTCACGGTGTTTGCGATGTACGTTATTAGCCCTCCCTTAGGTCTACCTACTATACTGTGCAGGGCTGGGGTAAAGTAAGTTTTATAGCCCAAGAGGTGAAGCTCTGTCATAGACCATGTCTCTTGAAGGCAGATTATTTTATAAGGACCCAGGAAAAACATGGCGGTCCCATCCTCAATCTTAGGGCGTACACCGCAACGTTCCAAAAGAGGATCGGTATGGGCTGTGGCTCTAAATTAGTCACTATAACTTCATTTGCTGGAGAAATTGTTTTTATTATAGGGATTAACTGAGGTGAGTTGGGATTAGTGGGATTGATCTCCGTTAATGGTCAGTCGACCATTTCGAGGCCGCTAAATCTATTCCTCGTCGGGATACTGAACCAAGGATCCCAGCGAGGCGGTTCTCTATGGGCAGTTCTCAGCGTATGTGGACCCCAGTCATCCCATCCTCCTCGCTGATAACGCAAACCCACTGTGTGCCAGGAACTATCATAATCATGATGACGAGGGTCCCCTGTTTGCCTTGTATCTGCGGCGTCCCTCAAGGATCCTCGCTGAGCCCCACCCTCTTCAACGTCTACATGAGCCCCCTCGCGGCCATCGCACGCCAACACAACCTCAACATAATCTCCTACGCCGACGACACCCAGCTGATCCTCTCCCTGACCAACGACCCCGCCGCCGCCAGAGCCAATCTGCACGAAGGGATGAAAGATGTAGCCGAGTGGATGACGACCAGCCGCCTGAAACTGAACTCAGACAAGACTGAGGTCCTCATCCCGGGCTCCTCGCCCTCCGCCTGGGACGACTCCTGGTGGCCCCCCGCCCTGGGCACCGCACCCAAACCGACGGACCACGCACGCAACCTGGGCTTCATCCTGGACTCCTCCCTCTCCATGACCAGACAAGTTATCGCCGTCTCCTCGTCGTGCTTCAACATCCTACGCATGCTACGGAAGATCTTCTGGTGGATCCCCACCGAGACCAAGAAGACCGTCACCCAGGCCCTCGTCACCAGCCGACTGGACTACGGCAACGCCCTCTACGCCGGAACCACCGCCAAGCTCCAGAAGAGACTCCAGCGGATCCAGAACGCCTCAGCCAGACTCATCCTCGACATCCCACGAAACAGCCACATCTCCGGACATCTGAGAGACCTGCATTGGCTCCCCGTCAACAAAAGAATCACCTTCCGTCTCCTCACCCACGCACACAAAGCCCTACACGATCAAGGCCCGAGCTACCTCAACAACCGAATCAACTTCTACGCTCCCAAACGCCACCTCCGATCAGCCAACCATGCCCTCGCCGCCGTCCCCCGCATCCGAAGAGCGACAACAGGAGGAAGGTCCATCTCCTACCTGGCCGCCAAGACCTGGAACTCCCTCCCGACCGACCTGCGCCTGACCCAAGACCACCTCTCCTTCAGGAAGAAGCTCAAGACCTGGCTGTTCGAGCAGTAACGGCACCCCCCCCCCCAAGCGCCTTGAGACCCTACGGGTAAGTAGTGCGCTCTATAAATGTCTTGATTGATTGATTGATTGATTGATTATTAGGATATTCAAAGTGTCGGGGGGTGCTACAACCCAAGGGGGTCATGGTCATAAAAAGGACCGTTACATTGTCTTGAGGGGTAGAAAAAGGAAAGTGGTTTAGTACCTATACCTCCATTTACACTCGTGTGGTCCCAAGAGCAGATATAATCTACTACTCGAGGGTCTTCGAATGTGAGAAGAATACAGTCTCCCGGGATCGTTTTTCTGCCATTTCTCACCCATGGGGTCCTACGTACCATCAGAATCCTACCTTGCCAAGTTGGCGGAATTGGGCGATTGGTGTTTAGCCAGTGTTAGGCCTTGTTTTTCAGAGACCACATAGGTTCTGCATTGTGGTCCATTATCTCAGGCACACCTGTCATTACCACTACGTAGGGGCATGCTTCCGGTGGCATGTCAGCAGGAAATCTAACTTCAGTGGGTCCCCTAAGGCCATCTCTATTGGGTACTGGGGCCGGGGTTTTAGAGACTGGAGTTTGAGACTTCGAGGTTTTAGATGCCACTTTTTTTGATGCCGCTGTCTCAGGTGCAGGTGTTATTGTTGACAGGGCATTTCCCTGTGGGAGGGTTGTGGCGACATTGGTAGATGGATTCACTGTGCTCTTGTTATTCAGTGTTCCCGGAAGTGTTGATTTAGCTGTTGGAACTGGAGGTAGAGGTGCGTTCTTTTGGGTAGTTGCAGGCTTAGGGAGGGTATTTGCGGGCTTAGGGAGAGTTTGTTTATTCTGTTTGTTTCCCCCCGTTTTTTGAGCCCCTGGCACTTGGTTAAATTGTGGGAGATTAGTGAATTTGGATAGCTGAATCTCTAGCTGCGCTAACTTTGCTTCTACTGGTTGGAGAAAAGATTTTAAAAGGTCAGCGATCTTATTTAGCAGCTGACAGTTATTGCTTTCAGTTGGTTCCTTACTACAGGATAGAAGAATAGGGGATTCCAAATTAATGGGGGCAGGGGTATCCTGTGCAGGGTGATGGATAATCGCAGAAACTACTAGCTGTTCTGCTCTAAGGGGTGGATTCTCTAACGTACTAGAGTTAATGCCTATCTCATTAAGGATAGAATTTTTCGGACCGTTCTCTCTTTTCCTTATTGCGCCCTCCCTCCTCCCTCTTGCTTTCCTTCTTTCATCTGATGTAATTTGGGGTGAAGTTTGAGGTATTAGCTCTGGTGTTCTTTCTAAGTCTGAGCTTATCTGGGAATCAGAGAGCTGGGAATCAGAGAGCTGGGAGGCCGATAGGTCCACATTGTTTGGCAGGCTACGCCTGCCCTCTCAAGGGGACCTCTGCCCTGCATTTTTGACAGGTGCGGGAGTTCTAGCCTCAGCCAAGTTACCCATTGAAGATCTCTTAGGAAATGCCAAGTCCAAGGACTCTCTTTCCTCCATCAAAGAAATACTTTGATCAATGAATGAGTTTGCCTTGGTAATAAAATCATCCATGGGACCTAACAACTTACCCACACTCCCAGGGGCCTTGGTTTTATTTCCTCTAGTTAGCACCATTTTTCCTTTTAGAAGAAAACAGTGGAAAAGGTTCTAACGTGAATATAGGATCAGCGAGACAGAATATATCAAGGGTTGCAGGAACAGAGACAGTAGAAATGACAGTACAAACGTTTCAAAGATGGATTGCAGGAGGAGGAAGTTAGAGGGGTGGCCCAGTCCAGTCTCTTGCATCCTCGAACGGCCTCAAACGGCCCGCCCTTTGCCCGGGCTTTGCCCCAGGCGCTCCCGCGCGCTCCCGCGCAGGGGTAGTGTGTTTTAGTCTTATTGGGTATGGACCACTCAGGGGGCGGGGCTAGCAGGGAGAGCAGGACAGGTGTTCCAAATTGACCAGCAGGGACTCCTGGGAGATGGAGTCCCCGCGCTTGCTCGCAGCCCTGCATTGCCCCTGGACACCCCGGTAAAGTTTAGCAGTTCCGCCGAGTCTTTCTCCTCGATGCAGGACCCGCGAAGCGGGTACCGCGAGTTGCAGGTTCAGGGATGTAGCTCAAAGGGACACAGAGCAGCCCAGCAGGAAGGTTCGCCGTACTCAGAAGAACAAAGGGTCCCATCGGTCGTTTGTTTGAGGTGGGCTTATCTGCCGTCCAATTCTCAGGGGGCGGGGCTAGCAGGGAGAGCGGGCCAGGTGTTCCAAATTGGGCAGCAGGGACTCCTGGGAGATGGAGTCCCCACGCTTGCTCGCAGCCCTGCACTGCCCCTGGACACCCCGGTAAAGTTTAGCAGTTCCACCGAGTCTTTCTCCTCGATGCAGGACCTGCGAAGCGGGTACCGCGAGTTGCAGAGTTCAGGGATGTAGCTCCAAGGGACACAGAGCAGCCCAGCAGGAAGGTGCGCCACACACAGAAGAACAAGGGGTCCCGCCGGTCGTTTGTTTGGGATGGGCTTATCTGCCGTCCAATTCTCAGGGGGCGGGGCTAGCAGGGAGAGCGGGCCAGGTGTTCCAAATTGGCCAGCAGCAGGGACTCCTGGGAGATGGAGTCCCCGCGCTTGCTCGCAGCCCTGCACTGCCCCTGGACACCCCAGTAAATTTTAGCAGTTCCGCCGAGTCTTTCTTCTCGATGCGGGACCCGCGAAGCGGGTACCGCGAGTTGCAGAGTTCAGGGATGTAGCTCCAAGGGACACAGAGCAGCCCAGCAGGAAGGTTCGGCGCACACAGAAGAACAAAGGGTGGAAAGTTATGTAAATCACTAACTAAACCAACAACAAAAAGGTTCTACTACGACTGCCAGCACTAAGCAGCACGCGAAGTGACAAACACAGTCTGTCATCATGATTGCAGAGCACTAAAAAATGTCCTACTACTACTACTAATAACAAGTCATAATATACTCAACCTATCAGTCCATCACTATCTCTTCTTCTTAGTGGCAGCAGGAGTACAAAGGAAGGACAAGACTTGAGTCTCTAGTCTTTCTAGCATTACGCAGTTCTGTAAAGTACTACACTCATACATATTCTCAGGCCAAATGAGCACAAAGTTGCAAATAAGTAAGCATTGTAGCAACGCCACTGAGGAGGCGAGCACCTGCAATCACAGAAGCTATTTAAACACTATTTTACCTGCAATGTAATCGAATAGGCAGCATTCTTGCTCTTCGGGAAAAACATATATTAGCAATATAACATAGAGCAGAATAATACAAAGTAGGTATTAAATAACTACTCACCAAGGCCAGGGATCTCCACACCTAGCAGGTGGAGCAGGTCCTGCTCCCGGTTGAGGACGTCGGCCCCCCGGTGCGTCGCTTGGTCGTAGGTGCGCCGGACCCCCAACTCCCTCCGCATGGCCCGGCACACCTTATCCCACCGCTGGCGACGCTCCCGGAGGCCATACCCTTGACCGGGCCTGCCCCCTGCTGCCACGGTCTTAGGGAGGTGGCGCAGAACAAAAAATACCAGGACGGCCACCTCCACCGTGGTGAAAACCTCCCTGGCCACTACATCAACTCCCCTCAATCGTCCGCAAGGGAGCCGGCTAACGGTGCGAGACCCTTCCCCTTTGATTTGCCGGCTCCCTTTGCCATGGTCCTGGCCGAAAGAAGAAAAGAATGAGGGGAAGAAAGAAAAAAAAATTAAAGAGAGAGCTAAAACAAAAAAGGAGTTATAAAGTAACAAAAAGTTGAAAAAGACACAAAATATAGATCTAGGCAAATAGAGAGATAGATAATGAGCAAAAAAAATAAAAATCAAAGAAAGAAAGGATGGCAAAGATTCAAGCAGGATTCAAAAAGCATGCACAGGACCATAGCAATGAATGAAAAACAAGATTGCCGCGCCCATTGAGGAACACGTGGGTAAGTTCACGCGATATTTCCCCCGCGAGCACGCAAAAACACGCGCAAACTTGTAAAAGTGCGCCACACACAACACGACATTGCCAATAGCGGCCAGAAACGAAAATACGCAACGCGCACAAGATGGCCGCGCCCATGTACGACCGCATGGGCAACCTCGCGGTCGGTGCGCTGCAAGCGGTCCGCGAATAAGCAAAAAACCCCACGAACATGCAAAAAAAAACACAAATTCGCACAAATTTGCGAACTCTGCGGATCGCAAATTTGCAAATTTCGCCCATGCTTATCAGCGATTCTACGTGCTCTAGGCACTGTGTCTAGTCAAGTCGTGATTGTTATACCATTTTTTTATTTTATGGTTCGGTCTGCCCCTGGAGCCCGTTGTGTAATTTTCTACTCACGAATGTTCTATGATTCAGTATTGTGTGATTTGTGCCCTAGTCTCGTACAGAGACTACTAGAGAGTGTTATATTAATAAATACATATTTTTATTCAACTACTGTGTGGTTCTCCTTTCATTTAGTCATTTAGGAGGTGGTACTCTGGTAAAACAAGCTAAATTACATTCCTTCAAGATTAAGCCTGAAGGCTGCTCTCCACAGCTACCACTAGAATAGCTTTCTAAAGGTTATCTTTGACTTCATACATCATAAGGGTTGTGTGGACTGGTACAGGGTGCCCACTTTAATAGGTGGACAGCATATACCAGGCCACCTTCTCACACAAGGGTCTTTTCCATATGGTTCTGCAACCAGGTACCAATGACCAAGTCTCTGTTGTGACTAGTGATGGCCTGGGAATTGTGTACCATCTAAGGTTTCAAACACAAAATAAAGGTGATTCAAGGTTCTTGTTAAGCACAAACCACGAAATGTGCGTATTGTATTATAAATACCCTTGAAAATGAACTTTTGCAACTGTGTGATAAGGGTATAATTGAGCTAATCGAGTCCTCTGTATGGCTTTCCGCTTTAGTTGTGGCGCGTTATTGTAGTGTCGAACTCAGAGTCTGTGAAGATCTCAGGAGTCTAAACAAGCAATTTGGGTAGCTTCACACCCATTACCGTAAATCACTGATTTGTTAGTAATAGTTAGAGGTGCTTCTGTAGAATCAATTTTGCATCTGCAAACCATCAAGTGGTTTTAAATCCTGAATCAAGACACCTAACAGCTTTCATGTCACCAGTTGATACTTTTCCGTATTGCACAATGCCTCTTGGGTTAGCTTCTACTGTCTCTGGTTTCTGAGAATCATGTTTCAGTTATTCAAAGTCCTCAAAGTTGGAGCAGTTTTTCAGGATGATGTTTTGATAGTTGCTGCCACTAAGAAGGAATATGATACCATTCTAAGGGAAGTTCTGTCCATTATGCAGAAACATGGTGTGGTTCTGTGAGAGGGATGGGCGGAAAGTAAAGCCAGGAGGTCTTATGTGGGGCTGAATGATGGTGTCATTTATTAGCAATAACTCAAAGACAGAACACAATCCAACAGAAAAGTCTGGTATGATAGGGGTTTGGGCGTCCTCTGCTTCCCTGGAACTGATGGTGGATCTTCCTCTCCTTGTAGGGCGACGATGTGGCACAACCCCGGAGTATAAAGCTGAAACAAAAGCAGAGAAGGCGGTCAATATAGCTGTCCTCAAGGTAAATGACAATGTGAGGCAACTCACGCCTGCACCACCTTAGTAAAAGAGAACCATGAAGGGAGTGAAGGGAGTGAAGGGATAAAGAAAAGAACGTGGGAAAACAGGTGAAGAGGAAAGAAACAAGGGAGGATATTGTTGCAACCTCAACAAAACAGAGCAACCTTTTTATTCAGGTCCGACTTAGTCCTCGGCTCCTTAGTAGGTCAGGAGTATTTGTCAAGCCCTGCAAACACAAGAGTATATCCTATTTGTATCCAATAGTGCGGTTATCACGGGCTAGTGCAAGTGTTTATGCAATTCTTTTCAGGGTGTGCGTAAGAGTGAGGGGGGTGATGGAGCTGGTGAGTTGTCAAGAGAAGGACGTGCCCGCCACACTGCCCAGTATCCCTTGAGTCCCATAAACTTGCCTCTCCCTCCCTTGGTTGCACTGTCCCCTGCCTCGTTCCACGTACCGCTGTGGCTGCAGCTCTCCGGAGCTGCAGCAGCGTTGACGCCGGGGGTGTCCACCACTCTTTGGACCACTCCTCCCGTTCTGCGCTGCCTCTCTCCTTGTCCGGCAGGGAATCTCCGTCTGCTTCTTGCCCTGGTTTGCTACGTCCTTCCATCGTCCCCGCAATATTCCTTGCTCCTTCCTTCGGCGTTCTCGTCCCGATCTCTCCCTCGTTGGCGTCTTCCACCTTTCCAAAAGGAGCCTCCGCCTCTTGAGTCCATGAGGCTTCCTGTGATTGGCGGTCGTCTTGAAGAGGGCGTTCCTGGTCCTGTATGTGAGAGGGGCCCAATGAGTTTAACCCTTTCCAAGCTGTGTCAAAATTGGCGAAAGGCGTTCTCGATATCTTTAGGGGTTAGAAGTAGGTCACTGGCTGGGTAATATTCTGGTCCTCCTCACATCCCCCTTCCCTAACATTCTTGCCAGCAAGATCAAAGTCAAGAGGATATTGGGACAAATAGTCAGCGTTGGCTTGGTCTCTATCCTTCTGGTGTTTAGTGTTAAACCGATTGGGCTGTAACGCAAGGAACCACCTTAGCATCCTGTTGTTATGCCCCTTATTTCTAGATAGCTACTCTAACGGGGCATGGTCAGTAAAAAGGGTGAGCTCACTCCCCTCAAGGTAGTATCAAAGGGAATCAACTGCCCATTTAATGGCAAGTGCCTGCTTTTCAATAACCGCGTAGTTCTTTTCCCAGTAAAACAGTTTCCGGCTTATATAGAGGATGGGTCTCTCCTGTCCCTTGGGGTCTACTTGTGACAACACCGCTCCTAAGCTGGTGTCAGACGCGTTGGTTTGTAAGATGAAGGGTTGAGAGCAGTTGGGACTCAGTAACACTGGGTGGCATGTCAAGGCTTGTTTTAGTTGTAGGAAAGCTTGGAGGAGAGGGGGAGAGCTTTGTCTCAACACCTTTTCTGTAGCTACATTCTTTTGTGCTAAATCACTCAAGGTGGACGCTATTTGGGAAAAGTTAGAAATTAATCGACGATAATACCCCAAGACCCCAAAAATGCCCTTAACTCCTTTTTGGTTTTGGGGGAATGGGATGTTGGAAATGGCTGCTAACTTCTCTGTCTGTGGTTTTATATATCCTTCCCCCAAAAGGTTTCCTAGATATTTCATGGACTGGCCAGCAAGTTTACTCCTTGGTGTAGTTCCCATTAGGTGGAAGCAGGCTGTAGTTACACCTATTTTGAAGAAGGCCACCCTTGACCCCCTTAAACCTGAGAACTACCGCCCTACCACCTTGCTTCATTGGGCTACGAAAGTTGCTGAGGCCCATGTGAATGGCATCCTTGCAGACCATCTTACCAGGGCTAACATTCTTGACCCTACCCAGAATGGGTTCCGTGCGGGCCACTGCACGGAGACGGCCCTACTTTCTATGGTCGAACGTCTGCGTTCTGTGCTTGATGCGGGTCGGACGGCGGCACTATTGCTATTAGATCTCAGTGCCGCGTTCGACACGGTCTCACACAGGATTTTGATTCACCGACTTGAGGAAGTGGGTGTCTCGGGTTCTGCCCTATGCTGGTTTCGATCTTTTCTTGCGGAAAGGTCATTCCAGGTTGCGATTCCACCCGGTAAGTCCAAATCCTATCCGTTGGACCTGGGGGTCCCACAGGGCTCATCGTTGAGTCCCACTGTTTTCAATCTTTACGTGAGGCCGCTGGCTGCGGTCTTCAAACAATGGGGCCTAACGATGGTTTCATACGCAGATGACACGCAGCTGGCGGTCACGTTGAGTGGGAACTCAGACATGGAGGCTCCAAGGTTCCCGGACGGTTTACAGGCAGTGGCCAACTGGATGAACTCCAACTGTCTCCAGTTAAACACCAAGAAGACTGAGGTTATGGTGGTCGGCAAGCAGGCGGGGTTGTGGGGTTACAAGTGGTGGCCTCCTGAACTAGGTGTGACCCCCTCTCCAGCATCGGAGATAAAAAATCTTGGGGTCTGGCTTGACCCAACCCTCAGTTTCATCTGTCACACCAAGAAAGTGGCGGCCTCTTGCTATGGCATTATTAGAAGACTTAGACCTATCCTTAAATTTTTTGATGCCCCCACCAGACAATTGGTGGTTCAAGCATCAGTGTTGTCCCGGCTGGACTATGCCAGCTCGCTTTTAGCTGGGATCAATCAGTCAGAACTTACCCGGCTGCAGTGAGTTCAAAATGCTGCAGCCAGAGTGGTGATAGGTCTGCCTAGGCAGAGCTCGGTCTCCAAATCTTTGCACTCTCTCCACTGGCTCCCTGTAAATCAGAGGATTAAATTCAAGGTTCTATGCCTTGCGTTTAAAATCCTCAAGGGTACATCTCCCCAAATTCTGGAGAATCTGCTGACACTGTATGTACCCTCACGAACCCTCAGATCTTTGGGTCAGAATCTGGCTGTGGTTCCGCGCTTCAGGCTGAGTAGAGCAGGTGGCCGCTCTTTTCGAGTGCTAGCGGCGAATTGGTGGAACTCTCTTCCTCTTCAGATCCGGGCTATTGAGGACCTTCTTCAGTTTAGACGTGCCATCAAGACCTTCTTATTTGTTTAGCTCTCATGCTGTTCCTGTGGCCCTTCTGTTTTTTATCGGTGTTGTGTTGTGTTTACCTTGTCAAAGCGCCAGGACGCCCCTTCGCTGGGGCAGCTGTGCGCGGTATAAGTAATTATAACATAACATAACATAACATAACATTTATGGTTAAACTGGCTTCTTTTAATGCTTGTATTACTGTCTTTACGTGGATGAGGTGTTCTATCCAGGTGGTTCTGTGGATGACAATGTTGTCTAGGTAAGCCGCCGAAAACTCAGAACAAGGTCTTAAAACTGTGTTCATCAAGCATTGGAAGGTGGTAGAAGCCCCATGAAGACCAAAGAGGAGAACGGTAAAATGGTATAGCCAGCTGGCAGTCGAAAAAGCTGTTTTCTCCCAGTCTCTAAGCTGCAGGGGCACCTGCCAATATCCCTTGCACAAATCAAGGGTGCTGATGTATCTGGCGGACCCCAGACATTCCACCAACTCATCGACTCTCGAGAATGGGTAGGAATCGAAACGGGAGATCTTGTTCACTTCCAGAAAGTCGATGCAAAATCGGATGGACCCATCCGGTTTGGGCAGCAGTACGATTGGTGAATTCCATTCACTATTCGAGGGTTTGATGATGCCAATCTTTAACATTTGTTGCACCTCACCCTCTATCGCCTGTCTGCGACACTCTGGAATGCGATAGGGGCGTAGCTTCACTTTCACGCCTGGGGAGGTTATAATGGCATATTGCATCAAGTGGGTTCTACCAGGCTGCAGGGAGAATACCCCCTGCAGTGGTCGTAGCTGGGCCTCTAGTTCTCTTTTCTGGGTTTCTGGGAGGTCATGGTCTATGCTTTATACAAACATGGGGTCGGGTCTCCTAATAAACCCTACCTGGTTCAGAACTGCCCCTCCCACTTCTTAAGTAGATTGGCATGGTATATCTGTGTTTTGGCCTTTTTCTGTGGATTAAATTCTAGGTGATAAGTTACTGCGGTAACCTTTTCCATGACCCAATAAGGTCCCTGCCATTGCCCCAGTAACATACGATTGGAAGATGGTATCATCAAAAGAACATAGTCGTCTATTGCAAAGGCACCGTTTTTTGCTTTTTTATCATATTGTGTTTTCTGGGATGTTTGGGCTTGTTCGAGGTGGGATTGGACAATGCTATGGGCCTGGCTCAGATGAGTTTTTAGATTGAGTACGTACTCCGAGAGGGTTTTCTCTCCTTCTGGTGCCTCCTCCCATTCTTCCTTTAACATGTCAAGTAATGTGCGAGGCTGCCGGCCATAAAGTAATTCAAAGGATGAGTACCCAGTGCTTTTTTGGACTTTGCAGCGAATTTCAAAGAGAGCCAGAGGGAGCATATCTTCCCACTTCCGGGTCTCAAGGTCCAAAAGCTTTTTTAGTGATGTCTTGAGGGTGGCATTTTAGCGTTCCACCAAACCATCTGTTTGGGGGTGTTTGGGCAAGCAGCTGGATTGCGGGCTGGAAGGTGACACAGAAACAAGGAAAGGTAGATTTAAAGGGTTTTTATTGGTCCTTTTCTTTCCCTTTTTTAGGTCGAGGACCTAAAGGCTGCGCTTGCGCAGTCTGGGGTCGGAGATTTAATGTGTCTTAGTAGGGCTTTGGAACCCGCCTCCCTGTCCCGTCTCTCCTCCATTGCCTGGCTTCAGAATCGGAGGCCAGTCTTTGGAGGACTCCTGCAGTGCTGTGCACCGCTGTGCACCTCTGTCCCCGGCGTGGTTCCGATCTGCGGCTATTTTGCAGTTTGAGGTAAGGTATCTTTCCCATTTCACTAATCTAATGTTTTTTTCTCTTTTCTAGGTCCAACGTGGCCTGTTGCATCTCCCTGCAGCCGTGTGCACTACTGTGCACGAAGTTGTTCAGATGGGTATGTATGTTGTTGTTGTTTTCGTTTAGAGGTAAGCCATTTTGTTTTTTTTGCTAATGTTATTCTCTCCTTTCTAGGTCCAACGTGGCCCGTTGCGTCTCCTTGCAGCGATGTGCACCTCTGTCCCCCGATCTGCGGCTATTTTGCAGTTTAAGGTAAGGTATCTTTCCCATTTCACTAATCTAATGTTTTTTTCCCTTTTCTAGGTCCAACGTGGCCCGCGGCGTCTCCCTGCAGCGATGTGCAACGCTGTGCACCTCTGTCCCCGGTGTGGTTCCGATCTGCGGCTATTTTGCAGTTTGAGGTAAGGTATCTTTTCCATTTCACTAATCTAATGTTTATTATCTCTTTTCTAGGTCCAACGTGGCCCGTGGCGTCTCCCTGCAGCGATGTGCACCGCTGTGCATCTCTGTCCCCCGATCTGCGGCTATTTTGCAGTTTGAGGTAAGGTATCTTTTCCATTTCACTAATATAATGTTTTGTCTCTCTTTTCTAGGTCCAACTTGGCCCATGGCGTCTCCCGGCAGCGATGTGCACCGCTGTGCACCTCTGTTCCCGGTGTAGTTCCAATCTGCGGCTATTTTGCAGTTTGAGGTAAGGTATCTTGTACATTTCACTAATCTAATTTTGTTTCTCTCTTTTCTAGGTCCAACAAGGCTTGTGGCATCTCCCTGCAGCCGTGTGCACTACTGTGCACGAAGTTGTTCAGACGGGTATGTATGTTGTTGTTGTTGTTTTCGTTTAGAGGTAAGCCATTTTGTTTTTTTTTGCTAATGTTATGTTTATTCTCTCTTTTCTAGGTCGAACGTGGCCCGTGGCGTCTCCCTGCAGCGATGTGCACCGCTGTGCACCTCTGTCCCCCGATCTGCGGCTATTTTGCAGTTTGAGGTAAGGTATCTTTTCCATTTCACTAATCTAATGTTTTGTCTCTCTTTTCTAGGTCCAACGTGGCCTGTGGCTCCTCCCTGCAGCGATGTGCACCGCTGTGCACCTCTGTCCCTGGTGTGGTTCTGATCTGCGGCTATTTTGCAGTTTGAGGTAAGGTATCTTTTCCATTTCACTAATCTAATTTTTTTTCTCTCTTTTCTAGGTCCAACCAGGCTTGTGGCGTCTCCCTGCAGCCGTTTGCACTACTGTGCACAAAGTTGTTCAGACGGGTATGTATGTTTAGAGGTAAGCCATTTTGGTTTTTTTTGCTAATGTTATGTTTATTCTCTCTTTTCTAGGTCCAACGTGGCCCGTGGCGTCTCCCTGTAGCGATGTGCACCACTGTGCATCTCTGTTCCCGGTGTGGTTCCGATCTGCGGCTATTTTGCAGTTTGAGGTAAGGTATCTTTTCCATTTCACTAATCTAATGGTTTTTCTCTCTTTTCTAGGTCCAACAAGGCTCGTGGCGTCTCCCTGCAGCTGTGTGCACTTTATGTTAGAGGTAAGCTATGTTTTCGATTTTACTAATGTAATGTTTTTTCTCTCTTTTCTAGGTCCAACATGGCTCGTGGCGTCTCCATGCAGCCGTGTGCACTTTATGTTATAGGTAAGGATTTTTTAAATTTTTGCTAATGTTATGTTTTCTCTTTATTTTCTAGGTCCAACATGGTCCGTGGTGTCTCCGTGCAGCTGTGTGCACAGCTGTGCACGAAGTTAATCCAACGGTATGTATGCTGTTACCATATACAGGTTAGTGAAGTTTTTTTTGTATGCTGTTACCATATACAGGTTAGTGAAGTTTTTGGACAAGTATTATACATTTTGATATTTTTAAGTGTTTTGCATTTGTGTGAAGATATTATATGTATCTATGTTATTGCTAATTTGTGTGATGCTTTTTATATTAATACATTTTTGATTCTTAAAACCATTTTAAACATGCTTATATTTTGTTTACATTGTGTACAGTTTTTTTATATTATAGCTGCTAGGTTATTTATTATCTAGTAAGAATGTTTGTATGTATTTGTGTTTGATGTTTTTGATGAAAGTGCTGTAACGCGTGGGGCACGTTTGTAACGGAAACGTCAGTTGGCGATATCTTTCGGCAAGTTCGGTAGGTAAAAACACCTTTTCTGTGATGTTAATGTAATAGTTTTGTTTCCGATATAATGTTTTTCTTTTTACACTTTTTAGGGATTCCGTGTCTGTGTTCTGTTTGGATACCGTCCGTGACATTTCTACACTTCACCGTCCCTGCTGCTGTGACGTGCACAGGTAAGTGCTACATTTTTATGTGGTGGAAGATTGTGTTTCTGTTTTTTTACATTATATTTTTGGAAGTAAATAATTGCGAATTCTTTTTTTGAGGTGTACAGGTAAGTACTACATTTTTTATGTTGGTATATGGCGTTTCTGTTTTTGACAATATATTTTTTCGATATTAAATATTTGCTATTTGTTTCTTTAAGATATATAGATATTGTTTACTTATTTTTTAAATTGATTACTCAGGACAAAAGTGCTTAGAGGATAGTAATGTATTGAATTTAATATGACTGTGTGTGCACATTTTACATTCAAACTCCATGTACCGGTATCTTTAGTTGACTCTGCAATTCATCGTTCGTGATGCTGCGAGATACAGGTAAGTGTAAATTGTTTTATAATTGTATATAATTGCTATAGTAAATGGTGTTTTGATTTTTCAAGATGGTATATGTATGTTTTTTAATGGCATATATATGACTCACCATGTTATTAATGCTAATTAGCGTTGTATTATATTATAGTGTATATTACTTCTTTGTTTGCCTTATAGCTGCAATCGAATTTCTGTATATTGTTTAACGATATTTCTATTTGATTTTTTTGACGAAAGTGCTGTTACTAACGTATTTTGGGGAGTACCTTATTTCAATACGAGGGGGTGGGGCACGTTTTCCACGTAAACGACATTTACCGATGTCTTCCGGCAACTTCAACAGGTAAGAGAAACTTTTGTTTATGGATATTAAAGTAATAATTTATTATTTCTGATGTTTATATGTATGCACTGTCCGTGTTCTGTTTGTGTACTGTTTGTGAGATTTCTACACTTCAATGCCCGTGTTGCTGCGATATACAGGTAAGTTTTTTTTAAAAATATATTTTTATCTATCTTTTTATTACATTGTGTATTACTTATTGTCTTGCCTTATAGCTGCAATCTGATTTGTTAAGAATGTTTTGCAATATTTCTACTTAATTTGTTTGCCGAAAGTGCGATTCATAGTTTAATACGGGGAGCACCTGATTTTAATACGGCAGAGTGGGGCACGTTTTTCACGTAAACGTCAGTTACCGATATCTTCCGGAAAGTTCTCGAGGTAAGAGCAACTTTTGTATGTTGATGTCATGCATTTATGTTATTTTTGTGGATGTCTTTTAATTTTTTTTTCCATTTGCAGCTATTCACTGTCCGGGTCCTGTTTGGCTACCGCTTGTGACATTTATATACTTCACTGACCGTTTTGATGCGACATACAGATAAGTCCGATTTGTTTCTTATATATTTTCAGAATGCGTTCTTAGTGTTGTTCCACTACATTTTAGCGAGTTAATTTTGTGTAATGTAGATCTAATAATGTACCTGGCTAGTATTTGACTCTTGTGCATTATGTACAATTTATTGGGATGTTCGTGTTTGTGTAACGTTTGTGAGATTTCTATTATTTTTGGGATGTATTTATCTTTTTTTTCAAATTTGCAGCTATTCACTGTCCGTGTCCTGTTTGGCTACCGCTTGTGACATTTCTACACTTCACTGACCGTTTTAATGCGACATACAGGTAAGTCCGATTTTTTTCATTAATATTTTTAGATTGCGTTCTTGGTATAGTTCCACTACATTCTATCAAGTTAATTTTGTGTAATGTGGATCTAATAATGTATCTGACTAGTATTTGACTCTTGTGCATTGTGTACATTTAATTGGGATACTCGTGTTTGTGTAACGTTTGTGAGATTTCTACACTTCACTGACTGTGCTGCTGCAACCGACAGGTAAGTGCTATATCTGTATATATTTCAAAAGTGCGTTTGTGATTGTTTACACTAAATTGTATTGAGTTCTTTTGTGTGATGTTGATGTAATAATCCACTTGGCTTGTTTTTATTATTAGCTCGTGTTGTTGCTGTACATCGTTTGCTATTTGTGCGTGGTCTACTCGTATTCCGATCGTTTACTGTACTTTGGGCTTCTGTAAAGTAAACTATTGGGTTTATGGGCTACTCTTATTTACTTTTCAGGTTTTTTTGTTTTTGTTCGCACCTGCCTTGCGTCTGGCTTGTCTCTGCCTCGTGTCGTTTCCATACTGTGACTGGCTCATGTTTGGCTAATATCGTCACCATGCATTGACTGATGTTTGCGCATGTCCTGCTGGTATCCGGGTCCTGTACTCTGGTTTTGCCTTAACTCGCACCCTGTTTCTTTTTTAGCTCGCACCTGGCTCGTGTTTGACTCGTGTTTGGCTCGTGTCTGACTCGTGTCGCCGCCATGCTATGACTAAAGTGTGCGCGTGTTTTGCTGGTATCCGGGTCCTGTACTCTGCTTTTGGCTTCTGTTACGTCAACAATCAAGTGTTTGGTGTTCCTTTAATGTAGTTTGCTCTTTGTTTTTTAGCTCGCACCTAGCTCGTGTTTGCCTCGTGTCTGGCTCGTATCGTTGCTATGCATTGGCTAATGTTTTCTGATGTTTTCCTCTTTTTTTAAAAACTTTAGATGTATGCACTGTCCATGTTCTCTTTGTGTAACGTTTGTCAAATTTCTACACTTCACTGACCGTGCTGCTATGACCTGCAGGTAAGTGCTATATTTTTATATATTTCAATAGTGCGTTTGTGATTTTTTTACACTACATTGTATCGAGTTCTTTTGTGTGATATTGTTGTAGTAATGCACTTGGCTCGTTTTTGGCTTGTGTTGTTGCTGTGCATCGTTTACTATTTGCAAGTGGTCTACTCGTATTCCGATCGTTTACTGTACTTTGGGCTTCTGTAAAGTTAACTATTGGGTTTATGGGCTCCTCTTATTTACTTTTCATTTACTTTTCAGGTTATTTTTTTTGGTTCGCACCTGGCTCGTGTCTGGCTCGTCTTTGCCTCGTGTCGTCTCCATGCTATGAATAATGTTTGCACGTGTTCTGCTGGTATCCGGGTCCTGTACTCTGCTTTTTGCTTCTGTTAAATCAACAATCGAGTGTTTGGTGTTCCTTTAATGTAGTTCGCTCTTTGTTTTTTAGCTCGCACTTAGCTCGTGTTTGCCTCGTGTCTGGCTCGTATCGTCGCTATGCATTGGCTGATGTTTTCTGATGTTTTCCTCTTTTCTGTATGCACTGTCCATGTTCTCTTTGTGTAACGTTTGTCAGATTTCTACACTTCACTGACCGTGCTGCTGCGACCGGCAGGTAAGTGCTATATTTTTATATATTTCAATAGTGCATTTGTGACTTTTTTACACTAAATTGTATCAAGTTCTTTTGTGTGATGTTGTAATAATGCACTTGTTGGCTCGTGTTGTTGCTGAGCATCGTTTGCTATTTGTGCGTGCTCTACTCGTATCCCACTCGTTTAGTGTACTTTGGGCTTCGGTTAAGTAAATTATTGGGTTTATGGCCTCCTCTCATTTACTTTTATTTACTTTTCAGGTATTCTTTTTTTGTTCGCACCTGGCTTGTGTCTGGCTCGTCTCTGCCTCGTGTCATCCCCATACAATGACTGGCTCGTGTTTGGCTCGTATCGTCGCCATTCATTGAATGATGTTTGCACGTGTCCTGCTGGTATTCGGGTCCTGTACTCTGGTTTTGCCTTAACTCGCACCCTGTTCTTTTTTAGCTCGCACCTGGCTCGTGTTTGACTCGTGGCGTCGCCATGCATTGTCTGATGTTTGCACTAATGTCTACCACATCTCGTGTTTCCTGCTCCGGTCGTCTCTTTATTGGAGATTTTTTTTGTACGTTTTACTTTGCATTTCTTTATTTCTAATGCTTTTATTTTTCTTTCATTTCTAGGTCTACCCCATCTTGTGTCCCTTTTGTGCTCTTTGCACGTGTTGTGCAACATTTGTTGTGTTTAGCCGTTCTCTAATGTAGTAGTGAATGCTGTTATAAGCTATGTAAGACTTCTTATTTATTCAAAGTTTTATATAGCGCGAACAAGATCTTTGCAGATATCAGAGCGCTTTACAGAAACAAGGGGTAGGGGCGACAGGAGGGTGATTAAACCAACTATTGGGTACAATATAGTAGTCGGTAGTGAGTGAGTAGCAAAATAGGATAGCAAACATGTAAAAATATAATACCAGTAAACGATCAGGTAACCAATAATACAAAAACGGTGCAAAGTCTTTGATCCAACAATAATAGAGTTCAGGTGAACTTGGCCATAAGGATGGCTTTTACCTCCTTCTTAAAAAATGCAGTGGAGGAGATAAGTCTGGTTTCAGGAGGGAGTGCATTCCAGATCCTGGGTGCCATTCCTGAGAAGGAGCGTTTGTATCTTTTTTCCTTCCGGAATTTTTGAGGTTTCAGGAGGAGATTTTTTGTGCTTCTATTGGATCTCGAGCCTCCTGATATAGTCAGCTTTTGAGTGAGGTAGTTGGGTGACTTGTGGTGTACGGCAGAGTGTGCCATACAGGCAATTTTCAGTTGTATTCTGGCATCAAAAGGCATCCAGTTCAGGGATCTCAAGTCAGGGGATATATGCAAATGTTTTCCTGAACCAGTGATGAGTCTCACGGCAGCGTTCAAGGAGGCTCTTAGGGGTGCGGTTGTTGAAAGGGGGAGTCCGCTGAGGGCCACGATTCCGTAGTCTATGCGAGGGATGACTAGGGCTTGTACAGCAGTTTGGAAGTCCTTAGCTGGGAAGAAGGGTTTAAGTTTCATCAGAGTGTTGATTTGGAAATTAGCTCCTTTAGTTGCTTTACTAATGTGCTGCTGCATGTTGAGGATGGCGTCAAGTGTGATGCCTAAGGATTTCGCGGATTCCACAATGGTGGGTTGGACATTGAGCGCAGTTAGGTGATTGAGCCAGGTTTGGGTGATGGCGATTTTCGCAGGAGGTGAGATTAGAAGGAACCCAGTTTTCAGAGCGTTTAGTTTGAGGTGATTATCGGCCAACCATGATTGGGTGTGGAATTCAGAAGTTTGATGTCTTCCGGGGATTGTAGCTTGAGGTAAAGTTGAGTGTCATCGGCGTACATATGGAAGTGTACATTGGATGCATGCAGCACGGTGGTGAGTGGTTCTGTCATATGGATACTTCATTACATATATTGCGTTAAGTTAGCATGAGTGTATTACATGTTTAAACAGCCGGTTTGCCTTCGGCTTCAGTTTTGCACACGACACATACTTGTTGTTGTAGCTTTCACCCTAGAAGCGATGAGGTGGTTTATTTGAGAAGAATATGTTATTTCCATGCTATCAGCTTTGCCTGGTACACTTGGTACAACTGTCTGCACACTGAGAGCTGCACACTCTAAGATTAACCTAACACAAGGTTGCTGGGAGGCCTGATCCTCGCACCACATTAGACATAACACAAATAATGTTGATGCCAACATTTTGGGCTCTACGCGGGTTTAAGATAGAGTTACACGGAATGAACATAGACACTTGGTGCTGCGCATGAAGAGAGCTGGTAGCTGTTGATGTGAACTGCTCCTACTGACATTGAGAGGTATGGGGCCGCCCTGCTAAAGCCCGAATGAGACCTTCCTAGATATAAAATAATATGATAGATAGGGTGCGCGAAATATAGGTGATATAGATTTCTATAGGTTTTGCATTATAACATGCTAGCACCTTTTGCTTACTATGGATTAGTGACTATGCTGCTGACTCTGATTTTTATAATCTGCATTTTGGTATTATACAAGATACTGCGTTTGAGAACTTTGCATTGAATAATAAATATTTCAAACTTGCACTAGTGTTCTTTGACTCTCAGTTTTGGTTTGAAATGATTATATAACGAAAGAGTGTTCATGTGTTCCACGATTCCTGAGGTATTCTAAAGATCATGTTCTGGTTTGTCTAAGACATGGATCATTCCATAATGATCCATGAGACACTGTAGCTAGCTAGGTAAGGGGATTTCTGACACTGAGATGAGTTTTGGATCATCCTAACTCACTGAGGTTCTAGATCTCTATGCACAGTTCTGTGGGAGAACGGAAACCCTGCTACATGGCGCCCAACGTTTTGGTTGGCCTTAAAACATGACACTCGAGTAGTATATCATTCATACCTTGACACCTTCATTCCCGTTTCCGGTAAACGGTGGTGTGTCGGAAAACCTACCTGTTTTTGAAATAGGTCTTTTCAAGCTTGAATTCTACTTTAAACGGTTTCTTTGAATTACTACCCAGTTGTGCTACAAAGTGTTCTTTGTCTTTTTTTACTTCCGGTGCTAACATGGCCGTGGACATAGCGCAGCATAGCCGCGTCGCGGTTCGCGACCACTTGCGGGCATATAATGTCCCTGCGGAAGGTTTGGCTGTGGTTCTAGTGGTGAGTGCGGAACATGCGTACCCGTACGAATTGTTTTATTCCTGGGTGACGTTTCCGGAAGTAAACGCTAATTCGGGCGTCTACCACTCATACACTGCCTCGGCTGTTCCGGCGGCTTATGCTCCGTACAGAGCACTGGAAGTACCTATAGATGTTTGGCAGCACGGAGTTTGGTTTGGTGGCGCCCTACCCCATTCTTTAACGGCTCCGAGGTTAGGTCCGTTGTCCATTGCGGGCACGGCCTGGCCCGCCTTGGGTGGCTTTACTCCACATCCTAATCGCGCCACTTGTAATGTGGGTGATCTGCGGCGACTGCATGATGTCGCGGTTGACGTGATTAGAGCGCTTGTTCATTACATTGGTCGTAATATACATGGCGCAGCCCCCGCAGGTGCGCAGCTTCGAGCGGAACAGGCTGGTTTGAAAATCAGTCCTGTCTTGGTGAATTCCGTAATGGGCAGAAAGCCAGAAAATAAGGATGATTTTCCTTACTGGCTTGCCGAGAAATTCGACCAGCTGGAGGCTGTGTTTCCTAATACGACTCCGGGTGAAAAACACCGGATTCTTACGCTTAGTTTACCGAAGGATTTAGCCCCTGAACTTGCGGACTGTGAAACATGGGGTAAGACTTTTGCAGCGGTTTACTCGAGGTGCTTTGGCACCCCGTCAGTGTCGAACCTGTCTGCGGTCCTAAAACGTGTTCAGGATGATCACGGACCGGAGTCGGCGGTTGAGTTGGGTATGCGCCTGAGCGGTTCATTTGAGACGGTTTGCGGTATTATCCTTGCTAATGTAAAAGGAGATGCAGTGAACTTTCAGGTGGCCAATGGTCTGGCGTTAGTTCCCGATGCCGAGAAACCCCGTCAGCTGGCAAGAATTATTGTGGCGGCTTATAAAACGGTTGGCCGCAATTCTAAGGGTGTAAAGGTTTTTCTTGAAAAAGAAAAGAAGCAGCCCCAGGGACAGTCTTCGGAAACGGGTGGACAACCCAAGTCCAAAAAACAAAATTGGCCTATAAAACAGAATCAGGGTAAGCAACAACAACAACAGACACAGGTTTCTAGTCCGGCGCCTTCACAACCTGCGCAGTCGGATCGAGTTTATGAATTGCGCGATCGCGCTACGATTAAATCGCCTGACAGATATCAGGCATCTGACCAACGCTCTCCTCGTTCCTTTCAGGACTCATCGGCTCCGTCAACCGGTGGTGGAGGGGGCGGCAGGGGCAGGGGTGGCCAGCAAGGACGTGGCCAGCCCCGCACGCGAAGTGAAGGGGATCAGCGGGACGACTCTACGCCAAAGAGACCGCAGTTTGCCAAGAAGAAAGTCGCTGCCTTAACGGCGCATCGATATGCCCCAGATAGTGAGAACGCGGCTTCGGAATCTGACGTGGGCTCTGACCTTGCTGGACAGCGCGGCGGAGATTACCATAGTGAGAGAGGCCCTCCGTCCACTGTTGAAGGTGACAGCGACTGAGACTTTTATTGTGATTGAAACAGCTGATACACATGTTGCTCCCCCTGAAAGACTTTTTGAAATTGTCCTGTTAATTGAAGGTGACATGCAGCGAACTGTAAAAGGGGTATTTTGGGAGAATCTTTCGGATACGTATGACATTTTGCTTTCGGAGGCTCACTGGCCCCCACCTTTTGTTCTCGCAGCTCCGCGAGGGGAGGAGGTAATCCTCCCCAGTTTCGCGCACACTGTATCGAGAGTGGAAGCGCTGCATTTTGCAGAAGAGTGGGCTCTGGCGCTTACGCCGGCTGTGTACCGAAATCAGTGTGGCTGGGATAAATTGTCCCCTAGCCATGAGATTCCTTTACGGTCACAGCCGCAGCCACAACCCCAGTATCCCATACGGCGTGAAGCTAAAGCTTCGGTTGCGGCTATCCTTGAACAATTGGAATATCAAGGTGTAATTGAAACGTGTGTGTCACCAATGAATAATCCCCTTTTTACTGTTAACAAGCCGGACGGCTCATATCGTCTGGTTTTGGATTACCGGCATTTGAACTCGCATTGCCGTAACTGTGCAGTACAGAATACTCACGGCTCTGCCCTAGTGAATAGTCTTGAGCGTAAACGGTTCAAAACCACGCTTGACATTTCCAATGGTTTTTATGCACATAGATTGGATGGTCTAAGTTCCCAATGGACCAGTTTTACGTGCGGCGGCGTACAAAAAAAGTTTAATCGACTCCCAATGGGATATAAAAATAGTCCTGGAGTGTTTTCCGCCCGCATAGTCTCTCTTTTAGAGAGTTTCGATCCAGTTGCATGTTCGTATGTGGATGATATTTATCTCACAGACGACGAACTTTGGGTGCATCTGTGTCGAGTAAATAGCATAATTTGTAACTTTGCAGACATGGGTTACAAGTTTAACTTTGCAAAATCGCACATTGCGGAGTACACAGTGTTGTTTCTAGGTTATGAACTTAACCATGAAGGAAAGGGATTGGCTCCTCAGTTCCTGGAGAAGTGCGCGCAGTTGCGCTCTCCGACAACGCTGAAAAAATTACAGTCTTTGCTGGGTTTTTTAAATTTCGGGAGGACATACATTCCGGAATATGCCCAGCGTATCAAGCCTTTATATGCCTTGGTACAACCATCTTTTTCCAAATCATGCTGGCTGCCTGAGCATTCAGCCATTCTGCAGTCCTTGCAGGCTGATATGCTAGCTTCTGACTACTTACAGACTCGTGATAACCAGACCAACCTGGTGATAAGAATTATCCCTGGGACGGTGGGTTTCACGTACCTGACTTTTAATGAAGGGGATACTGTACCTATTGCTTACAAGTCACACTTGTACACTTCGGCTGAACTGCGTTTTTCCACTGTGGAGAAAGTTTTAACGGCTGTGCAGATGGCAATTCTTAAGGAACGTGCCCTGTCGCAGGGAAAGCGCATGTTGGTTGTCACCCCGTGTCCAGCCTTGGAGGCGGTCACGAAAGCCAGTGTACCGAATTCTAAAGCTTTGCACCCTCGGTGGATTCAGTGGGCTACATCCTTGACATCTCAGGATGTCACGTTTATTTTTGACGCCGCTTTACGGTCGCAGGAGTATTTACAGTATGAATTCGTTCATCCTGCTCCTTTAGCAATGCGGCCGTTGGAGGATTTCCATTGTATCATTTACACGGATGGTTCGGCGCAGGTTGCGCATGGCTCTAAACACGCCTACGTTTCCGCTTGCGCCATTGTGGTCGGTGCCATGGTGAACGATGAGTTCAAGTCCAGTGTTGTGCACACGCAAACGCTAGGGGACTGCACCGCACAATTAGCAGAGCTTCGTGCTCTTATGCTCGCATTGGAGTACGCTGATCCTTGTGTGACGACTTTAATCGTAAGTGATTCTTACTACTGTGTCCAGTCTTACAATGAGAACTTGTTCTTTTGGATTCAGAATGATTTTCGTGATTCCAAGGGTAGCACAATAAAACATAAAATTATCTGGGTCCGAGTGGCGGAACTTAAAGAGAAACTGCCGCTCGTGTTTGTGATTCATACTCTCGGCCACCAGCGCGTGGGGGTCCATGCTGTTGGCAACTCGCTTGCTGATGAAGCAGCGAAGTCAGCGGTATCAAAATACTTAGTTGCAGCGGTCACGAGGTCCAAAAGCAAAATAGATGATGACATCTTGGCGGCTGTTGCTGCCACGGAGAAGGGAGGTAAATATCCTGCGGGGTTCCCTTCGAAGTACACATACCACTTAAGTCCCGATAAGGTTCCTTATGTGAAAATTCCTGAAGTTGGAGAGCGTCTAGTTCCCAACTCGGATCGCAGAGCTTCTCTGATTACAGCGGCTCATGAAGGTGTGGCGTCTGCGCATGCGGGCGTCTCAGCCACTGTATCTCAGCTACAACAGAGGTTCTGGTGGCGGGGACTGTACAAACAGACGCGCGATTATGTCCTTATGTGTGACATTTGTCAGCAGATCAAGCCTTCTACTGCTGCGCGTCCGCCTCAGACACAGTTGTACATCTCTAATAAACCACTTGGTTGTGTTTATTTGGATCACTGCGGTCCTTTTTCTTCTGATACTGCGTATAAATACATCTTAGTAGCAGTTGACTCATGCACACGCTTTGTATGGGTATGGCCGCATCGAAGCGCTGATTCGCGAACTGTCATTAAGGATTTGCGTGTCTTTGTGGGAATCTTTGCTTGTGGTACTTTCCATTCGGACCAGGGTCCGGCTTTCGCCTCTAAGGCGTATAAGGATGCTATGGTTTCGTTGGGAGTACAGGTGAAGTTTTCAAGCCCCTACAGGCCTGAGGGCAATTCTGTAGTAGAAAGAATGAACCGCGACTTAAAGCAATCTTTGACAGCCCGTGTTATAGGCACTGGTAGAAACTGGCTGACCCACCTCTATGGCGTGCAGCGTGCGCTTAATAATCTCCCTAGAAGGTCTCTGGGTGGGCGGACCCCATACGAAATGCTCTTTGGTATCAAGATGTATGTACCTGACCTTGATGGGCCGGACTACAAGGCCCAGACCGGGGCCTTTGACGTAGATGAACATTGCAATGTTTTACAGAATCTACAAAAGACCAGAGACAGTCTTGCAAAGGAACACTTGCCCTCCACTTCGGATGATGCGTTGCAGATCCCGGTAGTTGGCTGGCTACCCCAAGTTGGAGAACTGGTTCGAGAGAAGATCGATAACAAGAAAGAGTTTGGTCCCTCATATCGAGCACCAGTCCGAGTACTTGGAGTGAAGGGCACAAGAACAGTCATTTTACCACCACTTCCAGGTCGTAAAGAAAACAGATTTATTTCTATTGACAATGTCAAGACACACAGGGTGGCCGATTCTTCATAGCATGACACCGGCTGTATCCTGTCCTTCCATGGTGAGGCACTCTGTGCTGGCTATTACATCTGGTGCAGATCAGGAGGTGTCCCTCGAGATGCCTGCCATATCCAGACCTTTATTAAATACAATTCCTGTTACTAACATTGATGAGGTGACCTATGCAGATCCTGCTGATTTATCCATGTCCGATTTACAAGCTCGTTTGGCTAACCAATCCAGATTCTCTTTTGACTCTGATTCGGAACTTTCAAAGAAACCATCGACTATTGCAAAATATGCCACGTTGTTTAAAATACATTTTTTAATTCCACCTTGGACATACATTTGGCTGATACTATTTTTATTTCATCTTTTTATGTCGATTGGTTTTGTGTTTTATTTTTTCCGACTGATCGATGGCCATTATGTGAAAGAAAGAACAGGAATTCGGTACCTTAATGGAACATTGGCCCCTCTATCCTCCTCACATTCAGTACACAGACTAAAGAGAGACTTACATTCAGTACAGATTACTGCTTGGCCAGTCCTTGATGGGATTGTGTGGGATGCGGTTAGGTTTCAGATACATGGCCCCACAGAAGTTATTAATGTTCCTAATGTGCTTAGAGTAAACATGGGAGATGTGATTAAGCAAAATGTTCGTTCTGATGATTGGGATCTTCAGGCCGTAGAAGCATTGTTCTCTGATTTGAAATATTATGCGGCCTTTGATGCTGAGGATTTGTACTTAGATTCTGTCAATTATGGTGATTTGTTTTGTTATCAACATTATGGGAATCATTTCTTACACAAGACAAGTTCCAGGAGGGTTCCTGTGAATTACACTCAGTGGGAACATTGCCCTACTCCCTTACAGGGGAGTTCAAGTACATTTCTGGGAAAATACTCTTATTTTACAGATTTTAATCAATCGAATCCTGAGTCGTTTTATTTTAAAGTGAACCATAAATTCATGCCCAAAGTTAGACTTACTGATACAAAATTGCTGTATTCAAAGTCCTTTTTAGAAAGGTTATCTGTGGATGGCTATGAGTTATGGAAGGATGCTATTGACCTTAAATCGGTTTGGGGTACCAAAGATTGGCAGGTACAAGGCACTGAGGCTTTGCATCGTGCATGTCTCATCCCGAATCACATGTTGTTTTTAAATTCTACTGTTTCTCAAACAACATGTTTTGGATTGGCTACATCTAAAAAATTGAATACCCCTACTATCCCTGATTTGGAAGAGTATTCAGGTTGGAGTAATTTCACTACAATATCCATCAGTGGGATACAAGCGCTTTTGCAGAATTCCTCCTTTAATATTTCCCGTTTTGATCCGGAGGGGTGGCTTTTGTGGCAAAGAAGCACTGATGCTTGCCAACGTAGGTTTTTGGGTTTATCTGAAGGTTTTACGCACATCAGGCCAGATCCCAGGTTTGAAACAGATCACACTGTTACCACTTATTCAGTAGGTAAATTGTGTCAGAACTGGTTACAACATTCCACTTTGGCTGCAGTTAAACTGCATCTATCCCAGTTGAATGAGAATATAGAGCTAAATGATTTTATAAAAGGCCCGACTAGGGGTAGATCTAAACGCTTTATTTATGCTGTATACAATGAAATTTGGAAATTTTCACAGGTTGAGGCAGCTAAACGCCTGAGAGCGATTGATCAAGCTAATTTGGAAAAAGTGCTAGCAGTAGTAGATAACAGTATTAACATGCTTTCTTCCAGGATTTACACGTTGGATAATATTGTTTCTTCTGTTGTTGATATTGTACATGATGAAGTGTCCACGTTATACCATGGTCAAAATCAATTGCGTTCTGTAATGCAGTTTGCCTGGACTCTACAGACAATTAAGGCAGGTCGAGTTCCCTGGAACTCATTGAACGTTTCATCCCTTTTCGCCCCTTTTAATCTTACTGAAAAACAGCGCATGCTTTCAATGCGTGATGCATCATTTTCTATGTTACATATTGAGAAGCTAGAATCCTTGCCTTTCTCTGTTGCTGAAACCACTACTGCCACGTGGCTGATTCATAGTTTAATTACATTGCCATTTCCTTTATATAAATTTACTAACTGTATGCGGTATATTGCTATAGGACGATATGAACCACTAGGCAATGCATTTTTACACGAGGCATGGTCATTACCATACACATACAGATGTCTGAAGGATGGAAAAGAAGTGAATCTTAATGGTGAGGATTGCACACAGTCACCTGACCAGTCATTAATATGCAGACACATTCAGTTACACGGTTCTTGTAATCAGGACCGCCCAAATTTAGCATGTGTTTTAAAAGGCACGCCAGTTCCAGCAGTAGTTCCCACGTTTACATTATTAGCTAATGGTAGTTATTTACTTTTAAACAACGAATTATGTTGTGGTTTATTAATTGGTGTGGCTTATGTGGTAACTGTATCAGAGCGTGTGGTGTGCTGCAAGAATGTTCTATACCCACCCACGCATGGGTCTTCAGATGTCTCCATCTGGCCACGGATTCCAACCTTGGAAGCAAAATTCAATGGTTTAAGCAGAATAAGGGCCCTTTTGTCTCAAAAACAAGTGACCCTGAGTTCGGCCCGGGAAACTTATGTCCTTCACATAGCTAACACCCGCACAGAGGTGCAGGCGCTTTTAAATACTGATTTGCCGTTTCATTTCTGTGAACTGGTGCACCAAATTTTTAACGCTTCTTCAACGACTGGGCTTGCACATTTTTTTAAATTAGTAAGCAGTGGCCTCGTGACTACATTTGAAAAAGTTTTTGGAATCATTCCCACGTTTTTCCACACTATTTTTTCGAGTTTGTTTGGTGGACTACCTGTGTTGCTGGCTGTAGCCGCAGGAATTCTGGTGGTGTTTTTCTTCATAAAACATGGATGCCCGTCCTGCGCAAGACGCCGTTCAACGCCTCCTGACACTGTGCCGTAATCGGATGCTCAATTACTATGGAACATTGCCGCTTGCAGCATTAAGCACGGCCTATAGATTGTCATTTCGGTTCACCGATTTCACGTGTGTCCAACCTGTGTTTCACTGCCTGAGCTGCGAGTTCGATTGGGCCATTGATTTGTGCCTATGCTTGAGGACTGCTCCTGACGTCGATTTTGATCAGCTAATGCGTCCCGTGGTGGCTCACGAGCTGATCTGTTCTGGCGAGAGAGTTATGGCCTTGGCAGCGATAAATGGAGTTCTGGGCCAATGGGAGATCTCTGCAGCGGCGGATGCCTTTCTGAGAAACAGCGATCTGGTGAACCCACCGAGTTGTCCTCTGACTTTACAGGAGGATCCGATGCTGGAGGAGCACGTATGTTCTTTCCCATTGCTAAATTGGATTGCTGAACTATTTTCGGATGATGGCAGTGATTTCATGCTGGAGGCTGTGGCAACTTTCTTTGCATATACTTTCCAATAATGAGATGCCTGGGAGGAATGCTTTGTTGTGAAATATGACTTTCCCCTCGCTGGAATGGAGGGATGAACTATGTTCAGCTGATGGAGAGTACAATCATGTGATGTCACTGGGGATAACGTCAATGTGGCACATGACTTTGGAAATCGGATACGTGCCTTGTTTTTTCTCTTACAAACATTTGAATTGATGAAACCTGGTCCTACGTTTCATATTTTTGAGACCTGATGGATGACTTTTGGTTCAAAAGTTTTGTTTTTATTTTTTAGATTTGAGGCCACTGTAGGCATTCATACATATTCATTCATGCATATTTTTAGCTTATTTTAGCTCAAGATTATTGAACTTTGCTTTCAATTGTTGTGTCTGATTTAGTATTGCCTTTTCCCTTATGTTTGACGGTGCTCGGACCAATGGGGGGGTGTCATATGGATACTTCATTACATATATTGCGTTAAGTTAGCATGAGTGTATTACATGTTTAAACAGCCGGTTTGCCTTCGGCTTCAGTTTTGCACACGACACATACTTGTTGTTGTAGCTTTCACCCTAGAAGCGATGAGGTGGTTTATTTGAGAAGAATATGTTATTTCCATGCTATCAGCTTTGCCTGGTACACTTGGTACAACTGTCTGCACACTGAGAGCTGCACACTCTAAGATTAACCTAACACAAGGTTGCTGGGAGGCCTGATCCTCGCACCACATTAGACATAACACAAATAATGTTGATGCCAACATTTTGGGCTCTACGCGGGTTTAAGATAGAGTTACACGGAATGAACATAGACACTTGGTGCTGCGCATGAAGAGAGCTGGTAGCTGTTGATGTGAACTGCTCCTACTGACATTGAGAGGTATGGGGCCGCCCTGCTAAAGCCCGAATGAGACCTTCCTAGATATAAAATAATATGATAGATAGGGTGCGCGAAATATAGGTGATATAGATTTCTATAGGTTTTGCATTATAACATGCTAGCACCTTTTGCTTACTATGGATTAGTGACTATGCTGCTGACTCTGATTTTTATAATCTGCATTTTGGTATTATACAAGATACTGCGTTTGAGAACTTTGCATTGAATAATAAATATTTCAAACTTGCACTAGTGTTCTTTGACTCTCAGTTTTGGTTTGAAATGATTATATAACGAAAGAGTGTTCATGTGTTCCACGATTCCTGAGGTATTCTAAAGATCATGTTCTGGTTTGTCTTAGACATGGATCATTCCATAATGATCCATGAGACACTGTAGCTAGCTAGGTAAGGGGATTTCTGGCACTGAGATGAGTTTTGGATCATCCTAACTCACTGAGGTTCTAGATCTCTATGCACAGTTCTGTGGGAGAACGGAAACCCTGCTACAGTTCCATGACGAGGTTGAACAATATGGGGGATAGGGAAGATCCTTGTGGGACGCCTAAAGTTACAGGTACAGCTGAGGACAGCACGTTGTTGATGTTGAACTTCTGAGACCGGTTATGTAGGAAGGAAGTGAACCATTTGAGAACAGTCCCGGATAAACCCATTCTGGTATTTAACAGCTCCAGTAGGTTCTCATGTTTGACAGTATCAAATGCTGAGGAGAGATCAAGAAGGATGAGGAGGCAGGAATCATTGCGATCAAGGATTTGGCGGGCGTCATCAATTATGTGCGTCATAGCCGTTTCCGTGCTGTGTTTCGCTCGGAAGCCTGATTGATGAGGGTTGACGAGGTCAAACTGATCAATGTGTTTTGTCAGTTGTAGTTGTACACATTTTTCCAGCAGTTTGACCAGGGTGGGGATATTAGTGATAGGGCGGTAATTGTTTAGGTCAGCCGGGTCAGCTGTAGGTTTCTTGAGTATAGGCGTGACTTGCCCCACCTTGAGGGAGTCTGGGATGAGTCCTTGCTGAAGGGAGTTGTTAATGATTTTAGTCCAGAGTGGGAGGAGCAGGGGGGTGAAGTCTTTTACAGCATTAGCAGGTAGGGGTCTGTGTCGTGATTAGAGGGCTTCAAGGTGCCGAGCAGTTTGTGAATTGTTTCTTCTGAGTAGGTGTCAAAGGACGTCCAAGATGCGTTGTTTTTAGGTTGAGTGGTGGTCATGCTAATGTGGCTGGAGTATCGGCTTACATCAATGAGGAGATCACTTCTTATGTTGTTCGTCTTTAGTTTAAAGAAAGCAGAAAAGTCTTCACAGTGTGGAATATCACTTGTTGTGGTGTTTGCTTGTAAGGGTTGCATCTTGGTTTGAGTTTTGACTAGTTTGAACAGTTTTCTCGGTCGGTTTTTTGCTTGGTCCAGCTGGTGGCTAAAGAAGTCAGATTTCGAGCGCTTGATTTTCCTAAAGTAGGCATTTATCTTGTTCTTAAGCGTTTTAAGGTGCAGTGCTGAGGGGTCAGAACTCCAGGTGCGCTCTGCCATTCGCATAGCACGCCTGTCTTCATTGAGTCTACCATCATACCAGGGGTTCGAGTTCTTGGTGGAGACTCTCTTCAGTTGCAGGGGGCGGCTTCGTTGATTATTGAGTTCATAGAATCGAGGTAGAGGTCGGTCAGTGATTGAACATCAGAGGCGCCCGAAGGGGGAAGGAGGAGACTGCAGGTGTGGGGAGGCAGGGAGTTAGGGTTAAGATTCTTCATGTCCCTTTTCCAGATCTTGGATTTGGTGGGTTGAGCCGGGTTAAGTTTAACTTTTTCGTTGATGAAGAAAGTGATAATGTGGTGGTCTGACCAGTCACAGGGTTGGATCGCCCCCAGTTGGGTAGTGTCCTCTTTGGCGATGATAAGGTCGAGGATCGAGCCTTTGTCGTGTGTCGGGCTGTTGCAGATTTGGGCGAGGTCAAGCGCATTAAGGAAAGATTTGAGACTATTCACCACTGCGTCTTTCTGATCATTCCAGTGGAGATTGAAGTCACCCAGGTAGATTTGAGTGATCTGCCGACCGGCGTTGGATGAGATCGTGTCTATGAGTTGTTGGTTGAAGGTGAGATTGTCCCCGGGCGGGTGGTAGATGGCATGTAAAGAGCATACAGGTTTGCCTTCGCTAGAGATATCGAGGCAGAAGAGTTCACAGGAAGTGAGGGAGGGGGAGGTGACTTTGGTAACAGAGAGGTTGCTCCTAAAAATGCATGCGATTCCCCCGCCCGTCTTGCCGGTCCTGTCTAGTCTAATGATGTGGTAGTTGAGGGGGACTAGTATGTCCATTATAGGTGTTGAAGTTTCAGTTAGCCACGTTTGAGTCAGAATAGCTAGGTCAAGATCCATTGATATGATGAGATCTGCGATGTCGGAGGAGTGTCTCGGGCCGATCTGCAGTTGAGTAGGATGCATTTGAGTCTGGGGGTGAGAAGGGTGGTCGAGTGTTCTAGAGAGAGGAGGACTTTTCTGAGATTATTGGGGACGGAACTTCTGTTGCTTAGAGTGGGGGGCCTAAGGGGATTTGTGAGAATTGTGGGTATGGGGTGGTGTGTGGTGGTTGTGTGTTTTAAGGGACCTGGGCCAAATGAGCGAAGGAGGGTGCATAAGTCGTGGTCCGAAAGGGTGTTGAGGGTGCGACGGGGGCGGTAGGTATGATTGCGAGCGGGGATAGAGGGCCAACGCGGGGAGTATTGATTGAGAGGGTCTGTGGGGCGGATGGGCGACTTGTTGGATCAGCAGGTGGTGGTGGGTAGGGGGTGTCTGGGGTGTGTGAATAGAAGTTCTTTGATTTTGATTCTTATGTTTTGTACTCGTCTTATTTTTATTTTACCTTTCTATTCTTTTCTAGGTCTACCCAAACTCGGTTATATATCCTCTCTAAAGCATCTGCTGGTTGCGTGAGTCAGGTAAGCCATCTTGTGTTCTGCCATAGTATAATGACGTTTTTTGGGGTTGCTTTTTCAAGTACAGTAAGCTATGTTCTGTTTTGTGTTCTATAATATATACTTATGTTTTATTTCCAGGTCTACCTTGGCCCACGGCTCGCGTACTCCTTGCTTCACCTCTGTGTAAGGGCATGGCTAAGGTAAATTATCTTTAAAGTCCTTTCAACATCAGGGACGTATTCCGACTTCAAATTAACATAGGGCTAGACAACTACACTCTACGTGCAAGGCGCCATATTGGTAAGATAAAATCAAAATATTTTGGCCAAATTTGTCGTAGCCTTAATTTCCGAGCTACTGATTCTAATTGTATGCCTACTGTTATGCTTGCAAAAGTACGGTCAATTTGATTACGTTTTGTTTTGTTTTTAAAGTCATATGTAGCTCATGCTGATTTAGTTCCTATCATCATTTCTATGTAAATTAAGAAGCAGTGAAAAACAAACATTAAAGTAAGACTGCATAAGTATTTAACACCCTTGCATGCTACTTCGTTTTAATTCTAGAAAAATTTACACTGCACTTGCATATTGTTTTTACTGCACGCACGACTTTGGAGTAAATGCCCAGACAACTTGGTGCCACTTAAATTTTTTTAGGGGGGTGGGAAACTGTCTGTTGCATCCGTGCGTGTTGACATTCAATTCACAGGTAATTGCCACATCTTCACTCACAATAGGATACACTTCTTGCCAGACAGCCCTTTGATTTCTAGAAGGAAGCACCGCACCCAAACATTAACATATGGCTACACGACAACATCTTACCTACTTGCTGTTTTTTTAACAGTACATGTGGTCTTCTTTTGGTATTTCATTCAAGCAACTGCCATTGTAAAGTATAAGAGCGAACATTTTTATATTTGCAACAATGTTATACATTTAATCAGTAGAATTTACATGCAGCTTGTATTTTCTAAAACACTTTGAAGCACATTTGGATACTTTGTTGTCGAACAGCGTTCAACATCATGCAACTGTTGCCATATCTCATGTTCTTTGGTAGCTGCAGTGTAAGAAGGGGGTGTATTTAAAAGACATAATACTTCGTAGAAACTCCATAAACAGTACTACCAGGGTTCGTAGAAAGTCATGCACTCTTATGCGGAAAATGCAAATGTAGCTTTGCTATGGAGGGCTGCGGAGGGGGGGGGTATGTTGTAATGCTGTAGCACAGCAGAGCGCCCCTCTCCAGCGCGTCTCCAGGGCACAGGGGAGGACAGGCCTTCACATCACTTCACACGGAATTCGCACCTCTTCACTCACAATGGAATACACTTCTTGCCAGACAGCCCTTTGATTGCTAGAAGGAAGCACCGCACCCAAACATTAACATACGGCTACAGGACAACATCTTACCTACTTTCTGATTTTCAACACTACATGTGGTCTTCTTTTGTTATTTAATTCAAGCAACAAACATTTTTTTTACCTTTCGCACTATTTAAAACACACGAGAGAACTTTCTGAACATTTCTTGGGAGAAAGCCAGACGGTATACTTCGAGAGCTGATCTATCTCTGATACAAAACGGTAAGTAACTGCTTACATTGGGAATCAGAGAATGATTTACTTTTACTGTTTTACATTTTTTAACATTAATTAATTATTACCTTTACATATTTGTAACAATGCTTACTTGTAAAATTTACGTGCACATTGTATTTATTAAACACTTTAATGCACATTTGAATACTTTGTTGTCGAACAGCGTTCAACATCATGCAACTTTTGCCATATCTCATGTTTTTTGGTAGCTGCAGTGTAAGAAGGGAGTGTATTTAAAAGAATAATCATTCGTAGTAACTCCATAAAGAGTACTACCAGTGTTCGTAAAAGCTTAAGCAGTAAATAGTAGGCATGCGGAAAAGGTCTCTGTACGTTTGCTGTGGTGATCGGGAGGGGGGATGCTGTAACCCTGGACTCCTTACGTAACGCACCCGTCTCCTAGTGCGCCATCTCTCAACATCAGTGTGCCTTATTACTAGAAGTCATGGGGTGACCTTTACTTTAGCAAACAGATGACATTCTCTTCCGCGAAAGAACTGCTCTTCTGTAAACATGCCCATCTGTATTACATAGTCTAACTCTGTGACATGCGGGATAAACTTTTTAAAATGAGCCTAAAGTACAAATATGAGTAAAGTAATTGCGCATTATTACAACCATTCTCTTTGTCAACAGATTGCGCACCAAAGCGTGTCTCCTTTGTGACAGCCCACGAACGCTCAAGCTACTCCACCCTGCTCGCGTACCCCCTCCCTGCTCGGGGCCTATCCCCGAAGCTGACCACCTCCAGAGCGCCCCTCTCCAGCGCATCTCCGTGGCACAGTGGGGGGGGGGGGGCAGGCCTTTGTCTAAGTGCACAGCGACACATTGGAAAGATGATAAAAAAAATCTTTTGACAAAAATTGTAGTAGTCTGATTTTTAGAGCTAATGTTTAAAATTGTATGCATGCTACTATGCTTGCAAGTATAAATTGATTTGATTTAGGAATAGAATCCACTTATTATGTTACCTACATGCTGTTTTTCTACACTACATGTGGTCATCTTTTTCTTATTTAATTCAAGTAACTGACATTATTTTTGTCTTTCTCAGTATTTGAAGCACACGAGCGAACATTCTGAACATTTCTTGAAAGGAAGCCATGCGTATACTTCAAGAGCTCATCTATCTCCGTTACAGAACTGTAAGTAACGTCATACATTAGAAATAAAATAATGCTTTACTTTTAACGTTTTACCTTTTTTAACTTCACTTATATTTGCTTTCGATATATGTAACAAGGTTATACCTTTAGCTTCTATTTGTCAAATGTACGTGCACTTTGTATTTTATTAAGCACTTTCTAGCACATTTAAATAATTTGTTGTGAAGAGCGTTCAACATCATGCAACTGTTGCCATATCTAATGTTCTTTGGTAGCTGCAGTGTAAGAAGGGGGTGTATTTCAAAGACCTTATTCTTCATAGAAAATCCTTAAAGAACAGCACTAGTGTTCGCAGAAACAGCCCTGTAGCTTTGCTGTGCGTGGGCGGAGGGGGGGAGGGGTAGATGCGGTAGCCACAGACTCCTTACGTAAAGCATCCGTCTCCTCGTGGGCCATCTGTCAACATCTATTCAACAGTGCCCAATGCCACACTTCTTTTCCTATTTAATTCAAGTAACTAACATTATTTTTTATTTCCCAGTATTTCAAGCACTCGAGCGAACATTCAGAACATTTCTTGGAAGGTAGCCAGGCAGTATACTTCAAGAGCTGATATATCTCTGTTACAGAACTGTAAGTAACTTCATACATTGAAAATTACATAATGCTTGCCTTTTTACGTTTTACCTTTTTTAACTTCACTTACATATTTACTTTCGATATACGTAACAATGTTATACCTTTAGCTTTTATTTGTAAAATGCACGTGCACTTTCTATTTTATTAAGCACTTTCTAGCACATTTCAATACTTTGTTGTGAAGAGCGTTCAGCATCATGCAACTGTTGCCATAACTCATGTTCTTTGATAGCTGCAGTGTAAAAAAGGGGGTGTATTTCAAAGACATAATCCTTCCAAGAAATTCCTTAACTAGCAGGACCAGTGTTCGTAAAAGCTTAAGCGGTAAAATTAGCAATGCGGGAAAGGGCCCTGTAGCTTTGCTGTGTGTGGGCGGGGGGGAGGGGGGTTGATGCGGTAGAGACGGACTCCTTACGTAAAGCACCCGTCTCCTCGTGCTCCATCCTTCAACATCTATTCACCAGTGCCCATTGCTACACTTCTGTTTCTTCCTTAGTACACTTTTTTAAAACACGTGGTGCCAGTTACTAAAATAAAGTTCTATGGGGAATAGCATGCCAAAAGAATTAGAAAACAAAGAGGTAGAGTGGACATTACCTATAAAATATTATCTAGTTATATTATCTACTTAAATTGGTCAGACGTGTATTTCAGTCATAATATTTACTGGAATTCAAACAAGAGGACAGGTTAAATCACATCGCTCTATTTCCAGGGAACTAAGTGCCTTGAAGTTATCACGACCATTGTATTTCTCAGTTCATTAAACTACTGCATTATGGGAGGTGTAGTCCTAATGCAAATCCCCTACGCCGCGTAATACTACTTAAGGTGCCTTTTATAAGTAGGAGTTATCAAGTGAGCTTAACTCTGGCAAGCAGCTGACATTGCCCTTACCGAAAAAACTGCTCATCCTGTAAACATGTCCATCTGTATTTCAAAATACAAGCCTGTCAGCTGCGTGGTAAACTTTGTAAACAGAGCCTACTTTCAAAGCAATGTGCTGAGTAATGTGGGTGGGCGTTATTAGAACACTTCGGTTTGTAACAAGATTTCACGCCAACGCGTGTCTCACTGCTGGCAGTCCACGAACGCTCAAGCTACACCACCCTGCTCAACCTATTCCACCCTGCTTGCAAACACCTCTCCTTGCTCTGGGCCTAGCCCCAGAGCTGCCCACCTCCAGAGCGCCCCTCTCCTGCGCGTCTCCGAGCCATTATGCCGTCGTTCCATGCACCCCATCTGTATGCGCACCCCCTCGTGTGTGTGCATGCGCATTATCCTACAGAAATGCACATTTTACTTTTACCTTCATGCAGGTAATTCTTAGCTCACGGGTGTTCTGACGTTTTTGTACACTCAAATTGGCAGTCTGCCGCACAACTGGGGCGCATATAAATTATTTCATCTGAGAGAGTGGTGTCCAAACGTCACTAAAGGTGTAGCGCCAAAAACTCACAGCCTATGACCTGTCATCAACTAGCAATCTGGACTTTAATATCAAAGGAAAAACACTCTCTGGGCTTGCGAGCGGTCCTGTCTGATTTGGAAACCAGCTCACTTTCCCCTTAGAAACAGACTTCATCATAGCCACGAGATGTAAAAAAAGAAATAGAACTGTACATGCTGCCTTTTTCACAACAAACTGATTGTCTACGCCATTTTAGAAAGACCATGATGGATGTCCTTTCCACGTATGCACAACGAGAGGGTACATAGCCAGAAGGGTGAGCGCAAATACACAGTGTACATGCTGCCCTTTTCACAACAAACTGATTGTCTACGCGGTTTTAAACAGACCATGATGGATGTTCTTTCAACGTATGCACAACGAGAGGGTACACAGCCAGAAGGGTGAGCGCAAATACTCAGGCAAAACCTGCTTGTATCGGCACATTTGTAACATAGAGGGGGCATAAAACAACAGGGGTGAGAATATACTTACAACACACTCATGGGTAAACAACGAGTGTTTCTTTATTAATAATATGTAAAATGTGTACAGGGACAGACTGATTTGCATGTGGCCATGTCTGAACACAGATCTGTCAACTGAAGGTGAGTGTTTGATTCGTTCAGATGCTCCGTCCATCACCTCCCCCTTTTGTACCACCAGGTGTAAGGGGAATAACATGCCAAAAGAATTAGAAAACAAAGAGGTAGAGTGGACATTACCTATAAAATATTATCTAGTTAAATTGGTCAGACGTGTATTTCAGTCATAATATTTACTGGAATTCAAACAAGAGGACAGGTTAAATCACATCGCTCTATTTCCAGGGAACTAAGTGCCTTGAAGTTATCACGACCATTGTATTTCTCAGTTCATTAAACTACTGCATTATGGGAGGTGTAGTCCTAATGCAAATCCCCTACGCAGCGTAATACCACTTAAGGTGCCTTTTATAAGTAGGAGTCATCAAGTGAGCTTAACTCTGGCAAGCAGCTGACATTGCCCTTACTGAAAAAACTGCTCATCCTGTAAACATGTCCATCTGTATTTCAAAATACTAGCCTGTCAGCTGCGTGGTAAACTTTGTAAACAGAGCCTACTTTCAAAGCAATGTGCTGAGTAATGTGGGTGGGCGTTATTAGAACACTTCGGTTTGTAACAAGATTTCACGCCAACGCGTGTCTCACTGCTGGCAGTCCACGAACGCTCAAGCTACACCACCCTGCTCAACCTATTCCACCCTGCTTGCAAACACCCCTCCTTGCTCGGGGCCTAGCCCCAAAGCTGTCCACCCCCAGAGCGCCCCTCTCCTGCGGGTCTCTGAGCCATTATGCCGTCGTTCCATGCAACCCATCTGTATGCGCACCCCCTCGTGAGTGTGCATGCGCATTATCCTACGGAAATGCACATTTTACTTTTACCTTCATGCAGGTAATTCTTAGCTCACGGGTGTTCTGACGTTTTTGTACACTCAAATTGGCAGTCTGCCGCACAACTGGGGCGCATATAAATTATTTCATCAGAGAGAGTGGTGTCCAAACGTCACTAAAGGTGTAGCGCCAAAAACTCACAGCCTATGACCTGTCATCAACTAGCAATCTGGACTTTAATATCAAAGGAAAAACACTCTCTGGGCTTGCGAGCGGTCCTGTCTGATTTGGAAACCAGCTCACTTTCCCCTTAGAAACAGACTTCATCATAGCCACTAGATGTAAAAAAAGAAATAGAACTATACATGCTGCCTTTTTCACAACAAACTGATTGTCTACGCCATTTTAGAAAGACCATGATGGATGTCCTTTCCACGTATGCACAACGAGAGGGTACATAGCCAGAAGGGTGAGCGCAAATACACAGTGTACATGCTGCCCTTTTCACAACAAACTGATTGTCTACGCGGTTTTAAACAGACCATGATGGATGTTCTTTCAACGTATGCACAACGAGAGGGTACACAGCCAGAAGGGTAAGCGCAAATACTCAGGCAAAACCTGCATGTATCGGCACACTTGTAACATAGAGGGTGCATAAAACAACAGGGGTGACAATATACTTACAACACACTCATGGGTAAACAACGAGTGTTTCTTTATTAATAATATGTAAAATGTGTACAGGGACAGACTGATTTGCATGAGGCCATGTCTGAACACAGATCTGTCAACTGAAGGTGAGTGTTTGATTCGTTCAGATGCTCCGTCCATCACCTCCCCCTTTTGTACCACCAGGTGTAAGGGGAATAACATGCCAAAAGAATTAGAAAACAAAGAGGTAGGGTGTTTTGTTTTGGGTGCCCATTACCTATAAAATATTATCTATTTACATTAGTCAGACGTGGATTTCAGTCATTATATTGACTGGAATTCAAACAAGAGGACAGGTTAAATCACATCGCTCTATTTCCAGAGAACTAAGTGCCTTCAAGTCATAACAACCATTGTGTTTCTCAGTTCATTAAACTACTGCATTCTGGGAGGTGTAGTCCTAATGCAAATACCCTACGCCACGTAATACTACTTAAGGTACCTTTCGTAAGTAGGAGTCATCAAGTGAGCTTAACTCTGGCAAGCAGTAAAATAAACATTGGGGAGTCTTGAACCTAGCTAACAATACCCTCCCACGTCCGCTGTTTGCATACAAACGCAGTCCTAATCTTCGTGACAAATTGGTCCATACCCGACCATACAGTACTAAGACCATTCAGTCACAGACCACATTGTGGAATTTGCCTCAGGTAGTTGGCCACTTCCCATGTGGTACTTGCTCAGTGTGTCCTCAAACTGAGAGAACTCTCGAAATAGATATAGGTACACCACGTCCTTGGAAAATAGTAAAACACACAAATTGCAATAGTGATCATTTGATCTACTTGATATGGTGTTCCTGTCAACTTCGATATGTGGGCATGACTACGAGAAGAATCAAGATCCGCATCCAAGAGCACAAAAGCACTATTAGAGGCGGTAAACGGTCAACAAAACTGACCAATCATTTCATTGATAAAGGAAATCTTGATACTGATCTACATTGGGTGGTTTAGGAAAACCTTGGATACCTCCACATCTGACAGACCCCCACAAAATTCCTGTTCCGTAGAGAACAACAGTGGGTGTATAAACTGAAAACAGACACCCTAGGTCTTAATGATAATATACCCTGGGTGTCGATATGATGACCTAAACTGTATGGCTTGATAAGTGTTCATTGGGTATCTTACTGGGTTGGAAACTGTGAGATATATATATATATATATATATATATATATATATATATATATATATATATATATATATATATATATATATATATATATATATATATATATATATATATATTCACAGAAAAAACCATAGGTTTCACACCAGTTATAGTTAGGAATTAGCATTTAAAAAACCTTTGAAATTCACTGAAAAAACCATAGGTTTCACACCAGTTATAGTTAGGAATTAGCATTTAAAAAACCTATTAAATTCACTGAAAAAACCATAGGTTTCACACCAGTTATAGTTAGCTGGAAATTTTACTGATATAAAACCATTGAAATTCCCACGTTATAGTTAGTCGGACTCACTATAACTTGCGCGTGCAATGCACTGCTGATGACGTCACATATTACATCACTCATGACATGGTCAGTGACATCACTCATGACATCACTGATGACACCATCCAGTGAATATGTGTCTTTCTGAAAAATAAATATTAGTGAGTTATGTTTAAATATTTAAATACATATATTAGTGTTTCACTTTGTGTATAAGTGGCTACATGTGTTGATAAGTAGCTACATGCGTATGTATATGGGTTATTTGATATTTTTATTAGTATTAGTATGAGTGTCTATATGGTTAGGTGGAGGTATTACTTAGCACATAGATGCATGAGTGACTGACTCTTTGTTTGTATGTGTTTTGAAGACAGCATATGTACAGGACTGTATGGGTGGATGAGTGTCTATATGTGTTTGTTAGTGAGTGAATGACTGTCTCACTAGTGTCTTTATCAGTAACTACATATGTTTTAATCTAGTATATATGAATATTGATGTATATAACTGAGTATATGTGAGAGTAAGAGATTGTAAGAGTTCCTGTTTAAATAAGTATGTGTTTCTATAAGTGATTGTTTAAGAGAATAAATATGTGTAATTTTCAATAGAAGTAAGGTGGAAGTGTGTGTATAACTCTATTTTCAAATAAATGGTTGTTCAATAGTTTATTTGCACGTGTGAATATGTGTGTGAGTAACTTTTGGATGAATGTCGGTGTGTAACAGAATGTATAGGTGTATCTCTTCATATGATGAGTGAGTATATGTATGAGTGACTATATAGAACTGTTGGTGAATGAGTGGATGAGTATATAGATAGTGGAAGTACAGAATTGCTTGTTGTAACTGATATAGGTATGTCCATTTTTAAAAAATTTCAGTTTCTATTTTTGAATATGTGTCTCAAGGGTTACTTTACACTGAGAGGAGGTCTGTCACTATGTCACAAGGATGGTGTCATCAGTGATGTCATGAGTGATGTCACTGACCATGTCATGAGTGATGTAATATGTGACGTCATCAGCAGTGCATTGCACGCGCAAGTTATAGTGAGTCCGACTAACTATAACGTGGGAATTTCAATGGTTTTATATCAGTAAAATTTCCAGCTAACTATAACTGGTGTGAAACCTATGGTTTTTTCAGTGAATTTAATAGGTTTTTTAAATGCTAATTCCTAACTATAACTGGTGTGAAACCTATGGTTTTTTCAGTGAATTTCAAAGGTTTTTTAAATGCTAATTCCTAACTATAACTGGTGTGAAACCTATGGTTTTTTCTGTGAATTTCAAAGGTTTTTTAAATGCTAATTCCTAACTATAACTGGTGTGAAACCTATGGTTTTTTCAGTGCATTTCATAGGTTTTTTAAATGCTAATTCCTTTGTATATCGAGTTTCTAACCTTTTTTTTTTTTACAATTTGCTGTTTTTTTTAAGTATTCATTTTTTTTATAATTTTTTTTTTTTGCGCTCTGGGTGCGCGCACGGGGAAGCTTTCAGCTAAGCTCTCCTATAAGCTTCTCCGTGCGCTCATCTGAAAGCGCACCCAGAGCGCAACTGTCGTTCGTGAAAAAAAAATATGAATGAAAAGTTAATAATAATGCAAAACATTTCGTACCATACAAATAAAATTTGTTTTTTTTAATATGGAAAATGATTATGCATTTCTATTAAAGATTGATGACGTCACTTCGGCGCGCAACGTACGTGCCCTCGGAAGCGCATACGTGCGCGGCGCCTAAACGCACGCAAAAGCGCCTACGATCGCGCCACGTGTGCGCCCCGGAAGCGCCTACGATCGCGCTGCGTAAACGCACCCGGAAGTGCACCCGAGCGCGCATCGTAAGCGCGTCAGGTCATGTGACCCTAAAATAACACTTTTCATTGGTTGCTAACAGTTTTTTGTTACAATGAATGAAATCCCCACCCATTTCCTTCACTTCTTCTTTCACTTTTGTGACTGAAAGACCTGCATTTTTTGCTGCTCCATATTCCTGGATTCATCATGGCTGCCAGATCATCCAGCAGTGAAGATGACTTCATTGATGAAGAGCCACCTACCCCAAAGGTGAAGGGACATTTCATTTGGAAATTCTTTAAATTCCCAGCAGACCAGAAGAAGGTGAATGCACCAAAAGTAGAGTGCAGGATCTGCAAAAAGGTCCTGTCACGGGGTAACCCCCAAAAAAAGTACTCTTTTGGAAACTTTACGATGATCCGACATGTGGAGACCAGGCACCCCCAGAATTTTGCCCGGGAAAGTGTCAGGGCTCTGGCACAGGAGGTTCCTAGAGATGGGGCCTCTACATCTACAGGAGGAGCAACTTCTTCCGGAAGAGATCAATCTCAGGGGCAGGTAGCAAACATCCAACCTGCATTCAACCATGGGGTCGTCAGATGCAGATACTGCAATCAACTCCTCACCTATGGGGAGCAAAGTGTCCTGCTCATGGTTCGGGCATTAGAGAACCATCACTGCCCTTCCCACCCCTAATTTTTTTCTTTTCTTTTTGCTCCTGTTGAGCAGTTTCTATTCCCTGTTTTTGTTCCTCTTCAGTTAAAAGAAGAAAACCAAAAGTTCTTTTCAGAACTACCTCCAATTCTCATCAAAGAGCTATAATCTTAAAAAATGAAGAGTAAGTGAAATATAGTGCATTGAAAATTGAAAGGAGAATGAGTAAGAAAGAACAGAAAGGTATGAGAGGTGAAAGGAAGTGAAGTAGGAGGACTGAAAGAAGGTGAGTGTTAGAAAAGAAATTTATGACACAGTGAATAAACTGGAGGCCTCATTTCTGAAAAGTGACGCATCGCTACGTGAAAATAGCGATGCGTCACTTATCTGGACGCACTCCTTATGACATTCCACATATGTCATATTTAATATATGACTAATCAATTCGCAAGGAGTTACAGATATGTCAGTATTTCTGACATATCTCTAAACACAAAAGTAACGCATTGCAGGAGTGCGTCACAAAAGTGACGCAACTCCAGTAATGTGTCCTTTCACATGGAAAAAGCACCATGTGAAAGGTTTGCTGTGAAGCAGGCGCAAGATTTTGGCGCAACTGCATCCTAAAAGTGACGCACTGCGTCATTATTACCAAGCTTTTTGCAAGGAACACCCCCTCTGCATGCATTATACCTGACACTATTTTTTAAAAAGTGACGCATGTAGGTACATGGGTCACTTTTTAAAACTCTGCGCCATATTGTATCTGCATCAGGTATAATGTATGCAGAGGGGGCAATCCCTCGCAAAAAGCTTGGGAATAACAACGTACTGAAATCTATGAGATTTCCCTGCGTCACTTTTAGGATGCTATTGCGTCAAAATTTTGCGCCGGCCTCGCATCACTTTTATGTTTACACATATGTCAGAAATACTGACGTATCTGTAACTCCTTGCAATATGATTCGTCATACATTAAATATGACACATCTGGAATGTCATAAGGACTGTGTACAGAAAAGTGACGCATCACACCAGCAGTGTAATAAAATGTGCCTCGTTGCACTATATTTAAAGGATGCAACAGCATCCTAAAAGTGACGCAGTGAAATCTCAAACATTTCACTGCGTCGCTATTACAAAGCTTTTTGTGGGGGAACACCCCCTCTGCATGCATTATACCTCACGCAGATATAATGTGGCGCTTGATTTTAAAAAGTGACCCATCTACCTAGATACCTCACTTTTTAAATATAACGCAACGCAACACATTTTTTTACACTACTGGTGCAATGCGTCACTTTTCTGTGCGCACTCCTTATGACATTCCAAGTAACGCATTGCTGGAGTGCGTCACAAAAGTGACGCAACTCCAGTAATGTGTCCTTTCAAATGGGGAAAGCAGCATATGAAAGGTCTTGCCTCAGTCTAACACCTGCTGTAAAGCAGACACAAGATTTTGACGCAACAGCATCCTAAAACTGACGCAGTGAAATCTCAAAGATTTCACTGCGTCGCTATTACAAAGCTTTTTGCGAGAGAACACCCCCTCTGCATACATTATACCTGACGCTATTTTTAAAAAGTGACGCATCTAGGTACATGGGTCACTTTTTAAAACTCTGCGCCATATTGTATCTGCAACATGATTCGTCATACATTAAATATGACACATCTGGAACGTCATAAGGAGTGCGCACAGAAAAGTGACGCATAACACCAGCAGTGTAATAAAATGTACCTCGTTGCACTATATTTAAAAAGTGACGCATCTAGATAGATGCGTCACTTTTTAAATATTGCATAACAATACGCATTTTTTTACACCGCTGGTGCGTCACAAAAATTGACGCACAGGAAGCGCAAAACTAACAGCGCAAGGCCTTCATAAATATAGTCCTGGATTTAGGGGGTCAGAGGGGGTCTACTCTTCCCCCTTATGATCCAATCAGCTTCCTGCGCGCAAGTCGCGTGTCGCGCCTGGAGCGCACTCCCGTGCGCGCACGGGAGCGCGGCTATCCCCGCGCAAAACGAAAAAAAAATGTTAATGCCCTGCAGGACCCTATTTTAGTCCCTACATCAAACCTAGGGGGTCAGAGGGGGTCTACTCTTCCCCCTTATGGTCATTTGCCCCTTTTTTTTTCAAACTCCTTGTGTCTCGATTTTACCGAGACACAAGATGGCGGCCGCTCCGCACTGTTTAGAATGTTTACAGACAACTGAGATCCAATCAGCTTCCTGCGCGCAAGTCGCGTGTCGCGCCTGGAGCGCACTCCCGTGCGCGCACGGGAGCGCGGCTATAGATATATATATTTTTTTGAACCTAAATTACTCAAAATCCACTGGAGCACATATCTTGAGACATAGCAAAGGCACATCGGGCTACCAGTCCCTACAATTTTGCCAAGTTTGGTGGAAATCCATTCAGCCGTTCGGGCTAAAAGTGAAATCGACCGCCCTATGGAAATTAACATGGGGAAAACGCGTTTTGGGACCCCCCTTTTATCTCGGCCCCCGCTTGACGAATCCCCCCCAAACTTTCAGGGAAGGACCGGACCGCCATGAGACCATTTTCCTGAAAATTTCAGGCAGATTCGTCAACCGGCGCCAAAGTTATTCAAAATAGAATGTTGAGATTTAACATTGAAAATTATCCTAACTATAACTACCTACTGGCGACCGCCAGTAGGTAATATATATATATATATACATATTCCTTTAATAGATGTTGCCTACACTTCTCTACACAATCTGGTTGATACTATGCTCTGTAGCTCACAGCATTCTAGACACTATTCAGGGGTCTGTGACTATTAGTGACACATAATCACATTCTTTTGTTGTGTCCTACGTGAGATAGACAATTGGTAGTAATATTGTCCTTCTACTTCTGCCATCTCACTGACATAATACATACCTAACCTTGTATATTATAAATCGATCATTACTGTCTGAAAATAAGAATAAATATAAAAAAATCACACAATAGAGCATTTTACACGTGGCTCTATGTTTATCATTCCTCATTGTAAGTGCTATGAGGGCCAAAGTCCCCTCGCAATCTTTGGTTTTTTCCTCTTAATATTCCGCATTACAGATTGTCTCTCTCTCATGTAAATGCTCTTTACTATGTACACCAACGCTTATAATGTTCCCAGACCAGTTCGGGCGGCACAGCATGCGCACAATGTCCGATTCTACGTAGCAACACTAGGTCCAGCATTATTCCTCGTGTTCATATTGTTAGGCATGCGCTGGCCTTCACCTTTGTTCCCCAACGCATGCGCAGTTTGCACACAAGGACCAGAGTGCGTTCGCTTTATCACGCATGCGCGGGACTTTGCCACTCCTCCCCGACGCATGCGCAAAGTCTATACAGGCGCCGTTTTAGACAGCTTACACGGCAGGACCAATACACACAGCTGCCGGCAATTAGAAGTGCGTTATTTAAAGAACAGCCTTCTTGCCGATCGGTACCTCCCGGGGCGAGCTCTACTGAGTAACGAGGTACCGACGGACAGGTAAGACTTGAGGCTTCAATCACTCCCTGAGCTGGTTTGGACGTTTTAAAAGGGATGTAATGCCCTGAATAGGTTTTTTGCCTTAGTCAGACTTGTATACTTTCTTTAGTATTGAACTAGAAATCTAGAGTCAATGCTGTATATATCTTGGGGCAGCATTTAGTGTACCTGAGAGTAGCTTTGATACCCTGTTTTGCTGTAGTACTTAGTTTTTGGAAGTTTCTATGGTGTACCCTCTCAGACACCTGTATTTTCTCCCTGCAGTGCGGGGCCTCCTCCCAGAGCAGCCAGCCAGGTAGAGGTGAGGCAGGATTTTCCTACTATTGAGGGTAAGTCCTTACTAGGTGTAAGCATGATTATACTAGTAACTAGCGGCGAACAAATTCAGTTTGCTTTACAATACATATGTTAACTAAGCAATGTGTATGTGTGTCTCTCTTTTCGCCTTCTTTGCTACTTGTGTTTCATTCTAGATACCTGGGTATGACCTGACCAACAAATATAAAGCAGGAATACCGGTGTAGTACAAAGAATGTACTTTATTCTATTAGATTTATCTGTTGTCACACATTTTTGCAGCAGCAGTTTCACATATTTGATCTGATCCTGAAGAAAGCCGCTGATACTATGTTTTGGATCAATAGACTGAAACATGTTGACCATTAAGTGACAGTGGTTTTATATCTATACCACTGTGCTGTTTCCTTTGGGGCTTCTTAAATTGCTTAATTTATATTCAGTAAGTGTTATCATTTGAAGTGTTCAGTGTTGTTAATAAATTACAATACTGTGTAATTGGTTTGATTTTTGAATTCTGTAAACCTAGTACTGTATTCTTTTCTCTTGCGGGGACCCCCTGTTTCTTATGTACTACATAGCGCCCAGGTCCCCGTGACTGCATGGGTAAAACCCCCCTTTGTGTAATGTAGTTAATGTACCTGCAGATGTTATGACAACTGTTGCTGTTTTACCTAGGGAAATTAATGATAACATGACAATTCCCATTAAATTAAAAAGAAAATTAAGTTACAAATCTTATACACATTTTGAGAATGTGAGACCAAATAAAGTTAAACAGGCTGCAATATATTTAGCAACTACTAGCAGTATGTTCAAAGAATATGGAGTCACCATTAATCCAGATTGGCAATATACACCTGCAAATATAACACCTTGTAATGACAATTCTGATACTAACAATACATCAGATTCTGAAGACAACATAGCAGCAGGGAATTTAGATACTATGTTAACTAATGAAACAATAACTACAGAAAACATTAATATTTTAAATTTAGCACCTGCAGAACATAACACACCAAGAGGTTTCTATGAAGACATAGATTCTGAATATTTAGCTTTCCCTACAATATTTTGTGGCAAGCGAAGGCCAACAAATAAAGAAAGGCATGTACCAGTACTTTACAGCACAATTTGTCAATGGGAATTAAGGAGTAATGATCCAAGATCGGCAAAGTCTATTACAAATGTTTTCTTTAAATTGACAAAGTTGTGCATAAAATAAATACATAGCAAAATATACATCTCTCTTAGGAAATACTTTACTAATGGGCATGTTATAACTGCAAAAGACATAAAACAAAAATTAGACAAGATTCTACAATTTAATGAGGGATACAAAATACTTAAAACTGTACGTAGTTCACCACCATATTGGGAGCAATGCAAAAAAGATTTATTTGCTATGATTAGACAATTGTATACTATTACATGAAAGTAATCCAATCGGCAAAATAATAGATTACTTTTATAGAGTAGAATTCCAACAACGAGGATCCCCACATATACATGCCATAATATGGATTGAGAATGCTCCACAATATGAAACTTCAGAACTCAATGAAGTTATTACTTTTATAAATAAAGTATGAAACATATGCAACAACACAAGATCCAAATATAGAGTCTTTATTACCACTCCAAAGGCACAGGCATACAAAAAATTGTCGTATTAAACATAAAAGAACATGCAAATATCAGTACCCAAAATATCCAATGCCAGAAACTTATATATTAGAACAATTAGAGCTAGACAAAACAGATCAAGAACTCCTTCAGCAAATTGAACTAATACATCTAACTATGAACACACAAGAATTCCAAAATTACACTTTTAGTCAGTTTTTAGATTCAATGCAACTAGATATAAAACAGTATCTTAAATGTATACAGTCTATTATTGAAAAGAAAACTATTTTTCTACAAAGAACACCAGCTGAACGCTTTATTAATAACTACAATCCTACAATTTTACAAGCATGGCAAGCAAACATAGATATGCAATACATCTTAGATGCATATGCCTGTGCTGTATATATAGTTTCATATATTAGTAAATCTCAACATGGAATGAGCAGAATAATTGCACAAGCTGCAAAAGAAGTATTTCACTATCCAAGTATAAAAGAACAACTTAAACATATAGGTAACAAATTCTTAAACGGTACCGAAATAAGTGCACAAGAAGCTGCCTATCTTATACTTCAAATTCCTTTACGGAAAAGTTCTAGATCTTTTGTATTCATTAATACAAGCCCACATGAAAAGCGTACTTACTTATTAAAAGACATTGAGACTATAAATTTATTGCCAGATACTTCTAATAACATACAATATGAAAATATTATAGTAAAGTACAGCAAACGCCCAGAAATATTAGAAACATGTACATTAGCTGACTATGCATCTATGTATGATGGAAAAAAAAATAGGAAAGGAAAAAAAGAAACAGACCATGAAAATGTTCTCACAGAAAATAACTTTTATAGCTCAGATGAGGAAGAACTTGAGATTAATGTGCAAAATGAAGCAATAGAAGTAGACTATACAAAACGCAAAAAACAAAAAATAATTCGCTATTGTAGATTTAACAAAAACAATGACTCCGAAAATTATTATAGAGAATTGATAATGCTTTATTACCCATGGAGAATTGAGCATCAAATAATTGGTCATAAAGAAACATATTATGAACGCTTTCTAGAAATTCAAAGCACAGTTGACTTTTATCAAAATAAATATCATAAAACACTAACAACCAACGACAATGAAAACAGTACATCAGACCCATTACTTATACCTCCAACAGAAATAGAAAATGATGACAACATATGTCCAGAAGTACAAGCTAATGAACAAATAATATATGACTTATCATTCGATTTAGGCATTAGAAGTACAAGTATTGAAGAAGCACTAACAAATAATTTAATACCAGATGACCAATATAACAGTATAATGCAAAATCTTACCAGTGAACAACTTAACTTTGTATACCATCACTTACATTGGATATAAACAAAAGAAACACCCTGCTACACATTTTGTACAGGTGGTGCAGGAGTAGGTAAAAGCTTCCTCATTACTGCACTTTACCAAACATTACTACGATACTACAATACTAAAGCAGGAGAAAATCCAGCCAACATATATGTATTGCTTACAGCTCCAATGGGCCAAGCAGCATAGCAGCATATAACATTCATGGTAAAACCTTACATAGTACTTTTAAAATACCTGTTTTGCAAACACTAAATCACAAACCACTAATTCATGAGAACAGGAGCACACTACAAAACCAATTAATGCATCTGAAATTATTAATAATTGATGAGATCTCAATGGTAGGGGCAAATATATTCAATTTCATACATAATAGACTACAAGAAATAAAAATGTCTAACCTCCCTTTTGGTGGTGTATCAATGTTAGCAATTGTAGATTGTTATCAATTAAAGCCAGTATTTGACCCATACATATTTGAAACCTCAAGATATTCATACAGACCATTAAGTACTAATCTATGGCAAGAACATTTTAAGTTATTTGAGTTAACTAAAATTATGAGGCAGCTCAATGACTTACCATTTGCTGAACTACTTAACAGATTACGAGAAGGAAAACAAACTAATGAAGATATAAGACAGATACAAACACGAGAATTAGAGCCACCAGAAAACATTATCAAAACTATCCCTTATATTATGGGAACTAACAATGAAGTTAATAGCATTAATAGTGCAGTTTTATTGCAACATATAATACATTACCCTGTTTACACAGCAACAGCAGTAGATATCGTTGCATCTGACTTAACTGAAATAGTTAAAAAAAAAATCCTAACTCAATTACCTACAGACTCAACAAAAACAATGGGCCTGCCATTCATTGTCCATATTGCATTAAAATTAAGATATGATCTAACTAACAATAATAATGTTAATGATGGCTTAACAAATGGTGCTACAGGCATAGTTGAATTTGTAGAAACTATAAATAACACGCCTAATGTTATATGGATTCATTTTGATAATGAAAATGGTGGTAAATAATATACAAGGCAAGAAAATAAACACATATATAGCACTAATATTTTGCCTAATTGGACACCAATACATGCTATATCTCGCCATTTCCAATTTACCAAAAAATTTATAACAATTATACGCAAACAATTTCCCCTACGACAATCAGCTGCACGTACTATACATAGAACACAAGGACAAACAATTGAACCACTTTACATCCACTTTAACAATAGCAAAGTACATCATTTGCATTATGTGGCTTTAAGCAGAGCAAAATCATTAGATAAAATATATATTAAAAACTTCAACCCAGACAAAATAGCTGTACATGCTAAAGTACATGACGAAATGACAAGATTAAGGACAAAAATGCAATTGCAAATATCTGTACCACAATTATGTAACTACAGCCAAATGTGTAATGTTATAGTACAAAATATACGTTCACTGCAAAAGAATTACACAGCTATAAAAGCAGACACAAATATAATGAATGCAGATATTCTATGCTTCACTGAAATAAACACTACTAGAACAGCAGATAGAAATACTTTCTTAATAGAACAGTACCATCTATTAATATTTGGTAAATTCCACCATCAAGTAACAAACCATGGAATAGCAATTTACTACAGAAAAAATATTTTCTTAATTCCTATATATGAAACACAACACGAAATTGACATTCTACATTTTACTCTGCAGCTTAATAATTGCAACTACTTGTTTGTTATACTATACAAACCACCACATTGTACAAATACAAACACTATTACAAGTTTTAAGTACAATATTGAATTTTTACCCTAATTATAATTACTGCATAATGGGTGACTTAAACATAGATTTGACACAATCATCACAAAATGCTGACCTACTGCTACAATATATGCTAAACGAATTCAAATGTGAGCAAAAAATAACTGAATATACAACAGACTGCAAATCAACTTTAGATCATATCTATAGTAATGTAAACTTAAGGCACTATGGTATATTAGAGTCATATTATAGTGATCACAAAGCCTTATGGGTAGCAATTTAATAAGCATGTTGTATATATATGTGTATGGCTGGCTCGCTATCTTTATGTGGCTGGCTCAATATATGTGTTAGGTGACTCTATATGTGTGTAAGTCAGTGGCTCTCTATGTGTATGTCTATAGCTCTGTATATGTGTGTTGATAGCTCTCTGTGTGTATGGCTGTCTCAGTATGTGTGGCTCTGTATGTATGTCTGAGTGATACACTTTGTGTGTGTGGCTCTGTGTGTATGGGTCTGTGTGTGTGTGTGGTTGGCTCTCTCTCTATCACTAACTCACTCTCTCTCTCCCTAACTCTCTCTCTCACTACATCACTCTCTCTCTCACTAACTCACTCTCACTACCTCACTAGCTCTCACACTACTTCACCCTCTCTCTCACTAACTCAATCACTCTCTCTACCTCACTACTCAGCTCTCTCTAAATAACAGCATCACAATATCACTACATCACTAACTATCTCTCTCAATACCTCATTAAATCACTTTATCTACATACTTCACTCTCTCACTACATCACTCTCTAACACACTACCTCACAACTTCACTCTCTAACTCACTACATCACTCTCTCTCTATCACTACATCACTCAATCTATTTCTTTCTCACTATCTCACTCTCACTACCTCACTATATCACGACTCAGTCTCTCAAAAGTTCAGTACATCACTCACTCAATAACATACTCTCAATCTCACTACCTCACAACTTCACTCTCTCTCTAACTCACTACATCACTCTCTCTCTATCTCACTTCCTCACTCTCTCAATCTCTCTATCACACTAAATAACTTACACTCTCTATTTCACTAACTCACTCTCTCTCTATCTCAATAACTCACAACATCACTCTCTGTTTCTATCTCACTACCTCACAACATTCCTCAGCCTCACTACCTCACTCTTACAATACCTCATTCTCTCTGTCTCTCACTATCTCACTCTCTATCTACCTCACTACATAACTCTCTCGATTTAATAAGCCTGTTGTACAATTTAATATGTTAGTTTAAGATACAGTAAAATGTTTTCACCAGTTATATCCAAAATGTATACTCACAATTTTTACTCATTTCAGATGATTTCTATACAAGAAATTAAGATGGGAAAACAAGAGGGAAGCAAACCTTTTCAGAAGGCAATAAGAGCAAATATTGTAACATGTTCTCCAAAAACAAACTACCAAAATGCTAAGAAAGAAAACAAAATCTTATACCACCTTGCCCTAGCAGATGAAAGTGGTTCTATTAAAGCCACATGCTATAATGACGATTTTTACAATCAAACCAAACAAGGGCATGGAATTATTATAAGGAATTTCCTGGCAAACAACAATGTTGTACTATTAACCAAACATACAAAAATATCAAGGATGATACGTTTAACACTTACAAGTGAAATTCTACAAGAAGCAAAAAACATATTAGAACCACCAGCTCCACCAGTATCACCTATTAAAACAAAAAGAGAAGCCAAATTACGGACATTAATGAGCATATCGGGGACAATATCCGAGGTATGTTAATAAGTACAACACACACTCTCTTCTCCAAACACTCTCTTCCCACATACTCTCTTCCCACACACTCTCTCACACTCTCTTCCACACACTCTCTCTTCACCATACTCTATCTCCAACACACTCTCTCTCCAACGCACTGTTTCAAAAACACTCTATTCAACACAATTTCGCATCACAACACTCTCTTCAACACACTCTTACTTCCACACACTGTTTCTTGAAAACACTCTCTCTTCAAACACTCTCTCCACACCACACTCTTTCTTCCCCACTCTCTATTCCCAACACTCTCTCTACACCACACTGTCTTCAACACATTCTCTCTTCACCACACTCTCTTCACCACACTCTCTCTACACCGCACTCTCTCTTCAACCACTCTCTCTTCACCGCACTCTCTCTTCATCGCACTCTGTCTGCACCGCACTCTGTCTGGACAGCACCCTCTCTGCACCGCACCCTGTCTGCACCGCACTCTGTCTGCACCGCACTCTGTCTGCTATACTAACACTATATATACAAAATAAATTAATACTAATATTTACTTTATCTTTTACAGGAAGAAGAAACTAAAAACATTTTTGTGTCAGGACAAGAAACAAAATTAAAATCTATTACAGTTATTGACACAACAGACTCTGTTAAAATAACATTGTGGGGAAATGCAACGGAATTCCCAATCACACTTGGAACTTATGTGAAAATGACACACTTAACCGTCCACGATTTTAATAATGAAAAAATGTTAAATACTACTCGGAATACACATATCGAAGTAAGTGAAAAAAGATTTTACTTGTATACCTGTGTGGATCAATGTGTATGTGTGGCTTTAAGTGTGTGTAGCTCAATGTATGCATGTCTCAATGGGTACGTGGGTGCCTCTGTGTGTGTTTTTGGGTGGCTATATATGTGTATGCGTAACTCTCTATGTGAATGCCTCAGTATGTATGTTGAGTGGCTCTGTATGTGTATGTGGGTGGCTATGTATGTATGTGTGTATGTGTGTGGCTCTGTATCTGTATGGCTCTGTATATATGTGTGAGTAGCTCTGTATGTATATTTGGGTGGCTCTTTATGTGTGGGTGACTAACATAGTGTATGTCTACCTCTATGTAACTAAGTCTATATGTATATGTGGTTGATTCTCTCTCTAAAACTAACTCACTATCTCTCTACCACTCTCTCTCTCTCTCTCTCTCTCACTACCTCACTCTCTCTCTCATTATCTCAATCAATCACTCTCACTAACTCACTTTCTCTCTCTACCTAACTCTATCTACATCACTACACCACTCTCTCTATCTCACTACATCAGTATCTCACTAATTCACTAACTCTCCCTCTCAATACCTCTTTACATCACTATCTATCACTACCTCACTCTCTAATGACCTCACTCTCTATCTCACTACCTCACTCTCTGTCTCACTACATCACAAATTCAGTCTCTATCTATCTCACTACCTCACTCTCTCTCTATCTCACTACCTCACTCTATTTCTTTCTATCTCACTTCCTTACTCTCTCACTTTCACTACCTCACTCGAAATATACCTCACTCACTCTCTCTAACTCACTCTCTCACTACATCAATATCTCTAACTCAATACTCAACTCTATTAATCTCACTAACTCACTATCTTACAACATCTCTCTCTCAAAATATCACTACATCACTATCACTACCTCACTCTCTATCTCAATACCTCACAACTTCACTATCTGCCTCTAAATAAGTACCTCACTCTCTCTCTCTACCTCACTCTCTCTCTTTAAATCTATCACTTTCAATCTCAACATCTGTACTACTCCAATGACTAAATATAATAACAATGCACACTATATGCCTCTATTAACAATTATGTTTTACTTTGCAGATAATAGAACCACCTTCGGAAAAAATTACTATTACAATATATGGAATTGAAAATACTACGCAGGAAAAAAGTACCATAACTGTACAATTTCAAGACACTGAACTTTTAAAATCCATGGACATCGAAAATACTATTCTAATGGACTACCTCAATATACCAACAGAGGTAGAAGACTTTGCAGAAGCTCTCATGCAGAACTTGCCAAAAACTTTAAATGTTATATTTAGAAATGGATGCATTCTAGAAATAATCGCTTAAGCTTACATAAACGTCATTAAAACATAACACAAATGCAAAGTTTAAATAATGTTAACCAATGTATATAATAATTCTAAATATTAAAAAATTGTAAACACTTTTCAATACTCATTATTTACTAGCAATAAATATGTATTTGCTCTTCAAAACTATAAATGCATATATACATATATTATTGTGTTTTTATCTAGGAACCTGAATCAATATTGGTATTTTATGCCCATGTACGGCTATAATCAATAATATCCCTATAATGGCATAAGAATTAGATCCATATTTAAGTAAATAGCCCTTGCAGTCCAAGGCACGGCAGAAGCTACTTCCTAGAAAGCACAACGCGTTCTTTCGACACACCAAACCTCCAGCAACCTGGGAAATCCCAGTTTGCTTTGTTTTGATTTGTAATAGAACTCCTGCAAGCACTGTAAGAATGGCCAGTTCTTAGTGACATCTTTATTGACGTCTTATGTCCAACCTTACGTTAAACCCGGCACCTTTCAGGTATAAATATACCAATGTTGCCTTAAGCAAAAACACGGTGGTGGTTTTGGAGCTTAGCAGCTATCTACTTGCCGAGAGCCCTGCTGATGCGAGAGCCCACGGACGCTGCCCCTCCTCTTTGACGCGCTGAGAAAGACGCAGTCTTTGTCTCCAGCCGAGAAAATCCAGCTCTGGCGTTTCCAGCCTACCCTTGCGGGTTGCTGGGATATCGAGTCCTGAAGGAGAGATACCAGACCTCCTGCATTCTATTCCCAAGGTACGGTGCTGTCTAAACCCTTAAAGAGAATTCTTGAATCAGATTCTTGGCAAAACCAACTTAACTTAAACTGCTACTTACTTACTTCTTCCCACGTATTAGGCTTAGGTCAGGTACACTGGGTTAGGCGTATTTTAGAAGCACCAGTTGAGTACGTTAGTCAATGTATATGTGTATGTATATATTTTATCCATTTTAAAGTAACGTTTGGCTAAGAAACCATATCAATGCTTTTACAGTATTATTTCATAATACTCCTTTTATTGTACGCACTTTACTTCATATTAAGTATTGCAATTGTGGCAATTCATTTCTCTTGCATGAGAAGGAAGACTGCTCAATAAATTATACCTTTTATTGAAAACGCCCGTCTCTCTCTTGTGAAACTAAGAACGCACAATTGACTGAGTGAAATAGCTGTCTATTGTTTTCACACGACTCTAGAGATACACTCTTATTCTGAGGGAGCAAAGTTGTCATGTTATATGGTTGTCGGAAGCTAATCCCTTCTTGTCTATCCAGGGAGGTTAAACCCCTCGTTTATTTGAGAAAGTTTCTAGTGACCTCTGAGCTAGCTGGCAAACCTTAATATAGTCAGTAGAGACCTAGTCGACCTCAGTCCTATGTCTACACTGCTGAATATATTATTCCAATGCGCAGAGCCTATTGGGAATATAGGAACTACACTACATGGCGCCCAATGTTTGGTAAGGCGATAAAACTAACGCAAGACGTTAGAGTAACTCAGTCGTGCTTTTTCACACAGACCCTTTTTTCCCGTAAATACTCCAAAAGACGTCTGGAGTGGGTAAAAGGTTAAAATCCACCAGAACTTAATAGGAAGAGATTCCTATGTAGAGTTTTGGTTTAGTCAACGTTGAAGGATACAGCATTCCCAAATATTGTGCACCTAATCTTTTGTTTTCCTTGAAACTTGATCTGCAACAAAAACTGTTCTGCCAGTAAAATGGTGGACAGTGACGACGATAGGGAGGCAGCTAGAATAGCAGCTCAACTCCTAGAGGATGACACAAGTCTCCTACAGAATGACCCTAATGCTATACTCATTCCGGTCAACATAAGAAAAACTATACCTATTAAACTTATAGAAAATGGACTGACATCACAAGGTGGTACAGTCATATTTGTGGTAGAGGCCCATGAATATCGGCAGACAGAGGTATTCTATTCATGGATAAACTTTCCAGCAGCAAACGCTGTAACACACGAATTCCACTATTACAAAATAGAGGAACGTCCGGATGAATACACTCCTTTCGAGGATGTTGGAATCCCACTAAATTACCAAGAGCACCTGCTCTGGTTTAAAGGCACCCTAAAACATAATAATCACATCACCAGGCTCGGTCCACCAGGTAGACCAGGAGCCAGCCACACACCACATCCAGACATTGATAAAATGTCAAGTAAAGAACTCTTAGTTAAAATAAAAGAATTAACAAAGGCAAATAGAGAGTTAGTTCAATTGGCAATGGAGGATATAACTTACCTCCAGAAATTGAAAGAAACAGATATAGCAGGCCAACCAATTGAACTTGCCAGAATCATAGAAAAATCCTATGAAGAACTAGGTAGAGATAGTTTGGATGGGAAACTGGTAAAACCCCAACTAACTGAAAATCCTGAAAATATATATTTTTAAAATAATCTAAACACTCCAAAAAAGAGCTGGGATGGAAATAAACAATCCACTCCCAAAGAAAAACAGATTCCAGTCCAGAGGAAGGTCTCCTCGACGGAGAGAAAGATCTCCGGACCAAAGACACAAGTCTCCCCAGAGGGAGCCCTCTGAAGAAAGATACAACCTTAGAAATAGGGATAATTTGAAAAAGCCTGATAGATATCAAGATATTGATAAACGTCCCTCTCGATCTTTTCAGACTTCCTCTCAGAAATCGGAAAGAAGAGGACGGTCAGAACACAGGGAAGAGCACGTCAAGTCCAAAGACAAGGAACCTGCTCAAAGTAAAAAATTACAATTTCCAAGAAAGAAGGTAGCAAGTATTAAAATAATCAAACATGCAGAGGATACTGAAGACACAGCTGAAAAATGGCGAGTGGGCCCAGACAATGCTAGACAGCGCAGCAGAAGTGACAATAGCTCGCAAGATCCTGATGAATCATCTGGAGACAGTGGACACAAATGAACACATTCAGGTGGAAACTGCAGATACCAGAGTTAGCAAACCCAATAAAATGTATGAAATAACATTGCGTATAGAAGGAGATAAGACTAGGAAGGTAAGGGGTCTGTTTTGGGATAACCTCTCAAAAGGCTATGACATCCTATTAGCTGAGAAAGACTGGCCACCAGAGTTTGTCAGGGAGTGCCCTCGTGGCGAAGAAATGATTATGCTTGCCTTCTCAAATCATATTCCAATTCATAGAAAATACACATCTGACACAGCTGAAAAACGGCGAGTGGGCCCAGACAATGCTAGACAGCGCAGCAGAAGTGACAATAGCTCACAAGATCCTGATGAATCATCTGGAGACAGTGGACACGAATGAATACATTCAGGTGGAAACTGCAGATACCAGAGTTAGCAAACCCAATAAAATATACGAAATAACATTGCGTATAGAGGGAGATAAGACTAGGAAGGTAAGGGGTCTGTTTTGGGATAACCTCTCAAAAGGCTATGACATCCTATTAGCTGAGAAAGACTGGCCACCAGAGTTTGTCAGGGAGTGCCCTCATGGCGAAGAAATGATTATGCCTGCCTTCTCAAATCATATTCCAATTCATAGAAAATACACATATGCAAGAAAATGGGCAGTAGCTGAAGCACCTGCATTATATAAGAATCATGTAGGATGGGATGAGGACTCTTCTCCTCACAAAATCCAGTTAAAATGTCAACCAACTGCACAAAGGCAGTACCCAATTAAGCAAGAAGCTAAAAAACAAGTCAGGGAGATCTTAGAACAACTTGAATACCAAGGGGTGATCGAAACATGCACCTCTCAAATGAACAATCCTTTGTTTCCTGTCTCCAAACCAGACGATTCATATCGTCTAGTCTTGGACTACAGACACCTTAACTCATGTTGCAAGACATTTGCTGTACAAAACACGCACAGTGCAGCACTAATGAATACCATCGTTCGCAAAAAATACAACACAACATTAGACATCTCTAATGGATTCTTTTGTCAAAACATTGCACCTGAAAGCAGGTATTTAACCGCTTTCTCAATAATGGGGTCACAGAATTTTCTGTCGACTCCCACAGGGATTCAAGAATAGCCCAGGATTATTCTCAGCAAGGGTAACAGAGTTACTACAAATATTTGATGATGAGGCATTATCTTCTGTCGATGACATCTATCGCGCAGATGATGACCTGGATACTCACTTGAAAAGAGTGAATACCATAATACTTGGGTTTGCAGCTCAGCGTTACAAATTCAACTTTAAAAAGTCACGAATTGCCCATTTAACAGTCCTATTTTTAGGATATGAAATATCAAGTGAAGGCAAAAGCCTAGCAGACAACTTCTTAGAGAAGTGCGATGTACTCCAAGCACCAAAAACGCTGAATAACTTACAATCAATACAAGGTTTCCTGAATTTCGGAAGAACTTACATTCTAGATTATGCAGAGAGGGTTAAACCTCTCTACGAATTAATAAAACCTGATTTTAAACCAATCAATTGGACTCAGAAACACACAGAAATTTTGAGATCACTGCAAACAGACATGTTAGCTAAAACAAAATTACAAACTTGCGACAACACACGCAACCTTGTAATCCGAGTCATCCCAGGAAGATGCGGATTCACGTACCTGACCTCTAATGAGGGAGAAACGGTACTAATAGCTTACAAATCACATTTGTACACAGAAGCTGAAAAAACATTCAGTCTTACTGAGAATATTGTAAATGCGTCAAATCTTACAATAATGACTTGCAGAACTTGGGTTCAAAAAGATTATAAAGATGACACAGGTGCCACAATGAAGCATAAGAAGCTTTGGGAACAGGTAGTTCTTTTACAGAAAGAACTACAGAAGACTCACGTGATACATGCACTGAGTCATCAACGTGATGGCATTCACGTTGCAGGGAATTCATTGGCTAATACAGCCACAGCGGAAGCAACTCAACCGGCTTCCGTAGCCACAAAAAAGCGTTCAGAAAAATACATAGACGGGGAAACCATGCTGGTGGTAAAAACGTCTTCAAAAGGCGACTGTGCAGCACTACCCGTGAACTATCCACTCAATTATACATACATAATTGAGGCAAACTCCGTTCCTTTTGCTCGAATCCCTGGAGTGGGGGATAGAGTAATTCCAAACACGAACAGGAGATTCTTCTTAATAGCGGACGCACACATGGGATTGGGTCTAAGGCACCGAGAGATCATAAAATCGATGAAAGAATTACAATCAGAACACTGGTGGCCGGGGATGAGCCTGCAACATTACAAATTTGCAAAGAGCTGTCCAAACTGCAACAGAGATCGCAGTAGTGAACCAACCGGAGTATTGCCATGGCCATTTTTGTAGTTAGCATAAGGCTATCTATAAGTAAAATCCGGCGTCCCATTTAATTTCTTTTTAAGACTAGATTCACTTAAAAATACAGACCCCAGCGCTCGGCTGACGCCAGAACTGTTATAAAAGATTTGCGAGTCTTTATCGGCACATACGCAATTGGCATGCTACATTCTGACCAGGGTCCTGCTTTTAGCTCTCGAGCTTATAAGGAGGCCATGACCAGCCTTGGCATTGCATTACGGTACTCTTGTCCCTTCCATCCTGAGGGAAATGGGATTGTGGAAAGAAAAAACCGGGACATAAAGCAATCTATAACGGCAATGGTATTAGGCTCGGGTGATGGGTTGGTCCAACATTTAACAAATGTCCAACGTAGTCTTAACAATCTGCCAAGAAATTCTCTAAAAGGTTTCAGCCCGTATGAACTATTGTACAGAACTAGAATGTATATTCAGGATTTAGATAGTCAGACTTCAGTGGTAGAAGATAAGAAAAAATGCTTTGGCATCAAAGATCGTTTGGCTGTTTTACAGGACTTAAATGAAACAAGAAAAGCCCTGAGCAACATAAAGTTAAGCACTAAGGTAGAGCTCTCCCGCCTAGGGAGAGGACGCCCCTATGCACAACCAAGGGGGGACCAAACGGTCTAGTTCAATTCATCCGATATGTGCAATGAGAGTGTTCACAGCAAGATTGCTTATATGTATCCGGTTTTATTAGGATATCACGTTTCTGATGTTGTTAATTGTATGATACATTTCAGAATAGATGATCCAACACAACATGCATAATTCCAGGTATGTTGAAAGTCACACAGCCCAATGCATTTCGGGCGGAGCCCGTCGTCAGGGGGTTACTCTATAAACAAAAAACAAAAATGACTCGCTATAATAGCGTGGTGGCAAAGCTACATGGTAATGACACTAAGTGAGACAGAAAACACACGGTGCAAATAACGTAGTGAAAAATAAAGTAACAAGAATAGGGTATCTGCATTGTATACTACATGCCAAGCAGCCTAGACTGAATACACCCTGTGAAGAGAGATGAAACTATGCTCTCGTGAGATAAAAGACTGAAAGCTGACGTGATCGTTTAACAACAAAACTACACCGGATCGGAAAGCCAAATGCGTATCCCCGTGAATGAACTGCCAAATGTTAAAAGCGCTCAAATGTAACTGCGCAGACCGGCAGAATATCGTACTTAAACATAAAGTTAAGACAACAGCCAACAGCCACTGAAGATAAACCACCTGTCCCAGCAAGGCCTGTCTGGATTCCAAAGATTAGGGATCTGGTCAGAGAGAAGATCGCGGTGGAGAAGGAATTTGGGCCTTCTTACAGAAAAGCAGTACCTGTCTTAGCTGTCAGTGGAACAAGATCAGTTGTACTACCGCCCCTTGCTGGTAAAAAGGAAACCGAGTCGTATCCATCGACCTGGTAAAACCACAATCATGTGGCCAATAATAAGTAGTAGGCCCAGTGGACTCCCAAGAAATAGCAGAATACCAAAATTTGCTACAATCCAAGAGGTTCAAACTGAGAGACTAATCACACTTGATAAACCTGCAGTGAATAAAAAAGGACTATGCAACAATGCCATGTAACTTGTGCCTCTTGAAACCCAAATTGAAACAGTTCATCAAGAAACACCAGTCTACAACGATGTTGCCTCAGACTATGCTAATGAAAGAAAAATTGAAAAAGCAAAAGAAAATTCGGAAGCAATTCCAACAATTGACAGAACTGCATCAGGCTACTTCATCAATTTCGATAACTTTTCTGAAGATCCAAGCGGACCTGAAGAAACGCCAACAACAAAAATTTTCAAATATAAAGTAACTGAAGTCTTTCACCAACTCAAAGAAACCTATCTGATTTCTCCATGGATTGAATTTTGGATTGTGTTAGGTGTACTTTTCCTCCTGCTTTGGCTCATCATGGTACTTTGTTTGGGAAAATTAATTGAGGGAAAATACAGTATAATGGACATAGCAAGTCAGAACATCAACTTGGTCCTAAAGCCACACAAGTCATCTCACATCGAGAAAAGAGAACTATCATCAGTGAATGTCACAGCCATTCCAATACCCGGTGGGGTAGCTTGGGACAAAACGGATTACGAAATCTATGGCCCGGTTGAACTCTTGAAATATCCACATCAGTTCAAGGTTTCATTAAGTGACTTTGTAAAACCAAGTACATTCTCTGATGATTGGGACTTTGAAAGCATAAATAATATGATGTCAGATTTAGTAATGTCATCAAAATTTACAGAACATGATTATTTACAGGGTTCATCGAACTATGAACAAATGTACTGCTTTAACCACTTTGCACATCACTATTTGCATAAATCTGCTCAACCTAGAAATGTTTTTAAGTAAAATCAATGGGAACATTGTGCAACTCCACCTAAAAGCAGTTCGAAAACATTTTATGAGAAATTCCCATACTTCTCAGGGTTTAACACAAGTGATGCAGAAACATTTTACTATAAACTGTTAGATAAGACAGGGATAAAAACTATGTTGACAAATACTAAATTGATTTATTCTGAAACATTTTATGAAAAAAGGATTACATTTGGCTTTGATTTCTGGAGAACAACATTGAAACAAAACCCATCTGGGGTACAAAAGAAGGCAGGACCAAGGTTTAGAAGCATTATTTCGAGTCTGCATGATCCCAGAGAAAATAATGTTCTTGAATGACACCATTCAACAGACTACTTGTCTTGGCCTAGCTAAGATCAAAGACTTAAGCAAACCGTCTATTCCAAAGCCAATACCTGATAGTAATACCACTACAGATATTGAGATAGACGTATTCCATATTTTACACCAAAACAGAACATATCCTAATTGGAAAAAGTGGTTGATCTGGCCAACAGACACAAATAACTGTCAAGATAGATTCCTGAACAAAAAACAGGGGTTCAAAATGACCAGACCAGACCCTAGATACTCCCAGAGACAACATCCAGGGATAGTAACAACATACAGTGTAGGGAAACTATGCTTGAATGGCTACAGACATCCACACTGGCTGAAATTAAGCAACACTTGACTTTACTTAAAGACGGTGCTGACTTGCGCGATTTCATAATGGGACCACGCAAACAGTGTCAAAAACGTTTCATAGCGGCCGGTATATATGCTGCGTACAACGAAGCTTGGAAAGTAACTCAAATTGAGACAGCAGAGAAAATACGAGAAATTAATCGCATTAATTTTGAAAAATCACTTTTTGTTGTGGACAATGGGTTAATGACTCTGTCCTCCAGAATATATTCACTGGACAGTATTGTATCATCTGCTATCGATATAATAGATCAGGGCTTACTAATGTTACAACACGGTCAGTCCCAATTACGTTCTATTGCAAAATCTGCGTTCAGGCTACGTGCCATGGCGTTTGATAAACACAACGTCATTATTCTCTATCTTTAACCTTACTGATAAACAAATCAGTTAGGCACAAAAAGGAGCAGACTATACGATTCTGAGTGCTGAAAAACTTGAGAGATTACCATTGACAATGTCAGAAAGACCTGTCATTGAATGGATAATACACGGAATAATCATAATTCCGATAACAACTTTCCAATTTAAAAACTGCCAAGAGTATATACCAGCAGGCCAGTATGAAAGGTTGGGTAAAGGGTACATTAAGTCATCATGGAAATTACCTTACACACACACACATGTTATAGTGAAAATAAACAGAATGTATTTCTTAGTGGTAACAATTGTAAACGATCACTAAGCGGTATACTTCTGTGCCAAGGTATTAATTTGCATGGGGCCTGTGAGGGGACTTCAAATAACATTTCATGCCACCAGCACGGCAGACCTGCAACACAGATAGAGCCATTCTTTAGACAACTTTCTAACGGGAGTTACGTTCTAATAACGGACCACAGCTGTTGTGGCATGGTGCCAGGGAAAGCATATCTTTTAAGCGTTAGTTCCATGGTCACTTGCTGTATGCAAGTATTGTATCCAAACGGCCCTCCTGATACAGAGGCGACAATTTGGCCTTCTTTGAATATCTCTTCTATACGAATTGATACTTTAAGCAGAATGAAGTCTGTTCTTTTACAGACAACTGTGCCTTTAACGTCATCAAAATAAACGTATGATCTTCAAGTTGCAAGGACAACAGCAGAGATACATACACTTTTATCAACTAATTGCCCCGTGCATTTCGTAGAAATGCTAAGCCAAATTCTAAATATGTCAGGTACCAGTGGCATCGCACATGTATTTAAGACAATTTTTTCGGGACTGTTAACACCATTTGAAACAGTTCTGGGCATCTTTCCCAATTTTGTACATTCTGTCTTTGGTGGTCTACCACTACTTGTGGGACTCGTAGCAGGAATTTTATTTTTGATCCTCCTGCTCCGATATGGCAAGCCAAATCGCAGACAAGACTCCAGCAACGATGGAAGAAATGATCCTAGCTATACGCTATCGGGACCGCATAACTAAAGTCCTTGGATTAGCCGGGCTAAGAGATCTGAATATGACCTGGTTTCTTTCATTCAGACCTATATGGCAAAACTGCATCTTACCTGTGCTTTGATGTATGCTATGCGGAGAAGAATGCGTGTTGGACACCTGTCTTACACTACAATCAGCAGTACCAATGGATATCGATACTTTGCTAAGTCCTGTAACGGCTCATGCATCGTGTTGTCCCCAGCGGTTACCAATCCTGATGACGGCATTCGTTGAGACTTCACCACTACGATTAGGTGGCAGTGAAGTACGAGATGAGAGCAACATCACCCAGGTACGACCTTCTGTGAGCATTGCTGATCCTGACATCGATGATAGCAATCATTCTCACGACTGCACTGTTGCAGCATTTTCAAACTTGGTCGAACTTTCACCTGAAGCTGTAGACTGCTTTTTTGCACATCTGTCTGAAATGATGTTCTCCCCTGAACAGAAAGAATAACTTTTTAAGCAACGAGCACACAGCGTTCCCCTGAACTCTGAATTCGGCCTTCAGCTTTGATAAACAAAAGCTACTGAAAACATTTGGAACTATTTTCTCCCCTGAAAACAAAATTATTTTTTTTCAAATTCCAAAATATTTACCTTTTTTCTGGCACATGTACTCTGCTTAAAGTAGAACAGAGCTTCTATTTTTAGTAATTCTAGAGACAATATATTATCTCAGCCTCTAGCACATTTACAAACAACTGTATTTATATGTGATGGAATAGCCTCGACCTTCTTTTCTGTATTACGAGACATTTCATGTGTAATTTTCGCAAATCGTTCAGCTACATATATATGCATCTTTTTTACTGAATGATTACACTGCTTGATAAGCGTACAGTACCAATAATCTTTCGTGTATTTCGCATACACCATTTCAAATGCCAAAATGTATTTTGGGGTGGGTTGGAATACACATGCACCTTTAAATGTTTACTATTGCTTAGTTTTAGTAATGATGGACATTAGATCGTGGAGTGGGTATTGTGTTTTTATCTAGGAGCCTGAATCAATATTGGTATTTTATGCCCTTGTACGGCTATAATCAATAATATCCCTATAATGGCATAAGAATCAGATCCATATTTAGGTAAATAGCCCTTGCAGTCCAAGGCACGGCAGAAGCTACTTCCTTGGATTCCTCGAAAGGACAACGAGTTCTTTCGACACACCAAACCTCCAGCAACCTGGGAAATCCCAGTTTGCTTTGTTTTGATTTGTAATAGAACTCCTGCGAGCACTGTAAGAATGGCCAGTTCTTAGTGACATCTTTATTGACGTCTTATGTCCAACCTTACGTCAAACCCGGCACCTTTCAGGTATAAATATGCCAACATTGCCTTAAGCAAACACACGGTGGTGGTTTTGGAGCAGAGCAGCTATCTACTTGCCGAGAGCCCAGCTGATGCGAGAGCCCACGGACGCTGCCCCTCCTCTTTCACGCGCTGAGAAAGACGCTGTCTTTTTCTCCAGCTGAGAAAATCCAGCTCCGCCGTTTCCAGCCTACCCTTGCGAGTTGCTGGGATATCGAGTCCTGAAAGAGAGATACCAGACCTCCTGCATTCTATTCCCAAGGTACGGTGCTGACTAAATCCTTAAAGAGAATTCTTGAATCAGATTCTTGGCAAAACCAACTTAACTTAAACTGCTACTTACTTACTCCTTCCCACGTATTAGGCTTAGGTCAGGTACACCGGGGTAGGCGTATTTTAGAAGCACCAGTTGAGTACGTTAGTCAATGTATATATGTATGTAAATATTTTATCCATTTTAAAGTATCTTATGGCTAAAAACCATATCAATGCTTTTACAGTATTATTTCATAATACTCCTTTTACTGTACGCACTTTACTTTATATTAAGTATTGCAATTGTGGCAATTCATTTCTCTTGCATGAGAAGGAAGACTGCAAAATAAATTATACTTTTTATTGAAAACGCCCGTCTCTCTCTACTCTGCACTCTGGTGAAACTAAGAACGCACAATTGACTGAGTGAAATAGCTGTCTATTGTTTTCACATGACTCTAGAGATATACTCTTATTCTGAGGGAGCAATGTTGTCATGTTATATGGTTGTCGGAAGCTAATCCCTTCTTGTCTATCCAGGGAGGTTAAACTCCTCCTCGTTTATTCGAGAAAGTTTCTAGTGACCTCTGAGCTAGCTGGCAAACCTTGTCTAATATAGTCAGTAGAGACCTAGCCGACCTCAGTCCTACGTCTACACTGCTGAATATATTATTCCAATGCGCAGAGCCTATTGGGAATTTAGGAACTACACTACAATATATATGCATAAACTCAAACAGTATAAATTCATATTACCAAATATGTATACATTACGTGCTAAAATTACACCTTAATATCAAAGTAACAAACATTACACACTCTACTACTAACTATCTACTTCTTACTGCTTAGCTATCGGAGTGTGAGTAGCTCTGTATGTGTGTCTATAGCTCTGTGTGTATGTAAAAGTGTGCCTTTATATTTGACACTCTATATTGCACTGTGTCTGAAATCTTCATTCTCAGGGGGTCTCACTAATAGAAAGAAGAACTTGACACAGAAGCAGGAACATAAAGAGAACATTTTTATTAAACTCAAATGAGTGAGGCTATGTCACACAGAAGCCTTAGCAACTGAATGAGGCAGTCTCAGGAGTACAGAAAACAGAGGCCTTATTTATGCTTAGGGCTACAAACTCAGCACAAACGTAAGGGGCAGTCCTAGCTTTTAAAAGCATGCAAAATCCCTAACATGGACATGCAAGATCTGCCAAATATTAGCCAATAGGAAAACATTCAAAACAAGGCATCATGTAACCAGAACATCCCCCTTGAGTCGTGTCTTTGCCCGATCCCACAAGTCAATCAATGACAGCACCTATAGGTCACTCAGTAATGGGAGAACATGTTTGCGTGCTTCAAAGGGAAGGTTTGTGGAATAGGAAAACACAGGGAGAGAATAGCGAAGGCCAATAGATAAGATACAGCACAAGAAGAATACTAAAGGCTAACAGATAGTTGATACAGGGATTAGGTGGTCCAGACAAGAATTAGTTTAGGCCGGCTGGTGTCTGAGATGAGTTTCAAGACAAGGACAGAGGGGATTTTCAACACATTGCAGTCCAAAAGGGCAGAGAGACTTCGTGAATCATGGAGCCTGTGTAAAACACAAAATGGAGTTTGAATGTCACATTGAGTCGAAATTAAAGAACCTCAGTTCCTCAGAATTAGACATCAACAAAAGAATTGGCCGAGAAAATCAAGGAATTACCTGAAAATGTAGAAGCTGTACCTATAGGTCCTGTAATACCAGATTTTGAAAATCAGAAAATAGATGAACATTTGTTAACTATTTCTTTAAACTCCAGTATGCAAAAAGTAGGAGAAAAGTTTATCCAGATCTGAATGAAACAAAGAGCACAATTAGAACAACACCACCAGATTTAACTATGAATCAGAGTCCAATATATAGGATTCCTATGGGAGAAGAATCAGCAACTAAGACTCCAGAGAAAAATTCAACTAGCATAGATTTGACTAAAACTCCAGCTGGGACAACAGCGGAAGAAATAAATGATTGGGTTAAAACTTTACAAAAGAAAGATTCAGAACCTAAGCTTTTGGATGTGGTTAGGTTAAAATTAGATATGGAAGAACTAATTATTGTAACCATTGGAACAGAAAAGTTAAAACCATATCAGGATGATGAACTAGTATTCATGAGTAAAAGTATAACTTGAAGAGCTAAACATCTACATGATAAACTAGATGAAACAGCAAACGAATTAGGGATAGAATTTGCAAAAATAAAGTTGTTACAAAAACCTTACCAAGTAGATTTCACTGAAAAAGACATAGATAATTTGAACACAGCAGGAAGAATAACTCAAATAAAAGAATTAATTGTAGTACTGAGAAAATGGGGAGATGTAGATCGATGGAGAAGCAGGTGGATAAAGAAAAAGAAAGAGTCCAATGATAAAGTATCTTTAGCTTTCCCTGTTAAAGAAAAGGAATTAGTACTAGCGACAGAATATCCCATGAGAGAAATACCAGGAGGAGGATATGTACATGTACCAAGGAGTAGACAGGATATATTGTCATTTACAAATGATTTTGCAAGATTACAAGAAAAGTCTGTAGAATGGGCTAGGCAAGTAGACAGATTTGTAAAGGTTTCAAAGGTGTTGTGGGAAGATTTAGATGGATGACTTGACATAGTTGTACATGCAGATTTATGGACTGAATGTAAAATGACTATTGATCGACAAAAAGAGGGATAACCAAGAGATGCAAAAACAAGTGCTCAAGGTCCAGAGGTAATAAGAAAATATGACCAAATCATAACCTTTTTGAAAAATAAAATCCTACCCTAAAGAACCGGATTGGTTAAAAAATCGATAGGACTACACAAGAACCTAAAGAATCTGTACATGCTTATTATGAATGATTGCTTATATTTTTCAAGCAATATAGCTGGTACGAAAAGTAAGAATGATATGAGCCATTTTGTATATAGGTTCGTGTTTGGTCTGAGACCTGAAATAGGGGATATGATAAGCCATCACATGATGATATGGGTCAGACAAAATTGAAAAAAAATATGAGTAAAGGAAAAAGACATGAATATAGATGAGGGTAAAAAGAGATGATCATGTCATAATTGCGGAAAGATAGGGCATTGGAGGAAGGAGTGTAGGTTACCCCCAAAAGCTAATCCTGAAAATAAATCATTGAATCCACAGGTGCAGAATGAGGTAAATCAACAGTCACCACCACAGCAATAGGTAGTCACTCAGCAGAGTCAGGTGCCACTACCACCTCTCCCACAGAGTGTTAATTTTCAGAAATACAGTGCAGAAACAGGATTCTACGGAGGAGAACAGGTAAAAAGATTGCCGTGTGTGACCGCTGTTCCGCAGTATTGGCTGAGATCGGATGGAAATTAGTCTGATGAGAGTTGCTGACGGTGCCTAGGAGAGGAAGTGGAGTGCGTGCTTGGCGCAACTCTGAAGGTTGATCAATCTGGTCCTTTTGTGAATGGAAAGGTGAATGGTGTAAATGTTACTTTCCTAGTGGACACAGGTGCTATCCGTTCTACAGATAGATCAGTAGAAATTCAAAACCTTCCTCTCTCTGGAGATGTAATCGAGGTTGTAGGTGTAAAAAACAGACAGATTAAACCCCCACTAACACAGCCTGTAGAAGTTGAAATTGGCTCTTTTAAAGAAATGCATTGCTTTGTGGTATGTGACAGCAGTCCTGTAAATTTAAATAAAAAATAAGTCCTTATTAGACAGATCAGAGATAACATATAGCCTATATGGTTTCATCTGGCTGCGGAGAAATCAAACCCCTTTTTTTTTATAACAGGCACCTTTATAAAGAATAATGGTAGGAGGAGATAAGGAAATAAAAATTATAACATGGAACGTGAACGGACTAAGATCAAAAAGAAGACAACGGATAGTAATGGGTCCACTTAGAAGCCTTAAAAGCTCAAATAAGTATTATACAGGAAACACACATAACAGCAGATGAGAGTAGAGGGGTGTTTTCTAAATGTAATTGGATAGGAAGTTATATAACATCTAATCAACCTGACTATACAAAGGGGGTCGCTATATTAGTAAGGAAGGGATCAGGGGTGGAGCTAAAAGCCTCAAGTACAGACGATTCAGGGAGATGGGTAATGGCAACGCTCGATGTTCAGGCATAGTGTTTATATGTGTTAGTTTTTATGGCACAAATTTATACGACCCCCAATACTTAGTGGATCTGCATATGAGTTTAGCTGATAAATCATTGCCTCTAGTGATAGGAGGAGTTCTTAATAAATTGTTAGATCCAGCAGTGGACAATTTGAATATTAGAAGAGGGACACAGGCACAAATCGCAAAAACAAGACAGGTTCTAAAACAGATGCTTATGGAGCTTGGAATGGTTGATGCATGGAGACACTTAAAGAAGGGTAAAAGAACCTATACCTTCTACAGTAAGAAATACCACTTCTTCTCTTGGTTAAATTATATTCTGGTGGATAGACATTGGGCAGGGAAAATAAAAGATGTCTATATATTCCCAGGACATATATCGGACCATAGTATGGTCAGTATCATATTGGACGGGATTGCTGTAAGGAAAGGGGGTAGATGGACCCTGAAGAGGGCAATGTTATTAGATCAAAGAGTTACTGTCAACATGAAGGAAAACACTGAGGAATTTTTTTATAATGAATTATAATTCAGGTCCAATAAGTACTATTTGGGACACTTACAAGGCATATCTTAGGGGGGTATTACAATACCAGGTTAAATATAAAAACAAAGAGGAACGATCAGAATTGCAAGAACTGGAAAAGGAAATAGAGGCTCTGGAAAGGATAGTGCAGCAGGATGCATCTTCAGATGATGAGATAGTTAAAAAACTAGATGAAGCTAGAATAAGCTATAGGTTGAAATTAGAGACGAAGAGTAGGGAAAGGTGGGAGGCAAGTTGTAAGCAACACTTTGAATACAGGGAACAAGCAGGGGCCCTTTTATCCTGGAAGGCAAGGGCAGAAAGGGAAAGAAATAAAATTAGAGAGTTGAGTATAACTTCTGAGGGGGAAATATCCAATAAGGAGGAGCTAATGCAGGAAAGAATGGTAACATTGTTTACAGAACTCTATTCTGAGCCAGGACAACCAGATGCAGAGGTTTTAAAGAGCTGGTTGAGAAACATTGGGCTGCCAGCTTTAACAGCAGAAGGGAGGAAAGGGTTGAATTCCCCATAGAAATAAAGGATCAAATAGAGCATATGAAGAACGGAAAATCAGCAGGTGCGGATTAAATTCCGGCTGAGGTTTATAAGGTACTAATAGAAGAGATAGTCACAGAACTGACGCTTCTTTTTAATGCTATATATAGGGAGAGGGAAAAAATACCAAATTCTTGGAACAAGGCTATTATTATGTTAATCTTAAAACCTGCTAAGGACACGAAAACCCTGACTCGTATCGGCCAATATCTCTATTAAATGTGGATTTGAAAATATATACAGGGATATTGGCAAGGCAATTTGCAAAGGTGGCACCACAATTGATACACCCTGACCAGAAAGGTTTTGTCCCCAAGAGACAGATACAAGATCTGACGCTTACATTAATCGGAACAATAGACTTACCCATCAAAATATCAATTCCTTTGGCGGTGATCACAATAGATGCCGCGTACAATGGGTTTTAGTTCCAACTTTATTGATGCAGTACAGAAACTATATGAACAGCCCACCGTGAAAATTCTGCTGAATGGGATATTAACAAGAGGATTCAAAATTAGGAGGGGGACGAGACAGGGCTGCCCCCTGTCCCCCCTTGTTTTTGATATATATATATATGGAACCTCTGGCACATAAATTAAGGGTGGACGATAAGATCATTCTCATATACCAACTGTCGACTCACAGTAAAATAGCATTATATGCGGATGACCTGGTAGTATATACCTCAGATGAAGCATGAACACTGGCAAGATTAGAACAACTGACTTACTCTCAGGGTATCAAGTAAACCTAGAAAAAACTGAGGTAATGTGTTGGAATATGGATGGATGGGGGGGGCAGAGTTTCCTCAGAGATAAAAAACTTACGGATATTAATTGAACAGAAGATTGAGGAGATCCCACAGGTTAATCTTAAGCGAGTGATGAAGGGAATAGATAAGGATTTGGCCAAATGTAAACACCTACCACTTACTATAAATGGTAGGGTTAATTTGAGCAAAATGCCAGTTCTGCCAAAATTAACCTACCTTTTTAATGGTATCCCACTTACTTTCCCAAAAAATGAAATAACAAAAGTCCAAGGGAAGATCTCTAGATTTATATGGGCTTCACGGGGTATACGGTTGTCTTGGAAAAAACTCAGAAGATCTCTAAAAAAAGGTGGACTGGCATTACCAGATATCAGGCCATATTGTATGGCCTTTCAATGGAAGAACTTTTGGATGTTGACCGGAGAACTTGAGACTACCACTTGGGGCTTAATCTTGAGCGAAATGACTGAAGAAACGGGAGGAGCTTTTTTATATAAATTCGGAGCGCAGAAATTGTTTTAAAAAGTAAGACTGAAAGTACTGAGAACTGCTTTAAGTCTATGGGCGGCAATAAGACGAACTCTCAAGATAGGGTACTTCTCAGAATTTGCCCCAGTATTGAACTCCCCGGGGACACCGGATTGTCTTAAGGATGCTCTGAGTCTACCCTTACAACAGGCAGGAGTGGAAAAATGGGGCGAATTAACATCAGAAGGCACAATGGTCCCATGGGAAGTCCTATATATTAGGACAGGCAATAGGCTCTCGAGATTTAAATATTTAAACAGCTTACTTCATGGGCTATGATGGCAGGGCAGGAAATTGGAGGTAATTGGGAATTTTAGATATTAAATCGGGACCCTGTACAGAAACCAAAAGAAGTAGCAACGTGGTACAGAACTTTTCTGGAGGCGGAGGAGGAAAAAGCTCAAGATGCATCGGAGGTTTGGACTGAGGTGTTGCAGGAGGGAAGGAAGAATATGTGGGCTGATTCAGTAAAATTCTTATATGACATGGTAACTCCAGCAAATCTCAAAAGACACCATTTCTTTATCATACATAGGATTTAATGGACACCACATAGACTGTCAAAATTCGTACAACAGTCGGTGCCAAGGTGTAAAACGTGCAACTACTCGAAGTCGAAGGATATGCATGTCTTATTTACATGCCCAGGGATAAAGGGCTATTGGAGTGCAGTGGAAAAATATATAAGTGACATTTTAAGGGTATATATAATCTTTACTGAGATACTGGTGCTTCTAGGAGTGGATTACGCAACTCAACAGGCGCTAATATCTAAACAGAGGGGGTTATTGTTTTATTTGATTCTGCTGGCTAGAAGGGAAATTTGTAAGTTATGGCTAGATCCTCAACCCCCTAATGTAATAGCCTGGATGAATGCGGTTAAATGGGCATGCAGTCTGGAAATTAAAAGTGGAAGGCAGAGCCCAGCTGAAGTGTGGGCCCCCTTCCTGAACTGGCTGAACTGAAATGGTAATGTAATTCAGAACCTTGTCCAATAATTACATCAACCCATGAATTGGGGGGGGTAAGCGGAGTATCCCGTTTCCCTCCGTGTCCTACTAAGAAGGACAATGTGGTGCTGTGGAAGGCACTGGTGGTAACTGCTTGGACCATAGAGGGATTAAGGGTGCCTCGGTTTCCGAATTGGCCCCCATGGTACAGTAACCATGGTGTAATGAGGAATAAAAAAAGCACCAAAAAAGCAGTCCTGTAAATTTGCTGGGATGCGCCATACTCTGAAAAATGAATTGTGCCATTTATTGTTCACCAGATGGCATTGCTTTCCAACCACCGGATGATGATAGTCTATATAAAATGACAATGTAAATAATAGATTCAGTAAAGAGTGAAACATTCCCTGTGTTTGACGGAGAAAAGATCCCAATTGAATTAAAAGAGACAGTTAAAGAGGAGGTGTGGGGCTTCATAGGAGACGAGATAGGTCTACTGAAAGGGGTGAGTCCAGTAAAAATTACTGTAAAAGAAGATGCTATATACCAAAATGTCCCACAATATAAATTAAAACCAGAAATAATTGAAGGATTAACCCCAGTGATTAACAAAATGATTGAGCAAGGAATCCTGAGAGAGGTAATGATCAGTCCATGTAATTCACCAATTATGAGGCTGAAAAAGCCAAACGGCACTTTTAGGATAGTACAGGATTTAAGAAAAGTGAACAAAAAAGTTGTTCCATGTTGTCCAATTGTACCAAATCCAGCAGTGATATTATATGAAATTCCACATGATGCAAAATGGTTCAGTGGTATTGATTTGTGTAATGCATTCTTTACAGTTTCACTACACCCTGACAGACAGCCAATTTTTGCCTTTAGGTTTGGCGAGCGTATTTTGGCACAGTGCCAAATTCCTCAAGGGTATACTGAAAGTTCTTCCATGTTTAAATAGATACTGAAGAAATCATTAGAAAGTCTAAACATGCCAGAAAAATCTGTTTTGGTTCAATATATTGATGACCTATTAGTGGCATCAAAAATCAAAGAGCATGTATTTCTGATACTATTGCATTGTTGAATCATTTGGCAGAGGGAGGACATAAAGTGTCTCCATCAAAATTCCAGTTTTGTCAACAGGAAGGGCAATATTTAGGTCATAATATTGGAAAGGGGTGAGAAAAGTGACCTCAGAAAGAATTAAGATTATCAGAGGAATGAATCCACAAAGACACAGAAGTAAGTGAGAATGTTTCTGGGAATGGTTGGTTATTGCCGACAGTGGATACATGTATTTTCAATAATTGCAAAGCCTTTGCAGAGATTGACTAAAGGGGATGTAAAAGACCCTAAAGTGTTGAATGAAAAAGAAATGGAAGCGTTTGAAAAATTGAAAAACAGCTTATGCGAAGCACCAGTGCTAGGCATGCCTGATTATGAAAAATAATTTGAATTGTATTGCAGTGAAAGAGATGGGTGTGCATTATCAGTTTTAATTCAAAGGCATTGACGAATGAGAAGACCAATTGCATATTTCTCAGCTGTTTTGGATCCAGTGGCAAGAGCATTACCTAGGTGTCTGAAAGCTGGAGCTGCTACAAGTGTGAGCTTTGAACAGAGTGAAGGTATTGTGATGGGGTACCCAGTGAAGGTGTATGTGCCACATTCAGTTGAAATACTCCTCACCAGAACAAAAACACAATACATGACAAATAGTAGTTTGACTAGGTATGAAAAGGTGATTCTGGGTGCAGACAATGTGACAGTTGCAAGGTGTGTCAATGTGAATCCTTCCACCTTATTGCCTGATACTTTGGATGTGAAGTCAATGATGACATTGATCACAAACGTTTGGATGTGCTTGAGTATTGTACAAAACCAAGACCTGACATTAAAGATGAGCCCTTGGAAGAGTAAGAATGTGTGCTGTATGTGGATGTTTCCTGTTTGAGAACAGATGAAGGACCTTTGAGTGCTGCATATGCTGTATGTACAGTAGCAAATGTCATGGAAGCATCTTGTTTGAAAGGAATGCGTTCCGCCCAAGTGGCTGAACTGATTGCTTGATTCAAGCATGTAAATTGGGAAAAGATGGCCGAATTACCATAGGGACTGATAGTCAGAATGGATTTGGGATTGTCCACGATTATGGACAACTGTGATCCCAAACAGGCTGTATGGCCTCTGCATGATCTCCTATAAGAAATGGAGAGTTTGTGAGAATGTTGCTGGAGGCGATACAGTTGCCGAAGAGTATTACAGAAAGTTAAATGTGCTGCTCATGAAAATGGAGATGATTATGTCACTGAGGGCAATCGATTTGCTGATGCCCTAGCCCAATATTGTGCAAGAAACCTATGATCTATAAATCAGGACAGAGAAAAAGAAGATGTTTCAAGTCATTTAATGCTTACTAACATAGTTGAGACTAGGCAGGAAGTGAGACAATTGCAAGAAGAGTCAAGTGATGAGGAAAAAGACAGATGGATAAAATCAGATTGCAGACAAAGAGAGGAAGATGAAATTTGGGTATACAAAGATGAAATACCAGTCATGCCTGATTGCATGATCTCTAATATGATAAGAATGTACCATGGACAAGCACACATTGGCAGAGATGCAATGATTAGACTTTTCAGACAGACTTGGTACAATCGCAAGATTTGTATAATAGCTGAAAGTTTATGTCAGAGATGTCTAATATGTCAACAATCGAATCCAGAAAGAAAAAAACTGTTGTGAGTCTGGGAACCATAGGACGGGAGGGCGGTCCTTTGTTATCTGTTGTTGAGAAAGGAGGAGTAGCAGGTCAGGACCTGGCCATGAACGCACATAATGTTCTGCATTTGGATTAGCATGCCATGATCAAATGTGTCAAAAACTGTGCACAAATCAAGCACAATAAATATTAGTAGTCCCCTATGTTGAATATGTCATGTACAGAATCCAGTATCTTCAGAGGAGGAGTTATAGTACTGAAGGAGAGGAAGGTGGATTGATAGTACACCTGCAGATCTTCTTAGGCCATTACAGCGCTCAGTTGGCTGGTGGTGCATCTTGGTTTCTCCTACCTGGGAAGGTCAGTTAAAAGGCTGAAGATAAACAGCTGGTCTGAATCTATTTTTTTTTTAGTATGATAGTAATGCTGTGCAGTACGTATTTATCAATCCCCATGCTGTTTTATTACTATTAAAAAAATCAAAAGAACTTTGTTTGGCACATAAAAGGTAAGATGGTTCAAAATAACAAAGATATGCCAAGTGATCCTAGCATCTTTAGAAACCAGCCGAAGAGGCTGAATTTGTACTAGGAACTAAAGGCAAAACGAAAATTAAGTTAAATGTCCATTTAGCACGGCTAGACAAATTGGAGAACGTAGCTCTTCATATTGACTCATTGATCCTAAACTCTAGATATACTTTCTAGGTTTAAATCCACTTTCGGTTCCCATGCTCTATGCATTGGGGCATAAAATTTAACTCTGCTGTATAATGTGTGGACCAAATTCAACGACAGCAGAACTGCAGACTAACAAGATAACTAAGGGTACTCAAAGCCATCAAAGCAAACCAAAGGTACTGGAAACTAGCACTTTTTCTGCCTTGTTCCAAATGCTGCCCTTCTTTCAGGAGCCTCCAGTATTATTGGGATGGAGCGTGGATTCTTAAATCTAAAATGTCAGTGTAATCGTCATACATTACCCCAGGTCCCTTATGTCCTCGTCCCATTCAGAACTATGTGGAGATAACCATCTCCCGACAGAAAAAAACGATCAAAAGAATGCTGGGACACTAACCCCGCCCCTCCCACTGGGAGTACATAAGGGGTACTTACCCAGCAGTCTCCCTGTTCTTTTTTTCTGTATGTCGACAGTTTGATCTGGATGCTGGTGCTGCTCTTGCTCCTGCTTGGCTGGGGTGACGTGCTCTTCTTCTCATCTCCCCCCCCGCCTGGCTTAGTGGGTGGGGAGGGGGGTTTTGTTGGTCTGCCACCTGGCCTGCCGGGCTTGCTGGGTGTCAGGCCTGTTCCTGGCAGGAAATCCTGTTGGCCGGCCCTTTGCGGCTTGTGCGCCCTCTCCCGAGGGTTCCTTCCGGGTCACTGAGCGCATCTTCCTGTGGCCTGGCCGAGTGGAAGACGCGCTGCGCTTTATCTCTCTTAGATTTCCGGAGCTGGATGGTTGGAGTGGGGGCCTTGTTCCTGGGGGTGTTCCGCCCGCCGCTCCGGGTGAGTTCCGCATAGCGGAGGGGTTGTACTCTCCCTGCCTGTATTTCTCCTGCTACCTGTCTTGTTTTTGTCCCCTTGCAGCTCGGACGTGTGTTCCTCTGCCTCCAGCGATGCCCCTGTTGGGTGTCTGGGGTCCCTGTGCCTCACCACTGGGTCGGCGAGAGGCCTTCACATGCAGGTTCATGGGCCCATGTTAAGTCCGCCTCTCTGGCAGCGCTGACTGGATGGGCTTATGGGATGGTAAGGCCGAATTTGAGGGGTGCCCGGTTCAAGTCGGGTGGGAGGCTCATTCGTCCTGTGGTTTTGGGCTCTCTCGTCTGGTGCGGGCTTCACGCGGCTTGTCCCTGTGTTCTCCCACATAAGGGGGGTCTCCTCCAGTTGTGGTACTTGTTCCTGTCTTCTGTTACTTGACTTGTGCTACTGAGGGCTGGCTGCTGCTGAGGCATACTGCTTGTCGGGGGGCCACGGATCTTACATGCAGTTGGGTGTCTGTTGTACACTTTAGGGCTTCACAGTGGCGCTGGCGGTCGGCGCTCTTCAGTGTGTGCGTGTGGATGGTCTCAGCGCTGGTGGTTCGCAGGCTCCATTGTTGTTTCATTTGGAGTCCTTTGTTTTTGGCAGTATTCTGGCTCGAGTTGCTGGTGCATTCCCTGCAGGTGTTTGTGCTCGGCTTCCTGTTCTCTGGTTTCGTCTCCCGCTGATGCTCTCTGCTTTTTGTGCCTCTTTGTGGTATGTGCGTGGCATTGGTCTGGGGTGCCAGGGCTTGGCCCCGGGGCCTCCTGTGTGCCTTTTCCTGCTCTCTGCTGGTGCTGCACTTGCGACGTGACCTCATGTGCGGTTTGGTTGTCGCTGTGTGTTCTGGAGTCTCCGTTGGGGTTGTGCTTCTTGTTGCTGTCTGTTTTTGGAGCCTTGAGTCCCTTGTTGTTCTCCCCACCTTTGCTATGGGTATCTCTCGTGTTTCTGCCTTGCAGTATGGTGGGCTGTGTCTTCGTGTGCTCCCTGACGATGGTTGCTCCCACTTTTGCTCCGTTGCGCACTTCGGTGCTTCTTGGGTGTTGTGTGTGCTGGTCTGGAGTATTGCGCTTTTAGTGCGGACTCTCTTGGTTCCCTGGTCGTGTTTTGCGACTCTGGTCCTGGTTTCTGACTTCGTTGTGCCTTTTTTGTCTGGGGTACTGTTGCTTGGTGGATTTGCACTGCGATCTTCTCTTTGTGCTTCGGGCTGTGCTCTTTCTTCTCGGCTCTGGCGTTGCCTTCTTGGCTGCCTGGGGCTATCTGTCCGGTGGGGCCTTGTTCTTGGCGGTGGCCCATCCTGCCCTCCGGGTTTCGGGGGCTGTGGCCTTCTTGCTCCGGAGGGTGCTCTATATTTCCCCATTTCTGGGGGGGTGTCTTTGTGGCTCCCTTTCTTCCTTTTTTGCTGCGGTCCCTCTCTGGGTTTCTCACATGTGGCCTGGCCTTGGCCTTGCCTGTGTCTCTGGGTTGCTGCTCTGGGCTCCCGTGCCTCAGTGGGTTTCTGCCTGTGGCTTGCTGGATTGTGGGGCCTGGGGCGGCTGTGCTGGGTTGTTGTTTCGGTCTTCCTGCTGCTGTTCTGCCTCTCCTGGTCCCTTTCCGTGTTGCCTTGCCTGCGCATCTGCGTGGTGCTTCAGGTCACTCTTGTTTGTGCTGCTTTTCGCCCTGTTTGTTTGGGGAAATAATATAAAACTGTGTTTAGCAAACCAAAGGACAGTGAGTGTGGGGGTGTAGTCAAAGGTGTAGCTAAAAAGAAAGGGCTTCATTTATGAGAAACTGGCGCAGGGCAGCGCTGCAAGTCTTCTTGCTGCGCTGCCCTATGCCAATGTGAAAGGGCTGGAATGCACCGTATTTATGAAATACTGTGCTACTCCTGTCCTTTTTCCTTGCTTTGTCGCACAAATTGCTGCGTAGCACCAACATAGGCAGGATTGTTTTTGTACAGGAAGGGACACCTTCCTTCACAAAAACAATTGTGATGCTGTGCCCCATTCGGTGGAGCATGGACAAGCAGATATGAGAAAAACATCATATACAGGTGGTCGGCGCTAAGAAGTGCCCTATACATGTGCACATCTTTTTAAAACTCAGCAGTGGAGATGCTCCTGACATATTGATGGAAAACCCATTGAGATGGTTACTGTATAAAAGTACTTGGGAGTATAAAAGGCAGACCACTCACATCACTGCAATGCAAGGAATGGCACAATCGCTAGAAGGGGGCCTTCTGCAGAGCAAGGAAAACCCTTGAGTCCACCTGATCTTACTCCCCTAATTCGAGCAATGGGGGCAAACTTTTTACCCTCACTTGCCTATGGTGCAATAGTCCTTAAAGATAAAATGTTGCCATGGTTGGGTAACGCTCACTCAGCCTGCTTTCGTAGAGTATATTTTCTACCAACTTCTACCTCCCATGCACAAATCCGTACAGAATTTAATTTGACATCCCAAAATGGCTGCTAAAAGCTAGGTTCATAGCCTACTGCCTGAAAGCCAAACAAGTCCAAGACCGTGAACTAAAGAAGTACAATTGGTTAATGATAAGCAACCCAGGGTCAAACTGGCAGGTATTTTTAACACACTGCACAGAAGTAAGCAAAGATCGCCAAATATGGTCTGCCCCCATACTCAAAATTGCAGCAGCTAAATTATTAACCAAACAAGCAAATTAAATGTCGACCGACAGTGACGCACTTACCCTGAAAAAACAAAGTCATGGAAGTTGGGCATAAAAACTTCATAACAGTGGTGTCCTGCCACACTACCTGTCCTCTCCTTTGAAGCCAACAATGAAGCTCCAACTAATGAGATTACGGTTTGGCTTGATTCCACTATTGGCATATAAGCATGGCCGAGGGTACAAGGAAGTCATTGCCACACAGTGCCGAGTATGTGGCAGAGAAGAGGAAACATTAGTCCACAGATTGTGCATCTGTGAGAAACTGTTTGGCATAATTTAAACGTGCAGTCATGTCAAGAAGCTTTAGTGGAGTGTGTGAAAGGCGACTCAGTGCATATGGCTGCACACTTCGTGAAATTCATGACAGCTGTAGAAACCACTCTGGACCTTGACAATCATATAGAACTATAATGTATATAGTTTGTCAATCGTTTCACTCTTCATTTCTTGAAAGCTGATAGAACGGTGTCTACGTTTTTTAACAGGATGACAAATTGTCACAAATTGCTTTTTATATATTGCTGGAAAAATTATGCACTTTATTCGTAATTGAAATGATTTTAATTCATTGTGCAAAAAAAATTATCTCTCTATCTACAACACAGCAGGAGGCAGTTATGGGATAAAAGGCACTGTGGCTTGCACAGACATTAACCACTTCATTATTCTCCAACACATTTCCTTCTCTGCGCTGCTGAGACAGGAATGGAATGCTTTGAGGAACAAGAACAGGTTAGTTAGATATACAATGCACTAGGGTATAGATATAACCAAGGGAATGTTGAATCAACTTTTAAAACATCAACTTATTAGAACATAAAGTACGAGGTAAGGGTAGTACCCCTATGGGGTGCAATTGTACAGGTAAGTAACATACGCAGGCAAAAAAAGTAAAAAGAAAAACAAAACCATATAGAATTATAGTCACAACACTATAGAATACAGCACTTCTGCACCCAATTGTAAATTACATATGGTCAGAAGGATCAGACCCCCAGATTCATCATTGTCATGTTTTGCGAGTCCTTAATAGCGATTATTAAGGAATCGCTATTAAAGACTCGCAAAACGGGATTCATGTAGAAATCGCAATATTTATTGCAATTCCTACAGCTTCCTTATTTGCGATTCGCTAATTGCTAATTGCAAATAAGGAATGACTCCCCATTCATTCCTATGTGCCTAAAGGCCCATAGGAATGAATGGGGAGTCATTCCTTATTTGCGATTAGTAAATAGCGAATCGCAAATAAGGAAGCAATTTCAAGGGTGCCAGGGTGTCCAAAAGACACCCTGTAGCACCCTTAAAATGGTAATGTACACTGGTGTTGCGCACACACATGTCCAAAGGACATGTGTGTGTGTAACATACAACTTAGAAAAATGCACTAAAGTGCATTTTTCTAAGTTTTCGCTATTTACCACGTAGTTAGACTTCGTGGTAAATAGCGGCCCCAGATTGTGAATTCGCTATTTTTAAATGGTTCATGAATTGCATTTTCCTTAAATGCAATTCATCGCAATTTAGCGATTTCTATAATTGCGATTTTTGCATTTGGGATGATGAATCCCAAATGCAAAAATAGCGCTCGCAGAGGGCCAGATTCTCAGAATCTGGCCCTTTGCGAGCCGAATTTCCTTTGATGAATCTGGCTGAGAGTGCCTTAGTTGATGACGTTTCGATCCACCTAAATGTCAGGATCATAATTGGGATAATACAATCTTTGCCTGGCAACATAAGACTAAACATAGGAGAATTATCCACATAAAAAACAATATATAAGAATCAGAAATCATCATTAAATGTGGGTCAGATTGACACGGGTCACCTAGCTGGAGCATTATGTATAACAGGCTCATCTGCAGTATAACGTCCTCACATGCATTCACGTGGGAACTACATAACACCTTTGTGACCGGCTACCTTCACCAATACTTAAATATGGGGACCAAAGGCAATCAGGAAGTAGTATAATGCAATGAGGTAGCAGGGTCTGTCATCTGTCCCGCTATGATGCGTGGGACGCCAAACATGAACTGCTACTGCCGGTCTGGTCAGGACAGGAATGGCAACACTAAACTAGTGTTCCTTAACCCACATGGTGAAGTTGTAGAGCTATTTATCTCAGAACACACTTTTATGCATATTGTGTCTTTACTACTCTTAGTATTCCTATGTTTTAGTGATGTGCTAGTCATTCAATCAAAAAGTAAACACATGATACATTTGACACACATTTCGTTTATATTAATACATTCTGCAATGTGGTAATCATGGTACCATGAATATATCTGCAGTATTTAATCTAAATGTTGACTGCTTTGTTTTACATTGGCTTGTTATTGATTTTTAAGAATTTCTAGAAAGTTGATATATATGTGTCTCGTTTATTGTTGTTATTTGTTTGAAAACACACACAATCTCCTAGAACGAAAATAATTGAAAGGGCATCAGGATACTTTTTGTTATTTGTTTTTTTGCTAAGAGGTGTTAACAACAATGAAATTATTTTATAAAAATTGAGCACAAAGAGTAAAGGGCAGAGAGGAATTGTCATACTAGGCAACACTGGGACAGGCTACATGGTATCATTTCTCCAGTCATGTTTGAAGACTAGCCGGTTGAGAAGTAAGCCTTTACGGGCACATGCATCATTGTCAATTGCATTCGCAAACGGTGCGAATCGCAATTTTCGGCCGTTTGCGAATGCAATTGACAAAATTGGGATGCATCATGTTTTTCGCAATTTTAGAAATCGCAATGATGTTTGCGATTTCTAAAATTGCGATTGCATTTAAGAAATCGCAATTTGAGATTTCGTAAATGCAATGCATGAACATTTTAAATTTGCGAATTCGCAAATAGGGAGAGGTAAATTACCATGAAGCTGACCTTCATGGTAATTTGCGAAAACTTTCAAAAATGCACAAAAGTGCATTTTTGAAAGTTTCATTTTACACACGCACATGCCCTTGGGGCATGTGTGTGTGAGAAAAATGCACTTAAAGTTATATTTCAGGGTTGCAATTGCATTCTCAATTTGCGATTCGCAAATTGCGAATCGCAAATTGGGAATGACTTCCCATTGATTCCTATGGGCCTGTTGTCCCATAGGAATCAATGGGAAGGGATTCCTCAATTGCGATTCGCAAATTGTGAATCGCAATTAAGTAATTTTTAGAAATCGCAAAAAAAATTGTGATTTCTTGATGCATAGCCTTTTGCAATTTCTTAATTGTGATTCCTTAATTTTCGCAATTAAGAAATCGCAAACCGCAACAATGATGCATGTGGCCGTTAGTCTTTGTTTGCTGACTTATCAGAGAAGCTCGCCCGTGAGACGAGAGTAGTAGACCATGCTATTTTACAGAACATTGAACTTTATTGTTAAAACCAGTATGCAGATGTGTGCCCCATCTGAACTTCCAAATAGGTTTTATTTTATGGTGTGTGCAGTAATACTGCTGATTAATTACAGCAATTATGTGGACTGATTTCCATTATGTATCCTTTTGTTAAAGGTTGCTGCTATCATCTTATTTGTCTTTGTTGTGCACCAGACTAGGATTTCTATTTTAAAATAAGTATATAAAATGTATCCTTCATGTTCTTGTGTGTAGTATTCCGTAATGCAAGAGGATTTGGGGTTCCACTGAACATCCCAGTAAAGTCTTATGAGATTGAGCCTTACCTGTAACATATCTTACTCAAGTTTTGCTCAGTAGGTTGGCACATTAACTGATTCCTTAATGCCACAAGGTCTAGAAAACCAACCCCTGTAATTCTAAAAAGAATCTAGAAAACAAATCATCACCTCTTACAGAGGGACCCTCCACAGAAGGGTCAAGGGTCAGGTTTCCACTATCCTGCCCCTTGTAATTTCTGTTTTTTGTTTGTACACTCAGAACAAGGGGTCCCATGGAAAAATACCAGGACTATAAGTTCAAGACGTCAGCTAAATAAGACATGACTTTGTATCGCAGCATCTGACTGGACCGAATTGTGATCCTGAACGAATCGCTTTTTCTCTTTTATGATTGCATTGGATTGAATTCAAAGTGTGTTTTACATTAGAAAAATGCATTATGAGGGAGCAGTCTGTCAGTGAATCAGAGGCACAAAAACACAGGTTGAACGTGGAAGCACTTGTGAAGAGGAAGCCAGTAGGACACAGTGATTGGTTTACACATATATTACTAAAAGTGCAGATAGGAAGCTCTATCATCAATTTAGAGTTGGCACGTTGCCAATAAGGGAGTTTACCAACAAATGGCATAATTAATCGTCTTTGCACTGTCCCTGGTGTAGTGAGCAAAAGGAAACTATGGGTCATTTTCTTTTTTCTTGTCCAGCATACTGCGCACCTCGTCGGAAATGGCTAAAACCCATCTGTAGAAGGGTCAATACACGGGTGTGGGAAGAAGCGTTGCATATTTTGAGATATAATACAGCCGAGTGGATTTCCATAGGTATGGCGAAATACCTTGGATGGGCGTGGACCATCAGAGTTAGGCACCTTTCAGGAAGATAACTGAGATCAATATGATAACTGTACAAGTGAGAATACACTCAGTGTAGTCATCCATAGATTGAATGTATGAATTGCGATTTGTAAATCTTTTTTAATGACCTTTAAAAACGTCTTGTGATGCTATTTAATCAAATTTTTTAAAAGTGTATCGATGGTTACTTAGAACTGTTTTTAAGGTTTTAAGATTTGTATTAACCATGTTGTATATTTGAATGTATTCTTATTTGTTGTCTTTTATGAAGAAATCTTTGAAATAAAGACGTTAAAAACTGAAAACTAAAACTGACATATATTATTGAATTTTTGGTCTTAAAAATGTTGACAGGTCTAACCTGTGTATTTTAGTTTTCACTGTACAGTAGAGTAACAAGTACGTTATGCTCCACACATGGATGATAACATGAATTAGGAGGAATCATTTTGTTGTAGGTAAGTATGGGTTATTGTGGACTGATTTTTTCTTGGTCAACATTGTTCAGGACTCATTTTGTGCTTAGGACCGTGACATGATGGTTGTGCTTCGAATTCCATTGCTATGGTAAAGAAGTGAAATTTCAATAATTAACAAAGTCAGTCGTGGGTCGCATTCAGTTTTTATGAGACCCAGTGACACCATAAGACGGTTTTATAAGACTCTCAACTGAGCCCTGCTACTTGCTTTAACGGGCATGTTCAAAGATTGTTTTACTTTGAGCCAGAATGTGGAAAATCACAACACATCACCTGATTGTGTGGTACGTGTGAATTTCTAAATGACATGAGTTAGTGGGGTGGGGAGGTCGGTTATGACTAGATCAACCTCGCAGGACCACCAGGATTTCCCCATTATACTCCTTTTACAAATATGGCACTTCTAGGTTTCCATGGTTGCCTGTTTCCCTCGGATAAGGTAATGCAAACAAGTTAAAACTGGCACACAATTTAAAATATTTTCCCCAAACCACAGACTTGTTGGCAGATACTGATTCCTCAATTTTCATCACCTTTGTAAACCCATCTGTGGGGTTTCATTTTTATCGAGTGATACGTGGGAACATAAGATGTTATGTAATGTGATGCTTATTTGTATAGTGTGCGAATTAACGGTAAGCGTATCCATCAGCTTTAGCAGGTGGGCATGCAGCTGACACCTGGAGCGTTAATCGAAGAGCCAGGTTTTAAGCTTTTTGTGGGACTACAGAAGTGAGTGGAGGCTCTGATGAGTTGGGGGCAGTTAGTCCAACCTTTGGGCAAGAGTGTAGTTTAGTTCCTATATTCCCAATAGGCTCTGCACATTGGAATAATATATCCTATAGATGTGACATAGGACTGAGGTCAGTGTGTCTCTATCAAATATACTAAACTTAATGGTGAGTTTCAGCTGGCTCAGAGGTCACTAGAAACTTTCTCGAATACACAAGAAGGGATTAGTTTCTGACAACCGCATAAATATGAAAACTTTGTTTCCCTAGGACTGGAACACGTATCTTCAGAGTCGTGGAAACAATAGATAACTATTTTTACTCAGTCAATCATGCATGCTTCGCTTCTACAGATTTGCAGAGAAATAGTGAGACTGGTGTTTTCAATAAAAGGGTTTATTGAATAGTCTTCTTTCTCATGCAAGAGAGGTGAACTGCTACAATTGTTAGACAGAATGCAAAGTATAATGCATACAGCAAGAATAGTATTATAAAATAATACTGTAATAGCATTGTCTAGTATTATGACATATAAAAATACATACATAAATAACACAGACTAAAATACAAAACTGGTGCTTCTAAAATACGCCTACCCCAATGTACCTAGCCTAGGTCTAGTAAGTGGGAAGAAGTAAGTATGGTCTTTAGCATAGGTTTAGTTTTTGCCAAGAACTGCCAACGGTTTCTCTAGGTTCTAATCAGCTCTATACCTTAGAATGAAAGAGGTTTGTATATCTGTCTCGGACTCGATTTCCCAACACCCGCAATGGAAGTCAGAAACACTGGAGCTGGATTCTCGGCAGGAGGATATCAGCTGCTGTTCAGTGTGTCAGCTGGAGAGTCGGCTTTCTTCGGCACTTGCTGTGGCGAGCTGCGTCTGGCAAGTAGGTCTTCGAACTGCACCGAACCCCACCCGTGCTTTGTCATAGCAAGTGAAGGTATATTTATACCTTGAAGGTGTTTAGAAATGCCATCTTTGAAGTAAAGTCGGGCATATGAACGTCATGGATGAACCCCTAAGGAATAGTTGTTCATGCATATTAATTAGTTTTTGGGAGAAATCAATATCCAGACTAAGGGAAGTCTCTTCTGCTTAAGAGTCTGGGTTTTCAAGAAATCGTTGTGACGTTGGTGAACGGATGGAAGTAGCCATGCCTGTATTTGGGTAGCATGGGCTATGCATAAATAAGGGCTTGATTTCTATGCCTATATAAGGGCAATGCGAATTGTACCTATATAAGGGCATGAATCGAGAAAATTCATTCGGAATCTAAAATGGCATACAACACCCACTCCACTTTTTTACGTACAACATTACTAAGTTCTAAACATGTTAAACATATCTGATGTGTTATAACCCACCCAAAATACATAAAAAATGCATTTGTACTGGTTGTACACATAAAAAATGCATTGGTGCTGCACGCATTAAAGCAAAAGTTCATTTGAAGCATATATGTTGACATTTGAATGCTAACTGAATGAATCATGAAAATTATACATTTATGAAAGGGCTCGTAATTACAGAAAAAAAGAAGTGCCGAAACCATTTCATGTCAGATTACATAAAACTGTTTCTGTATTTAGACAAGGTCAAATATTGTCTCTGGAAGTTTTCAAAGAATTCTTGTTCTCTAAGAATAGTTCTACTTTAAGCAGATTACTTTGTGCCAACAAAAGTAAAAATACAAATTTAGAAAAAAAAAATTAATCATAGAAAAATGAGTTCCAAAGTTAGGACTTTGTTTTGAAAAATGAAGGTCGAATTCAAAGTCTCTCAGAACACTGGGTGCCAGATCAAAGTCAGTGTTAGTGTTTGGAGAAAACATCAAATCTTCTAAGTCTGTAAAAAAGTCATCTACCATTGCAGATGAAAGTTGGATTACCTCGTTTAGAAGATTAACCACACATAGATGTAAAGCATCGTCGTCAGCATTGGTCGCATTAGCAATGTTCGTAATGGATGATACCTGCGCCCCTGTTTCCTCTCGTACCTGACCATCAGCATTTTGCGTCTGTGAGATCTCAATGAATGCCGTCATCAGAACTGGTAGCCGCTGGGGACAACATATTGCATGGACCGTTACTGGTTCAAGCAAACTATCAAGATCCGTTGGCGTGACTGATGGGAGTGTGAGACATGAGTCTAACACACATTCTTCTTCGCATAGCAGGCAGCGTAGAACAGGTAAGATGCAATCTTGCCAGATTGGTCTGAATGACAGAAACCATGTGGTATTTAATTCTCGTAGACGAGGTACTCCCAAAATGTGGACGATGCGCTCACGACACTTCATCGCCAGTAGAGTTGTCTCCATGGAGAACTGGATGTCTGGTGAATTGGCTTGCCATATCGCAGCAGTAGGAGCAAAAAAGTATCCCTGCAGCAAGTCCCAAAATGAGAGGCAATCCATCAAACACTGAGTGCACGAAGTTTGGAAATATTCCTAGGACAGTTTCAAAAGGTGCTAGCAGTCCAGAAAATACGGTCATAAATACATGTACAATACCGCTCGTATCAGACATGTTTAAGATACGACTTAACATTTCTGAAAAATGTACAGGGCAGTTTGTAGTTAAGAGGGAATGTATCTCAGCAGAAGTCCTTGCAACTTGTAGATCATAGGTTTCTTTAGCCGAGGTCAGTGGCACAGTTTTTTTCAAAAGAATGGCTTTTATTCTGCTTAAAGTATCAATTCGTACAGAAGAGATGTTCAGTGAAGGCCATAAAGGCGACTCCCTGTCTGTCTTTGCTTTAGGAAACAATACTTGCATACAGCAAGTGACCCTGGCTGACACAGTCACTAGATATGGTATACCTGGCAACATGCCACAGCAGCTATGATCGTTCAACATGAGGTGACTTCCATTAGAAAGTTGGCCAAAAATTGGATCAATCACCGCAGCTGGTGAACCTTGCAGGTGGCAGGATAAGTTGGTAGAGGAACCGTTGCAGGCCCCGTGTAAATGAATACCCTGACAAAGGAGAGAACCGCTTTGTGCGTTTTCACAATTTTTACCACTAAGAAACACTTCCCTTCCCCCACTCCAACACTTCCTTTCCCCCACTCCAACATCTGTGTGTGTATGGTAATTCCCAGGATGTCTTGATGTATTCTTTACACAACCTTTCATATGTGCCTGCTGGTATATGTTTTAAGCAATATTGAAAATGGAAAATTGTAACAGGCAGAGTTATTGTTCCGTGTATTATCCATTCAGTAGATAGTTTTTCAGCGACCGTAAATGACAATCTTTCCAGATTTTCAATGCTCAGCACCGTATAGTCTGCTTCCCTTTGTGCCAATTTGATCCGTTTATCAGTGAGATTGAATTCAGAAAACAGTGACGTACTGTTGATTAAACGCCAAGGCACATAGCCTGAACTAAGGTTTTGCAACGTCCAGCCTAATGGCATGATAGAACGTAGTTGCGACTGACCATGTGGCAACATGACCAAGTCCTGTTCCATGATGTCTATGGCCGAAGACACTATGCTGTCCAATGAATATATCCTGGACAACAGAATCGTTAACCCATTGTCTACAACAGAGAGAGTTTTCTCTAAATTAATACGATCAATTTCTCGTATACGTTCTGCAGTCTCTGCTTACCGTTATCTTCCATGCTTCATTATAAGCAGCATAGATACCGGCATATATAAAACTTTTATGATGCAGTGTTCTTGGTCCTAGCAAGAATTCTCTAAGATCAGCGCCATCTTTAAGTAAAGAAAAGTGTTGTTTTACATCATTGAGCGTACATCTATGTAACCATTCAAGGCACAGTTTCCCTACACTGTTTGTTGTTACTATTCCAGGATGCTGTCTTTGAACATATCTTGGGTCTGGCCTATTGAATGTGAAAGTGAAACCCTGTGTTTTGTTCAGGAATCTATCTTGACAGTTGTTTGTGTCTGTGGGCCAGATCAACCATTTTTTCCAATCTGGATTTGTTCTGTTGTGAAGCAAAATAATATGTACGTCGATCTCCCCCTCTGAAGTGTCTTCAATGGACGGATTGTTCAGGTCTTTTATCTTGGCTAACCCAAGACAAGACGTCTGTTGGACAGTGTCATTCAAAAACATAATCTACTCAGGGATGATACAGGCTCTAAACATAGCTTCTATCCCCTGTACCTGCCAATCTTTTGTGCCCCAGACTGTTTTTGTTTCTATGTTGTCTTTCCAAAAGTCGAAACCTAGTTCGGACAGTTGGGCAAAAAAGACTGCTGAATAAATCTTTTTGGTGTTTGTTAACATACTTTTCATGCCTGTTTTGTTCACATTTCTAAAGTAAAATGATTCAGCATTGGATACATTGAACCCTGAAAAGTACTGGAATTTGCTTGCAAATGTTTTTGAGCTACCCTTTGGAGGTATTGGACAATGTTCCCATTGGTTATACATTAATACATTTCTAGGCATTGTTGATCTGTGCAAGAAATGGTAACCATAATGGTTATAACAATACATTTGTTCATAGTCTGATGATCCTTCTAAATATTCATGATTTGTGAATACTGCAGACATTTCTAAGTCTGACATCATATTATTAACAGCCTTGAAGTCCTAATCATCAGAAAAGGCACTAGATGAAACAAAGTCACTTAATGAAATCTTGAATAAGTGTGGAATTTTAACAGCTCAGATGGGCCAAAAATGTCATACCACCAGGTATAGGAACGGCTGTGATGTTCACTGATGGCAAATCTCTTTGTTCACTATTTGATGATTTGTGTGGTGTGAGGAGTACGTTGATGTTCTTACTTGCTGGGTCCATTTCGACATATCTTTCATTTGTCAGCATTCCCAAAGTTATTACCAGAGTCAACCAAATTAGAAGAAAAAGCACACCTAACACAATCCAAAGTTCAATCCATGGTGAAACCAGATAAGTCTTTTCCAGGTGATAAAAAAAGTTCTGTTGCTTGTTCTTTGAAAGTTCTTTTTACTGGTGTTGTTTCAGGTTCACTGGAATCCTCAGAAAACGTAAAAAAAGTTAATGAAATAGCCCGAGGCAGTTCTGTCAATTGTAGGGATTGCATCAGGATTCGTTGAAATTGCTGGAACCGCTTGATCACTTGTTACTTCTTGGAAGACAGGTGTTTCATGACAAACTGTTTTTTGGGTTTCAAGAGGTACAAGTTCCATTGCTTTGTTGCATAGTCCTTCATTTTGCACTGTAGATTCCTCAAACGTGATGAGTCTCTCAGTTTGAACCTCTTGGATAGTAGCCAGATTAGGGCGTCTGCTACTTGGTCGGAGTCCACTTGGCCTACTGCTTAGTATCGGCCACAAGATGTGGTTTAACCAGGTCCATGGACACGAACCTGTTCTCCTTTTTTCCAGCAAGGGGCGGCAGTAATTCTGTTCTTGATCCGTGTATTGCTAGGACAGGTACTGGTTGTCTGTGAGAAGGCCCAAATTCCTTCTTGTCCACAATTTTCTCTCTGACTAGATCCCCAAGCTTAGGAATCCAGACAGGCCTTGCTGGGACGGTTGGTTTTTCTTCAGTGGTTGTTGGCTTCAGGAACACGTTGCTTTGTTTCGTTCTTATTTCATTTAAGCCCTGTAAAACAGCCAAACGTTCTTTTATATCAAATGGTTTTTGGTCTACCACTGAAGTCTGACAATCGAGGTCCGCTACAAACATTCTGGTCCCAAAAAGGACTTCATATGGAGTGATACCTACTAGAGAACATCTTGGCAGATTGTTAAGACTACGTTGGACACTTATTAGATGTTTGACCCACCCGTCACTCGAGCCTAATACCCTAGCTGTTATAGATTGCTTTAGGTCCCGTTTTTTTCTCTCCACCACCGAATTTCCCTCAGGATGGAATGGACTAGAGTACCGCAATGCAACGCCCAAACTGGACATGGCCTCCTTGTAAGCTCGAGAGCTAAACGCAGGACCCTAGTCAGAATGTAGCGTGCAGACTGCGTATGTGCCAATAAAGACTCGCAAATCTTTTATAACAGTTCGAGCGTCAGCCGAGCGCTGAGACCACGTCCAAATGAACCTTGTCTTATTATTTGTGGGACCGCATTTGTCCACAGAGACGTCTGCGTGTAGAAAGTCCAATGCTGTCTAACAATGGTGTCTGTACTGGGCTGGCTATGCTATAGTCAGGAATCTGGTGGCGTTCTGTGCTGCGATCTCTATTGCAGTCATGGAAGTTAAGTGCAAATGTGTGAATGTGTGCATTCATTCCTGGCCAGCAGTACATCTGTTTTAATTCTAGTATAGTCTTAGAGATCTCCTGATATATCAGACCCTCTCCCAAATGTGCTTCGTGTATCAAAGCTACTCTACGTTTCCTGTTTGGAATTACTCTATCCCCCACTCCAGGGATTCCAGCAAAAGGAACGGAGTTTGCATCAATTATACATGAGTATTTGAGTGGAAAATTATTAGGTAAAGCTGCACCGCTGCCTGTGCTTGTGGCATTGACAGCTAGCATTATTTCGCTGTCTATTTTCATTTTTGAAGGAGTGATTGCAGCTGCCTTCGCGGCTTCATCAGCCAATGAATTCCCTTCAACATGAACACCATCACGTTGATGACTCAGTGTATGTATCACATGAGTGTTTTGTAGTCCTTGTCGTAACTGAACTACTTGTTCCCAAAGCTGTTTATGCTTGATTGTGCCACCTTTTGCATCTTTGTAACTGTTTTGAAGCCAGTTCTGCAAGTATTCATTGTAAGATTGAACACAATAATACGAATCGCACACTATGAGTGTGGGGAATTCGCGTTCTGTATTCTCAAGTGCCATCTTGAACGCTTGTAGTTCAGCTCGCTGAGCTGTACAGTCTCCTAGAGATTGAGTTTTAGGTTCCATTGGTCGGACTTTGCCATCGCGCCAGCCACCTTTAACGATCGCGCAGGCAGCACTATAGGCTTGTTTACCCCCCGTAGCGGGTTGTGCTGATCAGTCAGTACAAATTATACATTCATACTGATCAAAAGGCAGAATTTCAGTAGTCAGAGGACATTCATGTTCGTATTGTAGAAATGCTTGTGTCTTCAAATACGGGTCAAAAACGTATTCAATGTCTGTTGCAGCAAGAGAATTAACCCATTGTATCCATCTCGGATGTAAAGCTTTAGCATTCGGAATGCTCACTTTTGTCACTGCCTCTAAGGCAGGTACAGGTGTAACAACAATAATGCGCTTACCCTGTGCGAGGGCTCTCTCTTTTGCTACTGCAGTTTGAACCGCTGTTGGAATTTTTTCTGTTGAAGTGAATTTCATTTCTGCTTGTGTGTACAAATATGATTTGCAAGCTATTGGTACTTTTTCACCTTCGTTAAAAGTTAAGTACGTGAATCCGCATTGTCATCGAATGATTCGTATCACTAAGTTGTGTATGTTTACGCGTGTTTGCAAATGTTTTATTGCTAACATGTCTGTTTGTAATGAACACAACATTTCTGTGTGTTTTTGTGTCCAATTGACTGTTTTAAAATCAGGTTTGATTAGTTCGTAGAGAGGTTTAACCCTTTCTGCTTAGTTTAGTATGTATGTTCTTCTGAAATTCAGGAAACCTGGAATCCACTGTAAGTTTTTCAGCATTTTTGGAGTTTGGAGCAGCACACATTTCTCTAGAAAGTTGGCTGCCAGGCTTTTGCCTTCACTTGATAATTCGTATCCTAAGAACAGGACGTTTAAATGGGCAATTCTAGATTTTTTTAATTGAATTTGTAACCCTCAGAGGCGAATCCAAGTATAATGGTAATCACTCTGTTCAAGTGCCTATCCAAGTCCTCATCCATCAGGTAGATGTCATCCACATATGATAATGCTTTTCATCATAGGTTTGTAGTAACTCTCTTACTCTTGCTGAAAACAACCCAGGACTGTTCTTGAATCCCTGAGGGAGACGACAGGACTGACTCTGTGTCCCCATAATTGAGAAAGCGGTCAAATACCTACTTTTGGTGCAATGTTTTGACAGAAGAAACCGTTTGAAATATCTAATGTGGTTTTGTATTTTTTATGCACAATGTTATTCATTATTGCTGTACTGTGTGCATTTTGCACTGCAAATGTTTTACAACAAGAATTTAGATGGCTGTAATCCAATACTAAACGATATGTATTGTCTAGTTTGGATACAGGAAATCTAAGATCTCCCTGACCTGTTTTTTAGCTTCTTGCTTAACTGGGTATTGCCTTTGCGCAGTTGGTTGATTTTTTAGTTGGAGTTTATGGTGAGGCGAGTCCTCATCCCTTCCTACATGATTTTTGTATAATGCTGGAGCCTGGGCAACTGTCCATTTTCTGGCATAAGTGTATTTTAAATGAATAGGAATGTGATCGGAGATGGCTGGCCTAATGATTTCTTCGCCATGTGGGCACTCCCTGACAAATGTTGGTGGCCAGTCTTGTTCAGCTAGAAAAATGTCATAACCCTTATAGAGTCGCTCCCAAAAGAGTGCTCTTATCTTTCTTGGTATGAAAGTCCAATTGGTCGCATACTGCTTGTCCTACCAGCGTGTTACCCCAAAGCATTGTGGTCCATGAAGTAAGCTTCAGCGAGTACGCCTCTGCCAGAGTCTTGAGCACAAATCACTGTCGCGTTGGCCATCCCTGGATACATGTTTCTAGGTTGTTACCTCTCGTCAGCAGGGGATAGGCATGTATGTAGGGTCGCTGCGTAGGCTACCGAAAATATTCTTAGGTCCGGTACCGCTTGTGGCACGCAGGTGCGTAATCATGGGCTCGTCTGCCCCACCGGCTCAAGACAGCCTGAATATAAATGAAAGTCCAATTGGCCGCACACTGCTTGTCCTACCAGCGGGTTACCCCAAAGCATTGTGGTCCATGAAGTAAGCTTCAGCGAGTACCCCTCTGCCAGAGTCTTGAGCAAAAATCACTGTCGCGTTGGCCATCCCTGGACACGTGTTTCGAGGTTGTTACCTCTCGTCAGCAGGGAATAGGCATGTATGTAGGGTCGCTGCATGGGCTGCCGAAAAATATTCTCAGGTCCGGTACCGCTCGTGGCACGCAGGTGCGTAACCATGGGCTCGTCAGCCCCACCGGCTCAAGGTTGGTTGATTTTTTTGTTGGATTTTATGGTGAGGCGAGTCCTCATCCCATCCTACATGATTTTTGTATAATGCTGGAGCCTGGGCAACTGTCCATTTTCTGGCATAAGTGTATTTTAAATGAATAGGAATGTGATCAGAGAAGGCTGGCCTAATGATTTCTTCGCCATGTGGGCACTCCCTGACAAATGTTGGTGGCCAGTCTTGTTCAGCTAGAAAAATGTCATAACCGTTAGAGAGTCGCTCCAAAAAGAGTGCTCTAATCTTTCTTGGTATGTCTCCCTCCATCCGGAGTGTTATTTCATATCACTTATGTGGAGAACTAACCCTGGTATCTGCAGTTCAAAGTCCACTATCGCCAGATGATCCTTCAAGTTCCTGCGAGCTATGGTGACTTCTGCTGCACTGTCCAACATTGTCTGAGCCCATTCCCCGTTCTTGAGTTGCTTCCTCAAGATCCTCGGCATGTCTGATTTTTAGACCTGCTACCTTCTTTTTAGTGAATTGAGGTTTCTTGTTTTTCTGAACGTGTTGTTCGTCCTTGGACTTCACGTGTTCTTCTTTGTTTTCCTACCGTCCTCTTCTTTCGGATTTCTGTGACAAAATCTGAAAGGTACGAGAGGAACCTTTATCAGTATCTTGATATCTATCAGGTTTTCTCAAATTATCCCTGTTCCTGAGGTTATACCTCCTTTCAGAGGGCTCCTTTTGAGGAGACCTACCTCTGGATTGAGAACGCTTCTCTTTAGAAGTTTGTTTATTATTCTCCCACTTCTTTTTAGAAGTAAGTAAGTAAGTAAGTAAGTAAGTAAATTGATACTTGTATAGCGCACTACTCACCTGCAAGGGTCTCAAGGCGCTTGTACGAATACCACTGTGGAACCCATCCTGGCTTTCCCTGTGAGGCCTCCACTCCTGGGCACCCCCAAGGTGGAGGCCAGGCATCCTTAGCGTTGTGGGGGCCGTTGTGGATATTAAGCAAGCTATTGCCCAGAGTTGCAGAGTGGGACTCCATGATTGGAATAGGCACCGAGGCGAGAATGATCAGATCCGTGGAACTTTGAGCCCAAGACCCGCCGAGGCGGGGAATTGAACCCTGGTCCCGGGCCAGACCGCTGCATCATGGTCTGCCACTCTAATCATTGAGTAGGAGTGCTTTTAATAAAGACCTTTTCAGGACTTTCAGACAGTTAGGGTTTCACTGTATAATTATATTACATTTTGTATATTACTAAGTAATTGCTCATATGGCATTGCTTCAATGTTAGGATCAGGTGTGTAACCGGCTAGAGCCGATCATGTTGCTCCTGGTCTACCTAGTGGACCGAGCCTGGTAATGTGATTTAAATGTTTTAGGGCGCCTTTAAACCAGAGCTCATGCTCCTGGTATGTTAGTGGAATTTCTATATCCTCGAAAGGAATATACTCTTCCGGTGGTTCATCTTCTTTGTAGAAGTGAAACATCTGTGTTATTGGATTTGCTTCAGGGAAGACTATCCATGAATAGAATACCTCTGGCTGGTGATATTCATGTGCCTCTATCACAAAAACTGCCTTACCACCTCTCAATGTTAGGCAATGTTTTATAATTTTTATAGTGATGGCTTTTCTTAAATTTGGAGGAATGATTATAGCATCCTCATCGGTTTCTTGGAAACCTGTAACGTTAAAAGCTGGTATGGCGTGCCTGCATGCAGCTCCAGTCAAGGTGTTATCCTCATCACCCATATTTACTGAAGGTTTTGCAGAGCAAGCTCCAAGGAAACAAAGATAAGGTGCACAATATTTTGGAAAACTGTATCCTTCAACGTTGAACAAATCAAAAAGCTAATACATAGGATTTTTATCCTACTAAGCTATGGCGGATATTATCCTTTAACCCAATCCAGACGTCTATTGGAGTTTTTACGGAAAAGGGGATCTCTGAGAAAAGCAAGACTGAGTTACTTTAGTATCTAGTGTTAAATTAGTGCCTTACAAAACATTGGGCGCCATGTAGTGTAGTTCCTATATTCCCAATAGACTCTGCGCATTGGAATCATATATTCTATAGATATGACATAGGACTGAGGTCAGTATGTCTCTATTAAATATACTAAACTTAATTGTGAGTGCCAGCTAGCTCAGAGGTCAGTAGAAACTTTCTTGAATACACAAGAAGGGATTAGTTTCTGACAACCGCATAAACATGACAACTTTGTTTCCATAGGACTGGAACACGTATCTTCAGAGTCATGGGAACAATAGATAACTATTTTTACTCAGTCAATCGTGCATGCTTCGTTTCTACAGATTTTCAGAGAAATAGTGAGACAGGCGTTTTCAATAAAAGGGTTTATTAAACAGTCTTCTTTCTCATGCAAGAGAGGTGAACTGCTACAATCGTTAGACAGAATGCAAAGTATATTCAGACCCTCCATGATTTCGCGATTTCGCGGTTTGTAAAAATGCCGCGATTTTTACTAAAGTGCCCGCGAAATCGGCACTTTTGTAGAAATTGCGGTATTTTTACAAAAACTAGTCCATGCCTCTATATCCTGGGGGGTCTGTGGGAAACCACCTCAGCTGTTTAGGACAGGCAGCAAGAGAGGTGTTAATCATCCATAACAACAGCTCCATTAGCATGTCAATACACTGGTATGCAGAAGACTACTGGAGACGGTGAAAACTTCTAGACTGTGGGAAGGGCAACTAAATCCACCTTCGTATACTTGGTCGACAGGACTGCTGGCACGGTGTGTGTCTGACCTTGAAAACAGAAAGAATAGGACAGAGGCGCTGTTTCATCAAAACCTCCAGCTCAGAGCTATTTTTCGCACTCAACCATTAAATGCAGGAATAACATTTTGAAGTAAATGCGACTTTTTTTCTATTTAAACAAAACATTCCTTCTGTCCAAAGTTTGCTTTCAATGAAAACCATACATGTAAGCCTGTCGGAGCTCCACAATCGTTTGTCTTTAAAATGGTCCATTGCTTATAACTTCCCCATAACCGAATAAGTGCTGATTGGCTATTAAAGCCCATGAAAAGTGTACCAAGCCAGCGCCTCCTTTTGCTTTCCCGTTTAAGGAAGATGGAGCTCTGCTGGATTATTCTTTCAGAAAATATCAAAATTGCAAAACTACAAAAAAAATGGGGATGACTGGTTCTATCATTCAATTGTGCATTTTTTTTAATAAATTCAAACAGTATGTAAATATAGCAACACCAAAATGTAAGGACGTTGTTGCAAAGAAATATTAGAAGAATGAAACATAATTGATTTTGTGCAAGTTGGCTGCTTTTTAAACTGCAGAGGAAAACCAGGATGAAGAAACTAAAGAGGATGTTCTGTATACAGGGAAACCGAGAGAAGCCCCAATTGCTGCGATGAGATGTAAAGATGTGAAATCTCACTCCACCAAAAAAAAACGAATCTGCTTATGAGGCATGTTGCTAAAATATGAAAAGGAGAGCGGGACCTACACAGGTAACGAAGAATGTAGATAGAGAAGGACCTGCAACCGGAATATGGTGGGAACAACAACTGGGATCGAAAGGTAAACAGAAAGAAATGCAGGAAAAGCTGGAATTTGTAACGAAACATGCAAAAACAAGCAAAATGCAGGTAGAGAAAGACGTTGTGTTGTAATAGGAAGGCTCCTTGCATAATTTGCAAGCATGCATCCCTGTTTTGAGCTACCCTCGATGAATTTTTTTCTGCCTCAACGTACACAAAATCCAGCTTATACTATTTGAGTTTGTGGCATTGCTTCCCAGTGGGAGCCTCTCTGGCCTGTAGGAGCTCTCCATGCAAGACTTTTATTTTTATTTATTTTATTTTAAAAGTTTTATATAGCGCTAGCGGTTTACGTCAGAGAATATGGTTTGCTTATTTAAATAACCAATACATTATTCTTAGAGTGCTTTCCTACTATGGCAGATCATGACGTTTCTCAACCTTTAAGGGTTTGTTGCTTCTAGAAAATGTAGTACCTGACAGCAATTTCTAAAATCGAATTCCACTTGTAAAATTAGCTAAAGATTACACCCAAGCTGCATAAATTGTAGGTAATTGGATTCTGCAACAAAATCCACATTCACTAGAAATCAGAGTTTGGAGAGACTGGGCAGGCAACCAAAGTATGAGGTGTGACAGGGGGAAATATGAAACTAGTAACAAAAGGAGACTCAAACTCTTGTGTATTCTGCATTTGAAAGCACCACGTTCTAACAAGAAGGAGCCATGCATCTTACACATTTATCACATAAGTGTGTCACACACCTGCAAACTAGATACAGAATGGTTGAAGTTTTTGGACACAGCTGCTGCATTGGGGAGGCGCTGACACCGCGCTATAAAGCGCCGCCTTGCCCCACGCAACGCAGGATGCCTGTAACACTGCTTTGCTGCCATGGGCTGCTGACAGGCAGTCTTTTGCTTTTCGAGGGAAACAAAGTGTCTAAATTGTAAATAAACCAAATGTACATAGCTTCATGTTGTTAAATAACTAAAAAAGCTAAGATATCTGTGTTTGTTGTAGGAAAAATGGCCAAATAAAATGCAGCAAAATTGCCGCTAAATTTCCATATTTGTGCCGCTAAATTTCCCTTTTTGTGCTGCTAAATTTGCTAATCCATGCCGCTATATCCTGGGGGGTCTGTATAATGCGTACAGCAAGAATAGTATTATAAAATAAAACTGTTATAGCATTGTCTAGTTTTATGACATATAAAAGTACATACCTAACTACCTCAGACTACAATACTCAACTGGTGCTTCTAAAATACGCCTACCCCAATGTGCCTAACCTAGGTCTAGCAGGTGGAAAGAAGTAAGTATGGTCTTTAGCACAGGTTTAGCTTTTGCCAGGAACTGTCAAAGGTTTCTCTTTTTTATTTTTTTATTTTATTGAGATGTTTTGGGGTATTGAGGTAAAAAAGTCATTACATGTATCAATTCATTACACAATCAGAATAATTACATCAACAACAATAAATAGAAGATACAAAAAGTAAAAACGCATGGCTAAAACAAACAAGATTAAAACAAACACTGGGGTAGGCATGAATAGGCGTAAGGACCGTTCAATCTTATACACAATTCATCTTGTATTTTCAGTGCCTAGATTCCCTCCATTTTCTGACAGGCGCCCATATGTTTCTACCCAATTCACGTGTTTTCTTTCCCTTAAAATCTTACAGGCACTCCTCGATATTATGCATTCCTAAGAGCCTTGTTAACCACTGCTGAAAAGTGGGTGCAGTGGTATCTTTCCATCCAGCGGAAATTAATAAACGCAGTATAGCCACTGATATAAAAACCAGGGCTTCCACCCCACCTTCTGCCTTCAGTTTACCGTCCATGCCTACTAAAACCACAGTAGGGGATAGAACGATGTTTTGTTCTAGCAGCCCCTCCAAAAATAACTGTATCTCCCTAATAATCGGTGTTAAATTCGGACAGTTATAAAACATATGAATGAAATCTGCTGGACCCGTATTGCACCTGGGGCACCTATCATTATCTCTTACGCCCCAGGCGAACAGTTTTGATGGGGTAAAATACAAGTTAAAAAGGGTCTTATAGTGCTGAGCCCTCAGATTTGAGGAGCGAAAAATCTTTTTATTCAGTACTAGGGCTAAATCTAGGTCCACATCTGGGTTGCCAATTTTTTGAGCTAGGGTAGTTTCTGTCTTTTCCATATCATCCTCCAGCTCCTGTAGAAGATTATTATAACATATTTTAATTTTACTGCCTCCCTTTTTTAGATAATCTACAATTGGATTGCTCAACAAAAAAGATAGCCTAGGCCTGAGTGAGCGAATTGTTTGAGCCATTTGTGCATATAAAAGCCACTGTCTAGCTGGGAGCCCGAATTTTTGCTGCAGTATATTAAAGCCAAGAATCTCGTTGCCTAGTATAACTTCACCTAGACACCTAACTCCCAGATCCCTCCAAATACGACTATTTATGTTTTGGCCTAAATGGCCAAAGATGTTAGATTTCCAGATATCAATATTAACATGAATTTTTGGGATGTTCAAAAATGTCATTACCAACTTCCAAGTTCCCCATGCACCCATCAAAGTCTTATATCTGGCTCTCTTGTAGTACCTCCTGTCAACTTCACACATCAGTAGTCCCACTAAGAGCTCAAAGATAGAGGCGAGTGCCTGAGTGTCGGGCTGGGATTCTAATGTTTCCAGATCATATTGAAACAATACATTCATTTGAACCAACAGACATGTCCAATGATATAGCCTGATATTAGGCATCGCCAGGCCACCCCTTTCAAGTGGTAGAGACATGCGGGCAATCGATCTTCTAACTTTCCCAAACTGCCAGATGAAACGGATAAACATTGCTTCGATTTTCCTAATTGTCCCCTCTTCCAATAGCAATGGTATGGCACAGAACAGGTAGAGGAGCCTAGGAAACATAGTCATTTTCAATACATTTACTCTGCCAATCAGTGATAAATGTAATACATCTATCCTCTTAAGCTCCTTTTCAATTGAATCTATCAATGGTAAATAGTTATCCGCAATAATCTTATTCACATTAGCATTCACCCTTACACCCAGATACACCGCTGATTCCACATATCTTTGATCCAACTTAGTGATATTATTCGTGCATATAATCTGTGTTTTTTCCTCATTCAGGCGATATCCTGACCGTGCACCGAAGTCCTTAGCCAGCTGACATATCTCGACCATAGCTTGTTGGGGGGCCGTTGTTATAATTGCAAGATCATCAGCGTATGCCAGGAGTTTGGTAGTATGACCATTAAGTATCACTGGGATGATCTGTTCAGACATCAGAATTTTTTGAATAAGAGGATCGATATACAGCGAGAATAAGATCGGGGAGCAGGTGCATCCTTGCCGGGTTCCCCTTCTGATTATTATTTAATCCGAGCTTTGACCCATAACCATAACCCTAGCAACGGGGTCACTATACATCGTCTTGATTGCCCTCATGCTCTTATTCCCAATCCCTCTTCCGGCCAAGATCCCCCACAGACATTCCCAAATCCCACGGTTGAATGCTTTCTCAGCATCGAGAAGGATCATGGCCATATCTCCACCCGTGGCAGCATGGGCATCGGATAATGCTATAGCACGCCTTATGTGATCCGTAGTGCCTCGACCTGGCACGAACTCATGCTGCCAGGGGGAGACCAATCGGCCGATGATCCTCCCCAGTCTTTTCGCCCAGACCTTGGAATATAGTTTTGTGTCCGCATTAATAAGGGAAATCGGACGATATGAGCCGGGGTTATTTTTAGGTTTACCTTTTTATGAAATATGGAAATGTTTGTCTCCTTCCAGGTATCAGGGATTAGACCTGAGCATACTATACTGATAAATAGATCCAGCAGGATTGGGGCAATTTCCTCCTCTAAGCATTTATAACTGCCAAAGGTTTCTCTAGGTTCTAATCAGCTCTATTCCTTAGAATGAAAGAGGTTGGTATCTCTGTCTCAGACTCGATTTCCCAGCACCCAACAAGGGGAGTCAGAAACACTGGAGCTGGATTCTCGGCAGGAGGATGTCAGCTTCTGTTCAGTGCGTCAGTTGGGGAGTCGGCTTCCTTCGGCACTTGCTGTGGCGAGCTGCATCGGGCAAGTAGGTAGTCAAACTGCATCTAACCACACCGTGCTTTGCGATAGCAAGTGAAGGTATATTTATACCTTGAAGGTGTTTAGGAATGCCATCTTTGAATTCGGGCATATGAACATCATGGATAAACCCCTAAGGAATAGTTGTTCATGCATATTAATGAGTTTCTTGGAGAAATCAATATCCAGGCTAGGGGAAGTCCCTTCTGCTTAAGAGTCTGGTTTTTCAAGAAATCGTTGTGAAGTTGATGAACGGATGGAAGTAGCCATGCCTGTATTTGGGTAGCATGGGCTATGCCTAAATAAGGGCTTGATTTCTATGCCTATATAAGGGCAATGTGAATTATACCTATATAAGGGCATGAATCGGGAAAATTCATTCGGAATCTAAAATGCCATGATACAACAAGAGATAGTAGAACACACGGCCTTCGGCTGTAGCTTTGCAGATGTGGGGTATACTTGCTGGTGAGAGTCCAGCTGAGCAGAGGTGTCTGGAGATATGTAGAAATGTATGCAGTTGTTCAAGTATGCAGGGCCGGTTTTGTGTAGTGCTTTGAAGGTGTGTTTGAGCAGGTTGATGGGTGCACTTGTGGATTGGGAGACAGTGTAGTTCCCTGGGTGTGGGTTGATGTGGGTGAGGCGAGTGAGGCTGAGTATGAGTCTTTTTTCTGTGTGTCCTCATTTTGCCAACTGTCATATTGAGTCTCTCTTCCTATCTCTCTATATCGGGTGTGACGGCCATCAGAGAGGAGAAGGAGTATTTGAGAGGAATGCTGTTACTGGTCTCATCTCCACTTCTATCTGTGCGCCCCTGCTGACGATTTCTGGAGACACCAGAGCCGCCAGCACTTTTTGGCCTAATCATTGGACCCATTTGTCTTTTCTCTCCATTCCAACAATAAAGTCCAGATCTTAATTCTACCCCCTGCATCACAGGCCATATCTGATTCACTTGTTAATATAACACTCTTTAAGCACTCAGCAAAGGTCGGTGGATTTTCAGATTTCCACTTCATACATATTTCGCGTTTTGCCAATATTACCGCATAGAAGGTAAACTTAGAACAAACCTCCTGCTCCATCCCTTCTTCTTGCGAGTGACCAAAGAATATTAAATGCGGGCGTACCTTCATCTGTTTTCCCCGGACCTCTCCCAGAAAACTGCAAACATCAACCAATATTGCGTGATTTTTGGGCATTCCAGGAACATATGCAGATCATCTGCTTCTTTATGCTTACATCTTGGAAAGCAATACTGATTACCTGTGACCTTCGACAACTTCCATGGAGACCAATAAACTCTGTGAACAGTAAATAGATGATCACGCTTTAGTGAGGCAGGTTTTACGACTACTCGTAGCATATCGAAAGAGTCCGTCGATAGAGTCTTGGCTTTCTCCTCAGTAAATTCTCTACCCCACAGATTTCTAATATCAGTGTCTAAGGTATCCTCTACTTCTATGAAGGACCAGAACCAGAAGGAAACGTCCTTTTTCCAATCATCTGTTCTTGTGAGCTGCTCCAACTTTAGGTCTTCCTCTTTCTGCGTCCATGCTTGAGTTGCCCACTAGGAGCCTAACTAATAATATTGAAACCTTGTCAGTTTCCCCCTGATAGGATTACTAAGTGTTTCCCAGCTCACTAATCTGCTATCCTTCATAAGGTCTGCCCAATAAAATATGCCCCCTTCTTTATATGGTTGGGTCAATTGATCTTTCAGTCATTCGGGGGTGCCCGGAGATTCCCAAATCGGCACCCTTGTAGAGTAGTAAGTAAATTTCAGTTGTTTTCATTCATATATCCATGTTCTTAATTCAGTGCTTAAAACCTTTAATCTGACCTTTTAAAAAAACATCGGGTCTCCATACTTAAACAAGAAATAGTGCTGGCCTTGACTGACATCCCCAAGTATTGCAGAAGATAATAAGCTCAAAGATGACCTATCAGGCTTATTTGCTAGCATACAGATTTTTTTTAATGAAAGGCATAGCAATAAGCAAGCAAGTCCAGTAGTGCCAGCCCCCCTGCCCCTAGTTTCTTCCTCAACTTCCTCCATGCTATCCATGGGCTCTTAGACGCCCATATAAAGCTCCCAATTTTCCCTGTATCTTCGCTACGTCCTCTTTCCTTAAAGTTAGAGGGATAGAATTTAAAAGAAAGGTGGCTTTAGGGAGTATAAACATCTTTAGGAGATTTACCCGGCCATAAATATTTAATGGTAAATTCGCCCATTTTAACAATAGATTCAATATCTCCTGACCCACTTTCTTTCAATTCGCCCTTGGGATATCCTCTAACTTCTGTGTAATTATCACACCCAGGTATCTCATTTCAGTTTTGACTCCTTGGATATTTATGTTCTGATTCCATTGCATAATCTCTGTTTTATCTATGTTGAACTTATAGCCAGAAGCTGGGCCAATTCCTTCCACCCTTCTCATCAAAATGGGTATCGCCTCCTGGGGATTAACTGTATACATAATCAAAACATCTGCGTATTACCCCAGTTTTACTTCAAACCCGTTAAAGTTAAAAGGAAGCAGTGGCGTCACTCAGGGCCGTTTCTACCATTAGGCAGGACTAGGCAGCCGCCTAGGGCGGCAGAAGGAGGAGGGCGGCAAAAAACATGCGTGCATAAACGTTTGTTAAATAAATATACCCCTTTTTATTTGTGCTATACTCGTTAGAATACAGTGTACCGCCCGTTGAGACTGTGATTGGTGTGAAATGTGATGGCTACCATCGGCAGAACGCATTTAGCGCATCTCGCCATTTTTTAAATAATAGTTATGCTTTCATAATCCTGCCACATATATGGAAATCTACACAGAGGTATCTGTAAAAAAAATATATAATAAAAATAGCACGGATGCACGTTTGGGAAGAAATCGTTCCAGGGCCCGCTAAAAGAGAAACGATTTAGACTTCTAGTTGGAGAGATCTGGAACAAACCTTCGTGAAAGTCAATGCCGAGTGGGCCTGTGAACAAGTTCAAGTTCAAGTTCGTGCATTTATAAAGCGCACTACTCACCCAGAGGGTCTCAAGGCGCTTGGGAAGGGGTACATTATTTGTCGAATAGCCAGGTTTTAAGTTCTTTTCTGAAGGAGATGTGGTTTTGAGTAAGGCGGAGGCGAGAGGGGAGTGAGTTCCAGGTCTTGGCCGCCAGGAAGGAGAAGGATCTTCCTCCCATGGTGGATTTTCGGATGCGCGGGACTGCGGCGAGGGCTTGATTGGATGATCTTAGTTGGCGGGTGGGTTTGTAGAAGGACAGTCGAGTGTTGAGGCATTCAGGTCCTAAATTGTAGAGGGCCTTGTGTGCGTGGGTGAGAAGACGGAATGTAATTCTTTTGTTGACGGGAAGCCAGTGGAAGTCTTTTAGGTGGATCACTGAAAAAATATCGACTGCCAAAATATCCACCTGCAAGAATATCGTGTAAAAAATATCGACTGACAAAATATCGAGTTTCTATCTACAAACAGGTAAGTACAAAAATATCGAGTTTAAAATATCGTTTACAAAAATATAGTTTAAAAAAATATCGACTTTACTAAAAACACTATTAAATTAAATTAATATTAAAAACTAAGTAATAAAATATACTTAAGAATACTTAAATTAACTAATGATAATTAAATATTTAATGAAAGTAAAACAATATAAATTATTTAATCATATTTCTTAAAACATATATATATAGTAACTAAATATAATTAAATAATAGCCAATATTATTAACATACACTAACAAAAGAATAAAAATTACTACTCCCACTCCAGTGGGTGCAACAGTAGGGAAAGCGTTGGATAGCGTAGGGGTTAAAATTACTATTCCCACTCCAAAGAGTGCAACAGTAGGGAAAGCGTTGGATAGCGTAGGGGTTAAAATTACTATTCTCACACCAGTGGGTGCAATAGTAGGGAAAGTGTTGGATAGCGTAGGGGTTAAAATTACTATTCCCACTCCAGTGGGTGCAACAGTAGGGAAAGCGTTGGATAGCGTAGGGGTTTAAATTACTATTCCCACTCCAGTGGGTGCAACAGTAGGGAAAGCATTGGATAGCGTAGAGGTTAAAATTACTATTCCCACTCCAGTGGGTGCAACAGTAGGGAAAGAGTTGGATAGCGTAGGGGTAAAAATTACTATTCCCACTCCAGTGGGTGCAACAGTAGGGAAAGCGTTGGATAGCGTAGGGGTTAAAATTACTATTCCCACTCCAGTGGGTGCAACAGTAGGGAAAGCGTTGGATAGCGTAGGGGTTCAAATTACTATTCCCACTCCAGTGGGTGCAACAGTAGGGAAAGCGTTGGATAGCGTAGGGGTAAAAATTACTATTCCCACTCCAGTGGGTGCTACAGTAGGGAAAGCGTTGGATAGAGTAGGGGTAAAAATTACCATTCCCACTCCAGTGGGTGCAACAGTAGGGAAAGTGTTGGATAGCGTAGGCGTTAAAATTACTATTCCCACTCCAGTGGGTGCAACAGTAGGGAAAGCGTTGGATAGCGTAGGGGTAAAAATTACTATTCCCACTCCAGTGGGTGCAACAGTAGGGAAAGCGTTGGATAGTGTAGGGGTTAAAATTACTATTCCCACTCCAGAGAATACAACATTAGGGAAAGTAAATAATTCATATATTATTCAAAAATCTACAAAAAAATATCTATTAATAATTAATTTAAAAAAAATAATTACCAATAATTAATTAAATTAATCACCTATTAATACTAATTAATTAAACATTAACACATAAATATTTTATAACTTAAACAAATATAACAATTATTTCCAAATAAATAAATTGTAATTAGTTTTATTATTTAATTAATAATTAATAATTTAATTTCCTCCCTATGCCCCTATAAACCCACTACCCACTACATAAATTAAATTTGTTACATCTACATAATTACCAATTAATCAATTAATATAAATTAATTAACAATTTTTAATTAATGAATTAACAATTATAAATTAATTAACAATAATTACTATTTACTATCAATAAATAAATGTACATATTTAATTAATTATAAATAAATTACTTTCCACCCTATTCCCCTATAAACCCATAACCCACTACAGAATTAAATTAGTTTAATTTACATAATTAACAATTAATCTATTACTCTAAATTATTAACATTTTTATTTAAATTAATTAACAAATATAAATAATTAGCAATTAATTACTAATTACTATCAATAAATACATTTACATATTTAATTAATTATAATTAAATTACTTCCCACCCTATTCCCCTATAAACCCACAACCCGCTACAGATTAAAATTACGCAAAAATTATTAAAACAAAATTCGTTAAATATAATTATTTATAACATAAATACACAATGTTCACACATATGATAACATAAAAATACACTATAAAAAATTATATATTATTAAAAATTCGATATATTGTACTATCTATATTATATACTACGATATTTTAACTATCTATATTTTTTACAGTCGATATTACTTCACTTACCTTAAAAACGATATTTTTGTAGTCGATATTCTGTCCTGTCGATATTTTGTCCACTCGATATTAAATACACGATATTATGTCCAAACGATATTTTGGACTCGATATTATGTCTGTGCACCCTTTTAGGTGTCCGGTGATGTGATCTTGGTGAGGGATGTTCAGTATGAGTCTCGCTGATGCGCTTTGGATGCGTTGGAGTTTTTTCTGTAATTTTGCTGTGATTCCGGCGTATAGTGTGTTACCATAATCCAGTTGAATTGTGATCAGTGCGTGGGTGACGGTCTTTCTTGTCTCGAGGGGGATCCAGCGGAAGATCTTTTTGAGAATGCGAAGTACGTTGAAGCAGGAGGATGAGACTGCGTTGACTTGTCTGGACATCGAGAGAGAGGAGTCTAGGATGAAGCCAAGGTTACGTGCATGGTCTGTGGGTGTGGGTGCTGTGCCCAGAGCGGAATGCCACCAAGAGTCGTCCCAGGTAGAGGGGAAAGATCCTAGGATGAGCACCTCCGTTTTGTCACAGTTGAGTTTTAAGCGGCTGTGTTTCATCCATTCGGCTACTTCTTTCATGCCTTCGTGCAGATTGGTTTTGGCGGTGTTGGGGTCTTTGGTGAGGGAAAGGATCAGCTGGGTGTCGTCAGCGTAGGAGATGATGTTAAGGTTGTGTTGGCGCGCGATGGATGCGAGTGGGCTCATGTAGACGTTGAAGAGGGTGGGACTGAGTGAGGATCCTTGTGGGACTCCACAGATGACTTCAGTGGCCTCTGAGTTGAGTGGGGGAAGTCAGACTCTCTGAGTTCTCCCAGCTAGGAACGAGATGATCCAGTCCAAGGCTTTGCCTTTTATGCCGATGTTGCTGAGGCATTGTATGAGGGTGCTGTGGCAGACTATATTGAAAGCAGCTGAGAGGTCGAGTAGAATGAGGGCCACTGTTTCTCCGTTGTCCAGTAGTGTTCGGATGTCGTCCGTTGCTGCAATGAGGGCGGTTTCAGTGCTGTGTTTGGCCTGAAATCCGGACTGAGAGGGGTTGAGGGAGTTGTTGGATTCAAGGAAGGCAGCGAGCTGGCTGTTGATGGCTTTCTCAATGACTTTGGCCGGGAATGGGAGGAGGTATATGGGTCGGTAGTTTTTAAGTTCAGAAGTGTCTGCTGTGGGTTTCATCAAAAGGGCGCTGAGTTCGGCATGTTTCCAGCTTTCTGGGAAGGTGGCAGAATTGAACGAGCAGTTGATGACATCACGGAGATGGGGTGCGATGATGGAGTCGGCTTTGTTGAAGATGCGGTGGGGGCAGGGGTCGGTTGGCGAGCCAGAGTGGATTGAGTTCATTAGGCGGATGGTGTCTTCAGTGGTGATTGGGTTCCAGGCGCTAAGGATGTTAGTTGGCGGAGTAGGATCTGAGGGGGGTGGGGAGTGTTGATCGCTGGGAGTATTCACGAAGCTGTTGTGGATGTCGCCAATTTTGTTGTAGAAGTAGGAGGATAACGCATCGCAGAGGTCTTGGGAGGGAGTGATGTCGTTAGATGCTGCGGTGGGGTTGGTGAATTCTTTGACAATGTTGAAAAGTTCCTTGCTATTGTGAGTGTTGTTGTCAAGACTATCCTTGAATGCTGATTTCTTGGCGGATCAAATCAGTTGGTGGTGTTTGCGGGTGGCTGCCTTGAGGGTGGTCATGTTGTCGGTGGTTGGGTTTTTTCTCCATGTTTTCTCCAGGGTGCGGCATAGCTTCTTGGATTTTTTTAGGTCATCATTGAACCAGGGAGCCTTTTTGCTGGCTGATTTGATCTGGTGCTTTTTCAGGGGTGCTAATTCCTCAGCATTGTGGGTGATCCATTGCTTGAGATTGGTGGCCGCTTGGTTAGGGTCCAATGAGAGGGTGGGAGGGTTTTGGTTGAGTGAAGTGAGGAGTTGGTCGGAGGTGATTTTGTTCCAGTTTCTCCGAGGAATAGGTTGTGGGCGGTTGTGGGTCAGGGTGGTTTTGTAGCTGAAGTGCACACAGCTGTGGTCCGCCCAGGGGAGAGCTGTGGTGCGGTTGAAGGAGATGTGCTTGCTGGAGGTGAAGATAGGGTCGAGCGTGTGTCCGGCTATATGGGTGGGGGTGTCAACAAGTTGTTTGAGTCCGAGGTTGTCCAGGTTGTCCAGAAGGGTGGTGGTGTTGCTGTCGTGTTTGTTTTCAAGGTGGTAGTTGAGGTCCCCTAATAGAATGTAGTTCTCGGAGGTGAGGGCATGTGGGCTGATGAATTCTGTGATGTCATCGCTGAATTGAGTGCGGGTACCTGGAGGCCTGTAAATGAGGGTGCCTCTGAGTGTGGTCCTAGGGTCGGTGTGGATCTGAAAGTGGAGATGTTCGGCGGTTGCAAGATTATCGTCGGAGCTGGTCGTGATTTTGATGGTGTTCCTATGGATGATGGCGATGCCTCCTCCTGTCTGATTGGTGCGGTCTTTTCGGATAATCTTGTAAGCGTCCGGTATGGCTATGGCGATGTCGGGTGCTGATGATGCGTTCATCCATGTTTCTGTAAGGAAGGCGATGTCCGGTGACGCAGTGTCGAGTAGGTCCCAGAGTTCAGTTGCGTGTCTGTGGACCGAGCGAGTGTTAAGCAGTATGCATTTCAGGCGGTCAGAGTCGGTGCTGCGTACGGAGGGAGTGGATTTGGTGAGGGTCCTGAAGCAGTTGAACGTGCAGGAGAGGCAGGCGAAAAGGCCGTGGGTACGTCCTGGGGTGGCAACGCAGCATTGAAGTGTGCGTCCGGGGTTGAGGGCGAGGAGAGTTGCGGCATCATATGAGACTCTAGTGGGTTGGGTGTGGCGGGGACCAGTGGGTGCAACAGTAGGGAAAGAGTTGGATAGCGTAGGGGTAAAAATTACTATTCCCACTCCAGTGGGTGCAACAGTAGGGAAAGCCTTGGATAGCGTAGGGGTTAAAATTACTATTCCCACTCCAGTGGGTGCAACAGTAGGGAAAGCGTTGGATAGCGTAGGGGTTAAAATTACTATTCCCACTCCAGTGGGTGCAACAGTAGGGAAAGCGTTGGATAGCGTAGGGGTAAAAATTACTATTCCCACTCCAGTGGGTGCAACAGTAGGGAAAGCGTTGGATAGCGTAGGGGTTAAAATTACTATTCCCACTCCAGTGGGTGCTACAGTAGGGAAAGCGTTGGATAGCGTAGGGGTAAAAATTACTATTCCCACTCCAGTGGGTGCAACAGTAGGGAAAGTGTTGGATAGCATAGGGGTTAAAATTACTATTCCCACTCCAGTGGGTGCAACAGTAGGGAAAGCATTGGATAGCGTAGGGGTTAAAATTACTATTCCCACTCCAGAGAATACAACATTAGGGAAAGTAAATAATTCATATATTATTCGAAAATCTACAAAAAAATATCTATTAATAAATAATTAAAAAAAATAATTACCAATAATTAATTAAATTAATCACCTTCTAATACTAATTAATTAAACATTAACAAATAAATATTTTATAACTTAAACAAATATAACAATTATTTCCAAATAAATAAATTGTAATTAGTTTTATTATTTAATTAATAATTAATAATTTAATTTCCACCCTATGCCCCTATAAACCCACTGCCCACTACATAAATTAAATTTGTTACATCTACATAATTACCAATTAATCAATTAATATAAATTAATTAACAATTTTTAATTAATGAATTAACAATTATAAATTAATTAACAATTAATTACTATTTACTATCAATAAATAAATGTACATATTTAATTAATTATAAATAAATTACTTCCCACCCTATTCCCCTATAAACCCACAACCCACTACAGAATTAAATTAGTTTAATTTACATAATTAACAATTAATCTAATACTCTAAATTAATTAACAATTTTATTTAAATTAATTAACAAATATAAATAATTAGCAATTAATTACTAATTACTATCAATAAATACATTTACATATTTAATTAATTATAATTAAATTACTTCCCACCCTATTCCCCTATAAACCCACAACCCGCTACAGATTAAAATTACGCAAAAATTATTAAAACAAAATTTGTTAAATATAATTATTTATAACATAAATACACAAAGTTCACACATATAATAACATAAAAATACACTATAAAAAATTATATATTATTAAAAATTCGATATATTGTACTATCTATATTATATACTACGATATTTTAACTATCTATATTTTTTATAGTCGATATTACTTCACTTACCTTAAAAACGATATTTTTGTAGTCGATATTCTGTCCTGTCGATATTTTGTCCACTCGATATTAAATACACGATATTATGTCCAAACGATATTTTGGACTCGATATTATGTCTGTGCACCCTTTTAGGTGTCCGGTGATGTGATCTTGGTGAGGGATGTTCAGTATGAGTCTCGCTGATGCGTTTTGGATGCGTTGGAGTTTTTTCTGTAATTTTGCTGTGATTCCGGCGTATAGTGTGTTACCATAATCCAGTTGACTTGTGACCAGTGCGTGGGTGACGGTCTTTCTTGTCTCGAGGGGGATCCAGCGGAAGATCTTTTTGAGAATGCGAAGTACGTTGAAGCAGGAGGATGAGACTGCGTTGACTTGTCTGGACATCGAGAGAGAGGAGTCTAGGATGAAGCCAAGGTTACGTGCATGGTCTGTGGGTGTGGGTGCTGTGCCCAGAGCGGAATGCCACCAAGAGTCGTCCCAGGTAGAGGGGAAAGATCCTAGGATGAGCACCTCCGTTTTGTCACAGTTGAGTTTTAAGCGGCTGTGTTTCATCCATTCGGCTACTTCTTTCATGCCTTCGTGCAGATTGGTTTTGGCGGTGTTGGGGTCTTTGGTGAGGGAAAGGATCAGCTGGGTGTCGTCAGTGTAGGAGATGATGTTAAGGTTGTGTTGGCGCGTGATGGATGCGAGTGGGCTCATGTAGACGTTGAAGAGGGTGGGACTGAGTGAAGATCCTTGTGGGACTCCACAGATGACTTCAGTGGCCTCTGAGTTGAGTGGGGGAAGTCGGACTCTCTGAGTTCTCCCAGCTAGGAACGAGATGATCCAGTCCAAGGCTTTGCCTTTTATGCCGATGTTGCTGAGGCATTGTATGAGGGTGCTGTGGCAGACTATATTGAAAGCAGCTGAGAGGTCGAGTAGAATGAGGGCCACTGTTTCTCCGTTGTCCAGTAGTGTTCGGATGTCGTCTGTTGCTGCAATGAGGGCGGTTTCGGTGCTGTGTTTGGCCTGAAATCCGGACTGAGAGGGGTCGAGGGAGTTGTTGGATTCAAGGAAGGCAGCGAGCTGGCTGTTGATGGCTTTCTCAATGACTTTGGCCGGGAATGGGAGGAGGTATATGGGTCGGTAGTTTTTAAGTTCAGGAGGGTCTGCTGTGGGTTTTTTCAAAAGGGCGCTGAGTTCGGCATGTTTCCAGCTTTCTGGGAAGGTGGCAGAGTTGAACGAGCAGTTGATGACATCACGGAGATGGGGTGCGATGATGGAGTCGGCTTTGTTGAAGATGTGGTGGGGGCAGGGGTTGGTTGGCGAGCCAGAGTGGATTGAGTTCATTAGGCGGATGGTGTCTTCAGTGGTGATTGGGTTCCAGGCGCTAAGGATGTTAGTTGGCGGAGTAGGATCTGAGGGGGGTGGGGAGTGTTGATCGCTGGGAGTATTCTTGAAGCTGTTGTGGATGTCGGCAATTTTGTTGTAGAAGTAGGAGGATAACGCATCGCAGAGGTCTTGGGAGTGAGTGATGTCGTTACATGCTGCGGTGGGGTTGGTGAATTCTTTGACAATGTTGAAAAGTTCCTTGCTATTGTGAGTGTTGTTGTTGAGACGATCCTTGAATGCTGATTTCTTGGCGGATCAAATCAGTTGGTGGTGTTTGCGGGTGGCTGCCTTGAGGGTGGTCATGTTGTCGGTGGTTGGGTTTTTTCTCCATGTTTTCTCCAGGGTGCGGCATGGCTTCTTGGATTTTTTTAGGTCATCATTGAACCAGGGAGACTTTTTGCTGGCTGATTTGATCTGGTGCTTTTTCAGGGGTGCTAATTCCTCAGCACTGTGGGTGATCCATTGCTTGAGATTGGTGGCCGCTTGGTTAGGGTCCAATGAGAGGGTGGGAGGGTTTTGGTTGAGTGAAGTGAGGAGTTGGTCGGAGGTGATTTTGTTCCAGTTTCTCCGAGGAATAGGTTGTGGGCGGTTGTGGGTCAGGGTGGTTTTGTAGCTGAAGTGCACACAGCTGTGGTCCGCCCAGGGGAGAGCTGTGGTGCGGTTGAAGGAGATGTGCTTGCTGGAGGTGAAGATAGGGTCGAGCGTGTGTCCGGCTATATGGGTGGGGGTGTCAACAAGTTGTTTGAGTCCGAGGTTGTCCAGGTTGTCCAGAAGGGTGGTGGTGTTGCTGTTGTGTTTGTTTTCAAGGTGGTAGTTGAGGTCTCCTAATAGAATGTAGTTCTCGGAGGCGAGGGCATGTGGGCTGATGAATTCTGTGATGTCATCGCTGAATTGAGTGCGGGTACCTGGAGGCCTGTAAATGAGGGTGCCTCTGAGTGTGGTCCTAGGGTCGGTGTGGATCTGATAGTGGAGATGTTCGGCGGTTGCAAGATTATCGTCGGAGCTGGTCCTGATTTTGATGGTGTTCCTATGGATGATGGCGATGCCTCCTCCTGTCTGATTGGTGCGGTCTTTTCGGATAATCTTGTAAGCGTCCGGTATGGCTATGGCGATGTCGGGTGCTGATGATGCGTTCATCCATGTTTCTGTAAGGAAGGCGATGTTCGGTGACGCAGTGTCGAGTAGGTCCCAGAGTTCAGTTCCGTGTCTGTGGACAGAGCGGGTGTTAAGCAGTATGCATTTCAGGCGGTCAGAGTCGGTGCTGCGTACGGAGGGAGTGGATTTGGTGAGGGTCCTGAAGCAGTTGAACGTGCAGGAGAGGTAGGCGAAAAGGCCGTGGGTACGTCCTGGGGTGGCAACGCAGCATTGAGGTGTGCGTCCGGGGTTGAGGGCGAGGAGAGGTGCGGCATCATATGTGACTCTAGTGGGTTGGGTGTGGCGGGGACCAGGGGGACAGGTGCTGGGCGCGGTCCAGGCGCGGACGGGCGTAGACGGGCTTACCTTTGGCGCACCTTTGGCGCAAATGGGGCGCGATCGCTGCGCGTGAACGCTGTGCGCAAAAGCATCTGTCATATGTGGAGAGTGAGGGGGGAGGGGCGAGGGAGGGTCAGCAGGGAGGCGGGATCGGTCGGAGAGGACGGGCTCCGAGGCACAAACAACAAACAAAATGGCATCCAAGACAAATTGCCTAAAGCAAGGGGCACACCGAGTCAATGGCGATATCACAACACGGAAAATTAAAGATAACCACTCGACAATGCTTAAACACACAAGCGCAATGATAATTAGCAGCTGGCAGAGACAATAGCTGGGCGTGCGCGTGAAAGACCAGGAAAGTGCCTAAATCGGCAGAGCGCTAATTAATAAATATTATGCACACGCTTGGCCTTCTATAATGCAGCGCAATGACAAGCAGTAGGTTTTAAATACACAAGAATCACAGGCAGAGCAGCGAGATCAACACGATACCACTGGAGCAGGGAGCAGGGAGCGACCGCTTCTGAGAGCGAAAAAAAACCACTACAATTGTAGCCATCATCCCAAACACGTAGTAGATCAGGAATATTCCCATTCCCAGGGACCAGTGATTACATAACAGTTCATTAGAAATGTACCATTAGTTTATCCTTCTTCTCAGAAATGCGCCTAACTCCCCATGATTGCCAATAAGCCCCTACCCCTCAGATTCTTAAGTCTGCACAGTTATTTCACAGAGTAAACAGAATCTAAAGATTAGACGTCACGTAAGAGTGCTTTTTCAGGTATATTGAGAGAGAAAAGCGGCAGGAGAAGAGCTTGAAATACGTAAGTGTTGTCGAGCTGTGAACAGTTTAGCAAAATGAAGCACAAAGTTCCCTAGAAGGGCTGAAAGGGTGAAGTGTAGAGGTGTATAGGGAAGACCAAGAGGGGGAGGAAAGAAGGGGGAATCCCCTCTTGGGAACTAGAACCCTCACACACCCAGCAAGCTAGGTGTCATGCTTCATCATATGGGTCCTGCTCCTCGTCAGACTGGCGCTGCAATGTCTGACGGTCACCCGCGAAGGGTCTCTTTAGCGTAGATCTTTTGTTCCAGCCATATGGTGCATGCGTGTGAGAGGGCAAAAAAAGGGGTGTAGTCGTGAGGAGGTGGTGGTGATTAAAAAAGGTGGGTTAGTCCACAAGGATTTTTATTGACGTGGCTGACTCCCTTGGTTAAAATGGTGGGAGGGGAGATAGAGCGCTACAGAAGTATTGGGCAGAACTATCTACAACCCTCTGGTGAGGTCGACATATTTCATGCTATCCTAGCAATTCTTCAGGACCTTGGTGACTAGTACTACACAGTGAGATATTAAATTAGTATACAACCTTAGTTTGGTTGGTCTGTACTGCAGGCCAATTGGTCCTGCTTCAATAATTGCGACCTAAAAGGGAGGAGAACACATAAGGATCACTATCAGTATAATTCTCCTCTAGAACGTAGGTGCAATTCCCTATAAATAAACCATAACACTGAATTATTTATAAGACTCAGCCGAGTTAAAATCAATAAAGAAATGGATTAAAACAATTGAAGATTGGTCAAAAAGGCTTACCCTGGGAGTATCCCTAAGGTGCCCCGCAGTCTGCTCCTGTGGGACCTGCACAGGGGAGTCAGGGACCTAGAGGATATCGTAAAAGGATGAGTGGTATAATTAGTTTCCCTCAGTGTCTTCCGTTCGTCAAAAAACAGGGAGAGTATAATTATACCAGGGTGAGATTTGAACAGTTCTGATGTCAATGCCCCGTGCCCCGGCCTTGAAGCGGCAGCCGTGGCAATCATAATGCCTGTAGCACGGGTCAGTTAATACCACCCCTCCAGTGGTAGGTGGCGTCAGGCAGGGAGACAACGCGGAACACTTCCCCACTCCCGAGTCTACCGCGTTTGCAGGTGGAGCAGCCGCGGGACTACGAGGGGGGGGAACGAAGCGCGCGCCCCCACTCCAGAATACCAGACACTGCGAGTTGTAGACTCCGCTCCCAGTACTCGAAGGCTCCATGTACCTGGATTCGCCCCTTTAACCCGCCAAGGCACCAAACAATAACTAGAGATTGCTCAAAGGACCGCGGGTATTAAATTAAGGCTCAGACCCCATAATTGAGCCGAAAAGCGCGAGGGAGACTTACCCCAACGGCGTGCGGTCTCAGCCTGCAACACCTACCCCCACGTGGAATCCGTGGCGGATCCGGAGCGACTGGTAGCATGTCAGTCGGGAATCCCGTCTACTTGTATCCTGCGCTTCCGGGTTCCGCTGGATGCCGGTGTGGGCGTGGTCGCGCCTGTCGAGTGTATGCATGCGCCCGGAGTAGCGCGAGGTGGTTGGCTCAAATTAGTCAATACAATTGGGAAATACAACGGCCATGTTAGGTTGGTCATGGAAGGGGAATTTTCCTGCCTCATGAAGCCTCAGGCTTCCGTGACCACTCGGCCGGTTTTGGGGATTTGCATGAATTAAAAATCTTCGTATGTAAGGAATCAATCTTGGACGTGGGAAGTTCAAACCTCCAGAGTTAATGATGTTCCAATTTCCATTAATGGTCTTTTTTATGAAGGCAGAATTCTTTGTGAACGTGGTCACACAAGTGATGACATCATCGTGGTCTTTCTCTCTAGTCTCCAATAAGGCCTCCCTAGGGTTATTTGCGGCCTTTTTGTAAGAGTTTTTTATCAGTCTGGAGGGGTATCCCCTGTCTCTTAGTTTGTGTTGCAGGGTGGAGGCTTCTTGCTTGAAATCAGTGTTGGTGGTGCAATTCCTGCGTATTCGCAAAAATTGCCCGAAAGGGAGGTTGTCTCTCAGTGCTTTCGGGTGGTGGCTATTGTACAGAAGTAAGCTGTTTCTGTCTGTGTTCTTGCGATACAGGATAGTGTTTAGACCATCAGCCTCTAGATTTATTCGGAGGTCTAGAAAGGGAATGGAGGTGTCAGAGAAAGTCCCTGTGAACTTAAGATAGGGGTTCTGTCCATTTATCCAGGTACAAAATGCCTCGCATGTCATGCGGTCACCCCTCCAAAAAATGAGGATATCATCGATGAAACGACACCAAAGTGTGATGTTTTCCAGGAATGGGTTCTGTGGTGTATTGATTATGTTCTCCTCAAAGGTAGCCATGTAAATACAGGCTAGACTAGGAGCATATTTTGAACCCATGGAAGTCCCTTGGATCTGGTGGTATAATTGGCTTCCATATTGAAAAAAGTTCTCGGTAAGGGCTATACTTGCGCATGCCATGATAAAGGTGATCAGGGTGGGGGAGACCCACTCTTCTTGTCGGAGAGTGGATTCTACAGCTTCAAGGGTGGCTTGTTGTGGAATATTGGTGTATTGTGCTTTCACATCTAATGTTAGCAGCAGGTCAACACCCTCCCTCCCTTCAATGTTATTTATCAAACGGAGTTCATCTCTGGTGTCTTGGAGAAATGATGGAATTTTCTTGACAAGGGGTTGTAGAAAGATATCACAGAATTTGGAAAGTGGTTCCAAAAGGGAGCCAATTCCGGAGGACCGGTGTAGTGCCCTTATGAATTTTAGGGAGAGTGTAAAAGTAAGGTGTTATGGGGTCAGTTGTAAGGAGAAAGGTAGCCTCATTCTTCGTGATCCACTTGTTGGTTTCTCCCTCCATAATAAGACTAGAGGTGGAAGTCATGAGTCTCTTAGTTGGATCTACAGTAAGAGGGTGGTAATGTGAGCGATTAGCCAGTTGCCGTTTGCACTCCACATCATAATCCTTACTATTCTGGATAACCGTGGCGCCCCCTTTGTCTGCCTGTTTGATCACTATTGAGGTGTTGTTCCCTAGGAATTGTACAGCCTGTCTTTCCAGTGTACTCAGGTTGTTAAAACATTGTCTCACTGGTTTGTTCTCAAGGCCTTTAAGGACGGCTCCTTCGAAAGCCAACACTGCTGGTGGAACCATATTATCAGTGGGGGTTAAAGTGGAGGGGTTCCGTAAGGCTGTGTCTGTTCCCTCAGTATCTGGTCTGTCCTGAAAAAAGGTGCGGAGACGAACCTTCCTGAATAATTGTTTTAGTTCAACCATTTCAATGAAACCGTCAGGTGTGGGGGTAGGGACATAGCCTAAACCCTTTTCAAGAACGTTAATCTCAGTGGTGGTGAGTGTCCTATCAGAGAGATTCACAACTAAACTCTCCTTCCCCTTGTCATGCACCTGGTTTCCATTGGTGTTGTGGCCGATTGATCTTGCCATTGTACACCCTTCTGTGGCCCTCGCTTTCACCCTCTTCCTCTGCCCCAACCTCTGTCTTAAAAAGGAGGATTCAGAGGGTAAAACTGGGGCGGTCCCTGTTGGAAAAAGGGGTATTGCCAGGGTTGCATCATTTGTGGTGGGCCATGGAATAGAGGCCCATTATTGTATCTTTGATTCCAATTACCACGTTTTTGGTTCCTATTGTTTCTCGTCGGATAGCCACCGCTAGAGTCCCTGCTGGAGTAGCCCCTCCGGCCGCCATTGTCAGTACTTTCGTCTGACGAGTAACTGTTTCTGTTATTGGTATATCCATCCTTTAACCCCTTCCCTGCTCATGACGAGCTCAGCTCGTCATGCAGTACACTGGTCGTGTGCTTATGACGAGCTGAGCTCGTCATGAACAATGGAAATCTGGAGGGTTCAGCACCTTGCAGGAATTACTGTAGCAGTCAAGGTGTTAAATAGGGATAGACTTTTTCATTGTCAAATTTTGCTATGTGTTTTTGAAGTTTAGTCATCTTCTGTTTAGGAAGGAAATCTTGATTCTCTGTGAGCTCTTGATTAATTTCAGCTAGTTTGGTTGTGAAAGGGGTTTTGTTCATTGTTCCCCTGATAGCCACTTCCATGGCAGTTATTTTAACCATGAGGGCATCTGCCAACCTCTTAGCTGTTTGTGTAATGAGGAAAAGTAAGTCTTTGGTACACTTCCAGGAGACCTGGCACCAGTCAACCTTAAATTGGCCATCTTCGAGAAAGAGTTGTGGTACAATATTGACAATTAAACCCTGAGGGTCTATTTTAGCTCGCAGATATTCGGTCATCATGGCCCCGTGTATGGTAATCCGGAGCCGTTCTTTTTTTAGGGTAGTGAGCGTTGTACAATCTTCGTTAGTGCTATCTGAAGCTATCGCAGTTCCTACTCCTGAGAGTGAGGGAGCTGCTCTAAGAGCTTCGGCTATTGCTTCCTCGTCGAAACTCAACCTTGGAACATCCTCCATATTGGGTTGATGTGTTGAAGCGAGGAGTAAAGTGATTGTGAAAAAATAGAGTATAAGTGCCCTGAGTGATAAGTAATCAACAGGGGGGCTACTATGGTCCTCTCAGTAAATTGGATACTGTAGGTAACCTAGGAAGTTCCGCTGGATGGCTCCCGTGCACAATTTTTAGTCAATGAAAGGAACTATGGGTGGACAATTAGTATTTAGTTAGGGGGGGTCCAGTGTGCATGTCCAAGACAATAGTTTAGCAAAATGAAGCACAAAGTTCCCCAGAAGGGCTGAGAGGGTGGAGTCTAGAGGTATATAGGGAAGACCAAGAGGGGGAGGAAAGAAGGGGGAATCCCCTCTTGGGAACTAGAACCCTGACACACCCACAAGCTAGGTGTCATGCTTCATCATATGGGTCCTGCTCCTCGTCAGACTGGCGCTGCAATGTCTGACGGGCACCCGCGAAGGGGCTCTCTAGTGGAGATCTTTTGTTCCAGCCATATGGCGCATGCGTGTGAGAGGGCAAAAAAAGGGGTGTAGTCGTGAGGAGGTGGTGGTGATTAAAAAAGGTGGGTCAGTCCACAAGGATTCTCATTGACGTGGCTGACTCCCTTGGTTAAAAAGGTAGGAGGGGAGATAGAGCGCTACAGAAGAACTATCTGCAACCCTCTGGTGAGGTCGACATGTTTCATGCTATCCTAGCAATTCTTCAGGACCTTGGTGACTAGTACTACACAGTGAGATATTGAATTAGTATACAACCTTAGTTTGGTTGGTCTGTACTGCAGGCCAATTGGTCCTCCTTCAATAATTGCGACCTAAAAGGGAGGAGAACACATATGGACCACTATAAGTATAATTCTCCTCTAGAACGTAGGTGCAATTCCCTATAAATAAACCATAACACTGAATGATTTATAAGACTCAGCCGAGTTAAAATCAATAAAGAAATGGATTAAAACAATTGAAGATTGGACAAAAAGGCTTACCCTGGGAGTATCCCTAAGGTGCCCCGCAGTCTGCTCCTGTGGGACCTGCACAGGGGAGTCAGGGACCTAGAGGATATCATAAAAGGATGAGTGGTATAATTAGTTTCCCTCGGTGTCTACCGTTCGTCAAAAAACAGGGAGAGTATAATTATACCCGGGTGAGATTTGAACAGTTCTGATGTCAATACCCCGTGCCCAGGCCTTGAAGCGGCAGCCGTGGCAATCATAATGCCTGTAGCACGGGTCGGTTAATACCACCACTCCAGTGGTAGGTGGCGTCAGGCAGGGAGACAATGCTGAACACTTACCCACTCCCGAGTCTACCGCGTTTGCAGGTGGAGCAGCCGCGGGACTACGAGGGGGGGGGGGAACGAAGCGCGCGCCCCCACTCCAGAATACCAGACACTGCGAGTTGTAGACTCCGCTCCCAGTACTCGAAGGCTCCATGTACCTGGATTCACCCCTTTAACCCGCCAACGCACCAAACAATAACTAGAGATTGCTCAAAGGCCCGCGGGTATTAAATTAAGGCTCAGACCCCATAATTGAGCCGAAAAGCGCGAGGAAGACTTACCCGAACGGCGTGCGATCTCAGCCTGCAACACCTACCCCCACGTGGAATCCATGGCGGATCCGGAGCGACTGGTAGCATGTCAGTCGGGAATCCCGTCTACTTGTATCCTGGGCTTCCGGGTTCCGCTGGATGCCGGTGTGGGCGTGGTCGCGCCTGTCGAGTGTACGCATGTGCCCGGAGTAGCGCGAGGTGGTTGGCTCAAATTAGTCAATACAATTGGGAAATACCATGTTAGGTTGGTCATGGAAGGGGAAAAAAAAGAGCTGTGAACAGTGCCAGATTTCTATGTATGACTGCAAACCCCCTCCTGTTTTGAGTGTGTTGTCTATATGTTGGATTCTATAACTATCTGGGATGAGGATGTCCAGGATGTGTGTGAAGGAGGGAGGGTGTGCCCTAGGTTTCAGTGATGAAGAGGGCATCTAGGTTATGTTGGGGGAAGACTGAAGAGTGCACATTGATAAGCACTCCTCACACAACACCCTCAGTTGATGCTTATCAAGCAGGCAGAAGTATATGCATGCCTGAATCCATAAGTGGCCCAGAAAAAGATTATCCTGGCATTGCTTGATATCTTGTCTATCTCGTCCCATAACACAGCATACTATGGGTTGGTTTGATTCTGCATGGGTCTGTGTCACTCAAGCCCATGATAGCATAACTGAGTTAATGGTAAACAGACAAAATATCGACTACAAAATATCGATTGGACATAATATCGAGTACAAAATATAGGCTGGACAGAATATCGAATGGACAGAATATAGACATCAAAAATATCGTTTTGAAGGTAAGTAATGTAATATCGAATTTTAAAATATAGATAGTCAAAATATTGAAGTACATAATATAGGTTAATAAAAATATCGAACATTTAATAATATCGAATTTTTTATAGTGTATTTTATTTGTTAAAAGTGTTTATTTATGTTATAATGTAATTTAATTAAGGAATTTAATGTTATTTAAATTTTGCATAATTTAATTCTGTAGCGGGTTGTGGGTTTATAGGGGAATAGGGTGGGAAGTAATTTAATTATAATTAATTAAATATGCAAATGTATTTATTGGTATTTGTTTATAATTAATTGTTAATTAATTTTTATTTTGTAATTAATTACATTTTAATTGCCAATTCATTTTATTTAATTGATTAATAGATAATTATGTTAATTTAACTAATTTAATTTCTGTAGCGGGTTGTGAGTTTATAGGGGAGTAGGGGGGATGTAATTTAATCATAATTAATTGAATATGTAAATGAGTTTATTGGTATTTGTTTATAATTAATTTTTAATTAATTTTTATTTTGTAATTAATTACATTTTAATTGACGATTAATTTTATTTAATTGATTAATTGTTAATTTAACTAATTTATTTTCTGTAGTGGGTTGTGGGTTTATAGGGGAATAGGGTGGGAAGTAATTTAATTATAACTAATTACATATGTTAATTTTTTGGGGTATTTATTAGATTTTAATTGTTAAGTAAGTTTTTAATTACAAATCAATTAATTGTTAATTTGTAATTAATTAGTATTACTAGATAACTAATTGTAATGATTACATTAAATTAGTATTTGTAATTAATTAATTGTTATATTATATTAAATTGGTAATTACTTTCAATTAATTTTTTATAGATATTAATATATATACATTTTTAAATAATATATGAAGTATCTACTTTCCCTACTGTTGCACTCTTTGGAGTGGAAATAGTAATTTTTACCCCTAAGCTATCCAATGCTTTCCCTACTGTTGCACTCTTTGGAGTGGAAATAGTCATTTTTACCCCTACGCTATCCAACGCTTTCCCTACTGTTGCACTCTCTGGAGTGGGAATAGTAATTTTTAACCCTACGCTATCCAACGCTTTCCCTACTGTTGCACTCTCTGGAGTGGGAAAAGTAATTTTTACCCCTACGCTATCCAACCCTTTCCCTTCTGTTGCACTCTCTGGAATGGTAATAGTAATTTTTACCTCTACGCTATCCAAAGCCTTACCTACTGTTGCACTTTCTGGAGAGGGAATAGACATTTTAACCCCTACGCTATCCAACGCTTTCCCTACTGTTGCACTCTTTGGAGTGGGAATAGTCATTTTTACCCCTCCGCTATCCAACGCTTTCCCTACTGTTGCACTCTCTGGAGTGGGAATAGGAATTTTTAGCCCTACGCTTTCCAACGCTTTCCTTACTGTTGCCATCTCTGGAGTGGGAATAGGAATTTTTACCTCTACGCTATCCAACGCTTTCCCTACTGTTGTACTCTCTGGAGTGGGAATAGTAAGTTTTACCCCTACGCTATACAACTCTTTCCCAACTTTTGCACTCTCTGGAGAGGGAATAGTAATTTTTACCCCTACGCTATCCAACGCTTTCCCTACTGTTGCACTCTCTGGAGTGGGAATAGTAATTTTTAACCCTACGCTATCCACCGCTTTCCCTACTGTTGCACTCTCTGGAGTTGGAATAGTAATTTTTACCCCTACGCTATCCAACGCTTTCCCTACTGTTGCACTCTCTGGAGTGGGAATAGTAATTTTTACCCCTACGCTATCCAACCCTTTCCCTACTGTTGCACTCTCTGGAGTGGGAACAGTAATTTTTACCCCTACGCTATCCAATGCTTTCCCTACTGTTGCACTCTCTGGAGTGGGAATAGTAATTTTACACTTCCGCTATCCTACGGTAATAGTATTGGATATTTTTTAATTATATTATGTTACCATATATATATGTTTTAACAAATATGATTGTAAAACATTTTTTATAACTTTAATTAATTATTTAATTATTATAAGGTAATTTAAGTATTTTTAAGTACATTTTAGTAAATAATTTTTAATATTAATTTAATTTAACATTGTTTTTAATAAAGTCGATATTTTTACAAACTATATTTTTGTAAACGATATTTTGGACTCAATATTTTTGTACTTACCTGTTTGTAGATACAAAGTCGATATTCTGTCTGTCGATATTTTGTTGCCGATATTTTTGGTAGTCGATATTATGTCCCTCGATATTATGTCAGTGATCCGAGTTAATACCCTCAGAACAGGGCAATAATACGTACATAGCTGCAACAATTGACACAGATGACTTACTTTAATACGGATTTGACAGTCCAGACTAGATAGAGAGGAACCAAAGCCTGCCTCTATTCAACAACACCTGGATGACAGGGGGAGAGAGTGATGCTAGTAAAGGGGGATGCATTTTTCAATTCTCGCCTAGGGCGCCAAAACACCTAGAAACGGCCCTGGTGTCACTAGGGTGGTGCTGGGGTTGCGGACCGCACCCGGTGACATCATCACATGGGGTGACACCAAAATGCAAGATAATGGGACCCCGCCCACAGCTGACCCTGACACGCACGCACCCCCATCACCCCCCCACCCCCCCACCCCGAGATATAAACTGCCCAGCCCCCTCGCACACGGCCCCCGGCCGTCATCTGCCGTAGCAAGCAGGCCCAGGTGTAATTTCAGCGAGTGGCAGTGTTAGAGCGTCAGAAGGGAAAAATATATACCGCTCCACATTTTATGGTATTTATTTTTCCGTCTATATTTACTCCTGTTTATTTTTTACTACTTGTTTATCTGTACTTATTTTCGGTTTAGATAAAAAGTTACGCTGAACCTAGTATACTGCTACATGTAATTAACTGATACATGCACACTCGTTCTTCAATGGCTGGCAGGCTTCAACGCTATGAAAACCCACAGGTAATAAAACACAACGATCCTATGAAAACATGCACATTTACTGTCATTGTTATTTACATCTGCAGTGGTTTAAGTCTCAATAGCAAACTTCCTCTCCTTTTGATGCCCTTTACGTGGCACCACACATAGACTTTGGCCTGTCTGTCATGACTGACAGCATTTAGAAGTCACTCAATATATAACTTAACCGGTGGTGGTGGACCTGCACCGTGGTTCGAGGATCGGTCCGGACATCACGTCCGGCTATTCAATTGTGGACTGAGGGAGCGACTCCCCCTCTTCTGCTGGAACTGATACTGCCGGGCTGGTCAGTAGGCTCTGGGGAATTATTGCGGCACATGGATCTCCCACACATCATCTTGGTCCATTCACTATTGTCCTTGGCCGGCTTTGGTGGGCAGCCTAACGTACTATCATGGCCACTCCGATCACCCACTCCACCTAAAATGTCGGCTGGCCGGCTGGATTCCTTTGATACAATTGACCGTAAGGGACAAGGCTGAGAATGTTTTCTTGAGTACTGGTACACGGACGGCTGGTGACTACGTGGGACAGGCGGTATATTGACTGATTCGAATATCTACTCTGTATTGGTTTGAGGGTCTGGGCTCGAAGAGTGGGCGGCCGGAGCCCGTATATTAATTCTCTTCTCCTCCTCCGCTTTCCTACTACATTTCGGGTCTCCTATTTAGGGTGACAGACACACTGCTGGGGGGGGTAGGCCGTAGCCTTCTGCAGGGGTGCGGGGTGGGGGGTTGGGGGAGGGATATTTTCTCTTTTCTCTTGTTACTTTTCTGTTTCTATATTTCTATGGGCCTTTTTTCCTTTCTCTTTTATGGTATCACTGTCTCCTGTGGTTCCTGCAGAATTATCAGTTCGGAGGGGTGGGGCGGCGGTTTGTTATGTAACATGTTTGCACTGATGTCTATCCTGATTAGCGTACTTCGCCTCCACCACTCCTACTGTAATTGTGTCTTGTTGACTTTTGCTACATGTTTTCAACTGCGGGACCTGATACGATTGTGTGGCTTTGATTTTATGACTTATATATGGTAAAATGAACCTCTTTAATCCTGACTGCCTACGCTGACGCATGGTATATCCTGAACCTTAGGTGGAATCCCTGACCTTGGTCTGCTGCGTTTGTTTTACCTAAGTTTGCCATGTGATAATCATGTCGTGTTTAGTGGCCGGCCAAGACGGTTGTAGGCCTCTGCTTGTACCTGCTTGTCAGATCAATAAAGGTTCCCCAAAAATAAAAAATAAAAAATATATATAACTTAATTCCCCATTTTTATCCAAACGTAATACATACAGATAGGAAAACAGATGGCTTTCAGAATTTGTCTTTAAAAATCAGTAGAAACGGAAAACTGTGCACCATAATCAGAAAGACGGAGAGGGAAAAGCGTTGCACACGCCATGGATAACAATGTCACAGAAGTAAAAACAACAAAGTGGGCTCACGGAGAGGGTGGAAACAGCAGCAAAGCAGTAGCATGTACATAAGAGGGCATTATAACGACAGTGACCACCTCTGAGGGTTAACTGGTACCGAGAGAACATAATGTACATCATGTAGGGTGGGTAAGTAAACTGATACGTGGCTGGGACGCAGGGTGACAACACATTAGAGCAGGCTGGCAGTGCTGTAGGAAGGAGACATTGTGAGAGAAGAGTTTGCGGTGTTTGGGTGAGTGCAGTGGGGGCTGCTTGTTCACAGTTACAAGAATGACCGTGCCCTGGGGCGTTGTGTGCCTAAAATGCAGTGTAAAAGCCATCGGGAGTTGTGCAATACATAAGCAGAAAAGTTAGTCAAGAGCGCTGGGCAGGTAGTGGCAGGTCAATTCAAAGTAGTAGTTAGTTAAAGTATGGCATTATTACACCACGGCTGTGCAGTACGGAGAGTGCAGGTTACTAGCAGTAGAGTTTGCTGGGGGTGTTCATGGCATTTCATCTCTCCTGCAGACCAAGTGGCGTAACAATGGTCTCTACAGTGTGGGGCTCGGGTTCCAGCACTCCAGAGGGCTCCGTCTGGCATTGTGCATGGGCAGTGGGTCTCTTGACTGGGAGATCCTGCCTGAATCCTAAGCGTGAGGGGCCGCCTCAGGGTTCTTTGCAGGGGTAACCACTGTGCAGTGGCATCACCGGGTGGGTGCGGGTGGTGCAGACCGCAAGGGTGACACCATGAGTTACCGCACTGGGTGACACCAACCCTAGTGACGCCACGGAAAGGAAGAATCGCAGCATCCACCCTGATTAAATTTGCGAAGGGCTCTATATATAGGTTAAATAAGAGCGGAGACGGGGGACATCCTTGCCTTGTTCCTCTAGTTATACTGAACCAATTTGTTAACTCTACGTTGATGAGCACTATAGCTCTGGGATTTTGGTACAAATTTTTTACTGCCTCCACCATTTTTATTGGAAAATTAAAGCAAGTTAAAACCTCCCCGAGATACTGCCAATTCACTTGATCGAATGCTTTGGCAGCATTTACTGCCACTACCATCAGGGGTATTTTTCTTACTTCTGCCATATCCACTGCTCCTAACATCTGGAAAGTTAGCTTGTTAAGTTGCCTCCCAGGAATAAAACCGCTCTGATCTGGATGCACAACCCCTTTTATCACCTTAACTACTCTTGATGCCATAATTCCCGAATAGATCTTATAATCGGCGTTTAAAAGGGAGATAGGTCTATAAGAATCAAACTTTAACGGATCTTTGTTGGGTTTTAAAATTAGCGTAATCATTGCTTCTGACCAGGAGCTGGGAATACTTTCTCCTCCTCTGTACAGACTGTTACGCAAAGAGGTTAAGGCAGATACTACATAGTCTAATATGCAGAGGTATACTTCCACCGGAAGGCCATCTGGTCTGGCTGCTTTTCCCCTAGCCATCTTTCTACACTAGATCCTGACCTCTTCCGTTATCTCTTTTTCCACTTCTCTCCTCTGCTCTTCATCCAACTGTGGGAACCTGGTCTGTCTTAACCAGTTCTCAATCCTCCCTTGGTCAGGAAATACCGTCTCTCTTTATACAACTTGCTCATAAACTCACTCGCCTCCCGGCCTATTTCTTCATTTGTACATAGCTCCTCCCCTGTCTCTCTACTTTTCAGACATTTTATTATATTCCTAGCTCTGTCTGTTTTCACCTTCCAAGCTAACAGAGCACTACACTTTTCTCCGTAGAAGCTTGCTAGCCTTCCATCTATCCAGTAGTTCTTGTATCCAATTGTGCTTGGTGTTTGGCCTGCAAATTTTCTAAATCCTTCATTAAAAGAGATATATTACTAGCACCGTCTAAGGATTCCATCTGTAGATCTCTCTCTTTCATCTTAATCTCCCTTATTTTACTCCTGTTTTGCTATCTTTCTTCTCCCCCCTGTTATAGACTTCAAAATTCCCTGTAAATAAGCCTTAAAGGCATCCCAGACCAGTTGCTCACTTGTGAAACCTACATTAGTTACAAAATATTCCTCTGTTTTCTTTCACAACTCTCTAATCACTATTTCATCTAATAATACGGTCCTGTCTAATGTCCACCTCCTTAAGCCCAACTTTTGATAAGAAGTTACAGTCCTTACCACTGCAGAATGTTCTGATAAGATTGCTGGAATATGTGATACTGTTTTTTATATCCGCATATAAAGTTTGGTCTACAAGAAAAAAATCTATGATGTTTATATTTTTTACTGTAGTAAGTAAAATCCCTTATTCCATTGTTCTTATTACACCAGATATCCACCAAGTTAAATTCTTGTATCATGCTTTTTAACCTGGCCAAAGCTTTTGGTGAGGTAACATACTTCACGTGTGATGTTCTATCTAGCTCTTTATTAAGAACTAAATTAAAATCTCCTCCTAGATTTACAGGTGCTTCTGTTTCCATTAAACAAGTTTCAAGCTTTGCTAAGGGGTCATGATTATCCTCGTTCGGCCCATAGTACACAGCACTCACCAAGGGCTTATCTTGTATTAGAATTGTGGCTACCAACCATCTCCCCATGGTATCGGTCTCATATTTCACCACTCTAATTCCAAAATGACTCCTTATAATAATAGCTACCCCTCTTGGACTTCCCCTTTGGTCTGAACACAACACCTCTTGGGCACAACGTGATTTACGAAAACACTGCCTACAGGTGGGGACACATGGTGGCAGGCTAACGCTCGTCATGGGGCCTCACATGACCGGAGAGAAAGAACAGGAGTGATGTGAGGATTTCGGCGGATATTCAATGAGCTAAACCCCCATGAATATACTATAGTTTTGAAATTAAACCACAAATCGGTGGTTGGCTTGTAATTGGCATAAAATTGAATTGGAAAAATCAAGACGAAAGGAGACCTACCTCACATTGACGTGGAAATCAAATTCAGTGGAGGAGCCTGGAGCAGAGCGGCAGTCTGTTGGAGGAAAACGCAGGCCGCCTCCCTGCTGATTCAGTTCCGGGGGAAAGGAGGCAGAGTCAGCATCAGGCGCGGAGAGACGGCGAGGGAGAGAGGGGAAAAACGCTGGGACGGTAGCTGGGACGACGGCAGCGAGGCAGAGGACCAGGCTCTCAACTGGTGGGTACTGGGAGAGAGCTCCCGAGGGCAGGAGAGGAGATGGGAGAGCAGCGGAGGCCCTGCAGAGGTGTGGATAGCCCTGAAGCATATGGATAAGCCCCCCACTTAGAGGTATTAACGGTACCGGATGGTAGGAGGAGAGCGGGAGGTGAAATGTTATCCCTGATATACGGTCACTGTAGTAGGTGAGTGCTTGCAGAGGGAGGTTAACGGACTGCAGGGAGAGGTGTGTAGTGCAGATACAGCCTTAGCCTCAATCCCAGATGGGGAAAATAATACACCTGGAGGGGACCCTGTGGTAGAAAGAGTCCTTAGAGTGGGGGGACAAAGAGCTAAAGGAAAGGGGGAAAGTGGGGGAGTCTTGACTTCGGCCCCGGTCTCCCTGAAGAAGAAAAGGAGGAAAATCTGGAGGAAAACCTAAAAGGTGTGGCCCTAAGGTGACACGTAATTAAAAAAAACCTTTCCGTCTCTAAGCTCTTATTTTAAGATAATGGAGCAGATTACGTCACCATCTGGAGAGGGGGTAAGAGGGTAATATCTACTGCACCAATATTATTGGAAAATAGTTTTTCTGTTCTATAAGAAAAATCAGATAAGGAGGTACAGGGGAAAATCTGGATTGAGAGGAGAGATGAAGATGCGGACGAAGAGATGGAGATAGAGGGTCATCCTGTTATTACACCATCTAATACCCATGGAGCGTCCCTCCCCCCCCCTACTCAAAGACCCAATATAAGAAACGAGATTTCAGGAGACTTTGAGAATCAGCAAGTCGCAGCTACAGGCGCGGGTTCAGCCTCAGGTGCAGAGACAGGTGTGCGTATAGAGACTGTCTCAGGACCAAGTGCAGGTATTGGAGGAATGGTCGAAGGAGCTGTAGGAGGGGTGGAGAGCCAGGTAGAATAGATGTTTTGGAGTTTAAGACAAAATATTCAGACAACATTTGAGATCTCAGAAACAAACCAGAAAGGAATTCAGGACAAATGCAAGACTCTAGAAGGAAAAATAGATGGTATAGCACAGCGGACGGGCTTACTGGAAAGTGAAGTGAAGGCTTTGTCAGAGGCTGTGACTGAAAATTCAAGGAAATTAATCAAACTAAAAAGACAGAATAGAGCATTAGAGGAATACATGGAGAGGCTGGAGATGCAGGAGACGTAATAACTTTGAGACTTCTTATGATACCAGAGGGGTCTGAGAAGTAAGACATTAACGTTTTTATATGTAAGCTATTAAGAGAGGGGGTCCAGGGAGATAGACTGGACATAGAAATGGAGAAGGAGATTCAAAGAGTCCATAGGGACCCGTTTAGATTGAATGCAGCCAGGAAGGAGCCAAGAGAATTATGATCAATTTTCAAACATATGCAGTGAAGGAATTAGTGCTGGGAAGAAGCCTTGAAAGAGGGAGTTTTAAAATATGAAGGAGTTAGCTACCAAAGAAAGTCAGACCTGGGCAACAGAACACAATAGAGGCAGTGGGAGTTGGGATCACAAATAAGAGAGCTCTGCAGTAAGGGTATCCAGGTGCAGATGAGATTCCCTGCATTGCTGAAAATAATGTGGTGCAACAAGATGTATAACTTCCAAAATCCACAAGAAATTGATGTTTTTCTGGCGCAGATGGAGGGTTGAGCATTTAGGATACAGTATAGCAACATAGCAGATGGGAGTAAAAGTAAAGGCTCTCATATAGTGTAAAAAGTTTTTATATAGAATCAGTTTTTCTCTTTTTTCTTTATTTCGTATTTAGAATTATTTCTCTTTGGAAATGAGGGGATCACAAAGGGGGATCTGCAGTGCCCAGGGAGTAAAAAGGGGGTTTCCCTGGGTGGGAGGTGGGGCACAGGGTGTGGGGCGCATAGTGAAAATAAGAAAACCAAGCATTTACAATGCAACGGTTTCGCCTTTGGAAAAGTTAGAGCTATTGGCATTGTAAATGACAAAATTTGTATTTATGTGTTGGTTTTGAAAACAGATAAATAACTGGCATTGTCATTTACATTGCCAATAGTTTAATCTCTCGCAAATGTGAGACCTATTGTACCCTACAAACGAGCTCAGCAGAGAGCAATTACTACCACACACACACACCCAGAGCCACACACACACACACACCCAGAGCCCCACACACACCCAAAGCCCCACACACACCCAGAGCCACAGATCTGCATATGGCTGGGTATGGGCTGGAGAACTGAGCTAAAGAATGAGGACTGATTTCACCCAGATCTGTGATTTTGGGTGGGGGTTGAAAAGTTTCAGCACTCCCCACGTCATCTCCTTGTGTTTGCTCATAACTAGGTCCACCAGCTCAGCAAGAAGTAACTCCACCAGGATTACTAAGGTTCTACATGAGGATAGGTCTCTGAAGCCCAGAACAAAAGGCTGATGAAAGTCCAGGTGAGCCTCACACGTTCTCGCCAGAGAGTGCAAACACTAACCTCCGAGCACCTCGTGTAACAGCTTCACACAGGCAGCCTGTAGACATCTCCTTCAAAGTAATATGCATCGCCAATCAAGCAATCCAGGAGAATGGACCACTACACAGACAGAGCACCTATCAGTTAACAATGCCCTTACATTCCAGGCAGGTCCAAAGGACCTTTGCACTGTAAGTAAAATAATGATAATTTTCCAACCACTGAAATCCAAAGTCTAGACAGCAAGCCTACTGAATGTGATCAATTGCAGTATAAAAAAAAATTGAGTGCACCAAAATCCTGGCTTCTCTCCATTCACTTAATTGAAAGAAACTAAAATGAAAGTAAGTTTCCAAATGACTATCCTCACACCCTGCCCAACGACTCATGAACAGCGTCCTATACCACATTGTGTAAGCAGCAAGTCTTCAAACCTGAAATGCTGTCTCAAGGGACCTACATCATCCGCGATCCTTACAACTATTGGTCTAAGTAAGAGTCAGATGCAAACGTGCTTTGCAGCCTCATCAAGAGTATGGCGCGCTATAAATTCTGCAGTACAATACGACATGCAGTAAAAACCCAGTAGGGAACACACCTGAATTCCTAGGAGATGGCTTAGCTGAATAGGAAACGGAGTTTTAAAAAACACCCAAGTGTGCGGTTTCTTTGCCTCAAAGGTGACCAACTCATGTCTTATCCCTTCCTATGTATATAGAGATAACTCTAATCTCTAGTATATGCAGTAGACCTTTGTACTCTCTACCATTCCTATGTGACCCTTAGAGTATATCCAGTCTTATCCCTTCCTATGTATATAGAGATAACTCTAACGACTAGTCTCCTATGTGACTGTTAGAGTATATCCATGTGTATCCCTTCCCTATGTATATAGAGTTAACTCTAATCACTAGTATATGCAGTAGTCCGCTGTGCTTTCTACCATTCCTATGTGACTCTTAGAGTATATCCAAGTAAATCCCCTCCCTATGTAGATAGAGATATTACTAGTATATGCCTAGAGTATATCCATTTGTATCTCCTCCTTGAGTGACTTTATCTCTTGTACATTTGCAATTTTTTCTGTTTGTACCTTTTTTGTAACACATGTAATCCTAAGTCCGTATGTTTTCAACTGATTCTTATGTAAGCAAAAATTTGCAATTTTTTCGCATGTAACCGTTAGTCCTTATGTTTTCAACTGGATCTTATGTAAAGCGCTCTGACACCTTCGGGTAAAGTTCGTGCTATATAAAATTGCACAAATAAATAAATAAAAAAATAATGCCTCCATCAGCCTAATGAAATATGGGGTTCACCTGAGAAAAAGCACTTGCGGGTCAACATTCTGTTCAGCTTACACAAAAGCAAATAGATATAGCTCCAGAATTCATTTGAAAACAAGCAATGCCCCCGGAGTCAAGATTCCCACACTCACCGGGTCTTCTGTGTTGGGCTGTTCTCTGGTGATGCGGCATGGAGCGGGGCTTTTCTTCACACAGAAGAGCCCCCGCTTGGTGCTGGCCTCTTGTCCGATCCTCTCCTGGGACCGGAGCCGGGGAGGGCTGACGGCGAGATTGAAGACAGCTTCCTCCCGCCTCGGGGAAGCAGAAACGGCGCAGGCTCACCTCTCTGCAGCGCGGGGCTTTCCCTCACTCCTGGGAGCCCCGTGGAAGGCGCCGACTGCAGGACTCTGCTACTGCACCCCGGAGCTCTCCACTTCCTCTTGTCTCTGAGCCCCGGGGAAGGGAGGTCACTTCCGGGTGTCTTGTCTTGTCCAAAACATAAAACAGCACAAGATCTGCACAACTGAGCACATGGAAGACATACTGGGTTTCGGCCGATAATGGGAACAAAGAAGCATCCTGCCTCGTAAAACGATATAACTGTGGGACTCGTATATTAGTCCTAGTTTAGGACGCTGCCTTTAAGAGGGCGGTTTTTAAGAAACACGGAAATCAGCCTGCCCAGCCCTGGCTTTCGCGACCTGGTACAGTTTGAAACTCCCTGCCTGCTTCCAGGGCAGGGCCACCTTCTGTGCCTTTCATACGAGGCATCTGAAGTACAATTTTCGGGAGGCTTAAGAGATCTCCTCTTGAAAATTGCGACATTTATACAAATCTTTACACAATGTAGTCCCGGTTTGGAAGCTCCCATGTGCAATCAATTACTGGTTATGCTTAGTACTTAGCTTATGGAGTTTAGCAAGCATGTATACACTTCAATTACGTTTCAAAAACGTTTGACAACCCTAATTGCTTTTTTGTGTTTTATCATAATAATCCTTTGGGGATCTGGAACTATTATTTATTGCGCTTAAGCGTTCAGAGACCCCTGGAAATCGTAATGGCTGTTAAAATACTAATCATAAAAATGTCAAGTCGAATTGATGGAGAAAACCTTTTTTAAAAAAAAAGCCTACTCGGCAGGCAGGAACTGTCTAAGAAACCACGGTTCTGCCGGGAAACACACACCAAGTCTGAGAGATGGAGGCGGAAGAGACGGATAACGGCGACAGAAAGGGGAGTAGGAATAAGACTAGAGTGAAAGAAGGGCTCGCAAAAAGAGCGGGAAGAGGAGTGAGGACAAAATGCTTATTTATGCGTCATATGGGCTCTCATTAAATAAGTGATACTAGTATGTAGCTATTCCTTTGTAGCATACATCTGCAATTCTGGAAGGGACCAGGCCGCCAGGAGTAGTTCTCAGAAATCAGAGGCGCAGAAGCAATTCCAAACACCCCTCGGAAACTCGAGACGGCTGTCCCAAAGTGTAATCCAGAGTGCAGCTGGAGCCCGAAGGGTTTAAATGTTGTTTGTCCCCTGGCTTCTGGGGCCGGGGAGGTTCCCTTTGTATTTCCCATGGGAGTAGAAGAGCTGCTCGTCTGCCCCTTGGAGGACCCCCCACCCCCGTACTGTGACTGCGAATGTGGGGACCGCAGCTCCTTTATCAGGCAATTCAATTCGGGAGGTGTCTGGTCCTCTGAAAACCCTCACAATCACATACGATCACCGTAAAGTAATTATATTTAAGTGTGTTTACTAAAGGCTGGGTAGAAGGGCAGGCTGCATCCTTAGCGAGCAAAACCAACGCTTTCTGGGACCGAACAAAACGCACTCTCTAAATGGAAGCAAAAGTTGCACAAATGGAAGTGGCGTGGGCGGCACACGAACAGCGGGAGGGGGGGGCGGGAACGAGCAAACAGACAGGGGGGGAAGGGGGGGCAAATGGACAGCGGAAGGGGGGGCAGGAACGGGCAAACGGACAGCAGGAGGGGGTGCACTCACCTGGACATTAATCCGGCAAATGATCAAAACATGGCGTCGAAAAAAAAAAATTAACATCCGCCCACAGCCGCCTGACGTGCTAAAGGGGCAGGATGAGAAGAACATCCCCGGAACGCCCACGAATCGCCATGATTGACAGGTCTCACTTCCAATGGCTAGCCTCCATTTATGGAGCTAGCCAATGGAAGTGGGAGGCGATGAGAGGCGGGACTTTTGTCCATAATGGTAAACAAAAGTTTTCGCCTTGCGCGAAAGTCTACTTGTGCAGCTTTCGGCGAGGCGAAACCTAAAAAGGAAATAACTCTAAAATGATGCTAAATTATTACAATTGCACAGATGTCAAGGGTATTATATCACCAGATGGCAATCACAGTTCAATAATATTAGACATGCATTTTCCTCGTTTACTAATCCATTATTATTTTAATTTTGGTATTAATCTGCATGAACATAGTTAAATTACAGAACTTTGCAAAATCACCACTTCCCCCTCCGATGCAGTCCAGATTTATCGGCAAACACAGGTGTTATTACTTTTGTGCTATATCCACAAAGTAACTTTTGGGTCATATTATCATTTGGAAATCATTGATCTAATGTATATCCTCGTGTTTTCTTTTATTGTTGATGGGCGCCATTTCTCATATTCTGTATTTCACCATGGTGCACAAACATTGAAGTAGGTGCGTTTATTCGAGTCTGCGTTCCTATGACCAGAGCCGCGAACCATGGCAGACCGTTTACATGAGCAAATTATATTTATGTTTGCAGGCTGGTGGATCGATGACGGGGTAAATAAAGAAATCCGAGATGTTGGCGTGCCCAATAGGTAATCTATCATATCCAGGGAAACAGGATCCAGGCTAACAGGCCTTACATTCCTAACGGCGGTGACAACTACTATGTGTGTTTCTCATGCCAAGAAGCCTTTTAATATGGAAACAGTTAAAGTTAAACACTATTCTTTAATAAGTGTTCTTATAGCACATAAGCCTATTTGGAATGCTTCTTAGAACATGAAATTTGCATCAAAGGTGTCCATTGAATCGCAAATCTGCATTAAATGTGTGTACGTGTTGCTTAGTATGACCCAGAAGGAACTTTGCCGCCTCAAGTAGAAGGGACCAGAACCTGACTCCCATTACATGTCCATCATAACACTAACCTGGTATTGTCATTGCCGAACAAGCATGCTCCACGCCCGAAGACCCTCTCTGGCCTGTGTCAGTATGGAAGACATGTAAAGATCACACCAAAGTTACACCATTACGTCTGAGCCGGTTTCAGATGCTTTACAGTCGATCATCCACCACATGTGCAGGCAGGCATGCTGAAGTAGCCAAGTAGTTTAGAACTTATAATTGTCTTGTAAGAGTGTTCCTTGGATTGGGAAGCTGAAGAAAGAGTGTTGATTAGTATTTACAACGTGAAACTGTTTTCGGTTCGCCATACATTTTTTAGCATAATACAGTAGTAGTTTATGAGAACATACTGTAAACTTTAATTGATGTGTGCTTTAGAACTTACAACATCAAGTGGTATTCCGTTGCATATAATAAGGAAGATTTGTATTATGTGTTTCAAGGAAATTGCGATACAACGTTGTGATGTGGATTTCCCTGGGACCTGAAATTACATGAACATTGCCCCTTATCATTTACAGCATGAAGCAACATTTCATGGTCTTGCATAAAAAAATAGTAATGGGGCTTATTTAAGAGATTTCTTTCGAAGTTAGATTTAATCTGTATTTAGTGCTAAGTTTGGTCTAGAACACAACATGGGAATGTTGGTACTTTCCCTTCTCCCACTTCATCAATCGAGCCATTCCACAGTGGACAAATTAGAATCCGATGTGAGGGTTCTTTAGAGTTCCCTGTGCAGAGGCGAGCTCCACACTATTGTGAATTTCCATCCATCAAAATGTGAGCTTGATAATAAATCTGCAATGCCCGGTGACATAAGAAACTTGAGCAATGCACCATCTGAGCCTGTGTGCATGTAGCTGATAAATCTTGTCAAATATCTATCATCTGCTATGATTAGTAGCAGTGACTCTTACAGATGTCTGTCCCCAGAGAAGCACTTCAGTGTCATTGCGAATCCATTAAAACGTGCATGAGCATGTACAGGGTGCATGTTCAGGCCTGTGAGTGGGTTCTCCTTCTTCAAATGTGCTTGTTTGGCAGTCTATGTATAAAGCTATACCGCTTGTAGCACATGAAAACATAGGGACTATTTAAAGTGAGGAGGGTGGATCTCCATGTCTCTAGGGTGGTAGAGGTGTCCAACTCCACTTGCCACGCTCTGCGTGGAGCTGACTGATGCCCTGGTGAGCCATTTGCACCAAAAGTGCTCCTTCTGACTCAACGGAAGCACTTTCAGCAAAAATGCATCTTGGTGGCCTACCATGTCATTGCTGCCCCTTCAACATGTGTTTTTGAGTTTAGAACCCTCGGACAGGGAGTTTTCATTTGCTGCCATTTTCCCGCCTGGTTACGCTGAGCACAAGATTGCGGCCCAGGCAGAAAACATGAATTTAAGGGTCACTAGCCCTTTGGTGGATAGGGCGCCTGTCAAAGATTTCAGAAGGGGGGGGGGACCTGGCACAGTGCCCCTGGAAACTGCACTGTCCCCCTAGTCTAAATAAAGGTGGGTGATCCACAGGTGTGGTGGACCAGGAGCTCTGTCAGATTTCGGGAATTTTCCAACTCCACCAGATCCTAGATGGCCTAATAGACAGCAATAACATCAGTTGCAACAACATAGACTCCCAGACAAAAGAAGCCAAACTCTCCCCCTCACATTAATATCTGACTCCGAAAAATGTTGCCCGTCATCTATTCCCACGATGAAGCCCTGTCCCCTGCATGCGCTTGGACTAGACTCAGAACAGTGGGGGAATTCAACCCCCCTGAAATGTATGCACAGTTTGGTTGTATCTAGAAATGCAAACAGCTCGAAATGCCTGTGTAGGGGGACATTTTTAAGTAAAGTCTAGTCTAGACCCACATAGTCAAACAAGTAACAAAGGCGCGGCATACATCTTCCTGCCAAATCTCTCCACCCGTCCTCCCCCTCTACAGCACAAACAGTTTAGACATCTGTGTTTATAGCACACAGAATCTGCCTTTTCTTTTCTTTGTGCTTCAGGACATCTCTGTTCAGCTGCACACACATCCTCGGCGCATCCATTAAGTATTCAAGGATTAAGGATTATCAGGGCCGCCCCAGTGTGGCCGCGCGCTGCCCTACCGGGCACTTATATTCCATTATCCCCTAATGGAATATGGCAGCCCTAATTGCAGTTGATGCAGTGATTTTGTAAATTGGCCTTTTTTCCTGCAAAATAAGAATTATACCGGTGATAACTTAGAAATAACAGCTTGCCGCAGCTTCACTTACACAGTTTCAAAATGATTTAAGGCTTCGATTTATTTTGGTTACGTAAAAAAAAATCTTCATAAAAACAGCATTCTGCTCTAGGACAGACAAGCGTCTCGGAGTTAAGCGCGAGCCGCGATAAGGGGCAAAATGAGCATGAGAGGAATATTAAAATAATTTATTTGCAACCGCTTCATACAGTGGCGGGCTTGCGGAAAAGAACATTTACATAAAAATGACTGCGAATCATTCGGGAGCGCGCCAGTGTGGAAATGCAGCTGCATCTGTTTTATGTTCATTTACAAACAAATTTACAAAGGTAATTACTTTTTGTGCTGTGAAGTTCTGCCGTTCTTCGCCGCCCTATTTGATGTTTTTCCATATATTGCAAACGAAGCTTTCTCTAAAAGCCACACTGTAAAATGTTATGTGGCTTTATTTGTGCCTGGCCTGGGCCAAATAATTTTTTTGCTTGGTTTGCTGGAACTGTCAAACTCCTACTGGAGAGTGCATGGGCCTCGCGAGCATGTAACTTAGTTGTGAATTACATGAATTAAACTGTATCTAAAAATTATTTCTGATAAATATTTGAGGGGGGCCTAGCTAACTCAGTCTCCTAAATCTGTCTTCGCAGCAGTCCGTGTAATACAAACGTTTTTGGGTAGGACGCATCTTTGACAAAACAGATGTACAGGTAGACCGCAAACCATAACAAGTCAGGTCCCGGGCCGCGCTGTGATTGGCTGACGTCACGGGGGTGTCCCGGGCCGGCAGCCAATCACAGCGCGGCCCGGGAATGACGTCACGGGGTGTCCCGGGCCGGCAGCCAATCGCAGCGCGGCCCGGGACAAAGGGGCGGGGCTTAAAAAAAGCACCAGAAACGCCCCCGAATCGCGTTTTCAAGAGAAAGCGCGATTGACAGCCTCTGTCTCCCAATGGCTAGTCTCCATTTATGGAGCTAGCCAATGAGAGGCAGAGGCTGTGCCGACATCCATACTGAAGACAAAAGTTTTCAAACTGGGAGGGGCACTTCGTGCCCCTCGCCAGGTTCGAAACCTAAAAATGTCTTCAGGATGCTGAACTCGAAAGAGAAAATGGAGAATAATAAGCACAATAAACGGTACAGGTTGAAGGAGTTGGAAAGTTGTGGGGAAAGTAGAATTGGAGTAGAGTATGGATAATCCCCCAAAAACCATTTCTTGACATGAACGTAAATGGCCTAAGGGATAGAAAAAAGGCATATAGGGTGCTAGAATTTTTAAAGGAAAGCAATGCAAAAATTATTTTCCTACAAGAGACGCATTTAGAGAGGGAGGAGTGTAGGCAGTGTTTTCGTTTTGGAGTATGAGTCTTGATGGTGCTTTGAATGGTTTGGAGCCAGCTCAGTAGCTTCTTGGTGATTCTTGCTTAAAGCGTGTTGCTGTAATGAAGTCTGCTAGTGATCAAGACAAGAATGACTATTTTCTTATTGTTCTCCGGAAGCCATTTAAAAATCCATCATAGCATCTTTAGGATGTGGAAGCAGGTGGAGATCACTGCATTTACTTGGGCTGCCATGCAAAGTTTATTGTCCATAATGATTCCCAGATTTCTTGCTTTGGTGGTGGGGCCTATGAGGGGGTCCAAGGTTAGTGGGCCACCAGGGGGAGTCCCAGGGGGATGTTTTTTCTGATCACTACTTCATTTTTGTCCATGTTGAGTTTGAGGCAGTTTGTTTTCATCAATGAGGTTCTGGCGGTCACTTGTATCGCCTGTGCACTGCGCTGATAATTTGTATCCCCCCCACACTGTGCGTGCGAATATGGTTGCATTTGCTAAAGGCACTCTGAGGGACGGGAAAAGTCTGGGGAATCAATACTGTACTTTTACTTTGAATTCCTGCATAGCGTCCGCTCCCCGGTCCACCACAGCTCTGGGCTGATTGAGTGGAGGGAGTATTGACGCCACATTCCCACTCACTTCCGCTGTGTACTGACGGGCTCCATCTTGGGAGGGAGACGGTCTAGTCTCCTCACAAGATCACGTGGTGCACACTACAAATACAACAAATGGCGCTGATGCGCAGCACACGCGCGCAGCGGACGAGCGCAGCGGGCGCGCCAAAGGCAAGCCCGTCTGCGCACGACCGGGACCAGAACCCCTGGTTCACATCCCACAGGTCAGTGTCATTAATCCAGCGCACAGCTGAAAGCATTGAACTCCACCCTAGAGCCAAAATGTGTACACTCTATCCGGGTTCAGTCCTCTCAATCGAAGTGCTCCCAATGCCAGTTTAAATTGCTCACATCTATGAATCCTTCCCCATCTTATGGGGTAGGATTCATAGACTCCCACCTAATTGCAGATCTCTGCCGAAGCACACTAGTGAAATTTCAATACTTCTAAAGGAAGATGCCCCTGAGGTTTTATTCCTCACAGAAACATGGCTCAATCCCAGCTCTGAGTCGGGTACGGTTCAAGCTCTACCCCCAGGCTACCTGATCCAGAGAATGGATAGAGGGACAGGCAAGGGCGGAGGGATTGCTATTGTATATAGGGAGTACATGACTTGTTGCCTGCTAGGCAGTCCGTTGTTGGATTGTGAAAACATCAATTTTTCGCTTGGATTCAAACCCACCCTCACATTCTCCGGCATTCTTATTTACCGCCCACCTGGGGCGATAGGCAAATTCGACAAAACTCTGCTAGTAATAGTCAGCAATCATGCGAGTCGCGCCACCAATTCTACACTTCTTGGAGACTTTAACCTACATTTCAACGACCCTTCAGCTTCATTAGCCACAGAACTGACCCAAGACCTTTTGACCTACCATCTAGCCCAGAAGCTCTCGTCAGCAACACATGAAAAGGGGCACCTCCTTGATCCCATCTTCTCTAACTTGGTGAATTTAGAAGGGAAAAAAACCCATCTCCCTCCCATGGTCAGACCACTTTCTGATCCCCTTTCAGTGGGTACTTTCCAACACGACACCTGGCGCTACTCCGCTGCGCTCCCAAATTCGGCCATGGTCTAAACTCTCCTTGGAGAGCTGGAAAAAACCACACCTAACCCCGACACCGACCCCATAACAGTTAATAAAAACTTCGGCAATTGGATTAAGGGGTCTCTCAATCTGAGGCTCCCCAAAGTTTTAACCCAGAAGAAAACTGGCCCGAAAAAAGGCCCAGTGGTACAACCCTGAACTACTCATCCTAAGCCAACAGTGTAAAAAAGCAGAAAGAGCGTGGAGGAAACATTTTTCTTCTGATAAAAAAGGGAATATAGTTCAGTCATTCGCTGGTATAAAGCAGAAATAAAAACTGCCCAAGCCTCCTACTACGAGGGAATGATTTTATCAGCATGCAACTCCCCTAGAGAAATTTTCAACATTGCCTCGAAGTTAATGAAATCACCTGGCCTGGCGGCCTTACCGGACTCATCTAGTCAGCGATGTACTCAATTGGCCAATTTTTTGTCTGCCAAAGTCCAGAATATTCTTAAGACTCTCCCTCAAGAATTTAGGAATATTTCTAGCATAGACACGAATGATAGAGGGCAGTTCGGACTCCAGGAACTACCGATCCCCCATATGACCAGTTTGGAAATGAAGGGCTGTGGGCAGTCAGAAAATCAGGAATTAATGTCCTTCCCTATGCTAACTCAGGAACGTCTCCTGGCCATACTAGCATCTGTAAAAAGTGGATCCCCTTCAGACCCAGCCCCTCCCAATATTCTGTCGCTGGTTGGACCAACCATCGCTGGCCTGACTAATTCCTCACTAGATAAGGGAGTGCTTCCCTCAGAGTGGAAAAGGGCAATGGAGCGCGCATTGATAAAAAAAAAACCTAGACCCTACTGAGTTAAGTAACTATCGCCCTATCTCGTTCCTGCCAGGAATTAGCAAGATAGCGGAGAAACACGTAAATTACTCCTTTCTGCCTTTCTTGAGTCCAATGGTGCTCTCCACCCTTCTCAGACAGGCTTCCGCCCCGGGCAAGGGACGGAGACCGCAATACTGTCAGTTGTGGAAGAAACTCAGAAAATACTGGAAGCAGGAGGAGTGGCAGCAATAATCCTCCTCGACCTGAGTGTGGCCTTTAACACGGTTAACCACCAGGTCTTGATTCAATGATTCAGGAGAGCTGGAGTGACGGTAACAGCGCTATTATGGCTGCAGTCCATTTTAGAAGGGAGATCCTTCCAGGTTTTCGAGGGTAGTACCAACTCACGGCCCTTGCCCCTACAGTGTGGAGTCCCACAGGGCTCTTCACTGAGTCCCATGCTTTTCAATGCCTATATGGCTCCGCTGGCTGAAGTGGTGGCCCCGTTTAGGATCCATATGGTAACCTACCCCGGCGATACACAGTTGGTTGTAACCCTGAACCACCCTAGCCAACAGACCAATCTTCCCTCTTGCTTGCAAGAAGTGGTAAAATGGATGAGTCTATACCATCTGAAACTCAATGGGGAGAAAACAGAGCTTATGATTCTTGATAAATGTAAATGTAAAATGTAAATGTACATGTATTTATATAGCGCAAATCACCAACCCGGTATCTAAGCGCTTGCTTAGGGAACCCGTCCTGGTATTCCCCTGTGAGATAACCCCGGCAGGGTATCCACAAGGTGAAAGCCAGGCATCCCGCTGCGAGGGGCCGTTGTGGAGATTAAGCAAGCTATTGCCCAGAGTCGCAGAGTGTGAACCCATGAATCGAGTAGGCACCAGAGCGAGAATTGTCGAGTCCATGGACATTTTAGGACTCAAGACCCCGCCGAGCCGGGAATTGAACCCTGGTCCCGGGCTGACCTCTGCTTCCAGGTCTGCCTCCTCTAACCAGTGAGCCACACTTCTCCATTCCCAAAAAATCTTTGGCCATTCACCATGGGCCTAGTACCGAACCCCAAAACTACCCCAAAACTGAAATTAAAAGCTTTGGAATCTGGCTTGACCAGAATCTTACCTTTAAAGCACAGGCAAGGAAAACTGCCGCTCTATGCTACGACTCATTGAGAATCATTCGTAAAATCCTTCCCCTCCTACCGCAGATTGCAAAAAGATTAGGGATTCAGGCCCTGATTTTGTCCAGATTGGATTACGGAAATGCTCAATATTTAGGTGCCCCAAAGGAGGTGAACTTAAAACTGCAGGTAGTGCAGAATTGCGCAGCGAGGTTGCTGACGGACACCCCTAATCGATGCTCAGCTAGACCTTCACTACACTCCCTCCACTGGCTCCCAGTACAGGAGAGAGTACACTTTAAGGCTCTCTGTACAGCCCATAAGGCACTGAATGAAGGAAGGCCCATAATTACAAATGCTATGATCCCCCCCATACAGGGCAAATAGGAAACTCCGCTCTAATGAACTCCACCTTGCGATGGTCCCTAGGATCAAGAAGGCGAGAAGTGGCGGAAGTTTTTTTTTGTTAAATGCCTCTAAACTCTGGAATGACCTCCCGTTACATCTACGGAGGGAACTGAACCATCTAAAATTCCAAAAACAACTTAAGACCTGGCTTTTCCCCTAAGATCAGCGCCCCTAGCGACGTTCACAGCGCTGGGATGCCTTCGGGTAGCCATGCGCTATACAAGTGCCAATACAAACAATACAATGCATGTGGCCTCGGCCTGGTCGCACCCACAACTCCCGCCTGCTCCTCCTTACCTGCCTGAGTCTCGCACTCAGCGACGCCCCAGCCGCCACAGGACCATCCAGCGACGCCCCAGCCGCCACAGGGCCGCCCAGCAACGCCCCAGCCGCCACATGGTCGCCCAGCGACGCCCCAGCTGCCACAGGACCATCCAGCGATGCCCCAGCCGCCACAGGGCCGCCCAGCGATGCCCCAGCCACCACAGGGCCGCCCAGCGATGCCCCAGCCGCCTCAGGGCCGCCCAGCGACGCCCCAGCCGCTACAGGGCCGCCGCCGAGCCCCCAGGCTTCCCGCCGGTTCCCACGAGACCCCGCCCCCCCGGCCGCCGATTGGTTCCCGCGCTCCCCGCCTCCCCGCAGACCCTCCCTCCCGGCTCCCCTCTTAAGGGGACCCACTCCGCTGCCCTGGAGTGACCACTGTGCCCTCGGCCTGGTCGCACCCACACCTCCCGCCTGCTCCTCCTTACCTGCCTGAGCCTCGCACTCAGCGACGCCCCAGCCGCCACAGGACCATCCAGCGATGCCCCAGCCGCCACAGGGCCGCCCAGCAACGCCCCAGCCGCCACAGGACCATCCAGCAACACCCCAGCTGCCACAGGGCCGCCCAGCGACGCCCCAGCCGCCACAGGGCCGCCCAGCGACGCCCCAGCCGCCTCAGGGCCGCCGCCGAGACCCCAGGCTTCCCGCCGGTTCCCACGAGACCCCGCCCCCCCGGCCGCTGATTGGTTCCCGCGCTCCCCGCCTCCCCGCAGACCCTCCCTCCCGGCTCCCCTCTTATGACGCCCCCGGAGCGACCGAGCAGCGGACGCGCGCAGCGGGAGCACCGACTGAGCGCCGAAGGTGCGCCAAAGGTAAGCCCGTCTGCGCCCGTCCGCGCCTGGACCGCGCCCAGTGCCAGGACCCCTGGACCCCGCAGACACCAGCCCACCCGCCGGACATACACCGCCGCCACCCTCAACGCGATCAACACCGGCCGAGTCCCGGGATGCTACCGAGCAACCCCGAGACGCACCCACGGATCCTTCAGCTGCCACGCCTGCAAGTTCACCTGCCCCGCACCAGCACCCGCCAAGCCGAACACCAGCAGCAACCACCTCGAGTGCATCCTGCTCAACACCCGCTCCGTCCACAGACACGCCATCGAACTCTGGAACCTCCTCGACACCACAGCTCCTGACGTTGCCTTCCTCACGGAAACCTGGATGAACGACTCCTCAGCGCCCGACATCGCCATCGCCATCCCAGAGGGCTACAAGATCACCCGGAGGGACCGCACCGCCAACCAGATGGGAGGAGGCATCGCCATCGTCCACAGGGACACCATCCGCATCACGACCAACACCGACGACACCCTGACTACCGCCGAACACCTACACTTCCAGATCCACACCGACCCGAAGACCACCCTCAGAGGCACCCTGATCTACCGACCCCCAGGACCATGCACACAATTCAGCGAGGACATCGCCGACTTCGTCAGCCCGCATGCCCTCCCCTCCGCTGACTACATCCTCCTGGGGGACATCAACTTCCACCTGGAGAACAACAACTACCGCAACACCATCACCCTGCTCGACAACCTCGCCAACCTCGGACTCAAGCAGCTGACAGCATTGCCCAGACATCACCTTCAGCCACGCCACAGGACTCCACTGGACGGACCACAGCTGCGTCCACTTCACCTTCAGAAGAACGACGATCCACCACCACCAGCAACAGGTTGACCGAAGAAGCTGGAACAAGATCACAGCCGACCAGCTCGCCGCTTCCCTGAGCCAGCACCCTCCCGCCAGCTCAGCGAACCCCAGCCAGGCCGCCGACAACCTCACGAAGTGGATCAGCAACTGCGCGGACGAACTCGCCCCACTGAGGACCCCGCCCAGCAGACCCGGCAGCAAGAAGGCCCCATGGTTCACCGACGAACTCAAGAGCTCCAAGAAGAACTGCCGAGCCCTCGAGAAAGTCTGGAGAAGGAAACCAACACCGGACAACATGACCACCCTCAAGCTTGCCACCCGTAAGCACCACCAACTGATCCGCGCCACCAAGAAAACTGCATTCAAGGACCGGCTGGACAACAATGCACACAACTGCAAGGAACTCTTCAACATCGTGAAAGAGCTCTCCAACCCCAACGCCGGAAACAACAACATCACCCCATCGCAAGACCTCTGCAACTCCCTCGCCTCCTACTTCCACAACAAGATCGCGGACATACACAACAGCTTCAGCACTCAACCGACGCACGCCACGACCGCACCAACGCCCCCCACCACCACCCTCCGCGCCTGGACTCCGATCAGCACCGAAGACACCGTCCGCATGATGAACTCCATCCACTCCGGATCTCCGACCGACCCCTGCCCTCACCACATCTTCAACAAGGCCGATGCGGTCATCGCACCCCACCTGCGGGACATCATCAACACCTCCTTCGACACCGCCACCTTCCCGGAAAGCTGGAATCACGCCGAACTCAGCACTCTACTAAAGAAACCAACAGCGGACCCCACCGAACTCAAGAATTACCGCCCTATCTCGCTCCTCCCGTTTCCAGCCAAAGTCATCGAGAAGACCGTCAACAAACAGCTGGCCGCCTTCCTCGAGACGAATGGATCCCTCGACCCCTCACAGTCTGCCTTCCGAGCCAACCACAGCACCGAGACCGCCCTCATCGCTGCCACCGATGACATCCGAGCCCAGATGGACAACGGAGAAACAGCGGCCCTCATCCTCCAAGACCTCTCCGCGGCATTCCACACTGTCTGCCACCGCACCCTAGTGCAGCGCCTCAGCAACGTCGGGATCCAGGAGAAGGCACTGGAATGGATCATCTCCTTCCTCGACGGAAGAACACAGAGAGTGCGGCTACCACCGTACATGTCAGAGGCCATCGAAGTCATCTGCGGCGTCCCTCAAGGATCCTCGCTGAGCCCCACCCACTTCAACGTCTACATGAGCCCCCTCGCGGCCATCGCACGCCAACACAACCTCAACATCATCTCCTACGCCGACGACACCCAGCTGATCCTCTCCCTGACCAACGACCCCGCCGCCGCCAGAGCCAACCTTCACGAAGGGATGAAAGACGTAGCCGAGTGGATGACGACCAGCCGCCTGAAACTGAACTCAGACAAGACGGAAGTCCTCATCGTGGGCTCCTCGCCCTCCGCCTGGGACGACTCCTGGTGGCCCCCCGCCCTGGGCATTGCACCCAAACCGACAGACCACGCACGCAACCTGGGCTTCATCCTGGACTCCTCCCTCTTCATGACCAGACAAGTCAACGCCGTCTCCTCGTAGTGCTTCAACATCCTTCGCATGCTACGGAAGATCTTCGGGTGGATCCCCACCGAGACCAGGAAGACAGTCACCCAGGCCCTCGTCACCAGCCGACTGGACTACGGCAACGCCCTCTACGCCGGAACCACCGCCAAGCTCCAGAAGAGACTCCAGCGGATCGAGAACACCTCAGCCAGACTCATCCTCGACATCCCACGACACAGCCACATCTCCGGACATCTGAGAGACCTGCACTGGCTCCCCGTCAACAAAAGAATCACCTTCCGTCTCCTCACCCACGCACACAAAGCCCTACACGATCAAGGCCCGAGCTACCCCAACAACCGCATCAACTTCTATGCTCCCAAACGCCACCTCCGATCAGCCAGTCACACCCTCGCCGCCGTCCCCCGCATCCAAAGAACGACAACAGGAGGAAGGTCCTTCTCCTACCTGGCCGCCAAGACCTGGAACTCCCTCCCGACCGACCTGCGCCTGACCCAAGACCACCTCTCCTTCAGGAAGAAGCTCAAGACCTGGCTGTTCGAGCAGTAGCAGCACCCCCCTCCCCCCCCTAGCGCCTTGAGACCCTCCGGGTAAGTAGAGCGCTCTATAAATGTCTTTGATTGATTGATTGATTGATTGATTGATTGTGGCGAAGGTGGTTTTTGTGGTGGGGAGCTTGTTTGATAGGGAGAGTATCAGCTGGTTGTCATCCGAGTAGGAGAGTATGTTGCTGTTGTATGATCTGATTAGTTCAGCCAGTGGGGTCATGAATGATTTTAAATAGCGTTGGGCTGAGTGACGGTCCGTGTGGTACTCCTCGCCTTTGTTGTGTAGGGTGGTATGCTGATTCATTGAGTTCTTTCTATGAGGAAGGAACTGAACCAGTTGAGTGCAGGTCCTTGTATGCCTGTCTCATGTGGTCTTCTGATTAGGGTGGGTGCGAGACAGTTTTGAAGGCGGCAAAGAGGTCAAGTAGTATGAGGGCTGCTGCGTCTCCAAAATCTAAGATCATTGTGATGTTGGTTGCTGGGATGAGGGCAGTCTCAGTGCTGTGGTTTGGCCGGAAACCTGATTGTGACATGTCAAGAAATTGATGTGTGTAAAGGTGGTAGGAAAGCTGTACGTTTATGGCTTTTTCCATCGATGTTAAAACAGTTTACTTAGGAGTGGGTTTCTATAGGCTTTCTGGTAAGAGAGTTAACGAATTACTTTATGCTAAACCCCTGAAGCATTATGGGGTGCATCAGTTTGTGAGTTTTCAAATGGCAACTCCTGGCTAGACTCCCCAGGTTATCTTATTTCTAGAAAGTATAATTTTGCCTGGTCACTCTTTTCTATATTTTATGTGGACAAAAAGTGTAGGTATGCACATGTGTTTTACTACAGATTATTTTTCAAATTTTAAAGTGACATTCATTTTCAAATATTATACACATTTATAAAGAAAAAATCCTAAATTCATTTGGAATGCCTTTATTGAAATAATTTACTATACTTGATTGAGGCACAAAGACACTTTTGTTGAATATACGCTGCATGCAGTAAAATCATCAGATTTTGGCAAAAAATCCAGATGAACAGGTAAAGAGACAATTCAGAGATACTTCAAAACCACGTCTTTATTTCAGGCATACAATAGTTGTCGTCATCTCAAGTATGCGCACCGATCTTAAATATGTTGGCGTCTCTAAGTCTCCTCATCTAGATCCTCCATGTCTTCCTCCTCTTCGGCTCCTGCTAACCCCAGGAACTGGATCTGATATGCATTGCTGTGCACAGGAGGCTTATTAGGGTCAGACTGCACCTGATCGAGCTTCAGAGAGGCAAAGGGGTTAGGTCCATGTGAGAGAATTCGGGCCTCAAGTTCTGCAAGGATCTGCAGTGAGTACTTCAGTTCCTGCTCACTAAAAATAAGAAGAGAAGATGAAGCAATTACTGCCATGGAAGACATAAAAAAACAATCTGTGTCAGCCACTGTGACTTTCTGCCAACAGTGCTCTGACAATGCACTAGGACTCTAGACTCTACTACAATTAGTTTATTACAGCATTGCCCTGCCAATTCTATGTAAATTGATACTTGTATATCGCACTACTCACCCGCAAGGGTCTCAAGGCGCTTGTACGAATACCGCTGTGGAACCCATCCTGGCTTTCCCTGTGAGGCGTCCACTCCTGGGCACCCCCAAGGTGGAGGCCAGGCATCCTTAGCATTGTGGGGGCCGTTGTGGAGATTAAGCAAGCTATTGCCCAGAGTTTCAGAGTGGGACTCCATGATTGGAAAAGGGACCGAGGCGAGAATTATCAGGTCCATGGAATTTTGAGCCCAAGACCCGCCGAGGCGGGGAATTGAACCCTGGTCTCGGGCTAGACCTCTGCATCAGGGTCCGCCGCTCTAACCATTGAGCCACACTTCTCCAATATATAGAGTTCGAGAAGAGCAAACTTCCTCCCAGAAGTGTCTATCAGAGCTGTGCACAACGAGCAGTATTGAGCTTCTTACAGCTGTGCCCTGTCAGTAGAGTATGAACTTGGCTGTTCAGTCAGTGCTAAAAAAACACCCAACTGTCTGCTGAGCAGAATTAAAGTTCTAGATGTAGTTACCTTATACATATTGTCCATTTGATTTCCAGCTTGTTGGAGCCCTCCTTGTAAACCACTGTTACACTAATGTTAGACAGCTGTACATTGCCACCTTACTTTTCACATGATTGAACGCTATATACAACCATAATAAATGAATACAGATGGATAAGAACCAGCAACGTGGATGCTCTCTGCCCTGGAGATCCAAATTACTTCATAGACAATGAGGAGACACTTGAGTTGCGTACATCTTCAAGGACCCCAGAATAGCAGCCTTTCACATTTTGATATTTACCTATCTACTATTCTACATTCTACATGCCTACCCTTCATAGCTTCCTCACTCTCATGAGGCATACTGAGGAGTAAAGTAAGGGTGTCATGAAGACCATATTGCCACTTGTCAACTTTCCAGACTTAATAATGCCTTTCTACCCATAATATTATACACATGGCATCCTCCTCACTTCCTTCAGTGGCCCCCAATTCCTCATCATATTAGAATATGTGAATACTACCCTTCACTAGTGCCCCAGGGCCACTTCCTACGTCATCAAATCCAATCTGATCACACCTGAGTAATACTGATGGAGATGAAAGTACAACAGCTGACAACAGCAAACAATATTTGCTATTCTGTGTACTGACTTTTATGGAAACCACATACATTATTCTTGCTATTGGCACAAATGTGAGTCACTTTGCATAAAAGTGGATAATATTAAAAGGGACGGTGAAATATTGCAATGGCAAGGACCCAGCAGCCCAGGTGCCTTCCTTGGTGAAGCAGCGGACTGTACTTCAGCAAGAAAGACAAAAATGAAATTATCTCCCAAGAGAGACCGTCATGTAATGATGTAGCTTTAAAAATTCAGATCATCTCGTAATGGGTCAGCCCAAATCTCAGTTATGGTAATTAAGATTGTCTCCACTTGGAAGCCTTTAGAAGGAAGCAGAGAGAGCAAATATAAGGTCCCTGTTGTAAGCATCATTTATACCAATGCCAGAGTATTATCTGCATTCGCTAGAAGTCAGTAATTTTTCCCCGAAGAGAAAGAAGGTTTTATAGTGTTTTAAGTGAAGAAGGAAAGATGACAGAGGATGGTGGGAAGTGGTTAAGGTGAAACCTTTCAGTTCTCACTGTGTGGGAAATCACACAATTGCATAAATACACTTGCCCATCACACACAGTGGTGTCAGTGGACATCTAACAAAGGAGAATGGTATAGGGCTCTTATGCAAGATCACTGTTTGACTGTCTCAATAGGGACATCTAAAAGTGTACATTTGAATCTTCTATGAGCAGCAGCATTGGCTTTCTATGCTGCAGATAGCATGCCTCTTCTGTGGCAATGTGAAAGGTTTCAATTGCAAATAGTAATATTAGTGGCACCTGACTGGAGGGCCATAGATAGAATACACCTGCAAAAAGCAAACAATGATTGCTCTGCTAGGAGCAAATTTCTCTGGGCGAAAGAAGGGTTGGTTGGACGCGACAAGTAGACATAGTGGAGTGGTGTTTTTTAGAAAGTTGGAGGAATCACAGTGCCATGCAATTGAGATATCAATGTCTTTTTTTGGGAAATGTAGGTATTTTTCAAGGCAATATTGTCACCCTGATAGAATAACTGCATGGGCTAGTAGTTTTTCTTGTGTAGGATGGTTAGGATAGGGACATGGCATATGAGTAGAAGGCAGTTGATCTGACGGCCGTTTAAATTTGAATGTTGAAATATTGCTTATAGAACAGAACTCAAAGGCTGTGCACCACATCTATTGGGGGGAAAGGGTTGATCAATTGAAGAAGTGCATAAGATATTTGGACAAGGCGATTTGTCATTATTTAATATTAAGATTCCAATCTTATCACTGTTACTGCAGAGACCATTGGGGTTCAGCCAATGGCGAGTTGAGATCGGTCAGTAGTTGCTTGGAGTACAGGCATCTAGAGTTCGTTTTTGAGTAGGAGTAAAACAATTCTGTGTTTTAGAGTGCCAGAGAAGTAAACACTTTGCATTTGAAATTAAATTGGTTTGTTAAATGGAGAGGGTTGTTTGAGATACCTAATTTATAAGTAGATGTGTAATACACTAAAGATGGAGCAGCTGAGGATTTTTCTCGGAATTTGTCTTACCAATGTAATGTGCTTCATTGAGGGGGGGGTGTTTCACCTGGGTTGTGGGCCTGGAATCAGTGCTTTAAATGGGCTGGTACTGTCCGGTATGGAGTACTGGCACTTTTGTATTTTGACAGGGAGAGTATCGGCACTTCTCAAGAGAAATGATATACTTTTAATTAGAGAGTACCGGCACTTCTCGGAAACAAGCAGGTACTCTGGTACAGAGTACCTGCACTTCTATTTTTCCATTTCAAGCACTGCCTGGAATAGAGAATCTTATCAGTGAGTGGTCAGTCTAAGATAGTAGAGTGATGGGGAAGTTTAAAGGGCGTAGATTGTGTTCTTGAATTAGGTTGATTAGGTCCCCAGCTATGCACGTTTGAACTTTGGAATGCTGGGTGAAGCTGAGGGATTTGGTTAGTGAAAGGAAGTCTTTTGTGAGCAAAGTTTTGTCCAGTTAAATGCGGAAGTCACCCATTGTTGGGATGGAAAAGTCATTTGCATTGGTGACGGACATGCATCTCTGTCTTGTGTGCCCTGGCTGCAACGATATCTGTAGTCCTGTGCTGATATTGTTTTATTCATGGGCGACCATGGATCATGTATATGCGCCATCACAGTTGCATGTCTGATGGAAAGAGGTCTTGTTTGATCAGGAAGGGGACCCAAACAGTTGCCCTCATAGTGTTGAAAGGCTACTACCTTACTACCTTCACCAGAGGATAAGTAACACAAACGCAGTGCTGGCAGGGTACATTGTGGTGATCAGTAGGAGTGAACAGGCCTTTTCACATGTGTCAATGGAGTGAGGCCTACAGGCCCACTCATGTAAAGTTCAGCTGCTGTGTTCTTGACTCACCCTTTGCCTACATCAAGTTAGTATGTAATGCTGTGCAGCTCGAGTGTGGTTGCATGTGTGTGCTGGGTGTATAAGTGACTGTAAGTAGTACAATACATGGAAGACTCAGGCTCCATCTTAAGAGACCCAGGGCTGACTGAAGAAGCATAGGGAGGGAGAAGATTCCCCCAGACAGATTTGTGGATTGCTGCATTCCAGATAACTCGGTGGAACCCACACTGGAGGAAGGTAGTGCCAGGCTCTTCGGAACACTTCTAAGGGGGCTCGTTGGTTCTGAAGGCGGTCTCTTGAAAGGGCCGTGTGTACATCTTAGGAAAGAGAAAGGGCCAATGAGAGAATCATAAAGAATACTGCTGGCCATATGATAACTCTTTGATGCACATATCACTGTGGCTGATATCCAGGTGTGAACCTCTAATCACCTCTGTGCTGTAAACACGTGCATAGGTGGCATCTGACCTTTATCAGCAGGTAAGTTGTGAATGGAGGAATAGATGGTGCCCTAAGCGAGTCATCCTTTTATTCCCTTTCTTGTACCCCCTACAAACCCATCCTACATGAGGGACCTTGCAAAGGTGATTTTATAACAATAGAGCAAGGAAAATGGAAGAACAAAGGATGATGAAGATGAGCAGCAAATGTGGAGTGGCAAAGATTCTGTTTGTGGCAGTACAAAGGGAAGGATGTGGTCTGAGTGGAGAAGATAAGAAAGCAGCTATAAGCTGTGTTGCAGCAACACATATGGTCAGATTTGAGTGTTTTCATAATAACTATTCGTTAAAGAATTGTTGAGTTGTGCATTCTGGCCAAGCAAGGATATGACCAGAAGCTACTGACTGACAAGGTAGTGATGCAAACATAAAGGTCAGATTAACAGATTGACAAAAATGAAAAATGGGATCAGACAGCGAGTGAAGGGCATGTAGTGCAGAGTTCTTTATACCCTCTCTTCCTCATTGTAATTACTTGTCTACAAAGAGCAAGGAAAGTGGCCGAAGTCGATGAAGTCAAAGGACCTTTTATAGATAGATACTTGGAACAATGACCTGTGTTTTAATATGCTCATGTCAAACAAAGAATTACAGGAGAGTCAAGTAGTATGGGATGCATAATCAGTCTATTAAGACTCCAGTTTACTTACCTCTTGTACACCAGCAGTGGGAGCTGAGGGGATTATAGAACTCTGAAGTCATAAATATTACAATCCAAGGAAGATGCTTCTAAATGCAAGAAACATTACCAACTAGTAGTAGTAATGTTTTTGGTAGGTACATCGAGTGGCGGAAATTCAAAGCTAAACAGGCAGGGAAGCAAGGTGAACATCCTAGGGAAATTAAAGTGATTACCATCTGGCCAGAGGAGGGTTGGGACTGTCAGGTCAAGAAAAAATGGAGCCCTGATATGTGGGACTATGAGGGCTGGAAGAGATGGGCCATAAGGTTCTTGTATTAGGCTGGTTCAAACGCTGAGAGGGATTTGTTGTTAGGGCTGGGGGAGGATTAAATTATCATTAGTTGCCATGTTAGTTCGGCTGGCATGTAAGACCCTGGGCATGGAGATATTGCGGGACATTCAGACCTGTTTGTAATAAAGCAACCTTGAACACAACTTAAATACAAAATCCATGGTGGAGCCATTTAATAATTAACCATGGAAATTAGTTCAACACCCATATATAAACTCAGCAGCAAAGCCCTTCTCTGCAGTTGCACTTTGCAATATTTCCTCCACCTAAGAGGTTAGGTGGAGGAAATATTGCAAAGTGCAACTGCAGAGAAGGGCTTATTAGACCAGGGTATGTCCACTTTGCAGAAGAGACCCACAGGATGGTGTTCATATTTTCTTGGAATATTTTTATTGCTGTTGTATATAAAATATAAAACAATCTCCTTGAATAATCAAATAATATATAAATCATCAGTAGGCTAAGGGAATGTTGTCCGAATAACCTTATGTTAATATCTGTTGTCTTTTTATTTTTTTTAATGAATTTCTTAAAATTGTGATTATTGACATTGCCGTGGAAACGTGGTAGTGTGTGCATGCCAGCAAATAAATACACTAAAACCACATTCTGCAATAGGTTCAGCCAAAGGGACATGTGTCAATTACAGGGAGAGAACTGGTGGATGGTGTCACAGATAGCTTCTAAATTAGGGGCCACTTTCCATATCTACCTTTAGTATTTTTTCATTGTTTTTAATAACTCTTTGCCCTGTAAACAACTCCGTAGCAGACAGTGACATGCTTAGGTGTAGTGTCAACATGAAGCAAAATGGTACTCACTTGTACACTGTAAAGATGGTGGGTAAATTGTAGTCTCGAAGGAGTAGTAAGGTGGGGAGCCAGCCCTCAGTCAGGCCTTGGGATGCATGGAACCCTGCAATGAGGAGAAACATTTCCCTTATAAGTCAACAAGAGCAAACTCACATCACAGCACTTAAAGAAGCATGGCAGAAGCACAGTCATGCTTCCTTTTCCCCTACACACATTTCCGCCTGCTTGTCCTCACCTCCCTGTGCTTGGCCCTGTATCCCTCAACATTCATAAACTTCTATCTACTACAGTCTGTCTCTTCTGCTTGGTCCCACTTCCTCTTGTTTAGTCTGAGCTCCATTCAGCTCCCTCTAGCTTCATATACTTGCCTGCCTATCTTTGACTTTCACAAAGATTTTTTTCAGATGTGAAAATCAGTTCTACCATTGGGGAGAGGAGTTGGCCTAACGGCTAGGGCGGTCGACCTCGAATTTGGGGAACCGGGTTCGAGTCTCGGCAATGACGCTGAACATCCTGTTATTCTGGGCAAATCACCTAATCTTCCTGTGCCTAAAAAAATTAATGTGCCCTCATGTAAGGCAACTGGTGCCATGTAAAGCGCTCTGATACCTGATACCGGGTCAAGTTCACGCTATACAAAACTCCGTAAAAAAAAAAGAGGGTGGCACATCGATGGGCACAAAATGTGCCGCATCCTTAGTCAATCTCTATATTCACCAGTTCAAATAGGTTACAGAATTGGCCAATAATAATTCCATCAGAAGCAATGTCAATTCTCTACCACAGACATGTTGATGATAACTTCACAGCCGTGAATGGAAACAAGCTGCAAGTGGTTTGTTTCTTTACATTAATCAGTACATGGAATCCATTCTACCACTTCACAGCTGCTAGTTAACAGTAAATAGACTTTTCGTGATCTTACGAGTTATACTGCAATAGGTATGTTTACTATACCAAATCTACTGACAAAAATACATTATTTAAGTTTGAAGACCTTCATCCTAAAATGTTAAAAGACAAGTTACTCTGGGGCCAGTATCTGAGAGTGAGAAGAAACTGCTCAGACACAAATGTGTTTGACAGACGTACTGGAACTTTAACATACAAATGTAAAGAGCAACACTGTAAGTCACAGGTTCTAACGAAGGTGCATAAGAGAACTACAAATAACCAATGTTAGATTCTGCTAGAAATCCACCAAAATTAAAAGAATGGCTTGATTACTTTTCTTTCCACCTATGCTCCAACAGTGAATTTTCTTAATCACACCCAACACGTTTCCGTGATGTCCAAACAGAGGTACAAGTTAACAGTGACCAACAATCCTATAGGCATTAATGCACACAGAATAGTCCATGTGCATCAGAAGGAACCACAAGGTGATCTGCATTGGGGAGGGAGGTCACAGAGTGATTTAAAGCAAAGGACCACATGTGCGCCATGGGAACACAGGTTATGTGGAACAAGAGAGTATTAGCAATGCACTTAGGAAAGGACTGGTTTCTGTGCCTCAGGTAGCACATTGTCGGGCCCTTCAGGCGTGCACCAGAGAATGTATTTATTGGGAGCAATGGGTAGTGTCCTTCTTCCCAGCATTTAGTGTAGTGGATTAAAGAAGTACTGGGTGTCATAAAGTTCTATGGTGCCGGGTCATGTTCAAAGGGGTTCCCATTGTGAAGCACACCTACGTATAATTTGTTTATTTTCAAGCTTTACATAGGTGGGGCACACCAGGTTTAAAACAGAGTGCAAAGAGCAAAGTGTGTAAGAAATGGAACAGTAAAGTATATATCAATGTTTACGCTGTTAGACTGAAACATGTACATAGATATTTACTTAGTCACACTTAAAGGTACACACTTTCATAATAAACATCACCTATGGCAATTTGATCTTCATGAAAAAGTGTTTGGACTAAGTAACCGCAAAACCAGAAAACAGGGGTATCTTTCACTTCTCTCTAAAAAGAGATGTACGAAGGGGCAGTTCTCAGTTTCAGACGGTTGTTATTTCAGATTCTGTGTGCTCCCCTAAAAATAAATGAGCATATGTAGGTAGGGGAGTTATAGTGCATGGCTTTAGAAGCTATGCACCCCACCCTGAGTATGCAATGTTTCTCCACTCAGAACCAGTTCAAAATTCTAATGACTGAGGAGATTAATACCATGGAGTATATATATATATATATTTTTTTATGTTGAGGGGACAGCAAACAGGTTTTACAGTATCAGAATCAATACCAATCCTTGTGGTATTGCAACGAGAGATGGCGAAAGAAAGGAGAAGTTTCCCATCCTAACAGGTATGGCTGTATCAATTTAAGGACACTAGGATCCATTCCTGTCCTTATCTGGAATATGTTGAGGAGGATCTTGTGGGTGGTTATATCAAACGCTGAGGTAAGGTTAAAAAATGGAAGTCCAGAATCTCCTTTATCTAACATTTTCTAAGCATCAACAATGACTGAAAGTGTTGCTACATCAATGCTGCACCCTTCTCTGAAGCCTTATTTGCTCGAGTGTTCGTTTTAGTGTGATCAAGTAGTTGTTTCTTGACTATGCTCTTTAGCATTTTGTCTATAGCATGGTGGACCACTTAGCAGAGTACATTGTTGAGTTTCTCTTGTCTACGAAAGAATTCCAGGGAACTGTTTAAAAGTTTGAGCCAGAAAAGTATGTGGCATTTTCTCTAGCGTATTAGTCAATATAGGTTCAAATGATTTACCTTTAGTTGTGCAGTTCTGTTGTCACATGGCCTATGGGGACATTGTAGTTTTCTCTAAATTAGCATGAGCACGCTGCAGCTTGCCTGCTGCTTTGCACACGTTACTGCACAACTTTGTTTTTGCAATAACGTTTATAGCTGTTTTCACATGAGAACTTGTCGCTGTGTTCACTCTCTACAGGTTCCTGGGATTTTCACTGAACAGTGGGAGCAAGGTCGAACAACAATGTTCCTCATCCTTTTGTTCTAGCCAGGCCTTAGCCTTTAGACAAAACATACAGATGCTGCTGTAGTTTAGACAACAAACTTTGGTTTTATTAGAATACACAAATAGGTAGCACACACTTGGAGAGGGACCTTTCCAGGGAGAATAGCGAGACAGCACCTATGATGTCGATTCACCATCTATAGTCTAAGGTATGGGGTCTGCTGGCAAAGCCCAGAGATCTTCCAATATATAATACTACTGCTTCTTAGTATGGGGAGGGAGGTTAAGCTCTATTGTCTTTCCATGATGACATCTCCCTTCATGATTTATGCTAGCTGCTATGCTGATAGTATTTGTACTATGCATTTTACTGCTTGTTGTGGCATGTATACTACGTTAGGGCACGTTAGTTGAAATAAATATATTAAACTGTTTCATGTCTCTGTCAGATCTTATTGTGGACAAGTACAAGAGTGTTAACAAAAGGGTATGTATTGTTACCGTGATTCCTGAGAGATCTGGGAGTGTTGTGGTATCTAATCATTTGTTTCTCTATGAGTGAGTAGGAAAGCAAGTGAGACACTATAGCTAGTTGGTCCTGGGCTCATGGGTACTAAGGTGGTAGGATGAATCCGTTCCTATACACCAAGGTCATATAATCCTGCGCATAGTTCTGTTTTTTGGCAGGATCCCTACAACACTGGGAAACTCTGTGATGGAGTGCAGTGTCCCAAATCACTAGGATGTCATTTCTTACATTTTGAGTCTTGTCAAATAAATATTTGGGACATTATTTGCATTTAGTTTTGGATGGGTCTGCTATGGCTGTTTGGGGAGGTTTAGAAATGGTATTAATTATAGTGCATTGATCTATACTTCGCTTTGTTTAATTCATGATGGAAGAAAGAGTTGTCATTATCTTTTTAAATATTTTTTTCTGGTCAATTTAAGGGTGCTTGACTTGGGAGTGGTCTGTATTTCCATCCAGACCATCACCGCATTCGTCACTGATTTTCTCTAGCCATTTGGTCATTGGAGAACTGTGCTTCTCGTTTTCTTATTTTCTCTCATGTGAGAATAACTGATACTATTTGTTTAGGGAAACTAGTTGTGGATGTGTTGTACTCTGCTGTTAAGTGGTTTACATCTTCATCATCTGAAAGAGTGTAACCAAATGCCTCTTTTTTCATATCACCACAAAACGTTTGGATTGATGCTGCTGGTTTTTCGACTCAGAGTGCACCGAGGCCTGCTAACCAGACCACAATGCCAGTGCTCTGACCCACAAATGTGTATGTTTGATTGGCTTCTACCGAATTTGCATAAGTTAATTTACTTATAAGCCCCTAGTATATGGTACCAGGGGTACCCATGGCCTGTAAGTTAAAGTGTCCCCAGGGGCTGCAGCACGTATTGTGCCACCCTGAGTATTACAAATAGGGCTACATTTTTATGGTATTTATTTTTTTAACATTTCCGTCTGTATTTATCCATATATATTTTTGGGCCATCCTATTGGTATTCATCCATATTTATTTTGTGTTTTGAAAATAAAAAGAGCCTTAAAATGGTATATTTCAACGTGTATTCAACTCTTGGGGATGCACTGATACACAGTTACCTGTCCCATTTAAGCAAACTAAGAAGCCACATATAACAAACATTACACTCACAGGTACTTATTAGCACACTACTGCAAATATATCTTAACATATACCTGTATTTAAGGAAATCTCATTACGTTTTTTAACTCTTCATGCTGTCTATCTGTTCAGTTGTTGACTGGAATTTATGAAAGACAGCATGGAGAGTCTCTCACAAGAAGCACAATTTTCAGTATTTTTCCACTTTTAAAAATAAATACAGACAGGAAGCACATTTTTCCTGTTTGTATTTCTCTGTAATAATAAATAAAAACTGAAAAATAGAAGCCTTAATTACAAAGTAAATATGTTTCCCAGCCTGCCACTGCAAACTCAACTTTGCCATTTTAACTAATGACAAACTCCATAGCTCCCACATTAATATATCATGTCACCCCTAAGATAGGCCGCTGGAGCCCTAAGGCAGGGGGCTGTTTATTAAAAGGTAGGAAATGTACTTTTATATGTCCAAACAGTAAAACACCCTAATTGTGTACAGTAGAAAGGCTAGTATCCCCATTGGTAAGTGCAACGTTACACACTGACAACTCAGCTGTGCTAACTCCTGAATGGAACTACTAAAGGTGGTACTTCAAGGTATCAAAAGAATTGCTACATTAAACCTGACTTGAATCCCAAGTCGAATTCAATGTAATGTTTGAGTAAAAGAAAGTTGCCACTCTATTGATCAGGTTTGCAGTGACCATTTGCAGATCCTGACCACAGACAACCTCCTGTCCTCAAGGGAGAGGTGTCAAGAACTCACAGGAAAGGACACAATAGAGGGCTGCCATTGGAACGGATGTAATCCAGGACCAACCATGCATTTACCATGCATGCCTTTACAATGCGGGCAGTACAAAAAATGCATCATTGCCACAAGTTCCTTTAGTAGTAGTACGCAAGTCGTTACAACGATTTGCCTTAGGGAAGCGCTGGACTTTGGAATAGTATGATTTACAGTTCCAACTCCGGTCTGTTTAGCAGTAGGGAAGGTGTTGCACTTGAATCCAACACCAGTCCAACAATGTGGTCCCTAAAGCAAGTAGATGGAATGAATTACGTGCTAAAGGACATATGGTAATGGCACGCTTGATGTAGTGCCTGTGTTGTAAAGGCACTGCATGGTAAAGGGTGTTTCCCTTTTGGAACACGGTTGACCTCTCCCTGGCAGGAAACCACACAGGGTGTGAGCCCAAAAGGCAAGCTTCAAAGGGAAAGCTGCCTTTGAAGGGCAAATGGGGAACACACATGAGAGAGGCTTCTCTTTTGTTCTGATAGACAGGTCGGCGGGGTGACAGAGAGGTGAAAACAGTTGGCAAACTAGTTATCCCATGGGTGTGTAGCCTTCAGGTATACACACCTCTAGGGTCTACAAAGTGCCACTCAGAGAGAGAAGATTCTGCCACCTTGGGAGTGGGCAGAATATTGCATTCTGGGATAGCTAAATGCCACTTACTGCGGGAAGTCATTAGGCAGTGGGGGACCTGGTAACCCATTGACTAGTAGACACTGCATCCCCCAATGACAAGTTGTGAACATAAAAGTGGCACCCCAGGCACCCAGACCTCATGTATGCACTGGAAAGAGGACCGAAGAAGGATTGCCATGCTGTTCCCTGGACCTGGAATTGGGAGGCTGCACCAAAAGCTGAACTGCACCTGCTGTTCCTGGACTAGCAAAGACAGGATTGTGTCTGTGATGCCTGCTCATGAAGAAGTTGCCCCCGAGCCCCAAACAGAAGAGACAACCTCCAAGAGTCAGTTGGCTGATTTCCTGAAACAGTTTCAGGACCAAAAAAGATGAAGATGCAGCCTTGGCAAAGTTGGTAGGCAAAAGTGTGTGTTCACCGCTGACCAGCGAAGTGTAGTCCGGTAGACCAAACCTTAGCACTTAAACGTTGCACTGGAGTCTGCTGGATCTGGGAGAGTCAAGAAAGTGCAGTTTGGTCGCCCAAGATGGACACTAGTCACAGTTAAGGGGGTCCACTGTTTTCCCTATGACCAGAGACCAGCAGACCAGTGGTAACTTTTTTTGGCTGGACTTCGAGGGACATGGACCTCTGTGGCCAAAGTCACTCTACAGTGTTTGTGGACCAAGGGGTCCACAGAAAGACTCTCGTTGACTGGATCTGCAGCCACAGCATCCTGTTTCCCTTGTATCAGAACCACTACAATCATGCCTATGACGGTGGTCCATAGAGCCTGCAATTGGACTGTAGACTGCTATGACTGCAAGGTAGCTGTCGTACTAGGCCTTAATGTCCACATCGACTTGCTCCATGCCGGAGTTCATTGCCCAAAGGGGACCGCCGTAGCCAAACACAACTTTATAAAATGTTTTTTTGTAAAGTTTTCAAAGTAATCGTAGTAGTTGCCAATGTTTGTTTACATTTTGAGTGAAATGCAGTGAATTACTTAAACATCTTTATCTCTGGAACCTTCCAGTGGAAGTTGTTCATTTTGGTGTCTAAAAGAATTCATAAAAATAAGATCTATTTTTATAAATTGGTGTTGGATTTTTTTGTGTTGTGTTTCTTACTTATTCAGTTGTTTTGTGCTTCTAAATGCCTTGTACTAGTTAATTAGTTAAAATCTGACTGCTTGAAGCCTTCAAACCATAGCTTACCAGGGTTGAGCTAAGGTTTTGCAAACGAGCCTGACTGGACTCAAGACAGGTTTGTGAGTTTATTACAGGCGTGGACTCACAATCACTCCATACAACAAGCCTTTGCGATGCAATAGATCTCCCATTTATGCGAGTTTAACTATTTGCATGGTAAAAGGCAATGCGTTTTATTTATGTTTTTTAAAAAACGGGAAAACATGCATTGTTATTTGCAATGTCGATAGCTCAAACTCACGTAAATGCGAGACCTATTGCATTGCAAATACTTGTTTCATGTCTTGCCGTTTTTGCAACTAATATTTCTTATATGTGACTCGTTTTGTCATTTTTACTGTTTATTATAGATTTTGCTTTCAAAGCTAAGTGTTCTGTTGAACACCTGAACTAGCGTTCGGTGTCTTCAGTGACGTGGTGTCATTTGGTAGCTGTTCTTATAAGTCTAGCTGGCAAAAGCTTCATGTGGTAAAGGTGCGCTGTGTGGTAAATCTTGAATGTGATTTAGGTCGGTGCCGTAAACGTCAGTCATTTAAGGACCACGTAGGGAAAAAGCTTGTGTGGCAAAATGAGCCGTATGGTAACCCTCAGTGTGATAAAACTCTGATAAAGATCTGTGTGCACCGCGTTGAGGACGTCTTTGTACGAAGATGTGCATGGTGCAATTCCCGTGTGAGGACACCGTATGGTAAAATGTTGTACCGAGGAGTACATGGAGTTTTAGTAGAGTGTCATGCAGTTGACATCAAATTAGTAGGCTTTACAAGATGTGAATAAAATCAAATAAATAAAAATTTGGCCACAAAATTGGTCCCAGGATGTCATATGCTCAAGCCATGACATCCTGATGAGAAGGATAGAGTTTAATTTATGGTCCTCGTGTAAAAATGCAGGCAAGTCACACTTAACTATTGTGAAGGGCAACGACACCCTTCAAAGTAAACACCCCACTATGGATGGGACAGAATATGCGACCAGAAGAAACTGGCACAAACCAGGTACCTACACAAGAGTAAAGACTAAAGACTGCAGAGAGAAATTATCTGTCAGCAGCTGTCCACAGCGGAGACTTGCTGGTTGACCTGTAAAATGAGAGAAACTGTTCCGAATACCTGTAATTTCTTTTGTAGCCAAGAGAACCATAGGTCGTGGCCACGAGGCGATAACGTGTAAGCATGCATCCCAGACAAGCTGTATTATATTAGAGTACACTGTCAATACTTCCATCTACATCTGTTCTCTTTATTGAAAAGCATATACCTTACCTATTACAATCACATGACGTGCATCAACTGCCTCAAGCAGTGTGTGATGCGGTGATGGACAAAACAACTCACCAGCAAGGAAATAAACCTTGTGGAACCCGTAAAAGAAAGAGAGCAAAAGCTCTTAGTGGAGTGCCAGACGCAAATCTAACAAGCAGCACACCAATCAAGATGCGCTCCTTACTTGCGAGAGACAAATTACTGGTCAAGGAAAAATAGTTGGGCACCACAGGTCACCGCGTCCAAATGCATTTGAACCCCGCGACCTGTTAAATAAAGTATGCAGTGAATCGGTGAAACTGAACAACCGATATCGGCAGACACTATAGAGCTTTCTGGGATGTGTAGTGTCTCAAAATGTAACTCGTAGATCTGCGAGATTGGAAAAGAGGCCCCTGGAGAGGTACACAACAACAGTAAAAGCTTTAATTAATCTAAAGATTGAAAATATCAATCAAAAAGAACCCACCTCTCTAATACAAACAAAGGGCGGGCCGCCATTTATTTCTGCCCTGTTGGTGCAACCAATCTGAGCCAAGGCAGGAGATGGCGGTGGTGGAAGGGAGAGTACAACACAAGGAGATGCAGCGCGAAGCTGCAAGTTACACAAGAACATCAGTATTTTAAAAACAGGAGCAGGAGATGGTGGTGATGGTGGTGGTGGTGGTGGTGGAAGGGAGGGAGGGAGGGAGAGTACAACACAGGAGATGCAGCGCGAACTGCCAAGCCATGTCTTCCCTGGACCGGAGACAAGCATCCTGGGACCGATACAAATATGGGGGTGAGTGTTTGATTTGCTCAAACGCTCCGTCCATCATCCCCTTTTGTATCGCTTTGTTCGCCCTAAGTTGGCAGGGTATGCTCAGACGTGAGTCCCTTGCTCACTTCGTCACTGGATTCAAGATAGCCTGGCTGATGAGGAATATGAATCTGAAACCGGTCACATGATGCTTGTTTCCGGTCCAGGGAAGACATGGCTTGGCAGTTCGGGCTGGACTGTTCCCATGAGGCACAGGGTCAGACTGATTTGCATATGGCCATGTCTAATCTGGAGTGGCTGAGTGAGCTAAAGAATGGTGATGTATTAAACCCAGATCAGTTGACTGGGGGTGAGTGTTTGATTTGCTCAAATGCTCTGTCCATCATCCCCTTTTGTATCGCTTTGTTCGCCCTAAGATGGCAGGGTATACTCAGACGTGAGTCCCTTGCTCCCTTGACCACTGGATTCAAGATAGCCTGGCTGATGAGGATTATGAATCCGATACCGGTCCCAGGATGCTTGCTTCCGGTCCAGGGAAGACATGGCTTGGCAGTTCGGGCTGGACTGTTCCCATGAGGCACAGGGTCAGACTGATTTGCATATAGCCATGTCTGAACTGGGGTGGCTGAGTGAGCTAAAGAATGGTGATGGATTAAACCCAGATCAGTTGACTGGGGGCGAGTGTTTGATTTGCTCAAACGCTCCGTCCATCATCCCCTTTTGTATCGCTTTCTTCGCCCTAAATTGGCAGGGTATGCTCAGACGTGAGTCCCTTGCTCACTTGGCCACTAGATTCAAGATAGCCTGGCTGATGAGGATTATGAATCCGAAACCGGTCCCAGGGTGCTTGTTTGCGGTCCAGGGAAGACATGGCTTGGCAGTTTGGGCTGGACTGTTTCCATGAGGCACAGGGTCAGAACGATTTTCATAAGGTCATGTCTGAACCTGGGTGGCTGAGTGAGCTAAATAATGGTGATGGATTAAACCCAGATCAGTTGACTGGGGGTGAGTGTTTGATTTGCTGAAACGCCCCATCCATCATCCCCTTTTGTATCGCTCAGTAAGGAGAAGCACATGAAGTTCAAAGACTGCGAGTGTGTCTCTAATAGCAATTGTGAGTGATGCGACCGGTCTGCAGAGCGGTGGTATTAATTTAAGAGAATTCTTGGTTGTGTTTTCAGATAGTAGATTTTATTAGATCATTGGGATTCACGTCTATGAAATTATATCTCCCTTTTCTTACCATAGTGATTGTAGGAATTTGACCTAATACATTTAATTGATTTGTTTGGCTATAAATTATTTTTGGGTTGATGCCATATTTGAAACTGAGGGCCTCTTGTATGAAAAGTGACGCATCGCTGAGAGAAAACAGCAATGGTCACTTTTCATTGCGCCCTTCTTGCTACACCAATGATGCATCATATTTACAGTATGACGCATCATGGTGCAAGGAGTTACAGATAAGTCAGTATTTCTGACGTATCTGTAGGCGCAAAAATTACGCATTGCTGGAATCTGCCACAAAAGAGATGCAGCAATGGGTCATTACACATGAGCAAGTCCCATGTGAATTGTGCCTGCATCAGTCTTACGCCTGCCATGAGGCTGGCGTAAGATATTGACGCATTTGTGTCCTAGAAGTGGCACAGTGAAATCTTATGGATTTCACTGCGTTACTTCTATGACCCTTTCTTGCATCAGAACGCCCCCCCTGCATACATTATACATGGCACAGGTATAATATGGCACAGGGGTTGACAAACTGACGCATTTACCTAGATGCGTCACTTTGTAAATATGGTGCAACAAGGCACATTTTTTACGCCACTGGTACGTCACAACAAGTAAAGCACCAGCGGCGTAAAATTGACGCAAGTGCTCATAAATAAGCCCCTGAGTGTTTTGTGAGCCACCTGTGTGCACGGACAACAGAAAAGGGACGCACAAACACGCAGATGTGTACAACTCACATTGAGACACCAGCACAGCTGCAAGAGGCCCTGTGTCATGTGTGATGTCTTCAGCCAGTCCTAGGATTTTTGGCCAGCAGCATTTGCCATGCTGGGCTGTATATCTACAAGTCCCAGAATTCACTGTTCTGCGGCAGACTGAAAGTGTCACACAGGGCAGGAGCCAACGGTCAGCTACCCACATGGATCGGAGGAAGGAAAACAAAAAAATATATTTCTGCTTTATGATGTTGAAAGTTTGACCTGTTAGGCCTGGCTACAGGAACACTCATGTTTAAGATTTCTGTAAGAAGAGATATAGAAAACGTGGGCTTTCAAGCAGTCCCCTTCAGCTAGAGGCTTGCACTATTTTTATATTGTGCCATTGCTTGGATGGCCTGCCTGTCAAGGCCATGGAATTCTGAGGATGGTTATGTTGTCCCAGTTGTGTTACCATTAAGTTTTGTGGTGGGCTTGAAGTAGTCCGTTTGCTAGCCTGCAGGTGAGACAAGACCTATAGATTTTAATTGAGAACTCCCACACACTACTAATCACTTATCTCTTTTGCTATTTGATTTTTTTGTGTTGCTCGGCGGTCATGATAACATCTTGTTGGATTTACAGCTTAAAGGCACAATGCTATTACCAAGGACCTATAAACATGTTACTCAAGCACTCTTAAGGCTCTGCCAAGCAATGACATTCATTGTTCTTTTCTCACACAAAATTAACACGTTTTAAGCAGTAAAGCAACAAATGTTAACCATAGCTTTTGTGACTTTCATCAACGTCCTGTATATAATGAATGAATTTAAAAGAAAGCCCACTATAATATGGTAAATGTTGCGCATGATGAGGTAAACAGAAATGCCTCAACTAAAAACATTTTTGAAAATTATTTTGAAAAGCCAGTTATGCAGCTTGTTTAATATACGTGATGTGCTCATGCGGTGACTTTCTGAAAAATGCCCCAGAACCAGCTCTATTGCCTACTTTTCACTGCTACATTCACATTGTGATTTTGTTAATAAAAAATACTGAAGCCAGCTATACATTGGGTTTTAACTACAAGAAGTGCAAGCACATGGGATTTCCTAAAAATGCTCCACAAATTGGCATTATCTTTCTTGCTCATGAAGAACTTGGAACTGAAACCAAGTGAGGTGGTTTGGGTACCACTTTATGCACATGTCTTAAACAGGGGATTTGAATCCACTTCCTGAAATCTCAGAACAGGTTTGGGGTGGATTTCTTTCAAGTGTCTTTCTCAAACTGATCTCTCGGCACACCCTTTGTGTAAAGCGATCCTTTTCATAAAAGGTAGTACTGGGGGTCTCTCCTAAATTGAGCATCCACACTTGGACACATTAAGTGTGATGTTTCTGCATCTGGCTGTCATCAGCCTCTCTGAAGCAGTAATCATGGATATTTATAAAGACAAGGCCCTTTAGGAAACTTCCTCACCTACAACAGAAACTGCAGCCTCACTCTTCACCCCTACCATCCACCAGGTGGCAGTGCTCAGCAAGAACTAACAGTTTCTTGCTAGCAAAGTCTTCATGAGATTGCAGTGCTCAGCAAGAACTAACAGCTTAGTATAGTGTAGTATACAGTATAGTGCCTGCTACCCCTGATGGGGTATTGAAGTGTTTTTGGGGGGGCAAGTAGCACACCTTATAAAGTATTAGTGGTTAATTAGTATAGTGAAATATGAAAGTAATTTGAGTGGTGGATATTTTAGTCCGTTACTTGAATTGAGAAGGGTAGCGAAGGAATAGAAGAGGGGAAAAAGGGTTTGCATTTATATAGCGCTTGCTACCCCATATGAAGTGTTTTTTCAGTGAGTAGCACGCTACTTTGGAACCTAGAAAGGATTAGTATAGTGAAATATGAGTGGACATATTAGTCTGTTATTTAGATTGAAAAGGATAGTGGAGGGATAGAAGAGGGGAGGATTTAGACTTTTTTTGTTTTGTTTTGGAGGTCATAGCAGTAGGAGGAGGCTTGGGATAATTAAAAGGGGTGTGGAGGGGAAGAGTCAGAGGGAAGTGTTTATAAAGGCTTGTTTTGTGGGAATAGTATAGTAAAAGAAGTATAAGATGATGCAAAGAGGAGTATTGTACGGAAGAGTCTAGAAAGGGTTATTTTGGGGGTCATAGTAGTTGCATGGGGTTTGGGATAAATGAGAGAGTGGATGTGGAGGATATTTTGATAGAGGTATAGGGTGAGAAATAGGGTAGTGTATTGGATATGCTGATTTAGAAGAAAAGTAATAAATATATAGATCCATAAGTACATGGAAATATATAGATGCATAAAGGAAGTAAGCATATGTAGATTTAAGATATTGATAGAGGTACAGGGTGAGAAATAGGGCAGTGCATTGGAAAGAGTAGTAGAAAGAGGTTTAAGATGAGTGAGAGAGTTGAGATAGAGGATATATTGAGAGAGGTATAGGGTGAGAAACAAGGAAGTGCATTGGATATGCTGAATTAGCAGAAAAGTAATAAATATATAGATCCAAGTACATGGAAGGTATATAGATGCATAAAGGAAGTAAGTATATATAGATTAAAGATGCATTAAATAAATTCTGTGTTTCAAATATTGTTGTACTTAAAAATGTATTTTATTTATTTGTTTTAAAACATAATTTTTTATCCGTTTACACAATTCAATACACATATATAGGTATATATCTATTGTACAAATAAATGCTTATATACAGAGGGATATGCTGTATATTTCTATCTGTTTCCGTATGGTGCTTATGTTGGGGAAAATATAGCGCACTAGTCACCCGTGCAGGTATCCAGGCGCTTGAGCAGGTGAGTGTCCCCTCAGAGTAATTTTAAGAGCCAGGTCTTCAGCTTCTTACGGAACTCAAGCGTGAGGGGGAGGCTCCGATGTGTTGTGGGAGGCCGTTCCATGTTTTTGGTGTGACGTATGAGAATGAACGACCTCTAGCATTCTGTATTCAGTACAGCTGTTGAAGATACTGTTTCTAATGGGATATAAGCCTGCTCTTTGTGCAGGCGCCCAGATGGGAAGAACACTTTCTGCTTGTGTGCTTCAAACGTCTGCCTTTCTTTCCACAGGTGTAAACTTCCTCTCATTTGGACAACTTGATGTATGAAATTATAGCTTATGGGATCATTCTAATGAAGGAGGAGTAACTGATCTACAATTTAATTTGTCCTAAGTCCAATAAAACATTCCTATGGTTTCAAAATAAAATCAATGCAAGTAGTAAGTGTAGTAACATTAACATGATCCTTTTTGCTTTAACTGCTGCTGGCAGTTGGAAACAGGGATAGTGTTTCATGGAATTGGGGAACCCAAGAAGCAGTTTGCAGTCCAGGGAATGTTCTCTGTTAGGTACAGCATCCGTCACTCTCTTCCACATTGCTGTCAGATATTTTTGTTCACTTGTTCTGTTGGATAGATTTGCAACATGTTTTAGGATATACACTGTTCAGAAACACATAATGATCTGAGATGCATGTGGAACTAAATGGAGCATTAGCCCCATTTTGACCCGCGGAAAGTGTAACAGGGGTAATACTGCACTAGGGGAACAGTGACCCACACGGTGTCAGCAGATCCCGGGATAGTTGTAAAGACCACTGCTCTTGTAATGATAACCAAAATGACGGATTCAATAAATCATTTGAATGGGATAAGAGAGGTGCCGAATCTTGGTCAGTGCTTGCAATGGAAAAATAGAAGTGATGGTACCCTGTTTCAGATTACCATCTTGTTTCTGAGAAGTGCTGGTACTCTCCAATTAAAAGTATTATGCCACTCTTGAGGAGTGCAGGTACTCTCCCTCTCAAAATAAAAAAGTACCCATTTAAGTTAAAGAACTGATCCTGGTCAGACAATTTACTGCCTGACTCAAATTATTTCTGACAATACACCACATACACAGAGGAACTAACAAAATAATGTATATTGAGAATAGGCTTATAAAAGTACAGGATGCCATAGAAGTCATGTTATGGAGAAGTGAAACTCCTTTCCTTAAGCACTATATGGGTAATTCATCAGATTTAAGAGCCAGCAGTGCTGACTCCTGTATTACAGCTCAGTTAGACTGTGAAAGATCAGTGCCGCAATCAGCAGTCATAAAGCCAAACCTAGAAGGGCAAGCTGGCACCGCTGTCACCAAATGTGTGGCTGTTCTCATTACAAACACATCCTGAACTGAAAACTGCTACGGACTTGGCATGTGTTACCTTCTCCTTTAGCTTCTCGCACTTTGTATAACTTGGCACCAGGATAAAACAAGGGCGTTGTTTTCGGTCTGGCATGATAGCACAGCTTTCACCATACGTTATGTGATTAACAGAAAAAGAACTACTGGGAGAGTGGGCTTTACACAATTTACACAGACAGCGTATGCACTTTAGCACTGTTCAGTAGTGATAAAGAGCCCCGAGTCCGAAAATCAACACAAACAGGTCAGGAAACAATAGGAGTAAGAAGCAAAAGGTTTGGGGATAACCCTGCAAAAAGGGCCATTTCCAACAAGCCCAAACTGCCAAGCCAGGGCTTCCCTGGGCCTGGCTTCATTCACCCAAGACAGCATAAGGCATTGGGCAATGAGTCATCCCACTTCAGTCATTGGCTCTGTTGTACTTTGAGTGACAGTATATTTGCCTGATTTCTTGTGCACCTCAGTTGGAAACTGAGTGCGCTTCAGGGTTTGTGCACCAGTTCTTCCATTTTCCATTTTTTTCCCTTTGATATGTCCCAGTTTTTTCTTTCCTTGTCTTACTTTTTTGTGTTTCACAGCTCCTCAGATTGTGCTAGAGGTCTGCATCCTTTTTGCCTATTTCATCTGCAGTGCACAGGAATGCCACTGCTTTAAATCTGGACAGCCATCTTGGGTTTCTGTTTTACATACTTTAGGCGCAACATGTCGGGTACCTTGGATTGGAACTGAAATTATACACTATGCACAATGCCTTCCTTAGATGGCAGCCAACTCCTATGTTTAATTTTAAATTCATATTTCAGTACAAGCACATTGTCACCATATTTAGGTAGTATATTTTTTATTTTTTTCTACTTTTATTCTTTTATTTATTTTTCATGTGGTTGGTAAGTTTGTTTGTGTGTGTGGGTGTGTGTGTGTGCCTGTGTGTACATATGTGTGTGTGTGTGTATGGGTGGGTGTGTATGTGTGTGTGTGCGCGTATATATGAGTGTGTGTGTGTGTATTTTAATGTCGCTAGGACCGTGAATGAATGCAAGAATGAGTCAGTGAGAGGTTGAACGGATGCATTAGCGGACGTGTGAGTGACAGAGTGTACGTATGATGAAGTACAGCGTGCCTAGATTCACCAGTGATTAAAGCAGCGTCATTGCTTGCTTGTATCCATCACAGGAGCCAGATTGTTTAGGCAAAGAGGGGGAAACCAACTATACCACCAGTGTCTACCTGAGGACATGCAGGACAGTCTGACTTCAGCAGCATAAGTTTGTTTTAGGCAGCAATGTTACATTCCTGAAGAAATTTGAAAGGGGCACCTTTAATGCCATAAAGTACAGAAATCCTATGATAATATTCTCTCTCATTTTGCACTACTCCAACCGTGATATACTGCAGTGTATTAATGTATGTTACTACTTTTACCCAACTCAAATAGCACTCATTTCGTGAAGCACAAGCCAAGTACTGGAGTCTGACTCCCAGTGTCCATAAGGAAGGCTGGATAGTCAATGTAAGTGAATTCCTATCTTTACAATACTTGACCGATGGCAAAACTCAAATAGAATTTGTGCACACTACTTGGGCTAATCCACAGCATTATGCAAAAATACTTGAAAAAGAGGACGCATTAGCAGACTGGGGGAAAAGTTAAAAACTGGGGAGCCATGGAAACATCTCTACTTCCTAAAGAAAGAAGTAGGTGTGGATAAGCACCCCTCAGAGACGTTTCTGACACACATGGTAACACTAAAGGCTCGGAAAATGATACCAAGATGGATACAAATAATCTGTCAATAACATCGGAGTTGTCTGTAAAATGAACAGATCCATAAGATGTCTCCACGATCAGTCATTGAACCATATTCATCTGATCCGCAGGGACAGAATTCCCAAACATTACAGGCAATGACGATGTAAGGCATGTTAAAAACATGCTGCAGATTTGTTCTTGGAATATTGCAGGATGAGATAGACAGTCAAAAACTCATCTGTTGTAAATTCCTCTCTGCTTTATTATCAACCTGGTATCACTTTGGTATGTTGTGGAAAATGAATATTTTTCGTTGTTTATGTCCCATTATACACCCTCTCTTTCACGTTCCGAGCTCAGCATGATGGTAACTAGAAAACCCGGGCACATAAAGGTACGGTTGTACACAACGCACTTCTTCCTCTAACTGCAACCATACATTCTTACGGTCAAGCCGATTCCGAGAAACGAGCCCCCGATGTAACCACACATTCTTATGGTCAGGCCGATTCCGAGAAACGAGCCCCCATTTGCCAAGACACAACGACCAATTCCGAGAAACCAGCGCCTGTTTGCTAAGACATGACACCAGACATCCTGTCACAACCATTTCTCTCTCTTATCTAAGGAACCAGCCTAGGGTTATTTCTCAACACTCTGCTTCTGCCGTGACTTCCTTTTGATTATGACACAGTTACGCTGCTCCTGCTGTGACTTCCTCATGATTATGACACAGTTACGCTGCTCCTGCCATGACTTCTGTATGATTACAACACGAATAACTGAAATTTGCTCAAGGGAAGCTCCTTCCTCTTTTCTGTGTCAAGAATGTATAAATGCCATGTTTTCTTTGATTAAAGTAGAGACTATTCCCGAGCCTCCTTAGGTGACGGAGCTCTCCCTTAACTCGAGTTACTGAATAAAGACCCTGAATTCTAACCACCACGGACTCTGCTCTTCATGCTTGACCTTATTGATATTATAGAAATTCCGATCAAGGTAAATTACTAAAATATTTACCACAGTAAATTGGCGCCCACGTAGGGCTTCCCTTTCTCCCCACACGCCTGTGATGCGGACCCGAACCTGTCTCTCAAGAACATTGACGGACTTCAAAGTGCACACTGCAGGGTGTTCCTGCATGAACTCCTTCGTGTCAAAGAGGGACCGAGCCGCGGCCTGACCATCCATACGAGGCGGTGAGGACGACAGCGGAAGTCTCGACCCAGAGCCCGAATCTTGTGAAGTTGCAGATTAGAGGTCTTCAGAACCCCGACAAGTCCCTGATCAAGAGCGCAGAGTAACTAGTCCAGTGTCCAGATCTTCAAGATCTTCAAGTTCTCTGCACCTGGGTGAGTACTGCTGGGAGTGTATCAAGACGGGTTCTGTTTTTCAGAGCACGGTCAAGACGGGTTCTAGGTTTCTAGAAAACGGTATGTTTGTACTCTGATACTCAGGGTATATCAAGTTATCAAGTGTAAATTTGTATTGTTTGTTGACGCAATGCCTTTGTTTTCTAAATTGTGTAAACTGGGTACCCGGAAGGGGTTACTGGAACAACATGTGCCAGTCCCCCCGAAGGATACTCCTGGTTTCTTCATGTATACGAAGTATGGAATTGGTGCTGTCTTGTACTTAGATCTTTGGGAAGATTACACTCAAGATTTAGAAATTGCGATTAGATGGCCAAAAAGTGGCACATGGGATTTAAATTGTATCATGGCAGTTGAAAAGAAATGTTGGGAAAAGAAAGCAAGACCCTCGATGTTAGAGAGTATCGAAATATGGCGAAAAGAAGCACATAGAAGGGAACAGAAAGAAAAAGGGAAAGTAGAGAAAGCAAACAGAATGTCAGAAGAAAGTAAGATGAGAAAGTTACAGGATCAGAATGATGATATTAATTTCGAACAAAGAAAAAGGGAGGTCTCGGCCTCCGTGATGGGTATATATCCCGTCCTCTCACAAAGGACAGAGTCCGGTGGTAGTTCAGACCCTAGCATTCCCACAGCACCTTCATGTCCTAAAGTTCCTTCCGTATCCGAAGACTTCATTTCCACCTATTTAATGGAACCACCACCTGCTTATACTAATCAAACAACGGTCAGACGAATAGATGCCCAGACGGAACCCATCCCTGACACTTCGGATGGTGTTCTACCTATGTTAGAATGTGAATACGACCCGACTCCAGGGTAAGGTCCACAAGCAGATGTCTCCTATCGCTTACGGGAAGCTTTAGAAGGCATACGGGAGGTACCAAATATCACAAATTGCCTAAATAAAATTTACGAAGCTCTCCGAACAGGAGAAAATTTAGAAGTCCTACAAGAGGCTATTAAAAATAGACCTATCGCCCATAAAAAATGTCTCGCACGATTTATGATTACCTGTTTTATCCGTATGATCTCAAGTGCTGGGAAAAAGGTTCCCGACAATTTACTTCAGCTAGATCAAGCAGTGGTAGCAGGGAATTATAATAAAATAAAATAAATAGATTTCTTCATCCCTCTCTTTACCAGTAAGGTTTCCGACTCTCACCAGAAAAATGCCCCTACCCAAGAGATCGAGAATGGGGGTACAGACAAAGACAGGGAAGAAGGAACTGCTTTTCAAGGAGCAGTACGTTCCCGTATTCCTCGTTCCCAAAGTAGCGGACAACTCAGGAATAAGACTAAAAAAGTGTCAGCTTCTTCAGATAGATAGTTCCAACTAACACAAGAAGCTATGGATGATTGGATGGACGACGAACCTCCACTCACCACACAAGAAAAAGAACTCGCTCGATCAAGCACCCATTGGGTGTTCCAATATTCTATATACGGCCCAGACATAGTCGCTCAAATGTTTTTATCGCTCCCTATGACATCTCAAAGACTAGCCAGCATCTATATGGTTCAACACTCATTACATTGCACGAAGACACTAGCTACCCGCCCAAAATGTTACATCCTCTCTTACGAGACTGTCTAGAAGGAAGGTGGGTGGCAAGGGGACAAGAATTCCTAAACATTTTCCTGGATCAGCGACAACGCTATATCCAATACCTTTCTGATGTTTATGCTCAAATCCCCCTCAGTACGGCCAAGGTCAATTTCTCCTCCGAGAAGTGCATCCCGTTGTAGATTCTGCAGGAAAGCTACAACAAACATTTGTCTACACTCCCCTGACAAAACTAGAGATATTAGAAATGAAGAAAATGGTCCCTTCTCATGAAAAAGATCCTACGGGTTTCCATAGGGAACTCAAAGATATTCTTCAAATTGGTTCCTTTAATTATAAGGATCTCAATATTCTCCTCAAAGTCCTACTGCCTCAAGGAACATACGACAAACTAAAGGGGAAAGATTGGGAGGTGGAAGGGAAAAAGATAGCATGGACAGCTTTAGAGACAGAAGAAACTACTCGTACTCCTGGACAAGGCCTGGGACCTCTAGTCCTAGAACTCCCTCGCCTTCTCCCGAAAATACTCTCCCAGTTGTTGGCCACCAAAAAGGAAGATTGGGATGCTATCTCTGCATGCAAACAAAAACCAGATGAGGATATAGGGGACTATTATACAAGATTATAGAAATGTTTTCTTATCAATAGTTGTCTCTCCTCAGGTGGAGACGCCTATAGTCGGTTGTTTGTCTCAAAATTTGTAGAAAATGCCTTACCTCAGATCAAAGATAGGGTATTAAAAGTTGAAAGCACATGGCAAGCAAGTTCCCCTTCACAAGCACTTCAGATGCTCCAGTACCATCAGAACAGAATTAGAGATGAACAGGAACAGGAGAAAAAGAGGACAAAAGATACTAAAATGAAGGTATTGGAAGCACAGACCAATACAATTCCTCAGACTCATAAGCAACGTCCAGTAACACAAGAAAAGGTTACCTGTAATTATTGCAAAAAGCCTGGCCGCTTTGTACGTGATTGTCCAGTCTTACAACACAATATTGCTACTGGAAAGACACAACCTCGCACCTATACCACTCGTCCCTCTGCTCCAACATCAACTCCCCCAGCTGATATTAAATTAGCCACACAACTCTATCAGTATCCAGTGTCATCCTATCCTGAGTTCCCCACGATTTCATGAGACAGCTGGGAGGAACACGATAGTCGTCCACTGATCCCGGTCCCGGTCGACCAAAAGGGTCCCTATGTACATGCTAAGCTCCAAGGTAAAGAAACAACATTTCTGATTGACACCGGGCCAGTAGGATGACAGTACAACACAACAAAGTTCCCAAGGTACCCCCCCGTGGCTCAAATAGTATTTCCTTGGGTTTCTCAGGTACACCAGTCATTAACAAAGTTTCTGAACCTGTATCACTTCAGGTTGGCCCTCTTACAGCTTCTACCGATTTGGTACTTACTAAGTCCTGTCCCGAAAATCTACTTGGCATCCAGACATTAAAGGAACTGGGTGCTGTGATATGCTGTTCCCCGGAAGGAATCCGACTATTCCTCCGAGATTTCAAAGGTCATTTCACGACACGAGAGTTAGATGTCAGATTAAGGGACATTCCTACTACATTATGGGCTACGGATCCAACTGACGTAGGGTTCATGGATATTATACCACACATAGTCACGTTGAAGGAAGGTGTTGTCCTACCTCGTGTCCGCCAATACAAGTTACCTCCAGATGCGGAACAAGCCCTTATTCAGATTATCGATGACTTGATACAAAAAGTAGTCAGAGAGGTACCTTCCAGCATATGTAATTCACCAGTTTTACCAGTGCGAAAGAAGACAGATGACGGTGCACCACCAGTTTACAGACTTGTGGTAGATTTACGAGAGCTCAATAAATGTGTGGTACCACAGTAACCTGTGGTCTCCGACATCAGTACTCTGCTAACAGCTATAGATCCTGATGCCACACATTTTACAGTTATTGACCTTAAAAATGCTTTCTTCAGTATACCCATTCATCCAGACAGTCAGTATCTATTTGGATTCTCACTGCAAGGTCGAAGTTTCTGTTTCACAAGAGCTCCTCAAGGGTATAGAGAAAGTCCCAGTATCTACAGTCAGGCACTTAAGAGACAGTTGGATGACATTGTTCTGCCCTCCAATACGACATTGTTACAATATGTCGATGACTTACTGATCACTGCACGTTCCGAACCAGAATGCGAACAAGCCTCACGAATTGTCCTAATGTTTCTTGCACAACATGGCCACAAAGTGTTACCCTCTAAATTGCAATTGTGTTTACAGCAGGTGGCATACTTAGGACACCTGCTGTCAAAGGAGGGTAGGGCACTCACACCTGAAAGAGTCCAACTCATTTTTAACATTCCTGTCCCTAAGATACAGAAAGAAGTCTGTGCCTTTATTGGCCTCACTTCCTATTGTAGGCAGTGGATTCCCCAGTTCGCCTATCTGGCCAAACCCCTGATACAATTAATGACCTCCAATTTTGCCACCTCTTCTCCATTACCATGGACACCTGACCATACCTTTGCTTTTGACACTCTCAAACAAGCATTATGCTCTGCACCTGTCCTAGCTACACCCGATTATGCCAAACCCTTTGTCCTCTTTGTCACGGAACGGGAAGGTAAAGCCTTGTCAGTGCTCACACAAACACAGGAAATAAACATTGTCCATGTGCTTATTTCTCCAGTACTCTCGATCCTGTTGCACAAGATTTGCCTGCCTGTTTAAAATCCGTTGCAGCTACGGCTCTGGCAATTCGACAAAGTGATTCCATAGTGTTAGGACATCCTCTTGAGGTACAAGTCCCACATGCGGTAGAATTACTTTTGAATAGGACACAGACACAACACTTGACCATAGCTCGTCTCACAGGTTATGAAGTCACATTATTCCATCCCCACATTATCATCAAACGATGCAATATCCTCAACCCAGCTACGCTACTACCCACTGTTCCAGAAGACAACCAAATTCACGACTGCTTAGAGATAGTCGAACTAGTCACAAAGCCCCGGTCTGATCTTGTAGATGTACCTTTAAATGGACCCAAACACACACTGTTCGTAGATGGTTCCTGTATGCGCCTCCAAACAGGCGAACTTTCAGCAGCTTATGCTGTCACTACAGAAAATACGGTCCCCCTAGCAGCCAGAATGCCCATGCATTCAGCCCAAGCAGCAGAACTCATAGCCCTTACACAAGCATGCGAGTGGTCCAAAGGGAAACAGGTTAACATCTACACCGATTCGCAATATGCGTTCGGGGTAGTCCACAACTTTGGAATTTTGTGGAAGGAGAGAGGTTTTCTGACCTCTCATGGAACTAAAATACAACATGGGGATCTTATTCTTCAGCTACTAGAATCAATACACCCTACCCACAGAAGTAGCTATACTGAAATGCAAAGCACACACAAAAGTCATGGACTCTGTCACCAGAGATAATGCTCTGGCGGATGCCACAGCTAAACACGCTGCTCAGACAGGAACACTGAATACTGAAACTACCATTAAGACTGTTTATCCAGTTATTGATTCTTCCAAAGATGTGGTAGACATCCAAAACCAAGCTACAGAGACCGAAAAGAGAAAATGGGAAGAAGAGGGAGGTTCTCACACAGATCAGGGCAGGATAACAAAAGATAAGTCCAAATGGTTTCTCCCTGACATAATGGTTCCTGTAATCATAGAAACTGCACATGGTCCTGCACATCTAGGAGAAAAAGGGATGTTGGACAGTCTAAATTTGGTATGGCATAACAAGCATCTGCGCTCAGCAGCCAAACAAAAAGTACGAACCTGTATGATTTGCTGTCACTTCAATCCAGGGAAAAGTGTCTCGGTTGAACAAGGAGGGTTCCATCCCACAAATCACCCCTTTGAAGTCCTCCAAATGGACTACATACAAATGGAAAGATGTCGGGGACATAAGTATGTCCTCGTAGTAGTCTGTACCTTAACCCGATGGACTGAAGCATACCCCGTCCCAGACTACGGTGCCCAGATGACAGCTAAACAATTGGTGAGGGAATTTTTCCCCCGATATGGGTTGCCAAGAGTCATATACTCTGACAACGGACAACCATTTTCCTCTAAACTAATGGAGGCTGTTTCCTTACTGTTAGGATATACCTGGAAATTCCACTGTGTTCAGTACCCCCAAGCGGCGGGCTTAGTCGAACGACATAACCAGACTCTAAAGACCAAACTAGCTAAAATATGTGCTGACAAACAAATAGACTGGGTTACAGCCCTTCCGGTTGCTCTCTTCTACATGCGAATGGTGGTGCATTCCCGGCGGGACTGTTGCCCTATGAGGTCACATATGGGAGACCTCTGAATATCTGGGGCGTCCCATCCCCTAGAAAGTTAACTGATACTGATTCAAATGTTTTGACGGATTACCTAGCTTCCTTGATGTCTGCACTACGTTCTTGTCGTTCACAGGTGGCTGCAGCCTTTCCAGACAAAACAACTCCAGAGGAACACGCCATCCAACAGGGTCCTCATACGGAATTTTGACCGTGCCAGTCCCCTGGAAAGAAGGTGGACGTCTCCCAAGTTGGTGCTACTCACAACGAGAACTGCAGTCAAGGTCGAAGGTAGAAAAGGATGGCTCCACGCTAGCCACTGCAAGAAATTCTTCGGACCAACTCCTACTGACATTTTTGATAACCCCGACAATATAGACACTGAAGCGACAGACTTTATTTCACCCCTTCCTGAACTTTCCCCTCAAGAAGAGTACAGATCGCGGCTGCGATCCCATCAGAAACAAGCTAGAGACATTGCATCTGACCTCGACCTACCGTGGCTGATTAAGTCCAAGACGTAGTTTTGGTGAAGCGGTTGCTGGGAAGTGTCCGGCCACGTATGCATAATTGACTCAGACTAGCAACAAATCATGGAAAATATGTTTAAAAACGTAAAATTATTGCATAACAAAGTTTCAATATTCCTCTCTATCATGATTCTTATTTTTTGTATCACGGCTTGCCTAGGTTGGTTCCTGCATCTAGCTTTCCCACCTTCTTCCCCCACGCTTTTGAATAACACAGCTATGCATTCACATGTAGATCTCCCTCCACATCTCGAAAATAGAAGAAAATAATTTTTCAATAACACATTCATCTCCACACTCCATCAACACCAAATGGTTGTTAACAAAACCAACTGTTGGGTCTGTGGTTTAATGCCACATTCCGTACACGGAGGAATGCCTTTTATTCCTCTCCCTTTTGGCTATGCTGGATCTACCTATGCATTCTCTATGATATTCTCCGCTTCTGTTAGAAACATTCCTGAGATCAAGGCCAAGAACACTAGTACCTGGAACGAGATAAAAACAAAGACAGTACGAGCCGTTGAAAAGATGGTAAATTTCACCGCGACATTGGGACGAGCAGATAATAATGAAAATACCAGTTATTCCCTTTTTAACGACACTACCTCCTTTAGAGAAACGTTTTCCGTCCAAAAGAGACAGACAGAACAGGGAGGATGGGCTGTGCCCCATAAGGGCCTATTTTGTGTAAGAGGAAAGGGCAAGGGTCAGAAAATGGGAGACAGCTAGTGTAATAAGACATACACCCTACCTGACCTAAATTTCCCAACAATGGCCACTGCCCCCAACACTTATTTTATCTGTGGACCTCACGCACGTACTTGGCTACCTCAAGGCTGGTCCGGGAAGTGCTACATTGCATTCCTCCTCCCCCCTACCTACACCACCACAGCAGATTACCATCTAAGTGACCCTCCGACCGTAATTAATAGACGGCGAAGGGGGCCATAGATGCTGAAGATACAGCGGACCAAGAGGCTGGCGATTTCTTTAAAGGAATCATCCCTTTCTGGGGGCCTATGATCAACAGCCGCCACATAAGGCAACTGACTCGTGTAGTCCAGGGAGCCATAAACGAAACAGCTGGTGAATTAAGCAACATCACAGCTGAGATGGCTGCCGACAGACTCATGATGTTGCAGAACCGCATGGTTCTAGATATTATATTGGCCGACCGTGGTGGCGTATGTGAACTGATCGGGTCCAGCTGCTGTATATATATTCCAGATAATGCACCTTCGGTGTATTCTGCTATTTCCCGCCTTCATGTACTTTCAAGAAAACTAGATGCAGACACTGATGCCTGGTCCCTGACGGGAAGGCTCTGGGGCCTCCTGTCCTCATGGGGATGGAAGGCACTTACAATCATAGGTCTCGCTCTAGCCATTCTCTTCACCTGTTGCCTCTGTATTCAATGTGGCCCAGCACTCTGTAGTTTCTGTATCACTACCTGCATTCCCAGACCCCAAACTAGAAAGAAAAAGAAGGAAAAGATCATCCGTTAGGAACAAGTGGACAACCTAATGAACATAGAGGTAGATTAAGAAAGACAATCTTAAAGGGGTATATTATGGGACAAGGAGGGAATGTGGAAAATGAATATTTTTCGTTGTTTATGTCCCATTATACACCCTCTCTTTCACGTTCCAAGCTCAGCATAAAGGTAACTAGAAAACCCGGGCACATAAACGTAAGGTTGCACACAACGCACTTCTTCCTCTAACTGTAACCATACATTCTTACTGTCAAGCCGATTCCGAGAAATCGAGCCCCCCAATGTAACCACACATTCTTATGGTCAGGCCGATTCCGAGAAACGAGCCCCCATTTGCCAAGACACAACGACCAATTCTGAGAAACCAGCGCCTGTTTGCTAAGACATGACACCAGACATCCTGTCACAACCATTTCTCTCTCTTATCTAAGGAACCAGCCTAGGGTTATTTCTCAACACTCTGCTTCTGCCGTGACTTCCTTTTGATTATGACACAGTTACGCTGCTCCTGCCATGACTTCCTCATGATTATGACACAGTTACGCTGCTCCTGCCATGACTTCTGTATGATTACAACACGAATAACTGAAATTTGCTCCAGGGAAGCTCCTTCCTTTTTTCTATGTCAAGAATGTATAAATGCCATGTTTTCTTTGATTAAAGTAGAGACTATTCCCGAGCCTCCTTAGGTGACGGAGCTCTCCCTTAACTCGAGTTACTGAATAAAGACCCTGAATTCTAACCACCACGGACTCTGCTCTTCATGCTTGACCTTACTGATATTATAGAAATTCCGATCAAGGTAAATTACTAATATATTTACCACAATGTAACCCTTACTCCCTGTGTCATTACCCCGTTAACATCCCAATGGAGCTTGCCATGGAATGTTGGACCCTACCAGTTGACAGTTGAGTCAGAGAGTGGATGGCTGAATAAGGAAGACTCTACACTTACCTTGTCTGGTCTTCATTCTTTATACTTTACAACACTGGAGACAAGTTGCTGTGTAGGGGGCAGTGGCAGCCATCTCCCTTTGTGCACTCTCTCCATTTTCAAGGATTTTGGTTGTGGAATACCGTTGTGACTGTTTAAGATGCAGCATTATAGTTACAGGATCCTTGGATATAAGCATCGAGCTTGGTGCCGAATTTCAACGATATGCGGTATGTACGTTGTGCCAGTAAGGAAAACAACGAATGTGAATTTCATGTTTCAGTGAAGCGCTGCATATTAAGTATCTGAAGGCGCTTCTGTGAGGCGGTGTAGTCTGTTGGGCAATGGTGGAATATAGGAGCATCTGGCGAGAACTGACTGTTCCGTGCATATCAGCTCTGCATATTGTAAGGCGGCGTGTCGGTTGCAGGTAGCTGAGGTATTGCGCGGCCGTAATCGGACCGACGGATGTGCACGTGAATCCGGCGGTAGTGCATTGTTCAGATCAGAAGGAAGAACATTTTTTTAAAAAGGGAAATTTCTCTACTGCACTTGTGCACCTCAGAGCCACTGAGGATGTATGGTATTCGCGCTTTCATCCACAAAATCTAACGGAGGCGCAGCTGTGGATCTTGGACATAGAGGAATTCCTGAGGAGAACTCTTCTAATTCTAGTACGGTGCGTGACACGTAAAGTTATTTCCTTTGGCAGTTTTCTTCAGCAATATCCAGCTGGGCTCGGAAAATGCAAAGGAGCCTTTGAGAAATATTTATTCCAAGTTGAAGAAGCTTTTTGAGATTCTTGCAAGGACACCATAGCAGCTGTAGTCATTTCTTTACTTTCTACATCTTATTCTGTCAATACACGCAAGTACTTCGATAGAGGGCAATTCACTGTCTGAGACGACCACTGTTTGTACTACTGACACTAAATAGTGAGTTATCTGCCATATTTGCACTTTTTTATGTTTAATACATTTTAAAACGCTTCTTAATAATTTTAACAAGCATTTGCAATGCTATAGGTCTCTCATTTAAGCAAGTTTAAGCTATTGGCATTGTAAATGACAATGCCTTTTATTTATGTATTAAAAACCATAACATAAATAAAAGGCATTGTCGTTTACAACGCCAATAGCTCAAAGTCGCGTAAATTCGAGACCTATTGCATTTCAAATGCTTGTATTTCCTAGCCATGTTGCAGTACCATATGTGGCTAAAAGAGGTCTCATGGGACCTCATTTGGCCACATATAGTACTGCCCCTTCAAAGTTTGAGTTATTGGGATTAAACATGGCAATGTTTTTTGCCAAGTCATGTTATAGAATGCAGTACCATATGTGGCCAAAAGAGGTGCCATGGGACCTCTTTTGGCCACATATGGTACTGCACCCGGCAATAGATATGGTAAATCCTCCCTACCCATAATGCATTGCATGCAAGACAGTACCACGAGTACATTCAAATAGCTATGTCCATATATAAAATTAGTAGCTTTGATATGTGACAAAATAATTATATTAACACATATAACTAGGGATGTTCTCATGGGCAGTAACAAGAAGAGACAATGTGGTACTTAGGAAAGACTACTAAGCCCATTGATCAATGAAAAACCACAATTTACTAAGGACAGGGACAGGAGCCAATTAAAAAGATGGGGTAGAAAGTTTAGTTTAGTTTTTATTTGCAGTGGAATTATTATGTTTGCATAGCACTATTGTCAATGGTATGAAAAAGCAAAAGTAAAAAACACTGTTATCTTCAATGGCAACAGCTCAAATGCCAGACCAATTGCATTGAAAATGCAATCGGTCTTGCATTTGTTGGTGTTTTTGGCATTATAAATGCCAATGTCTTTTTCACCTAGCCATGTTACAAGGTGCAGTACCAAATGTGGCAAAATAGGTCCAATGGGCCCTCTTTTGGCCACATATAGTACTGCACCCTGCAAAGTTGGAGTCATTGGCATTATAAATGCCAATGTTTTTTACTTCGCCATGTTACAGGGTGCAGTACCATATGTGGCCAAAAGGTGTACCAGGGGACATCTTTTGGCCACAAATGGTACTGCACCCTGCAGAAGATATGATAATTCCCTCTACCCTTAATGCATTGCATGGATGACAGTACCACAAGTACATTCAACTAGCTATGTCCTTATATTAAATTAGAAGCTTTGAAATGTGACAAAAAATTATATTATTATTTCCAGATTTTGTCTGCTCTCTGTGGAGCTGATGAAGGGAAATTGATAGACGGTCTCATATAAATGCGAGATGTTCTTGTGAGTGAAGTAAGCACTGCCAGCCTAGCTTAGGACCAAGTGTGTATCCTGACGGAAGCCTTTAAAAAGAATTTTAAAAAAAGAAAAAAGGCCCTTGAGCCTGTAATTGAAACTTAGGGAGTAACAGCACATGTAACAGGGGGTGTGTTTATAGGAGATTACAAGAAGAGACACAGCGGCACTAAGGAGAGACTGCTAAGCCTATAGACCCATTAAAAGCCACTGTTTACAAAGGACAGGGACAGAAGCCAATTAAAAAGATGGGCAGAAAGTGAGCAGAGCGTTATGCACATATCCTGAATACAGCAGGTCTCAAAGAGCCAGCACTAGCGCTGCCTAGGCGAGACGTAAAAATAGTCCCTCCTGTTAAATTTAATTGAGACATTCAACTTCTCTCTTTTATTAAAGATTTTTATCCCGTACCTTTACTTGCTCTACTTTCCTCTTCCGCTGTCTGACGAAGCTGTTGGCCGATTGTTGCAGAGGGAAGCCTCTGTCTCTAGGAATACTTCTGGTGCTGCGCTTCCAGTGTGGTTAGCGGCTCAGTCATTTTACCAGCATACCCTATTTAGGGGCATGCTGGGCCAGACGCGCCGAGGATAGACGTCAATTTGCTGTCTGAGGCTACCTCTGTTTGTACTACTGATAATAAATAGTGAGTTATCTGCCACATTTGCACTTTATTTAACGTTTTGTAATACATTTTAATACGCTTCTTAATCATTTTAAAAATAGTCACTCCTGTTAAATGTAATTGTGACATTCGACCTCTCTCTTTTAATAAAGATTTGTATCCCGCCTTTTGATCCTATACCTTTACTTGCTCTACTCTCCTCTTCCATGGTCCCCCACTGATGTTGGGCGATTGTTGCGGAGGGAAGCCTCTCTCTCTAGGAATACTTGCAGTGCCGTGCTTCCAATGGGCTTACCGGCCAGTCTTTTTACCAGCAACCCTATTTAGGGGCATGCTGGGCCGGACTCGTGCAGTGGGTGCGCCGCCGGCACGCCAAAGACAAGGCTGTCTTCACCCATCTGGGTCTGGACGGAGCCCAGGTCCAAAGACCCTGGCCCTTGTGTGGGAAAACGCATGAAATGCCTACAAAATTCAGGTGAGACAATGAGTGCTCTGTGTCCCCCTAACCACAGCTTATGCAGACAATTGCACTAACATGCAAAATTGCACTCAGAAGAGACACAGTGCCTGTATTGTAAGAAAGTAATTCCAACTTTACCATCTAAGATAGATCACAGTGCAAACGATGCCCCAGTGTCCCCTAGGACACCTACAAAGTTGCAGTTTGTCCTAATCAATGCCAGGTCACTGGTAAAACACAAATACGAAAAAGCTGATGCGAAACAAGATGCACTTTTTATTACAGAGACTTGGGGTGGGGAAGCAACTGATTCAGATTTTGCTATTGCAGTCCCTATGGATTTTGATCTCCATAGACTGGACAGACCTCTAAAAAGAGGTGGAGGCCTTGCTCTAATCCACCTCAGTGAGATAAATGTGCACTGCTCAGAGATTTCCACTACAGATTGTGAGGCTTTTCTCTTTAAATTGACACTCCACAAACAAGAGACTTTTAGAAGAATACTAATCTACCGATCAGCTGGCACTAAAAATAAATTCCTAGCCAGTCTCCATTTGCTGCTAGAATTAGGCCTCCAATCTAATTATTTTTCACTACTGGGAGATGTCAACTTTCATTTAGAATCATCCACAGACAAAGATATGTTAAATCTTCTAGATATGATGTCTGAAATAGGCATCAAACAATTAATCAATGACCCGACACACTTAGCTGGTCATACTTTAGATGGAATCTTTTTCAATAATCCTGCCATTTCCAATCTTAGAGCACTCTCACTAGTTTTTCTGACCACCGAGCGATATTGTTTGATTATAAGTTACCCCCGGCCTGTCAGACTTTTATTAAATCAGTAATCAAGGTTCCCAGGAGGCCTTGGCATAAAATAGACACTGATGCTTTACCGTTTCATCTAGCGGAAAGTCCACCAGACATTGGTATGGATGCTAACTCCTCAGTCAAGAATTATACTTCATGGCTCAAATCGACATTAGCAAAATTAGCTTCCACTGTTTCTGTAAACGAGCATAGGGCGGTACCTTCGGCGCCATGGTTTTCCGAGGCATTGAGACTCGAAAAACAAGCCTGTCGGAGGCAAGAGAGAAATTGGTGTAAACACTATGAAAAACCGAAAAACAACTACATAAAGTTGTTCTTGCAAACTATAAAAAGATGGTTATCAATGAAAAAAGCCATTACTATACACAATTAATTGAAAAAATGGGTAATTCCAATAAAGCATTATTCCAGGTTATAACAAAACTGACTTCAGTCACAAAAAACAATTCCATCACCCACAATCAAGAATTCTGTGATACAGTTGCTCAGACTTTTAGAAATAAGGTTGATTTCATCTTTGACCTATTCGACAAATCTAAAATCAACATGGATATAAATGACCAGGAAGTGACCAATAACTCTTCACTCACAAAATGTACTTCAATATCTCCAACACAAGTAGCATCTCTTCTTTTAGCTGCCAATCTGGTTCTCCTGACAACCCATGTCCCCTAGGATTCTAAAGCTTGCAAATCAGCTGATCTACTCTCATCTTTCATTAGTGTTTAATCAAATGTTCGGGCAAGGGACATTTCCTCCACTATGGATACAAGCTAATATTCTCCCTCTCATTAAAAAAAACAACTCCTGATACCAGTTATCCTGCAAACTATCGTCCCATCTCAATTCTTCCTTTGCCAGCTAAAATTGTGGGAAAAATTATCCAATTTTATTCTGAACAATCAACTGTCAGTTTGGGTTTAGAGTGAATAACAGTACAGAGACTGCACTGTTAAAAATCACTGAAGAGATAAGAATGGTACTGGATGGTGGAGGGTCAGCAGATCTCAACCTACTAGACCTATCTGCAGCATGCAACACAGTGGACCAGGGATTATTGGTCCACCGTTTGAATGCCATAGGAGTTAAAAGTAAAGCCCTCACGCTATTAACCTCCTTTCTATCAGAGAGATCTCAAACTCTGAATCTTGGTCAGTTTAAATCCTCACCCTTTTCTCTGCAAGTGGGGTCCCTCAGGGCTCTTAGCTGAGCCCAACACTTTTTAATATCTATGTTTCAGAACTTGCCCCTCTAATTAAAAGTTAAATTTAAATCCAACATGCTGATGACATTCAACTGGTTGTATCAGCTGTAGATAATGATATCAACTACCCTCTAAGATTACCCGATTGCATGACCGCCCTAAGCAACTAGATGAGTAGACATTGCTTAAAACTAAACTTGAGTAAAAGAGAGGCTATTCTTTTGGCAATATCTCCCCAGCATGGGATCTTGCATGGTGGCCGGACAGTTTGGGCTCACCTCCCATTCCGATGACTAAAGCCAAAAATCTTGGATTTATCATGGATGGTAAGCTCAGATATGAGGCCCAGGTGTCAAAAGTAGTATCCTCCTCATTCTTCACCATCAGAACCTTGAGGAAAAGTTTTCCTTTTATCCCCAGAAATACAAGAAAGACTGTTGTTTCCTCACAAATTTTATCAAAGCTAGACTATTGTAATTGCTTATATATGAATCTCCAGGTTAAACTACTTGGTAAGCTCCAGGCGGTGCAGAATGCAGCAGCTAGATGGACTCTAGATATCCCCAAATACCAGTTGATATCGGCAGGCATGTGGGAGCTTCACTGGCTCCTGGTGCAACAACGGATTACATTTAAGGCACTCTGTGTGGCCCATAAAGCCTTGCACAGAGAAGGACCGAATTGTCTGTGGAAGGCTTTTAACTGGCATTCACTAAGTAGATTCCTACGATCAACCAATGCAAATTGGCTACAACCATAAGAATTAGGAAAGTGAACTGGGAGGAAGGAGCTTCATTATAGCACAGTTAGGATGTGGAATCTATCCCACTGTATCTCAGGACCATACCCACCCTTCTCTCTTTCAGAGGGGAACGTAAGACCTGGCTGTTTAGGAATCAGTAATACTCTAAGTCAGAAGCTCATGTCTCTGCAAGCGCCAAGACACCAATGGGTAGATGCGCGCTATGAAAGTTTATATAGCAACATAACATACTGCTCTGCATTAACTGTGTTTTGCCTGACAGCTCACGGAACTGTGAAAGAAACATATTGTTAATTAAGAAATCTGGGTTAGTATAGAATTCAGAATTCTCTATGTCTCTCTTATCTATTCCTTTTTCTCCATGCTGATTACAGCTTGTTTTTGTGTATTTGTTCATTCAGCGGCATCTCAGACACCTACTCTACAGCGAAGATACACACCTCCTAGCTGTGAGTCCACTCATAACAAAGTACCTCATCATGATGGCTGCTGCGAGCATGAGCCAACCTCCATCGTTTCTCAATGATATAGGCGAACCAGACATACATTGGAAAGACTGGATAAAACTGTTTGAATCCTATTTAATTGCTATGGGAGGTGAAAGATTCACTGTTCTACGTAAACAACACATCCTGTTACATAATTTGGGAGTACAGGGTCATAAGATTTATGAGACCATGCCTGATTCTGATGATGGGGGAGAATGGAAGCAAGAAGTATTGTATATATATGCAACCACATTGTTGAAGTTAGAATTACATTTTGGTGATAAGGTAAATGTGGTTTTAGAACGTCACAAGTTTTTTTGTAGAGTGCTAGGGAAACAAGAATCTATAACTAATTATATTGCAGCTTTGAGGGGTTTGAGTAAGTTGTGTGAATTTAGTAACCACAATGACTCATTAATCAGGGATCAGCTAGTACGGTACACGAATAACATGTGTATACAAGAAAAATTGTTAGCTAAGAATCCAGCTCTAAGAGAGGCAGTTTTCATTGCACAATCTGTGGAGCACACAGCTAAATGTATCTAGAAGATGAAGTGTACCACTGAAGTGGTTTTGAAAGTACAAGAGTGTGTGGATGGAGGCAAAATCTGTTAAGTTAGGAGCAGAGAGACTAGTAAACTACCTCTGGGAGAAAGGAAGCTTAAGTATTTCAGATGCTGTAGCAGTAATCACTTAGCGAATAATTGACTATGTCCTGCTAAAAATGTAACATGTAAGAAATGTAATAGAAGGGGACATTTTGCAAGAGTTTGTAGAGAGGGTGAATATAGCAACAAGGAAAATGCAGAGGAGAGTGGTAAAATTAAAGAAGTTAGCTGGGGAACTTCAAATTAAATGAAATATATTTTCCAAGTAAAGGACATTGAGGTCAAGGTGAATTTGATTTATCCCAAATGTGAAGTATTTCTCAACAGGAAGGCAGTTACTATGTATGCAGAATCATGCTTGCCTTTCACACTTTTGAATGATTCTATTTTTGCAAAGATGAATGTAAATGGAAATGTAATGCTAGTTAAACCGGACATTTCTCCTACAGGTTATAATAAAGAACACATATCACTTGTTGGCATGAAGGAAGTGCTCATTGAATTTAAAGGAAGATCTACTGTGACAAAAATTGACATTTTTGAATCTGAGTCAAATTTTTTGGGATAGCAACATAAAAAACATTGGGGGTAATTCTTGATCCCAAAACAAGGATCAAGTTATTTTATTGGGGGGAGACAAGACTGGTACAAGGATATGTGAGGAGTTACCAAAATTATTTGCAAAAAATCTAGGTCTACTTCATGATTTCTAGCATAAAATTAAGTTAAAAGCAGGAGCCAAGCCTATGGTGCATATATAGCACCCTGTGTCACATTTGATGAAGAACCATTGGAGAAAGAATTGAACAGATTGTGTAGTAAGGGTATCATTCAGCCAATTGATTCCTCAGAGTGGTTCGCTGCGATCGTCATTGCATCCAAAGCTAATGGAGAAGGCATTTGTTTATGTGTGGACTTGCGTAGTCTTACCGAGAACATTTGGGTTGAAAGATTCCTGCTTCCACACATAAGCGATATGCTTGGTATGATGGGTCAGGCTAAATACTTCAGCGTAATTTACCTCTCCATGGCCTACCACTAAGTGGATCTCCATCCTGATTCTAGACCCTTGACAGCTTTTATTACGACTCATGGCACATACATGTTTCTGAGAATGCTGTTCGGGCTGGCATCAGCTACTGCCATGATCCAGAAAAAAATGAACCAAATTTTGAAAGATGTAAGTAACACACTTTGTTTTCAGGACGCCAGTTTCATATACAGGCCTACTGTAGAAATTCATGACCAAACCCTTAGGTGTGTTTTCAAAGAATTGATGGATACTGGGTTAACAATGCAACAAAATAAGTGTCAGATCAAGGTAACATCTGTAGATTATCTAGGACACACAATATCATAAGTGGGTTTCAAACCTAAACATAGCTTACTGCGGTCAGTAAGGGAAGCCCCTTATCCTCAGAGTAAAGACAAACTCAAATCCTTCTTAGGGTTGATAGAATATATGGCAAAATACATTAAGAATGTTTCAAGCAAATGTGAACGGTTACGTGATCTTTTGAAAAACAGTAAAGAATTCTTGCGGCAAATTGAACACAAAAATAGTGTTCATTCCTTGAAGGAAGAAATAATCAATTCACCAGCCTTTGGTACTTTTGACCCCAGGAAAAAAATACATTATCACAAGTGATGCTTCTAACAAAGTCCTAGGTTCCACAATTTTACAGTAAGATGGTATGGAAGGAAAGATTATTGCTTTTGCATCCAGATGCCTTACTAAAACAGAGAGTAATTACTCAGTCGTTGAAAAAGAGGCACTGGCAAGTTTTTGGGCAGTTAAACATTTTAAGTTCTTTCTCTGGGGTTTAAAATTCTTTATTCGCACAGACCACAAGCCACTCACGTTTATGTTTTGTGTCAAAGGAATGGGACACAGTACTCCACGTATTTCCAAATGGATATTGGGTCTGGAAAATTTCTGCTTCAAGGTTGAATATGCTCCAGCTGGAGAGAATAAAATTGCAGATTTTTTGTCTAGGGCTCCATTACAAATCGAATTGTAAGAAGAGGTGTTGGACAGTCCCATATTAGCTGTTTTAGAACCTGCATCATCAGAAGGAGAATGGGAACAGTGCATGGATAGGGACAAGAATTTAAGTAAGGTCAAGGAGATGATTGTAAAGGGGTGGCCTAACAAATGCATTGAAGTTGCAGAAGAGATCAGGGATTTTTGGGAAGTAAGATTTAAACTTTGTATTATGGAAGGCAAAGTTTGTTGTAACATCAACATAGTGCCTCTAGAAGAATTAAGAAAGATAAAAGTGGAATTAGCTCACGAGGGACACCTTGGCAGAAGCATTACAAAGAAAAGAGTCCAGATACATTTCTGGTTCCCTAGAATGGATTCATTAGTGGAGCAAATTGTAAAAGACTGTTATAGCTGTGCTAAGAGTAACAAAAGTAAATGTACACACAAGTCTCCCTTATCTCATGTGATTGTACCAAAAAAAACATGGAGTAAACTAGCCATGCATATAATTGGACCGATGGATAGTTTAGGAATGTGCAAGAAATATATGTTAGTCTTGATTGATTACACCTTGCATTGTATCATGTACAAACTGGTTCAAGGCACTAGCACACAAATTGTCCTAGAATTTCTAAAAGATGCTTTCAGCAAGGAAAAAATACCCTCAATAATTGTCACTGACACTTGTGGCCACTTCACATCCCCAGAGATGACTGAATTTTGCATAACCTCAACATAAAACACAAGAAGACTGCCTTGTATTGCCACAAGGCAAATGGGTTAGTTGAGAGAACCAATCAGCTGATCAAAGAACATATCCAACTAGCTGTTGTAAATGGTCATGATGTGGAAACATCTTTATGAGATTGTCTTTGGGCATATCACACATCTCCCAATCTCGTCACAGGCATTTCTCCTTTTGCTTCCCTCAGGAGGAGAGAATATTGTACCAAAATGAACCCCTTATGGTTGGGTGGAGGTGTGGTTGTTAAATCTGATAAGGCTATAGCCAATGAGAATGTGAAACAACACCAGTGCAAGTACAAAAACTGTATGATGGGAAGAATGGAGTGACAAATCACACATGGAAGAAGGGTCATTGGGTACAGATTAAAAGGAACACCAGGGATCAACAAAGTCACAGTAAGTTTTATCCCCATGCCGTGCGGCCAAAGCTTACAACAACATAGTGGTGCTTGAGAATGGTCAGCTACAGAGTTTGGATAGAATTGTCAAAAGCTGTTTAATTGTTGTTCAGCATGATATAAGGGAGGTGTGTTGTAAATTCCACTCTGCTTTATTATCAATCTGTTATCACTTTGGTATGTTCCCCTTACCCCATGCCATTACCCAGTTGCTCATCCCAATGGTGCTTGCCATGGAATTTTGGAACCTGTCAGTTGACAGTTGAGTCGGAGAGTGGATGGCTGAATAAGGAAGACTCTACCCTTACCTTGTCTGATCTTCATTCAACATCATCATTTGAATGTTTAGAGTTTTTTTAAATTATAAAATATCTGTTTACATAAAACATAGAAGACAACTGAGCTGTTTTTGCACAACTTTGAGGAGACCCAGTGGTGGGTTATCTATACTATTGCGCTGTAGTTCAGGAACTACAAGAAGTATATAATCCCAAGCACTAAGGTTTTCTTGATAGGGGATATAATAATAATATGTTTCAGAAGAACAGAAACATTCCTTAGGGAGACTCATTGAATCAACAGTTGTCAGTTTCCACCCCGAATTTTAAAGATAGGAAATCTACAACCTTGGGGAGACTGGTTAGTTCCACGCTCACGGATTTGGGGTTATGCCACTTAAATGGTGGCCAAATAAATGATCAATCGCCCAAATCCACTTTTAAGATAACGCATAATATCTCAATTATTGATTATACTTTCATTTATGTGTCTCATTTCAATAATTTACAGGATTTTAAAATATTACCTAAACCAGAGGGTGACCATAATCTGCAGCATATTTGTTTAAGTGTGCAAACAGGGAAATATCGAACAGATAAATATTTAGGCAATATTTAGGCAAGGAGGCTCTCATGGTAAGGAGAGGGAAGAGAATAATTTGGAACATTCATTTTAGTCAGTTAGCAAAAAAGATCTGGGTTCAACCTTTTTTTTCAAATTTATTTTTCAGTGATAAATTTACACACAGAGTACGCAGGCTAGACACAGTTCTCTTTATTGCTCCTCTTGCCCAAATCTTTGACTATATAGCTGTTAGAAAATCAATACACCTCTGAAAAGAAAAATGTAAATCCCCAATGCAGCTCAATATAAAACTACAAACAAACGAGTTAAGGGAGGAATGAAAGCACCTTATGAAGGCGGAGAGGAGTAGGTGGAAGGTAGTGGTTATAAAAAACTAAAAGCTCATTTAAGAAGGGAAATCAGGAACATTATAAAAAGTGAATAAGACTGTAAATAGGTGGAGCTGCATCATGCTATACTCACATGAAGTAGCCAGGATTTTTAGACTTTTGTTGAGAAGGGTACTAAAACAAATAAGAGCAGATGTGATTATGAAATTTCATACAAACAATGGGATCATTATTTAAGCTCTTTATACGGAGCAGCAGATATGTTTGGGCCATCTGTGATGGGTATGTAGGATAGATATCATCTAAGAATCAACCATACATAGGTAAAGCTTTAATCTATTCCTGTAATAATATACAGGTTCCTGGCCCAAAGGGCATCCCTGTGGCAGTAATGAAGCTCAATCCAGATAATTAGGGCCTAGCACCCATGTTTAACATGATCATACTCTCGGGATTGATGGAAAAGGTTGATTCTGCATCCCACAATAAGAAAGGCTCAGAATATTACCTTAGTATTTACCATCTTATAGCTTTACTGGATGCAGATCTAAAATCATTTGCAAAGCACTTGCTATCTGATCAGCACGGTCCATAGAATCGATCTTTAGGACACCACACCTGCCCACTTGCTGTCACTGCCCAGCCTATAGGTGGTGATGGTGCCTGACTACTTCTGCGTGTAATATGTTGGTTTCATAGGTTGTGCAGTGCAAAAGGTAGAGGTAAACACCCTGCAACCTCTAAATTGTGAAGGACCCAAAAAATCTGACACGTTACTGTAACCCAAAATCAAAGTATCGCAACCAAAATGCAGGGAGTCCAAGGGAGGAGAGTCCTAAGGAAGGTGCTTAAGGATGCACCGCAATAAAATAAAGCAGTGCAGGGACAAAATCCAGAGGGAACAAGAATTAGCAATGGCAATTCGGACAACACCTCTGTAGTCACACTACCAAGAGTGAGAGACAGAATAATACATAATAATGTGCCCAGATTAGAGTTAATAAAGGAAGCTCATGATATTAGCATACCACATGCATGGGTCAAGGCAACAGCAGAAATGCTACAGCAATGCTACTGGTGGCCTGGTGCATATATATAGACTAGGGATTATGTTAGGTAGTGTGCCAGCAGATTAAATACTCCACTGTCAAAAGAATTTTGTCAACTGCCCTCATAATATTTCTGGCAATTTACTTTGAGATACCCACTGGAGGGTTTTAATCATGCAAGAAACCGAAGTAGGGCAACACACACCTACTAAAAGGTAATAATTGACCCCTCGGAACTACGAGTCTGAGCATGCAGTGGAAATAAAAGAGTCACCGGAAAGTCCCCCCGGATGAATTGGTAATGTGAGTAATTAGGATACTGATAAGACTGCCGGAGCAGTATAGCTGTGAAGCCACACTGGAGCCTGTGATCAAGGACTATGAGGAGCCGAAACGCGTATGGCAGAAAATCATCTCTGAGTGAATGCCAGACCTCAAGCTTTAAACAAACAATGGAATCTGCATGTGAGTGCATCTTGTTTTTTGGGCAAACTCGGATATGATGTATCACGGCAGTCCTGCCGTTCAAGATTGCCCCACCACAGAGGCAGGATTGTGTGTACGCTTTGGCTCTCAATTGAGTGGAGCTAAATCACGTGGACCGGCAGATTAGCAAGAAAATAATTCTGGCAATTTACTTTGAGATACCACTGGAGGGTTTTAATTATGCAAGAAATCGAATTATGGCAACACACACCTACTAAAAGGTAATAATTGACCCCTCGGAATGCAGTGAAAATAAAAGACTCACCAGAGAGGCCCACCGGAGGGCAATGTGTGTAGTTAGCGCTCTGATGAGAGTGCCTGAGGAGTATAGCTGTGAAGACACACTAGAGCCTGTGATCAAGGACCATGAGGAGCCGAAATGGGTAAGGCAATCATCTCCAAGTGAATGTCAGACCTCCAGCTTTAAATAAACATTGGACTCTGCATGTGAGTGCGTCTTTTTTTTGGGCAAACTCTGATATGATATATATATATATATATATATATATATATATATATATATATATATATATATATATATATATATATATACACACACACACACACACACACACACACACACACACACATAAAACAAGCCAGACAAATTGGATTTGCCAATGCTTGTTAGCATTATTAGATGACCATATCACGACTAATTAGTACTGAAAATGTTGATGCTGAAAATATGAGACTGTGAATTTAACATTTCTAAGTTCCTTGGAAGGGTTATTGATCCCCAGAGTGTATCAATAACTTTTGCTACTCTCACTGTTTGGACACATACCCCTTTCTGCTCCCCACATCTTTCTGAAACAGTCCATATGCATATCTCACACATTATCACCTTCATCACTGTCTTTTTACTTTGTCCTTCACCATGTAATTCATTGTGTCACCCGCCCTTCGCCAACCTTTCTTTCTTTCACACCCTCTCTCTCTTCACCTGTAAACACATGTACACCCAACATTTGCATTTCCTTTGGCACTGTCAGTATTTCAGCCGCTGTGTATACCTCCTTCATCTACTTTCACATACATTGACCAGGGCTCTGTGTGCTCTGTAGAGAGGCGAAGGATTGAAGGGACACCTTCATAGTAAACTGACATCAACTGTGAGAGACTAGCCCTGCCTTTAGCCACAGCTCCAGAGACCGTGCCCCATTATGAATACCCACGTAAAAACTAAACTCACTCAACGACTTAGAAGTGACTTAGGAACTGATGTAGAGTTGAGCAGGCGAGTTGCTCCATCACAAACTTGCCGGATATCCTGTCCGCGTATTGCAGGTGCATTATATCCAATGCCACTTGGAGCACGGTGGACGGGATATTCGTCATATTTTTGATGGGATAACCCGTCCGACCAACCCTAAATCAGTCTAAAGCTCTTCTTTCTCCGTATCCAGCATTTAAGAGTCATGAAAAAAATGTGGGAAGCAGCTTTGGAAAAAAGGAACTTTTTTGGCGAATGTAAGGGGAAGTAAAACATGAAATATGACATGGGGCTGCGTCACTGACCTTGATTACGTGGACATTTTTACATTGTTTGTTGAGACATTGATCAGTGTTTTTGTTGATAAAGTTAAGGACATGAATATAGTCAAGCTTTTATTTACAGCCCGGTCTGAGCAGCTGGAGCACCCACCCAACTTAAAGCCCTGAAGATCCCTGATATGTTTATTCATCACCATCAAAGTGGTTTATTTATGGTAAATTTAGCCAAAAAGCTTATATTTAACATAAAATACATTGAATAAAAATAGACACTACTAAACATATGGTTAAATGTCCTAATTCATCAACCTAAACATTCATTTGTAATTATTAGATATGAAAGTAGGTTGTATATTACCAAAGTTGTAAATTTCAAAATTCTAGCTCGACTCTGTATCTAGTACGGCCTTAGATTGTCGTAAGATGCCAGTAGTATACGCCTGCATGGTGCATAGCAAACATGGTGAAAACTGAAAGTGCAAATACTAAAGGACAAGAGTTATGGAATGTTATGTTACGTTAGATTTATTTCTATAGCGCACGACTCACCCTGGGCCATCTCGGCGCTGCCTAGAAATAGTAGCCTGAGGATTGGAAGGACCAGAGCGAATCAGAGGAGACACTTAAAACAAAAAGGCTTTCAACTGTTTCCTAAAGATACAGTAGCTAGAAATTTTGTGCATGGCCACCGGGAGCTTATTCCAATATCTTGGAGCAAGATATGAGAATGCTCTGCCCCCGTACGAGTCAGGCGAATTCGGGGAACCTTGAGAAGGCCTAGTGTGCTAGAACTGAGGTTCCTGCAAGGTGAGTATTTAATGAGGTTTTTTTGCAGGTAGAGGGGACCTCTGCCTTTGAGAGCGTTAAAAGTTAAGCAGCAGATTTTGAAGACAGATCTTTTTTTTACTGGAAGCCAATGCAGTTCCCTGAGTAAAGGAGTCGAAGGAGAGCCTGCAGGACGATTTAGAATCATTCCAGCTGCAGTTTTCTGTATTAATTGTAATTTAGCTAGCAAGGTCTCTCCAACTTCAGCAAGCAGAGCATTTCCATAGTCCAAACAACTGATTACCATTGCCTGAACTAAAGTTCTACGATAGATAGTAGGCATATAGGGGAGAAATCTTAGAAGCAAACGTAGACTGTAGTAACAGGAACTAGTAATGGCAGCAATGTGGTCTTTCATGGTCATTGCCTGGTCCAATTTTAGACCTAGGTTTTTTTTACAGATTGTTTGGGAACAGGAGCTGTTCCCAGTTAAGAGGGCCACCAGTTGTCTGACCAGATATGGAGGCTTTCCCCATGAGCATGACCTCAGTTTTGCCCGGATTAAGTTGAAGATAGTTTTCCGTCATCCAACTGGAGATTGCGAGCATGCCAGTAGCAAAACCAGTTTTATCTGTATCTGGGTTTGAGCCAATAGTAAACATAAGCTGCATGTCATCAGCGTATGAGACGATCTTAAATCCTAGTTGGTCAGCTATTTTTGCTAGTGGAGCCATGTATATATTAAATAAAGTCGTGCTCAGCAAGAGCCCTGAGGGACACCCCTATCCAGACGCATTTTTGCTAACGTATAGGGTCCTAACATGATAGTTTGTGTTCTTTCGGACATGACATGTTGCAGCCATTTCAAGGCTGCCCCTTGAATACCGCAGGAGAGGAGTCTCTCTGCAAGCTTTGAGTGTGAGATGGTGTCAAACGCTGCGGAGAGATGTAGGAGTATCAGTACTACTGATCCTCCCGCGTCTAAGGTCTGCCTAAGGGAATCGGTACTGCAGTCTGGCCGGAAGCCAGATTGTGATGAGTCCAGGATTTGATTGGATTCCAAATATGAGCTTAGCTGTCTGTTTATAATGCTTTCCAGCTGTTTGCCCAGAAGTGGTAGTAAAGAAATGGGGCGGTAGTTGTTAAGGATTAAAGGGTCAGCCGTTGTTTTTTGTAATATTGGGTGAACCAATGCGTCCTTCCATGTCCTAGGAATGGTGCCAGATTGTATTGAGTGGTTGAAGATGTCTCGGATAGCAGGGGCACAACTCGAGGCTAGGAGGGCCATTGTCTTTGGCGGGCAAATATCTAGCGGTAAACCTGATTTGGCGGTAGTGAGGCCTTTTGTGACCTCCTCAGTCGAGGTTAGTTCGAAACTATCAAGAGTGCTACTTGCTATATTTCCTAACTCCTCCAATGTGGTAGGAGGTTCAGAAGCAAGGGGAGCAGTGGATGGAAAGTTTGCATAGATTTTAGTTTCTTATCTTGGAAGTAAATTGCAAGGGAGTTGCAAAACTCTTGGGATTCCATTGGCGACCGTCTACAAACTTTTGGGGATACAAAGTCCCTTACTATGCTAAAAAGGGGTTTCGGGGAATTGCTGGCGTGTTCTATTTGGTTAATAATGAACAAGCGTCTGGCTGTTTTTAGATTTAAATGGTATCTAGACAAGGACTGTCTGTGAAGTAGTCTGTTGTGTAATCAAATATTTACACAAACCCAGATTACAGATAGCAATAGTAGTAACTTTTTTCTCAAGGACCCGACTGGGCATCCTAAAACCACTTCAACCAGACAAGACCCAGAAGTCCCATCACAACTTAGAAACCAGATATGCTGCTGATAAACGATCCAATGACATTAATGCTGGAAACACAGGTCTAGATTTTTCATCAGGTTTGCATTTCTTTTTTAGCGCAGATTCAATGCAAAATCCAGGTTGGTATTTACAAACCAATGCAAATGGGGCTTTGAGTTGGTTTGTAACCAAGCGTAATGCAACTGCGCAATTCGCTGCCTTGCGTTACTTTGCATCAAGGAGGGGTTCTATGAGTGATACATGAGCATTCCTGTGCATCCACCCATGGGTTTTGAAGCAAATCCATATCAACAAAGACTTGCAGATTTGTGCCAAAATCTTGCACCTCCCTGACGCTGGCATAATGAGGAGAATCGGTTTTGTTTCTCTTTGTTTTCTTCCATGCATGTGGGCTGCATTCAGCAGCACATATACAAAGAGGGCATTGTCTTTCAGCATAGTTTTTGTGCTGAAAGAGTTCCCTTCCTACCCAAAACATATGCTGAACACCACACAGACACCATTGCACTAAGACGTAAAGGTGCCTGCAGTGGTGCATAGCTGCAGAAACATCATCATGGCAGGGACAGGGCAGAGCTGCACCACTTCTTTGTAGATCTTGTGCAGTCTGCTGTCTCAACTTGACGCAACACAGCACAGCAACTCTGCTCACTGCCCTGCTTGCATCAAAGCTTTGTAAATCTGGACCCCAATATCCAACGTTGCTAAAAAATCCCCAATCGTCCCACAAGTATCATGTTACTGCATGCAGCAGTGTGATGCATCTACAATGCAGTACAGAAATTGTTTTTTATAAAGTGTTAACCGATCAGTACTATGGCGTCTGTAGTATTGTGAAAATGCACAGTCCATGAAAGAATTAATTATATTTTGACATCGGTAGAAGTTTATAGTGAGTGGTCCTGAAAAATCCCAAATAATTATTTCTATGTCTGTTTAATTAGAAAACCTAATCTGTGCATGCTATGGTGAGGCAATTTGTAGGATAAAGAAGCAGTGGCATAGGTCTTACCTATGTGAGATTTCTTGGCTGTGCTAATGTTTCTTTTTCAGCTATGTTGCAAAAGACTGAAAGTAATGTAAAAAAGCTGAATGACACAGCTAGTATTGTTAGTGTTATTTCCAGTTATACTGCACTGAAGCTAACACCCCTGTATAATATGGGTTAACAAACATTGGACAAGTCAATTGCCTATTGCCTCTGCCAATACTTGGTATGGAATAGCATATAAGTTATAAGTATTTATATAGTGTTTACAACGGCTGAAGAGAAAAATGTGCCATATAAATACACTGAATGTAACAATAAGCTGTAGGTAGAAAGAAAAGTCCAATAGGTTACACATTTTATTACGGTGATGCTCTATGGGCTACTTTGGGTGAAATGGTTACAAAAGAACCAAAAAAAAGCACACATGACTGCTTGTTAAGTAGTAAAATATAGCAATAATCTGTGGTCAGTGAGATTGCTAGACCTTTGGCTCCTTTGCCACTGCACCTGCTGCACCATTCAAATCATGACCCTAGTGCCTGCAAGGTAACTGATTGTGTGACTGCTTGTTTAGTAGTAAAATGTAGCAATAATCAGTGTTCAGTGAGATTCCTAGACCTTTGGCTCTTTCACCACTGCACCTTTCAAATCATGACCCTAGTGCCTGCAAGCTAACTGCATGTGTGACTGCTTGTTTAGTAGTAAAATATAGCAATAATCAGTGTTCAGTGGATTTCTTAAACCTTTTGACCCCTGTGCCATTGCACCTGCTGCACCATTCAAATGATGACCCTGGTGCCTGCAAGATAATTGCACATGACTGCTTGTTTAGTAGTAACATTTAACAATATTCGATGTTCAGTGAGTTTCCTAGAGCTTTTGGCCCCTGTACCACTGCACCTGCTGCACATTACATTCAGGGCCCAAGTGCCTGCAAGGTAATTATTTGCACTTGCGACTGCTTGTTAAGTATTACATTATTACAAAAAAATCAGTGTTCAGTGGGTTTCCCAGAACTTTTTGCCTCTGTGCCACTGCACCTGCTGCACAATTCATATCATCCAAGGTAACTGCACTTGTGACTGCTTGTTATGTAGTAAAATATAGCAATAATTGGTGTTCAGTGGGTTTCCTAGAGCGTTTGGCCTCTGTGCCACTGCACCTGCTGCACGATTCAAATCAAGACCCTAGTGCCTGCGAGGTAATTGCATTTGTGACTGCTTGTTTAGTAGTAAAATATAGCAATGATCGGTGTTCAGTGGGTTTCCTAGAGCTTTTATCCTGTGTGCCGCTGCACCTTTCAAATCATTGCCCTAGTGCCTGCAATGTAATTGCACTTGTCAGTGCTTATTTAATAGTAAAATATAACAATAATTGGTGTTCAGAGGGTTTTATAGACCTGTTGGCCTCTGTGCCACTGCACCTGAGGCACCATTCAAATCATGATTAGGGATCCCTGTTTTCCTTCTTTTACTGATTTTTACATACAGACAAATACAAACAGAAACCTATTTATTTTCCTGTCTGTATTTTTTTTAAAATGTGGACTAAAATGGAAATTATGTTGTTTCTTGAGTAATTCTGAATGCTGTCATTCATGACTACCAGGCCAATAGCAAGGGAGTTAAAAAACATAAAGGAATTTAGTATTAGTATTAAATACAGTTAGGATCTTCTGGCACAATATAACTATTGCCTTAATCTGTAGAGTTTGAAATACTGTAAAAGCTATCATGGTGGGAATCATATGTAACTATGCCATCTTGAAAAATAGAAAAAATCATCAAACTGTGTTTAAAACTCTGAAAGAGCAAGTATGTGTCCTAAAGTTAGAACAAGCAAATACAATCAGATAGCGTCTACATAATGAACATGAGATGGATCTGCTCATGCTAGCCTAGAATGCATTGTTATCTAAGCTGTTTAGGAACAATGTTTTGGCATTATATTTTCATTATGAAACTGGTCACTTGAGTATAGAGAATTAGTGAGTGGATAATATCCTATAAAATTAAGGAAAGTAATTCTGTTAATAATATGAACCCTGTCAAAAAAGATAGCAGGAAACAAGTACTGGGTGCTGTTGAAATTGTATGACAGATCCAGATATTCTTTCTATCCCTGTATCTGGATGAAGAGCAGTGCTTGCAGGCAGATAGATCCATATTTAAATTGTGTTCTGCTGGATGTCCTGACACTCGAAGGCAGATCTGGTCTGGGGGCATCAATTACTCCTAAGAAAGTCCAGCCTGGTTAACAGCAGTGCACGGATGAGGACCCTACCCAGGCACATTTTATAAAACATCTTGTGTCATAGTAGCACTTTTATACTTGGCCAAAAGAAATTATTTTCAAGACAGATGGAATCCAGGCCTCTTGGGATCACATACATATATCTGTTTTTTGTCCAAAAGGACAAGCCTGTTGATGAGATCAAAGTTCCCATCTCTTTGACTAATATATGTCTTTGATTAAAATATAAAGATCTATTCTCAATTATTGTATCATCATCTTAGTAAAGTGATTGTAAACCCTGTTTCACAACAACAGTATGGATTCACACCTGGTATAGATGCCAAAGTGCATGTGTTTATGACTATTTGCTACAGTGGAAGTTATGCAGAAGGATGATGGTGTGATCCTCGTAGATGCAGAGAAGGTCTTCAAGAGGATGTTATGAGACAGTCGGGGTTTCGAAAAATATCTATCTATCTTACACAAGGCTGTAAAAGAAGCCTACTACTAGAATTATGACAAGGGGTATTGCTGCTGAGCCATTCATGATTGCAAGGGGTGAGCTCAGGCGGTACACAGTCAAAATATCGAGTAGGAAATATCGACCTACCATAATATCGAGTCTGAAATATCGAAGGTGCATAATATCGAAGGCAAGAATATCGTAGGACAGAATATCGACCCAAGGTAAGTAATATCGAAATACTTAATATCGATGTAAGTAATATCGAAGTTAGTAATATCGATAGCATATATATCGATGTTATTAATTTCGATGACACTAATATCGATATTTGTATTATTGTATAGTTTTTTATGATGTATGTGTTATATGTTTAATTTAAGTATTTAAAATAATTACTATTGTATGTGTATAAATTTTATATAATAATAAATAAATTTAAAAGTAAATTTTATGTTTTTGTACCGGAGCGGGTTGTGGGTTTATAGGGGAATAGGGTGGGAAGTAATTTTATTATGCTAAATTGATTAGTAATTAGTAGGATTTATTAATAAATTATAATTAATTGGTAATTATGTGAAAATAATAGGAAAATAATTTTAATTAATTTATTAATTGATATATATGTTCTGTAGCGGGTTGTGGGTTTATAGGGGAATAGGGTGGGAAGTAATTTAATTATGGTAAGTTTATTAATAATTAGTAGGATTAATTAATTAATTATAATTATTTGCTAATTAATAATCATTAATTGGGAAAAATGTAATTGATTAATTGATATATATTTTCTGTAGCGGGATGTGGGTTTATAGGGGAATAGGGTGGGGAGTAATTTAATATTAATTAATTAATTAATATATGTTTTTAAATATTTATAATTAATTAATTGGCAAATAATTAATATTAATTCGTTAATTAATTAATATAAATTTGTACATATTTTAAATGAGTAATTAATTGGTAATTAAATAATATTAATTATTTAATTACATTAATTAGAGTAATTTATTTATATATATACTTTTTAGTTACTGTTAATTAATTAATTGGGGGAAAATGATATTAATTATTACATTATATTAATTACAGCTAATGTGCTAATATATTTACTTTATTGTTATTTTTAATTAATAATTAATTGCTAATTAAATAATATTAATTAAGTTTGGGTAAAGGAGTATTTTTAGGGTTCAGGGTCAGTTTTAGGTTTTTGGGTAAAGTGGTATTTTAAGTGTTCAGGGTCAGTTTTGGGTTTTTGGGTAAAGTGGTATATTTAGTGTTCAGGGTCAGTTTTGGGTTTTTGGGTAAAGGGTTTTTTTTAGTGTTCAGGGTCAGTTTTCAGTTTTTGGGTAAAGGGGTATTTTTAGAGTTCAGGGTCAGTTTTCAGTTTTTGGGTAAAGGGGAATTTTTAGTGTTCAGGGTCAGTTTTCAGTTCATGGGTAAAGGGTTTTTTTTAGGGTTCAGGGCCAGTTTTCAGTTTTTGGGTAAAGGGGTATTTTTAGGGTTCAGGGTCAGTTTTCAGTTCATGGGTGAAGGGTTTTTTTAGGGTTCAGGGTCAGTTTTCAGTTTTTGGGTAAAGGGGTATTTTTAGGGTTCAGGGTCAGTTTTCAGTTCATGGGTAAAGGGTTTTTTTAGGGTTCAGGGTCAGTTTTCAGTTTTTGGGTAAAGGTTTTTTTTTAGGGTTCAGGGTCAGTTTTCAGTTTTTGGGTAAAGGGGTATTTTTAGGGTTCAGGGTCAGTTTTCAGTTTTTGGGTAAAGGGTTTTTTTTAGGGTTCAGGGTCAGTTTTCAGTTTTTGGGTAAAGGGGTATTTTTTGGGTTCAGGGTCAGTTTTCCCTACTGTTCCACTCTCTGGAGTAGGAATAGTAATTTTTACCCTTACGCTATCCAACGTTTTATATAATTAATTGTTAAAATATCACATGTTTATTTTATTTTTTATATTACTTACATTTTTTTTATGTTATTGTTTTATGTTTGTAAATGTATTAGTAAATTTGAATATATTTCTTTAATTTATAAATTAGTAAAATAATTATTAATACTTATTGTTCAGTGCATATATATTACATATTTACAGTATATATTTAATTAATGTATTCTTAATATATATGTATTATTTATTACTTTTAAACATTATTAGATACTTTTAAATATGTTTATTTTATTTATTAGTCTTATAGACTTAATTTTACTTTTATATATTTTTTTTAAAAAAACGATATTTTTAACATCTATATTTTTTACATCGATATTTTTTTTCTCGATATTTTTGTACTTACCATGTTGTAGATAGGATGTCAATATTTTTGCCCTCGATATTGTTGACTCGATATTCTTGTAGGTCGATATTTCTGTAGTCGAAATTCTGTCAGTGATTTAGCTCAGGCATGCCTGACGGCTCCTTTGCAATTTTATTTATGCTTGGAGCCTTATCTTACATGCAGCCTAGCCACAGCTGACAGAAACCCTGTTGAATTCAATGTGGCAATGCTCAGTGAAAGTTCCCCCGCTAAAGAATCCGAGGCTGATCATTTAGGCTGGATTTCTAGATATCCTTTGAATGTTTCTAGAAGTCATGCTATCGCAAACCACAATACAGTAGTGAAAGATTCTAGCAATCTCAGGATTTCTGTTCATTCAGGTATCCTGGTGAAAAGTTGAGTTGGGGATGTGTTGAAATTGAATTAAAAATCAAAATTGAAGAACTATTTTGCAATGATGCATAGTAAGAACAGATTGTCTATTTTCTTGGTTGGATGGTGCAATATAGTCAACCTGTTTTTTTTTAGCTGTCTCCTAAGATGTTGTGACCCAAACTACGTAAGAAACTATTAGCTAGACTACAGATGGGGCATACATGCATGGTGTAAGTTATTTAATAGTACAAAATATTGTTGACATACTCCACTATGGGGAGAGATCTATTTACTTCCTATGTTTCGTGAATCACGTTTTTCACATGTGAGTGTGACCTGGTCTTTGAAGTATGGGTCAAATGCTTTGAAATGGGGTGATGCATACATTTACTGAAAATCGTGCATTGCGCAAGCTACCATGGCCTGGATTTTAGAAACATTTGTAAATCTGGGCCTTTTTTAACAAGATCATTAGGGATAATTTAGTTGTCGATATACTGTCTTTTATAGAACTGTTGAATATCGGTTCCTCTACTGTAAATATCAAAATATTTTATCAGTTATTTGAGATGGTTACAGGTGATATCAAAGACATGGCAACTTGAGTGGGCTCGGAGAGTAAGTATAACTAGTACTCCTATCTCGCAGAGTATTAATGCTAACTTAAAAGTGATCAGACCCGCATATCTGCAACCACATTTGCATACAACTAATTTTGCTGAGATATATCTTTTAATCTGAATGTCCTATATGTAATCTAGAAGGTACACATGATTTGCATGCGTTTTTAAAAGTACTGCTCTGAGCAGGATGCGGGATACAGTTACTTAGAAGCTAAGCGATATGTCCCTTCCTGTTCCTGTTTTGCCCACCTGTAAAATAATGTTTGTTGTGGATGACAATATTTTTAGCCTAAATGCAGGACTTTGTTTTATCGTCACCTTAATCCATCTGTGGATGGCAAAACAATGAGTTGTGTCAGAAACTCTCTATTTTCATCACTGGTGAGCATCCTTGCTATAAATTAAATGGCAACAGTGATTAATAGGGTAAAGGGCCATCTTGGCAGATGCAAGATGATTGCTATCAATAGCTCTTTTGTAGATTGGTTGACCCAAGATGGAATAACCAGTGAGTTATGTATTTACTGCTGAAGCTCAATTGGTGTTTGCCTAATTGTATATGTAAAATTGTATATTCCAAGCTAAAGAATTAATGGTTTTTTTCTGCTTTCTAAAATATGTATAGAAAATAAAAGAATCTATCACAATTTTTGTTGGCTCCTAGACTATTGATAATGTTGAAATCAGATTCTATTTTGAAAAAAATGCCCCTCAACCTAGTCACATAGAGTCAATTTTCCTAGTTCTTGAACTATGTTATGTTAATTGCGAGGATAGAATACGTTATTTTCTGTAGGGCTCAGACTACAGTCAACCATTAATCCAATTTCTCACAGTTTCATGTTAAACAAAGTTGGACACTTTTTCCCCAAAGGTCTCAAAACCCTCTGGTTCAGAGTCAAAAATGAAAGGTCAGCTTTCCAGTGTGCATACAATGGACTAAAAGCTGTTACCTATCACAGTCCTGGTACCCGTCCTACTTCCTAAGAGTGATTCAAATGTGTGGTGGCAGCTCTTCATTAAGGTAACAGAGCTAACTTCTAAAAAGCTAGTGTTGGGGTACATATGTTATATTCTCTGTCCTCATGATAAACCATTAAGGACCTGATGTACAAAGTAATATCACAGTGTTCAAGTTCAAAAGTTTAAAAGACCTTTATTCGAATTCCTTAAAATTCATAAAAGTACCAAACATAATTCATCAACAAACATAAAGTAATTAAACATACAGATAGTAATTAAAAATCAATATACATATGACGTACCCTTTTATGCAGTGACAATACAATGTGTTTTAAAAACAATATGCTAATTTCCATAGTAATGTTAACAAAGCTGATTTATCATACTCATGGGTTTTCCATCGTTTTGCGTGCTCGTATAGCCAGTCTTAAAAAAGAACTGACGCGAAAAGTCAGTTCATCACTATCCAAGGCAATTAACATGTTATAATATCACAGTGGCAAAGTTCAAATTTCAGCCTTTGCGACCGCAAAATGACATTTTTCAATATACAAAGCCCAAATTGCAATTCTGTAACACATTACTGAATTGCACTTTGGGTTTCAGACTAAATACATAATCCGTATTTGGAAGGGACATGTAAAGGGCGTCCTTTTCAAATGTCAATTCCTTAAAATATATATTAATTTATTTGTGACCGTCATTCAAATTGGTGATAACATTTACAAACAGGATCGGATCTGCCAGGGACCCCTTCCCCTCTGTGTGTGTCAACAAAAACATTTTTAGAAGTGGTCCTTAGGACTACTGCCTGCTCCTAAAAAAGACGTTTGTAAAATTATTAATTTTAATTTTCAGAAAATGGGCTGCAATTATTTTTTAAAAAAGATTACTTTGTTTAAAAGACATGGGGCTAGATGTATCAAGATACCCTTTACGAATCTCAAATAGCGGTTTTCAAGGAATCGTTATTTGAGATTTGCAAAATGGTATGTATGTAGAAATTCGTGAATTTTTAGCGATTTCTTAAAATTACTTAATTGCGATTAGCAAATTGCTAATCGCAATTAAGGAATAATTTCCCATTCATTTCTTTGGGCCAGGAGGCCCATAGGAAGGAATGGGAAATTATTCTCAATTTGCGATTCGCAATTAGCTAATCGCAAATTGAGAATAATTTCAAGGGTGTCTTAAGGACACCCTGCTGCACCCAAGAAATTGACATGTGTGCACATATGGCGTACATACATGCCCTAAGGGCATTTATGAGCGTCACATGCCACCTTTACAAATTGCAAAAAGTGCATTTGTAAAAGAAATCGCAAATTACCACCAACTACAAGTTAGTGGTAATTTGTGATTTTCTTAAGGGAAAATCGCTAATTGGTAATGCTTGATGCATAGCATTTAAGGAATCGCAATTTGCGATTCCTTAATGCTGACGCAAAGTTAAGGAATCGCAAATTTTGCGAATCCTTAAATTTGCGATGCGATTTTTTCATACATCGCATTTCCAGGTTTTTTTGTCGCAAACGCTGCTATTTTACGATTCGCAGCGTTTGAGACAAAAAAAACACTTGATACATCTAGCCCATGGTGATCTGCTGGCACCAGCAGGCCACCGTGCCTGAGACCCTAATCAATCGTAATCGGCATCAACTACTGCATGCAGAATGATGAGGTAGGTCGAATTGCGACCCACTATGAATCTGTAGTTTGCAAACTAACCTGTTAATAGAAAGGTTGGTTGACAAAACACCAATGCATTCGGTGGAAGTCAGTGAGCAAATGGCGCCCACATCCATTTGATAAAATTCCTAATAAGAATTCGCAAATTGCAGATCTGTATTTGATGCAATTACAATTTCTTATTAGGAATCTTTGGTCATCAGGCCCTAGGTATACAGTTCAAACTCCCTGCATGTACAGTGCTTTTTACGAGGAGTTTTACATTTTGTGTAATCCTGGGTCAGATGGCGTTTGAGATTCTGTGGAATCATAGGTCATAGCTGCTTTATTAGTTCAGGAAGGAAAATCTTTCTAAAGGAAGAATGAATACAGCCAAAAAGTTAAATTAGCAGGTTTTGATGGGTTATTGCATCATACGAAGTTATCTTCCAGGCTGGAATGCGGAACGGCAAAAACATTTAACTTTATGAATGAACTGGGTGCTCCAAGAAACAAATATGGCACGTCTTGTGACAACACATCTAGCAAGACACTGTTTTAGAGTTGGCTGACATGAAAGGTTTGTAATCTGGATGAAACTCCAGATGCAATGTTTAGACTCATGTTGTTGTCATGGGCTCTGCACAGGCAGACTAATAAAGATCTCACATGGCCAAAACTCTGTCTATGTTTTAGGCCTAAAGAGGTCAATATTGATTATGACCAACATAAAAGGCCACCACTAGGTTACATTTAGGAGGCCTGTCTGCATTCTACCCAGGGTGAAAACCCGCTACCAGGTTAGGTGTTGAAACAGTGATCTGTTTTCTTACTAGCATGAATGTCAATCACAATGTAAGGCCAGAAAGGTCAATAAACCGTCTTACCTGGATGAAAACCCACCACCAGGTTGGGGCGAGCTGCCTGCTGGCTCTCCACGAGGGTCTCCCAGAACACATGGTAAAGCCCTCTGTAGCTGCTCAGATAAACTCTGCCACGTGGTCCAAAGGCGGCCAGCGGGGGCCTCATGAGAGGTCCATCCACCACTTCGGGTCCGACCATCACCACTTCAATGCCCTGGTTCCCTGGAAACATGCGTGCCAGTTCATCATAGTCTGTCACCCTGGTGTTCAGAGTTTCGATGTAGGAGGCCCCCACCACATGCACTGTGATGGGACCGGCGTAGGGGTCAATGTTGAAGGCCTGTATCCCAAAGCCGATGGTCAGTGGCCGGGAGAGGAAGTCCGACATCAGACGCTTCACTGATTCCAGAAGGTCCTTCTCGTCTGGCCGGGGTTTGCCAGAATTGGACCACAGGATGTTCATGTAACGCCCGGTCATTATGCTGTCCAGTTTCTCCTGCAGGTTATCCTGCATGGAAAACCAGTCATTCCAGCCCGTCACTTCTGTGACAGGTTTTTCCCAGGGTCCCGTGGGAAACGGTATGTCTCCTGCAAAGGAAGGAGAGTGAAGAAAGTTAGCTCCAGAAGTTACAAGCAGGGGGAGAAGGTGGAGTGTATGGTGCATCGCTATAAAATCTATGCTTTAAATATGGTATGGAAAGAATAGCGCAGCTGTACCTCAACAGACCTATTGCTTGACGAATCAGGGTAGGTTCGAGAATTATCAATCATGGCAGGTCGACTTATCGTTTCCCTGTGGCTCAATGAATGAGCTGTAGTTTGCACTGATTTGGTACTGAGGTATGAAGATGCGAGTGTGGGGGGGAGAGGGGGGGCGTTGCCTCTTTTCTGAAGTTGGAATGAAAATGTTACTTCTTCCTAAAGGTTGCAGAGTTTTTCAGTTTAACCTTCCACGTTAAAATCCAGTCTTTGGAGACAATTTATGTCACTAAGGGCCATATGTATCAAGCCAAATTGACTTCGCAAACGCCGGAATTCGCAGAATTTCGGCGTTTGCAAATGCAATTTGGACAAATGGTATGTATGAAGGAAATGTGCTTTAAAAATAAGGAATCGCAAAATGTGCGATTCCTTATTATGCGATTGCATTTAAGGAATCGGAAATTTTGCGATTCCTTAAATGCAATGTAAGAAGCCAAAAAAAATCGCAAATTGGCATTAAGGAATCGCAAATTACCACCAACTTCTAGTTGGTGGTAAGTTGCGAATTCCTTTCAAAATGCATATTTTTTCATTTTTCAAAGTGCCATGTGACGTACATACATGCCCTTAGGGCATGCATGTGCGCCACATGTGCACCCATGCAGATTTCAGGGGTGCAACAGGGTGTCCTTTGGACACCCCTGCACCCTTGAAAATATTCTCAATTTGTGATTAGCAAATTGCGAATCGCAAATTTCCCCTTCATTCCTATGGGCCTCCTGGCCCATAGAAATGAATGGGAAATTATTCCTTAATTGCGATTGGCAATTTGCTAATCGCAATTAAGGAATTTTAAGGAATTGCTAAAAAAAAGCGAATTTCTACATACATACCATTTTGCGATTTCTAAATAGCGTTTCCTTAAAAATCGCTATTTAGAAATCGCAAAACGGAATGTTGATACATATGGCCCATATATCCTTATTTAACAGTAGCAAAATCATTCTGCATAAGATATACTTCGCATATACAGTTATGCACTAATTACTGGGGGCCCAAGAGAGAGAAAATGTGATACCCCAGGGTTTGGTATTCATTGGCTGTGATGAATTCCTGAAGTTATGAGTTTCTCGCATTCCTCACCAAGCGCTGCATATCTTGCTATGTACTGACTTTTGCCCGTGCTTACTTTGTACAAGAGGTTGCAGGTGGTGGATACTGGCACCCATTATTATCGGGAACTTTTTTTTATCATCAGTCTTTGATCCAGAGGTAAAAAAGAGAGAACGGTATAAAAGGAAGAAAGGACGAGAAGCAGAGAGAAAACATAAGGAGAACGTACTGAGTAGAAAGAAACTGCATGAATGAGCTAAAAATAGGGGAAGTGTAAGTTGATGGAAGACAGTGAAGGTATCAAGACTAGGCAGCCTTTGAAACCGACAAAACCTGCAGTTGGCAGCAGCAGATGAGACCTTAAGAAAACTTTGAGCACATCTACTTGTTTTTTAGAAAGTAAGCGGGCAACCTGCTTTCGCCCCCTTTATTTCTTGTTGTAATGTACCTGGGGAAAAATGCAAATGTGCAGTTTACCACACTTTACTGAGTGTGGTAAACACAATATATAAGTCAGATCCCTGCGTAAAATGGGGTTGATGCTGGATGAAGTATCTGGTCCCCTTCTAATCAGGGCTTTGGCGCTATTTCCCTGTGCAGTGCAATTATACACATGCAAGCTTTGCAAAAGATAACCTTATAGTATTTTGAAGCCTGTCAGGCTTTGATTAGATTGAAAATGATCTTGATATGTAGTTTGCAAATTATCCTTCTCGACGACGAAGGCAACCAAGGAAACTTTGCCGCCCTTGCCGAAGAGGAAAATAGGGAGTGTCGCGAAACTTTAACCTGCAAAAAACAAAGTTTGCACACCCCTAGGTTTAGTCAATCTCTGGGACTAGTTCCCTGAAGGTCTTCTGAATCCATCTTATGCTGTTAGGGTTCTTACCAGTGAAAACTAGCCATTCCACGAGGCGGTCTGTGGCAGCCAGCTGCAGCTTCTTGCAGAACTTCTTGTGGACTGGCCAGTTAGCTCTTTGGCACTCAGAACTGCAGTAATAAACATTCTGGCACCTGTAGGGGAAGACCAGAAGAAAGAGTAAGGGGGAAGAGTAAACAACATGATAAACCGCTACAGAGAGACAAGCAGAAAGGATTGTAATGGTCACTTTTGAGCCCTTCATGTCTCTGGGCCATTGTGCATCTTTCCAGAAGACTCTGACCCTATTCATGTTGTGTCTTTGGTTTCTAGTATATATACCTCTCACTGATATCGCTTGGTCCATTCTGTATATTTTTAACCAAACCCATCCTTTTGTCCCCAGACAAATACACCAATAATGCAAACATAACTCTCCATCTCTGGCAGCCTTTTACAAGACCACATAGGACTACCAGGCCAACAGTCCTCGGCACAGCAGACGACCTCCTGAACTCTCTGGATATAAGCAAAGATACAGCTGTATCCTTATCTTCGCTGGAGTCCTTGTGGAATGCTGCACACAATGTATTTAGTGCTGGTATGAACCACGACCTTTTGAACTTACCAGCATTTCATATATACTTACTTAAAGGGACTTTCAGCCAACCCTCTTTTTCCTTTGCTCTTCTGCTGTAGAATTCAATATTTTTTTTTATACCACTACAGCTTACAGCATAGGGAATGGGTCAGCCTGCTTTAGCCATCGGCTATCTTCACTGTGAGGGATGGCTTCTGTTCTTTCCCAAGAAGTACATCCTTGCACAAAGTAGTTCCCTTCAGTACGAGGGACTTCTGTGCCAATGTGTGCTTTTCTTTATGAGACCTAAAGCATGTATCTTTATTTTTAGAAAATGTTTTTATATTGACAAGAACCCAGCAGATTCGGGTTCAATACTTACAAGTTCCTGAATGGACTTTATGTTTAGTTGGTATTGGGCCGAATGTCCCCCTCTAGTATGCTTCAAATGTGCCACCTTTATCTCTCTCTGTGATTTATGATAACCCTGGGCGGAGTTGGCGGAGTGGGGCTTCGCGGAGCTACGCGAAGTGGGCGAGAAACTACGCCCACCTCCGCACTCCGCGTAGCCCCTCTCCGCAAACACCACTGGCCGCCAGCCCCGCCACCCGCCTCCCTCCCGCCCTCCCTAAATACTTTCAAATACAGGAATCAAATAATTTAAAAAGCACTTACCTTGTCCGCCGCTGCCCGCCGCGTCCCCGAGGCTCGCTATCTTCCGTCTTCCGTCTTCTTTAGTAATGCGCTTGCGCGGGCGGCCGCGCATGCGCATTTTCTCGTGAAAATGCGCATGCGCGGCCGCCCGCACATGCGCATTACTAAAGAAGACGGAAGACGGAAGATAACGAGCCCCGGGGACGCGGCGGGCAGCGGCGGACAAGGTAAGTGCTTTTTAAATTATTTGATTCCTGTATTTGAAAGTATTTAGGGAGGGCGGGAGGGAGGCGGGTGGCGGCCAGCTACGCTCCGTCTGCGGAGCGTGCGTAGTGCCGCCTGGCTACGCCAGCTCCGCAAAATGCGGAGTAGGCGGCACTACGCACACTCCGTGCACGGAGCGTAGCTGGCCGCCCACCGTTAATTTATGACCCTGTTGGCATTGTCTGACATTTTCCAGCTCCCAAGTTTACCTGCAGCAGGCATTAGGAGGCTTCAAGAGAGAGAGAGAAAGAGAGGGAGGGAGAGAGAGGGTAGGTAGAGAAAAAGCGATCAGAGAGGGAGAGGAGAGAGAATAGATGGAAGGAGAGGGAGTGTCAGGATTGGTATGAGCATTTTGCCAGGACAGCATTTGGCTTCCCACTCCGGCCCTGCCAGGTTCACACAGGCCGACGGGTCAGAAAGGAACATTTCTCTGGTCCCAACTATGCCGTAGCACAAAACCTCCCAATGGTGAAAGACAGTAAAAAGTGAAAGACCAGACATGAACAGGTGGCAAGAGCGACAACATCCTGATCAGGGGAGAACAGAAAGGCAGGGCTCTAGGGCGGTGCAACCAGTGCCGCTGCCCCGAGTGCCGAGCTCGGGGAACGCTGTATTTCGAAATATCTAATGGGTTTAAAAACACCTACTGTAGAGCTCCTTGAGTGCCCAAAAATTTTCAGACAATATTAAACATGTCAAGATAACTCTGGTGAATAAAGTATCTCCTGGAGGGATCTTGATTTTGTTTAGTTGCAGTTTTCCACAGAGGGTTAAAGTGCCTGTCGCACGGATAACATGCAGACCGACACATTTGCATTTTATTTAGATAGATAGATCAGCAAGTTAGTGCTTTTGTCGCAGCTCCCCTTTAGTTAGCAAAACCAACCCCAATCACATGTTACTTTTTAAATCCGGACTTTCTACATCTTCAGACCAATATTCTTAAGGCACATGACTCCTGTATCTTGTATTCCTCGTTGTCTTTGATGTGCTCACTTGTATCAGTCATTAATTGTGTGTATGAGTGATGTGAAGTGTTCCGACATGGGTATGAGCAGCACTATAAAAAAAAAAATACACATGACAAGGGTCTATGGGCAGAGTGACACCACTGGAGAATGGTTGCGAGGGAACCCTTTATTTTTATTATTTAATTAATTTGAAAGTTTCATAAAGCGCGAACAGAGCGGTATCAGAGCGCTGTACACAAGCGGGGGGTCGTTTGGGAGCTCCAACAACGACTGTAGCACCAGGCGCTAAAGCCGGCCCTGTAGACAGGACCCCACACACAGACAAGACGCTTTCTAAAAATACCGCAAGGACGACTGCGTCACCCACAGCTGTCACCCGTCACTTCACACGACTCTCGTCACCGCCGGGGTCCTGCATTCCTGTCAGCCTCCATGCCCCTCCACCTCCACCCCCCCCCCCCCCCCCCCCCCCCCCCCCCCCAGCCCTAAGTGAGAGCAACCCGAGCCTTCCGCCTGTGCGCCCAGGAGAACCGAGCATTAGCCAAGCTCTTTCGAGCCCCTCCGTAAAGCTAATATGAATTATGAATTTATCCCGTCGTGTTTTCTTTGGCCTTCCCTTTCACCGTCGCGTTGGAAGCATCCTTTCAGAGGGATGCTGCAACCATTACATCACGATTTTGAGTTATTGTTGACGCTTAGTACGCAAGAAGAAATTGAAGAACCTTTTTTAATCAAGTTGGCGTAGAATCTATTTTCTGTATTATCACTGCGAGGAGCTTTACATAACATTTCCCTGGATGTTTCCACAATACTACTGCAAATCTCCCCCTTTACAATATTTTTGACCGTAGGGTTGAACGACATGGGCGTAGGAAGTGTGGGGGACGAGGGGGATATATCCCCCCCCAGATTTTGGAGTGGGGGGGAACACGGGGGACAAGATTGGGGGGAGGAGTGGATA